>NC_044358.1:0-1200000 GCF_007364275.1 Archocentrus centrarchus
AGGTCAGGATGAAGTGAGGGACTGCCACAGAATGTCTGAAACATTTTATAGGAGAACTGATAAAACACTGAGAACATGTAAAAACTAAGCATTCTCGGCCTTAGTTTTGTTTACTAACTAGAGCTTTCAGTCTTAATTTGTTTAAGATCTTTTTAAAGAAGTTAATGCTTTTAAGCATTAACTTCTGTTTTTAAAATGGGGATACAAAGCACCTGCCACATAATGGCTTCACAACATTATATTGTATGTGACTGTAACTTGTTCCCCTGCTGACACACACTCACCCCTGATACATTATTACAAGTTCTTATCTGTAGTCTACACTCACAGTCCATTTTTATTTTTCCCAACAGCTGTTTAACCAAAACAGGAAGGGATGCCACCTTTAGTTGGGGCTGAGTTGGTCCACACTCCATTGCAACTCTATCGATACCTGCTTAGATGCTGCAGGCAGTTACCGTCCACAGCAATGCAGCAACACTATCAACATGCCATAAGACAGGTGAGGTCATCTTATCCACTGAGTTGTCTCAGTGCCAGTGCCTGTCAGTGCCTGTCATAGAGCCCATACTGACTATGAACGTTTAAAAAATTAGAAAATTATTAAAAGAGAGAAAAGCAACAAAGCTTCTTTAAAATAATGAACAGTAGCATCACAGCTCTACACAAAATTCTGACTACTGAGTATTCATTGCAGTGCTATTAGAGGGTGATCTCACTGTGAGAGCTGTGTCCTTCTCTAACCTTATTTTCCTTTTATATTGTCATACTTAATAAGTGATCTGGTTGGCTTGCAGCAGTATTTTTGATACCTTTGTGTAACAGTTGAATTGCTAATAAGCTATTTCCTTGGAAGCTTCCTCTGAAGGCATACTGGTGACCTTTGACTTCTGTGCCATAGTCTATTAGGTTTTTTTTTTTTTTAGATAGTGCTGACATATTTATGATCAACATAACCAGTAACTATGAATCATACACCATTAATTTATCATCAGAGCTGTGAAAAGTGGTTTCTGCCAAGATCATTAAAATAATTAATTATTTATTATCCTGATTGTTTGCCTTTTGTTTCCAGGGTTACAACAGCCACTCAGATGAAGATGACCCAGAGAGGATACAAATGATCATCCAAAGGGCCATTGCAGATGCTGACTGGATTCTTAATAAAGTAAGGAGAAAAGAAATAATATCTTAGGTTTCATATATGTGTATAAAAAACGTATCATTTTAATTTCTTTTGTGATTCACAGTATACCAAGAAGAAATGAGCAGCATAAGATGAGGGTGTCCACAGGTGGTACATTTTGCAGGGTTGTACTTTAAGTAACACTGGTAAATATGCTGTTTTTTGGGGGGGTGATGACTCTTGCTGTAAATACTGTTCTCAGACTTTGCCAATAAATTTGCAATCAGTGACTTAGTTGTCTTATTACTTGATTACTTGAAGCAGTTACACAGTTGATGTGAACTTAAATGCTTTGAATTAAGTGTTAAGCTTCAGCCTCCTACAAAGGGTTATGACTTTATCTTAGAAGAACCATTCAGTTCCTTTGAATGGTGGTTTATGAGTTACTCTTCATTTAGCTCTCGTAATCTGGTGGCTCTCACTGCCGTATTGTATTACTTCCTGTTCCTGTTAAAGTGCATAGTAGTGTTTTGTGTAGCTTGATTCATTATAAATATATAGATAACTTATTTCATAGTGTAATCTTCATGTGCTTTATGCAAAGCACACTCTCTGCTGAACCTCCTGCAAATTATATTCATAGTATTTGCTCATTGTGCCTTTAGGAATTCGCTAGCTTAGCTAACAGCATGGCTTCTTCATCTGTCCCCTGCTCAATGTGTCAAATGTTTAGTTACTCCTGGGCCTTCTTTAGTAAAAATACTTTAAATAAATGTTTTTAGCTTTGGAGATGTGGCTCCACAATCTTGAAAGCCCTAAAGCTAGCTGGGCCTCTGTAGTTGATGCAGCTTGTCCCAAGCAGCGAAGAAATCGGGCCAGCTGGATGACGGTGAGGAGGAAGCGTAACTCTAAACAGAAGCCCCAGTACATCACCAACCCATTCACATCTTGAATAATTTCCCCCCAGAATAAACTCTGGTTATTGGCAACTCTGTTTTGAGAAATGTGAATTCTACTGGTATTAGTACCAACTAATACATTTCTAATATTGTGATATCCCTTCCACTGGCACAGACAGTTGTAGCCAATGAGTGTCCCAGAAGTTTGTGCATCAGTGTTGGAGTACATTTTTGTAGCACAGCTTAGCCTGTTAATTACTACTAATTAGCAGATGTAAATATGCTTGTGCAACTTATGAATGTAGCTTGTTGGCATTTGCTGATAAATCAGCACACCACCCTCAAATAGTCACTTCTGGCAGTCACTAAAACGATAACATTGAGGCTTCAAAGTGCAATTGTCACAATCCAATGAGTGGTCTCACTGTGGCTGCAGTCTTCTTTTATATACAGTCCGAGCCATGGTCAGTATATTACATCAATTTTAGTCACCTAAAAGAAAATCATTTGTGTTTGAGGTATTTTCACCATTTTAGCTAGGTGCCAGACTGCCCTTTCAAACTTGGAGCTATAGATTGCATTTACAGAAACACCTTGCAGAGCACAGAAACTACTCAGTTCAAGCTTCCTCGATCAATTAGTATGTATTGTTTTTTTGTGTGAATTTGATGTAATAACTTCTGACTTTGGATCAGTAGTAATCCTTTAAAATAATTTGGATAACAGACTATGATTAACAGAGTTCATACAACCCCTCTTGAAAGAAATTGGAATATCATTTTAACATGTTATAGATAGCACTTTAACTAGCAGGGTTTGGAAAGAGACATCATCTTGTTCTTTACGTCTACTGCATAAATACTAAAGGGCTATTTCAGCAAATTTATAGGTCAATGTCAAGTCACTAGTTGGCAGAATAGAAAACATGCATATCAAGTAGTCTTTATTAAGACAATGCTTAATCACTCATTGTTAAACTTGGCTCACAAACCTCTTGTGTAGCTTGGAGGCAAAGATGATACTTTTGTGCAATATACACTATTCAAGTATAACCATTTTTCTCAAATTACTCCTGGATAACAAGGATATACATAAGAGAAGACAAAGAAGAGAATGTTTTGTATTGATTGTACCAGAAAAATGGAAAAAAACAAAACAAAATATCCCCATCTACTCCTTTTTCTTGAAATGAAAGTTATTTACAGATACATGCTCGTGCAGTATTAATTCTGATTGATACAAAAAAGTAATAATAACATGTTATGTGTTTGACCCCACCTAGTTCTTAAGTATAAATAGTATAAATAGTTTTTCTTTGTATAAAGCTCTATCATTTAATGTTGGTGTGGCATGTTGAGATATTTGTTGCCAACAGAAATGAACATTTCAAGCTCCCTGCAATGTAAATCCACACACCTGCTAACCAGAGTGGGAACAACAGGCTGTCAGTTCACACACAACACATTAGAGAAAGAGGGTGTACAGAGGTGTCCATGAAGTTGGAGCTTTAGGACTACTTCAGAGAAGGAGCTGCAGCAGAGTGGTTCTTTGAAACTGGGATAGGCACTGAGGAAAAGTCACAGATTTCTTGTTTGGTCCCATCCATTCTTATTTCTGTAGAATAAACTGGTCGATGAACTCATTCTGCTCCGACTCCACTTTAGACAAAGCTTCGTATTCTATACGATATCTGCAGCAAGGACACACAACAAAAAAACAGTAAGCCAGCTAATGCAAAAGAGCAAATGGGTATAAGCAAAGGATGCCTGTGTATCCTTTATGTCTGTGTAGATTCTCAGTCATCCAGGTCATAGTAGTCTCTGGAGCTTGAAAAAGGCGACTGGACTTCTTTTTGTTTCTTGAAGACGTTTCACCTCTCATCCGAAAGGCTTCTTCAGTTCTCAACCAAATGGTGGAGAGACCCAGGTATTTAAACCCCTGTGGGCGTAGTCCCCTGGAGGTGGTTATGAGGTCTTCAAGAAACAAAAAGAGGTCCAGTCGCCTTTTTCAAGCTCCAGAGACTGTGTATCCTTTACTTATACACGGGCATCCTTTACCTAAGACAACATTGGGCCTCTTTCACTAATGTGTAGAAATTATCCTATCCATAAAAAATGTGTACACACAAAATTACAACTCCCCACAAGCTGCTATAGACATAGGCCACACAGTGAAGCAACACAGAGAGAAAATATAGACTGAAAGGACTACAAGAGCAAGCTTCAATAGAAGCTTACTGGTTATTAGAAAATCTGCTAATGGTGGCATTAATTTAGGCAGGCATGAGTATAATGTATTATTTTTAAGAAGTGTAACAGTTTTGAAACAAAGAAGCCAAACTGAGTACAATACTCCACAATATTGCATAAAGGGTTCTAGTCAAAAAAAAATTTACAGCCCAGCGGTAACGGAAAATCGGACAACTACTTGCTAATTGTGGTGATAGCAATCAGTTCTAATAGTGAACTGGTTAAATTGCAGCACAGTGCCACGTGATCAACCGCTGGCTAGGACCCTGAACTGTAACTGTTCCATACAGTGATAATGACATGGAGCTTGCTAGCCTGATGAAAGCTGGATCAGGCCTGTGGTGAATTTTTGTTTTGTTTGTTTTCTGCTTTTGTTACATCCCCTGTAAAAAAAAAAAAAAAAAGTTTTCACATCCTTAATTATATGGGGGAAACTATAATCTAATATTTTGAACAGATGAGTGCTATGCCACTTCACCCACTCTTTCTTTCATACCTCTCAAGTTGCATCATCTTCTCTGCTATGAGAGCCTGAAGCTGCTGCTGCTGGGCCTCTCTCTGCTTTGCTACAGACTTCAGCAGGTTTCTGGCTCCAATAGCCTGAAAGGGAACAACACAGGAGGACACCTAATAAAGGTCTTTTTCTCATGATCATATACTATAAACCAGGGGTATTCAATTAAAACTCACTGAGGTCCAGAGCTAAAATTTCCTCCTAGTAAAAGGTCTGAACAAAAGTCCAACTTTTGCCTTATGGTCTTGTTCACCTGTATGTTTACATTTTTACTGTTAAGAAATGGCACCTCGGTATACAACTGGCTATTTTACAATATTTAAAAATAGTCCCAGGCAAATAATTTTAAAACCTTTATTTCAGAAAACAGAAACCTCAAAATGAAAAGTGCAAACAGAGCCTAATAACATTTTTTCTCTTAAAATGAATAAGTCCAAGCCTAGAGAATTGAAGGCTTACAGTTCAAGTAAAAAGTTAACAAAAAAGTTAACTTTAGAAAACAGAAAACAATAATTAAAACGTGGCTCTTGTTACAGAAAAAAAAAAAGTACAAACAGAGCAAGCAACCTTTTTCCTCTTTTTTTTTTACTTACATTAAAGCAGTACAACCTATTAAAAAAATCAAGTTTTCAAGTAAAACAGGTCAGCATATTCAGAAAACAAATAAAAAGTGGCTCTTTTTAGGGAAAAAAACAAGTGCAAACAGAACAAGCAACGTTTTTCCTCTTTTTTTACTTACATTAAAGCAGTACCAACCTTTAAAAAAAAATCAAGTTTTCAAGTAAAACAGGTCAGCATATTCAAAAAATAAATAAAAATGACTCTTTTAGGAAAAAAACAGAGCTTTTAACACCACCTTTTCTCTATCAATATTCTTTACTTTTCTTAATGAGAGAAATGGGCATGGCATTGCCCTGCCAGTAATTTAAATCTTGGTTGGAATGGAGTCAGTGCCGCTCTCATGCAGACATGTAGGTGTTCATTTGTGAGTCTAGAACGGTGCTTGTTTTTTATCAAGTTCATAGTGGAAAAAGCTGACTCACAGCTGTAAGTTGATCCAAACATAGTCAGTTTGCGCAGTGCTACTTTGGTTAGACCAGGGAACACACTCTCAGACACAAGCTGTAGCCAGAAGGTAGCAGGGTCAGTTGCCTCAAAATGCTCTCTTAATTCTGCATTTGCTTGCAGATCAATGAGCTCAAGCTGTAGAGATCCTGCATGTGCCCACTTATATGTCTGTTGCCTCCTTTGAAAAGCCTTTGATTTCTCCAATGAGAAAAGGATTCTGGATCAGCAGGAGGAGCTGCTGCCCAAGGCAGAAGCTGTCAAACCTTTGACTGAAGTTTCCGATCAGTTTGTTTATGAAGTCAACATAGGGAGAAACATCTCTCTCACCCCGAATCTGTTCCTGCAGTTTTGGGAAGTGTTGACACTCTCCTTCAAGATCTTCTTTGAAAATGTCCAGCTTCCTCTGGAAGGATCGAACAGCTGTCATCAAATCAGCAACTGAATTGTTCTTGCCCTGCAGCTTTAAATTAAGCTCATTAAGATGTGATGTAATGTTAACTAAAAAAGCAACAATATCCATCTTGTGCTCTTCTTGCAGAAAAAGTGAAAACTGCGTTGCTCTCTGACTCTTTAACTGCTTTAAGAATGCAGCAATTTCTTTTCGGATAGACCAGAAGCGTCCCAGTGCATTGCCTTTACTAAGCCACCTCACATTGTTGTGCAATAGCAGATCATCAGCGTTTGCCTCAACATCTTCCAGAAATTCTCTCAGGAGGAGATGCTGAAGAGATGAGGATGCCCAAAGGAAGTTGATGAGCTTGATCACTGTGTTCATTACTTCAGCAAAATGTTCTGATAGAGTGGCACACAGAACAGTCTGATGGATGAGACAGTGGTAAGCAATAAGATCTGGGTTGTTCTCTTTCATCCGTGTCACAGCCCCTTGCTCTTTTCCCACCATGGCAGGGGCACCATCTGTGGTAACAGAGACAACCTGCTTCTGCTTCTGCTGCATATTGTCCTCTCCTCTTGTATGCGTTTCCAGTGGTGTTACACCCAGCAGATCCTCACAGAGCTCCTTCCTATCTTTGTGATAAAATCTCACATACACTAAAAGCTGGGCATTATCAGTAACATCTGTAGACTCATCAATGGCCAGAGATATGCATTGTGCACTCTGAATAGCTGCATCAAGCTGTGCCAGTACACCACCTGCTAATATTTCTGATTTTCTGGTTGCTGTTGAAGCTGATATAGGGATTTGTTTGATTTTTTCACATATATTGTCTTTTTGTTTTCCATCGAATAATGTCCCAGCAACAGCATTTAAGCACTCCTTCACCACTGTCCCGTTATTAAATGTTTTTTTATGTTGCCCCAAAATCCACGATACCTTGAGTGAACATTCGTTTGCACGTTGCTGGGCTGTAAAAGTATTTGTGATGAGTCGGGTAGATCTGTCATACTGGGCTTGCAGTTCAGTTAATTTGCGTGCTCTCTGCTCGGACTTCAGTGGATAACTTTGCTCAAAAGAGCTGTGCTTCATTTCGTAGTGGCGTTTCACGTTGCCACTTTTAATTAAAGCAACCGTTTCTGAGCATATAAGACAAACAGGTTTTGACCTGCCTGCAGGAAGAATGAACATAAACATATCTGTCCACTCATCTTTAAAACAGCGGTTTTCAGCATCAACTTTTCTTATTTTGGAACAAGCCATAACCTCCTCCACTCTGCTCGGCTCTGCCCGGGTGAGCTCGCGGCACTGGCTGCACAGGGCAAACAAAAGATTTGATTGGCTCAACTGAGTGACACTATTACCGTAATAACTGTAGAAGAGGTAACCTCTTGCCCACATTTCTGCTTGACTCTGCGCCTATGTTTCGCCGGAAAAAATGCTCCATGAAAATGATCTAATTTTGTGAATTCATCATATTGGGCATGGGTCCGGACAGAACCATCACTCGGTCCGGATTCGGACCAAGGTCCGCCATTTGGGGATGCCTGCTATACACTTTGCCTGGGACAAAGCACCAGTTCAGACACACTCAGATTTTATAAAGTTTTAGCATATGAGGCCTACAACTTCTTTTGCAATAGCAACAATCCAACAATTGCTTCAAATGTCAAGCTTACCTTCATCTTTTCTGTCTCTGCTTCTTTTGCCAGTTGATCCACCAGCTCAATCAGACCACCCACTATCTTCTGAAACTGCCCGATTTCTGTGAAGAATAACACGTCTGTACATGTTATTCTGCTCATGTTACAAGGGCAGATATAACTAAATATGATCTGTGCTTACTGTCCACAAATTCTTTGCACTCTTCTTTGAGCTCTGAAGTCTTCTGTCTGACATCAGGCTCCAATACCCGCAGCTTGTTGAGTTCATCAAAATAAAAGCCTGCCTCATCTAATGGGTCTGTAGCCATGACCACGGGGCCTGTCACAAAGGAGACAGAAAGAGTAAAGGATGAAGACCAGAATGAGAAAGATTAAACACGCTAAAATACAGAGCTTTGACCATGTCATGTCCTTTAACTAATACTGCAGTTGGAAGGTTTTCCAGCTTGATAAGATTTCTTATGCTAACAGATGACTTCATCACACAGGCCCTCATTTATTAACACTGTGTACTCCACAGTGACAACTACTAGCCACTTTCGCTATCATTACTCAATAATGCTATTATGTGAAACAGCAACACAAGACCAGCATTGCACAATTCTAAATAAAGCAACATATTATACTAGACTGTCAATAATTATGAACACATGTTTTGAAGGAATTACCATTCAACAAGCAAGCTGTGGCTGTAATGAACAATGTGTTTCAGGACTTACTATTTTCCCTCCGTTGTGGCTACTTGACGCTGTTTCAGTTGCTCACTGATTCAGTGTAATGCACAGCAAACCAGTTTATAAAATATATTGGAAAAAAGGCTGCTGTGTTTGTTGTGATAACCACGTAGGTCAGGGGTCATCAACTACATTTGTCCAAGGGCTGGAATTTTTCTCGGCATACAGTGTGAGGGCCAGATGCCCTCACACTGTAAAATAAAATTAATGTTGTATCCTAAGTAATATATTATCATTTAAAATATCAATTTTCTTTCAAATTTATACTATTTTTAATGATATGATGTGCAAGTCTTGCACTTACATGTTCTTCTCCGTTATGTTGACAGCTGTTATGGAGACACAGCAATAAAATGTTACATGAGAGCAACAAATTCATCTAAGCACAATCTACTTCATAAGGCGGTTTTGTTGTTGATTTTTTTAATTAACATATGAAGAGTTCAGATGCAAAACCTTCTAAATCTGCCTAGACACTTTTCTTTTAAATTAGCTTATTTTTTGTTTTGTTGTTTTTTTTTTTTATTTTATCTGGATCCTATGGTAAATTTTAGTAATTTCATTTCACGGGCAATGGTGAGGTGCCTTTTTTTCAAAAATGTTATATAGTAATTTACCTACTTTTTAATAAATAATGTTTTTTTTAATAAATATTTTGTTTTGAGGCAAAACCAGCAAAATCTTCAGTCCGTCCTCTGCCCAGTGTGAATGAAGGCCAAAGTCGCAAATATCAGACTATGATAAAAAGATTTCGACATAGATTCACACAGTAAAAACGTGTGACATGTTGTTTAAGGAATGTTTAGTAAAAATAGTTGCAGGTAACGTGCATCTTATTTTCAGAGCCTCGTAACACAGACTAGAGGGATCCACAGTCCCTATCCATGGTCCAATCAGATTCATAAGCCTTTAGGACCAACCATTATCACAGAATATGACATGCATAATATTATCCAACTGTACACGGTCACTGAATTAGCAAGCTGGAACAGCATTTAGCAAGCTAATGCTAATTAGCCCCAACAAAATTTTTTTCTGTCTAGAACCCTGATAAAGAACATATGAAAGTCCCTTTGCCAGGAAGTGATTGCAGCTTCTACCTCATGACAGGAGTGTTGTTTCTCGCTCAAAATGACTTGATATCATTCATGAGAGATATGTTTGATACATGGTTCACAGATTTTAGGCCAAAAAATAATCTACAGCAATTTAAATACAACTAAATCACATTTTGGTACAAAATACGCTTACACTTGTGCAGGTGCATTATGTGTTAATTACCGTTAATTATCGAGCAGGAAATCTATGGTGTAACCTAACCTGCACCTTCAGAAAAATATCAAATAACGTCCGTTATGTCTCTACCAATCACAGGGCATAAGTAACAAGGGACAGCAGGGAGATGTCCCTACCAATATTGACTCTGTGGGTGTAATTAGCATTAGTGGTGGGTGGCTCGAGCCAAAATATCGATAATATCAATACCAACGTTGGTATTGATATTGATCAATATCAGTGTAATGATATCAATACTTAAGCTTCAGTTTCTATCCTGTATATAGTGCTGCGGTTTCATCAAAGATGCGAGCTGACTGTCTAAGTGCCGCTCCTGTTACAGCATAGAGCAGGCACCTTTTTGCTCCTCCCCTCCCCACAGTGTTTTGACGTTATACCGTCATGTGACACGTAACATATTTTACTTGGGGAAAAAAAAAGTAATTTGCTTGTGGAGGAATAAATTTGTACAGCTCGTTTATTTAAGAAAAAAATCCAGAAAATTAGTGAATGAAAGGGTATTTTTTTATACACTTTTGTATTACACTTTCTGAACACTACCTGAATTTTTTGTTATTTGTTCTTGAGTGATCATTTTGTACATTTGTACTGATTTACCCATCCATCCATCCACCCATCCATTCACTTCCGCTCATCCTGTTCAGGGTCACGGAGGGAGCCTAGCTGACATGAGGTGAGAGGCAGGGTACACCCTGTACAGGTCACCAGCCTGTCACAGACAGACAGATAACATCCACACTCGCATTCACACCTATGGGCAATTTAGAGTTTCCAATTAACCTCTGTGGGACTGTGGGAGGAAACCGGAGTACCCAGAGAAAACCCAAGCAGACACAGGGAGAGAGGGAGGAGCCTGGGTCAAGGGGGAATCAAACCCAGGCCTTCCAGATGGTATTCTAACTGTGAGGCAGCAGTGCTAACCACGGCACCACCGTGCTGCCCTGTACTTATTTAAGAAAAAAAAAAAATACAGACATCACAAGGTATGCGGAAAATTGTTTTGTTACTGTTCTATTATTTCAGAACAAAAACTATTATTTTGATAAAGTATTTTCTATTTACCTATAAACTCTGCTCAATTCTATCCTGGGTTTTAACTAATTAATGATCCAAAGGAAAAAAAATCTCAAAACACTTAAACTTCATGAAAATTCTTCATAATTATTAAAATGTATCAGTAGCTGTATCAGTATCGGTGATACTGGCGCTGTATTTACTTGTTATCAGATCGATACCAAATCTTACAGTATCGCACACCACTAATTAGCATCGCACTGGACCCCGATTACATGTGCAGGATCTGCCAGTATGTTTTGGCACTAAAATGTGAGCAAATTTATTTGGTCTAAATAACTTGATCCAATTTCATCCTAGAATTATTAATCATAATATCTGGCATTACCTTTCTATTTATTTCTTTATTTTTTGTGCTTAATTTTATGTGTTTAATCTCATTTTACATCCTGTATAATGACAATGAAGGCATTTTATTCTATTCTATAATGTATTTATTCATATTGCAATTTATTTATATTTTATTTATATTTATATTTTTATTATTATATTTCTGTATGTTATTTTAAAATTAGTATTTATTTTCAAGAGATTGTAGAAATGCACTAGATTTTAAAGTATTGTTCTGTAAGTGCAATTAAATGTAGTGTTTACAGAGCCAGCGAGTAATCGTGTTAAATAACCGTGATTTCAATATTGACCAAAATAATCGTGATTAAGATTTTTTCCATAATAGAGCAGCTCTAACCAGCTGTTTGAAACTGGGGTGAAGCCTCCATTGGGTCACGTGACGTGGGTGTTTCGAACCACACTTTGGGGGACAGTATGAAATATCTGCCCTCCGACACAGCGTCGAAATGTCAGTATCGAGCGTCCCATCCCTACACTTAAGTAAAGCCGGGCCATTATCCTATTTTCTGACAAAGTCTTGGGCGTCCAGCTAAGTTTAGCCACTAATGGAAACATATGGTCTGTTAATGTAAAATGAAAAATTCGTCGAATCAATGACAGGTACTAACTAAATATTTTACAGGCAACTGTATTCACTATTTACAGTCGTACGTGTACGTATAACTTAAGGATCACTTTACAATAGTAACTAAGGACTCAGTTCAACCTTAACTTCTTAAAATTCATAAAAACGTCATGAATAGTCTCAAACAGTGCACACAGTATCAAAGAAAACCGGTACAGTATTCCTGACGATTTCTTGCCAGTCGAAGTTGCTGCTTATGACCCAAGCTAACAGTTATTGTTAGCTTTCATGCTAATTTTAGTTAGCTAGTTGAATTGACATAGCTAGTTAGCAATATTTCGCTAACCTACTCACAAACGCTATCTGGATGCATCAGCCCCATTAAAGCTAATGGACTTCCTTTGATAACGCAGCTTCATTAACCCCTAACATGTTTAAAAACGCTTGGAAGTGCAGACTTTACCTGTTCTAACCGCTGTCACAGACGGCTGTGTTTGAGTATGTGGCAGAGCAATAATCACCCAGAGCTCCTCCTCCTCCCGCTATCGAGTAAACCGAACGCTTTCGTAGATGTTCGGCTTTACAGAAGTGGAAGTCTTGGCTTGAATTAGGTGGGCTATCGTGTGTTATGCTACGAAGTTGCCCATCGTAATGTAACAGGTGTGTACACTTCATCCACCCGTGTACAAACGACAATACAGGAATATAGAGTTGACCACCTTTACTGTGATAGACACAAAGAAAACACCACTTTAGTGTCTTCACAAGCACACCGGGCATTGGCTCCCCTCACCAGTCACCACAGTGTTGTGAGGGAGAAAGTTTAAAGAGTACAGTCACAATCAAATGCATATACACTATATATATTGCCTGCAATGTGTTATACATCCTTACACAGAATACAAAATCATGTTAACTCTTGTTATATGTAAGCAAATCATGAATAACTGAAATTATCAATGAACAGTGTATTAAACTTGCAAAGATAGGTGTTTTAACATGGAGTATAATGCACAAATGAATTATTTTATACAAATAAATAGGATAAATATACCTGTGATAGACACAAGGAAAACACCACTTTAGTGTCTTCACAAGCACACCGGGCATTGGCTCCCTATAAAAATAAATGGCACTATAAATTGGCTGCTCTATTAGGAGTATCGCGTTACCGATGCTCTTCCAGTTGCAGCCGTTAGTTAACTGAAATAAAAGCTAGATAAAAACATCCTTAAAACTCACATCGACACACCAAAGTAATCAAAACAATACAAATACATCTTAAAACTTTTCTTAACAACATCAATCAGTGTGAGGATGAAGCTATTATGTTGAAAAAGTAAACAAAACATATGAAAGAGCCGCAACAAAACTTACCCTCACCAGTCACCACAGTGTTGTGAGGGGAGAAAGTGAAGCGACCCAACGTTCGGGAGCGTAGCGCACTTCCGGTTTTCCAAAATAAAATACAACATCGATAAAATTCACACACACACTCACACACACACACACACACACATATATATATATATATATATATATATATATATATATATATATATATATATATATATATATATATATATATATATATATATATATATATATATATAAAATACAGCATTAGAGAAGAAATTAAATAATATGGTGCATTCTTATCTCCGTTACAGTAAGCTTTCTGACTTTACAGAGATCACAGTCTGTGGTAGAGACCTAATTTTATTTTGAAAGTGAAACGGAAGTTAGATTATTTACCGTAATGTGTCACTTTATGATTATTGCATAAACTGATTCAATTCTAGTATTTAAGCCATCGAAGATTATATTAGTAATTTATACATTAGAGCAACAAGTTTATCTATGCACAGTTTTTAACACAAGTATCTGTACTTAAGAACAGAATGTCTGTACTTTTGCCACCTCTGGTTAGAAGTAGGAAAAATGGGCAAGTGTGAGGATTTGACCGAGTTTGACAAGGGCCAAATTATGATGGTTAGATGACTGGGTCAGATCATCTCATAAACTGCAGCTCGTGTGAGGTGTTCCCAGTCTGCAGTGGTCAATATCTATCAATCCAATGAACTAGCTACTGTAGCTTTAATTGCTAAAGACGTTCATCCTGGTTCTGATTGAAAGGTGTCAGAATATACAGTGCATGCGTATGGGGCTGCATAGCCGTAGACCAGTAAGGGTGCCAACAATGAGCATATGAGCATCAGAACTGGACCACGGAGCAATGGAAGAAGGTGGCCTGATCTAATGAATCACATTTTCTTTTACATTACATGGATGGCCAGGTGTGTCGCTTACCTGGGGAACACCTGGCACCAAGATGCACTAAGGGAAGAAGGCAAGAGAGTAGAGACAGTGTGACGCTTTGACCAATGTTCTACAAGGAAACCTTAGATCCTGCCATCCGTGTGGATGCTATTTTGACACGTACCCTACCTAAGCATTGCTGCAGGCCATGTACAGTACATGTACAATATTCCCTGATGGCTGTGACCTCTTTCAGCAGAATAATGCACCCTGTCACAAAGCAAGAAAAGTTCAGAAACAATTTTAGGTATTGACTTGGCCTCCAAATTCCCCAGATCTCAATCCAGCTGTGGGATGTGCTAAACCAGTGGTTCCCAAATTGTGGGTCGCGAAGGTACTGCATGGGGACCGCAGTAATAATAGAAATTCATATACATATTTATATAAATGTATTTATTTGTATAAAAAGTGAATTAAAACTGGCAATAGGAGGTGGTTAGTTTGTGATCCTAAATGTACATCCTGTATAATGACAATAAAGGCATTCTATTCTATGTACTGCTCTTGTATGGAAGTTTGTATCCCAGTGGCGGGTGGGTCACATATTTGTATTAGGACTTTACATATGACTGGGTAGTATTAGCAATTTATAGCCAACAGCCAGTTGTTTGTTTTTTAATCAGATTTTCAAGGAAATACATCACTTTCTCTTGTATTTTGATGAGAGTGAAGATAGCCTTCTAGCCAGGGAAATTTCACAGGGCGGCACTATTGGATGGGGTGGGGTGGGGAGGGGGTGGACAGGGATACCATGGTCCTTAAACCAGGTACTGGTAGCTTTGGCACTGTGTGCAGGTGCCAAGTCCTGTTGAAAGCAGGAAGCATGAAGCGCTCTAAAACTTCCTGGCGAACGGCTGCGTTGACCTTGGACCTCAGAAAACACAGTGGACCAACACCAGCAGATGACATGGCACCCCAAATCATCACTGACTGTGGAAACTTTACACTGGACCTCAAGCAACGTGTATTCTGTGCCTCTCCTCTCTTCCTCTAAACTCTGGGACCTTGATTTCCAAAGGAAATGCAAAACTGACTTTGATCAGAGAACATAACTTTGGAGCACTCAGCAGCAGTCCAGTCCTTTTTGTCTTTAGCCCAGGTGAGACACTTCTGACGCTGACTCTTGTTCAAGAGTAGCTTGACACAAGGAATGTGACAGCTGATACCCATGTCTGCATACGTCTGTGCGTGGTGGTTGAAGCACTGACTCCAGCTGCAGTCCACTCTTGGTGAATCTCCCCCACATTTTTGAATGGCTTTTGTTTCACAATCCTCTCCAGGGTGTGATTATCCTTATTGCTTGTACACTTTTTCCTACCACATCTTTTCCTTCCCTTAGCCTCTCTATTAATGTGCTTGGACACAGAGCTCTGTGAACAGCCAGCCTCTTTAGCAATGACCTTTTGTGTCTTGCCCTTGTGCAAGGTGTCAGTGGTCGACTTTCGGACAACTGTCAAATCAGCAGTCTTCCCTATGATTGTGCGGCCTACAGAACTAGACTGAGCCCATTTAAAGGCCTTTGCAGGTTTTGAGTTAATTAGCTGATTGGAGTGTAGCACCAGGTGTCTTCAATACTGAACCTTGTCACAATATTCTAATTTTCTGAGGTACTGAATTTGGGGTTTTCATTAGGTGTAAGTTATAATCATCAAAATTAAAAGAAACAAACATTTGAAATATATCAGTCTGTGTATAATGAATTAATATAATATACACATAAATAATCTTTTTCATGATATTCTAATTTTATGACCTGTAAGTGGCTAATCAAGTGCTCTCATAGCACATATCCAGTGAAAGCAGGGCACTTTGTCTTGTAATTCCTGTTACTGACGGAGGAGAGCAGCATTGTGTTTTGCAACTGAAGGCCAGCATTAACTCAGTGGAAGAAGAAGGCGTGGAGATTGAACTTTTCTTTCTTTTTGTAACAGTTAAAGCGTTGATTGTCGTGCGGATTTGTGTTTTTAGGCAACACAGTGTACTCTTGGCATACGGTTATTTGACGACTAATAAATAGAGTACAGGGATGTCGGTAAGTAAATGCCAGTGTTTGTAGACTTTTACTGTTGGATGTAGCAAAGGGCGACGCTACGCTTTCCACTGACACGTCTGACATCATGTGACTTTTGTTGAGCGTCACACCTTTACTCGGCAAAAATAAAGCCTTTCTCTGTGTTATTTTGGACTCTACTGTTTCAGAATAGGTTCAACACGTCCTCACAAATACATTTTCAACATCTAGGATTTGCTATTTTTCGTGGTCGAAGTCTTGACATCCTGGTCAACAGCAGCTAACGTTAGCAAAACACACCTGTGTAGGACCTAGGTGGGAAAAAACGGACCCAAAGCTGATCAGCGTTACCATTTAAAGAATACAGTGAATACTCGGCAGTAACTTAACATTGTGCAGTGTTGCAGCTAGTGGTCATTTGACGCTAACATTCTAATATTTTTAAGTATTCTATTATTCTTGAGGGCTATTTAAGCTTTTTATATGGCACTTAAAATTTGTCATTTATTACTATTATTTGAATTGTGCCCCCTCTTTACCTCTTCATTTTCCGGCCCACCCACATTCCATTTAGTAATGGGAACTGAGGTAAAAATAACAGTAGTGTAGGTGGTTTCCACCTGGATTGAGAAGATTCCCTTCTTGCTCTGGGTGTTTGATTTTATTAATGTAGCACTCCTGATCACATTTTTGGGTGTAATTTGGGACTCTTGTTTTTTTCAGGAATGATCTGGGGCAGTAACGTTGTGTTGGCCTCATCAGCAGTAGCGGTCACCACGGCTGGGGACCTGCGGACCTCCGTCTGCAGGGTGGTCATCTACCTCCAAAGGGACATGCCTGGGGACAGCTACCTACCCCAGGACCACAGTAAGTCTGAAACCAGCTGCCCAACCCCTCCTCTGGCTTGTCCCAAGACCAAGACCTGCAATCATCGAGGAGCAGTGGGCCTGGGCAACAAGTATGTCCGGCTCAATGTTGGAGGGTCACTGTTTTATACTACCCTGCAGGTGCTGACCAGGCAAAACTCCATGCTGAAAGCCATGTTCAGTGGAAAGAAGGAAGTGTTCACAGATAAAGAAGGTGAGCATTTCTGAGCTGCAGACACTGCAGATGTTTCCCAAAACAATGCGACCTATAGATGTAATTTAAAATGCTGCAGCTGGTGCAAGGGCCCAGAAGGTAGGTCCCACAGGACTCAAATGGGCCCCTCCATATTACGTGGCATGCAGATATTCACTGTGTTTAAAGTTGGACAGCTTATAAAAGTTCTATTATATGTTTAAGTCATGATTCTATCTTTTGAATCAAAGTCTAACATTAAATTTGAATCAAATTTCAATGTGGGGGCATGTTGGGAAGTACAGTTCAACTCAAAAGTTTGGACACCTTCTAACAGTGTTTTTTTGTTTGTTTGTTTTTTTAATTATTTAAAGTGTCTGCATTGTAGATTAACACTAAAGTCATCTATGAATAAATTAAGGGTGGGACTTTAACGCATTAATTTCGATTAATTAAGTACGGGGAAATTAACGAATTAAAAATTTTAACACATTTTACTCGCACTTTGCAACGTGGAACGTTTCTCAGTGCACGAGTTCCAGGCATACAGATTATATCGACACACAATGTCCAAATTCAGGGGCCGCAAAGGCCGGTGTCGTGCCAAAGTAGTTATCCCCGACATAATTTGTATCCCCACCCTCGAGAGCGCGCAGAGGAGGCGGAGCCAGTTGCCATGCCTCAAAGCAAGCTCTTACGTGGTTCTGTAAGCTACTTTTTCATAGTGTGTATTCGCTCCAATAAACCTAAAACGCTGAAAAACAAAAGTATCGTATCGTTTTGTAAGTAAATTGAATGAATTTTAATACAAATTTCAGGACATTGCAGTGTACTACTAGTTTAAACTGCACTACACACACTGTGTTTCTCCGTCTGCCAACATCTGTGCCCCCCTGCTAGATAGTCACCGTGCCTGTGGTAATTTCTGGAGAAAATGTCGAGGTCGTAAACCAGTATAAATATCTGGGAACGACCCTTGACGATAAGCTGACCTTTGAAGCCCACGTAGATTTACTCTGCAAAAAGGCCCATCAGAGGATGCACTTTTATCGGAAGCTCCGTGGATTTTACATTCATGAAAATGTTTTACTTTTGTTTTATTGAGTCTGTTCTTACATTTAATCTTATCTGCTGGTTCGGATTTTTAAATGCTAAGAACAGGAATAAGCTGCTAGGAGTTGTAAAGGTGTGTAGAAAAACTGCTGGCACAGCCTTAATCAACCTCGCTGACTTACAAAAGGTGAGGTCAGTGAAAAAGGCCAGACTGATCCTAGCAGACCCACACCACCCACTGCACCAGGAGTTTAAGTTGCTTCCCTCTGGATGCAGATATCAGGTCCAAAGATGCAGGACAAATAGATTAAGAGAATCTTTTTGTTCCATCAGCAATTAGGTTTTTAAATCATTTGTTGTGATTCTATGCATTTTTATGTATGTTTTACGGTATAAATTTAATTTTATCTTTGTTGTACTGCTGGCTGTGGAAATAATTGCCCCCTTGGGGATAATAAAGATCTTTGAATTGAATTGAATTGAATTGCTATAATGCACCCTTATTGTCCTACCATGACTGCTTTTAGTTGATGAATCAAGCAGAGTATGCCTAATAATCTGGGTGATTTTCAAAATGATTCCTTTTTCCTACCAAAAGCTAGAGGGGGATACACATTTTATCAGGCTGTGTGTCTCCCTCTGCCAAAATCTGTGCCCCCCTTGCTATAATGCACCCTTATTGTCCTACCATGACTGCTTTTAGTTGATGAATCAATCACCCAGATTATTAGGCATACTCTGCTTGATTCATCAACTAAAAGCAGTCATGGTAGGACAATAAGGGTGCATTATAGCAATTCAATTCAATTCAATTCAAAGATCTTTATTATCCCCAAGGGGGCAATTATTTCCACAGCCAGCAGTACAACAAAGATAAAATTAAATTTATACCGTAAAACATACATAAAAATGCATAGAATCACAACAAATGATTTAAAAACCTAATTGCTGATGGAACAAAAAGATTCTCTTAATCTATTTGTCCTGCATCTTTGGACCTGATATCTGCATCCAGAGGGAAGCAACTTAAACTCCTGGTGCAGTGGGTGGTGTGGGTCTGCTAGGATCAGTCTGGCCTTTTTCACTGACCTCACCTTTTGTAAGTCAGCGAGGTTGATTAAGGCTGTGCCAGCAGTTTTTCTACACACCTTTACAACTCCTAGCAGCTTATTCCTGTTCTTAGCATTTAAAAATCCGAACCAGCAGATAAGATTAAATGTAAGAACAGACTCAATAAAACAAAGTAAAACATTTTCATGAATGTAAAATCCACGGAGCTTCCGATAAAAGTGCATCCTCTGATGGGCCTTTTTGCAGAGTAAATCTACGTGGGCTTCAAAGGTCAGCTTATCGTCAAGGGTCGTTCCCAGATATTTATACTGGTTTACGACCTCGACATTTTCTCCAGAAATTACCACAGGCACGGTGACTATCTAGCAGGGGGGCACAGATGTTGGCAGACGGAGAAACACAGTGTGTGTAGTGCAGTTTAAACTAGTAGTACACTGCAATGTCCTGAAATTTGTATTAAAATTCATTCAATTTACTTACAAAACGATACGATACTTTTGTTTTTCAGCGTTTTAGGTTTATTGGAGCGAATACACACTATGAAAAAGTAGCTTACAGAACCACGTAAGAGCTTGCTTTGAGGCATGGCAACTGGCTCCGCCTCCTCTGCGCGCTCTCGAGGGTGGGGATACAAATTATGTCGGGGATAACTACTTTGGCACGACACCGGAAGTGAGCGGCTAGCCTTCATATCAGCGTCGCCTGCCCCCACCTCTGCGTAGCTCATGTCGCCTAGCAACCGTGAGTGCGAAGCACAGCTGTGGAAAAGCAGCTGGTTAAACGGAGAATGAAATTTTGCTCCTTTTTGTGGTTTAATTTTAAGTCTTTATTCAAAATAAGCTGTTAAAACAAGCATGAAAACATCAAGGAACATACCTATCAAGTCTCCCGTTTTGGCCGGGAAATTCCCGTATTTTACCCCTCTGTCCCGGCGTCATCCCGTATTTTTATTTTCCCGTATTTTCAGTTTTCAGTTTTCAATTTTCATTTTTTTTTTTTTTAAAGCATTCCTGTGCCGCTCCAAACTGAATTGTCACTATCACTAGGTTAGTGCCGACAGCCGGAACAACCCCGTTGAAACAACTGGACCTCAGTGCGCCCTTTTCACAGAGTTCGGTGACGTGTTTCCGGTTTAGTTTAGCAGCGTAAAAAAATCCGCGCTAGGCTCAAGGCCCTTTCACACCGGACGCGTAAATTCCGTGCGAATGTTTCGTGCGTTAAAAATATTTTTCGGACTCGCCTGTTCTTAATGCAGCCGTTCACACCGACCGCGTCATTTCACAGGACGAATTTGCGGCATTTATTATTTCAGATCAAGTGCTGCATTTAGCAGCATGCGAGGTCATAGCTCAAAACACGAACCGACGTACTGAATATACAGTGATGTGGGAACAATAAAATCATAATATTTTACCTCAGACACACAGCTACATGCTGCTCCGGGTCAGTCGGCTCTCTGATATTATCCTCTGCCTCCTCACATGTGATCCCAACTCTGCCAAGAGCTCAAACTGTCCCACTGACATCCAGAAATTTGAGTGAAAGCATCCGTGATGCAGCTTCAGCTCCAGGATCAAACCATGAAACTCTCCCTGCTGCTGCTTTCTTATGAGTTGGATGAACCCATAAACTCTTTCTTCCTTCTCTTGTTTAGAAACATCAGGACCATTACATCATCACTTGATGTCGACTGCATTTTTTTTTTCCACCGTGTGTTATATAGGGAGGATTTAGTCGCAAAAACGCAACGCGTCCGGTGTGTATATAGGTTACACGACAGGTTCGCATCCGAAAGATTCGGAATTTCGTGTCGTTTTTACGCAACGCATCCGGTGTGAAAGGGCCTTCAGTCTTGCCAACTTAGCGTTTTTTTTTTTGGTTTTTTTTTGCCCCATAAAACGATATAGCGACAGCGAAATCCTCCGCTGTCACCATGTTTTGTGTACATAAAGCCTTCTATGGGAGAAGGATGCAACATATAACAATACTCAGTGGCTAGTAGATCTAAGAGCAGACCACAGTGGCCTCCCTGATCAGGATCCAGTGCTGACAGACAACACAGAGGCACTAATCATGGCAGCACAGGAGCAATCTCTAAGCACAAGCTCAATAAAGGCTGGGGTGTACCACACCAGGCAAGACCCCAGGTGCAGGCTGTGCAGAGATGCCCTGAGACATTCCAGCACATGCAAGATGCTAGCAGGCACGGCATACATGGAACACCATAACCAAGTGGCTGGCATAATATACAGCAGTGATTTCCAAAGTGTGGGCTGGGGCCCCCCTTCGTACACTTGGCATCGCCCAGACCTCACTTTGTCTCCACCTTCCAAACCCCCGAACCTCACTTGAACACCGAGCCTGCCCCCCCGCTCCCTCCGCTCTCATCCCCGGTCCTCGCTTCGGCCTTTATCAACCTTTGAGACAGCCGACAGCGGGTTTTCTTATACAAGTCAGCAACAGTGGCCCAGATAAAGGAGGAGGGTTTGAATGTAGTAGCAGTCTCACCTCACAGTGTTTTCGTTAAATTTGATATTCTAACATTAAACAATATGGGACAAAATTGATCTATGTAATGTGGGTCTAGGCAAAGCATTAAAGTTATTAAGTTATTTCATAAAGTTTAGTTGTAGTTCTAAACATATTTAAGGTGTTTTTTTTCTTCACTTTTCGATTGCAACTACAGTACATCCAAATTAACAATTATGCAAATTAGGTGATGACGTCACATATAGTGACCTCTATTTTCAGCAGCGGAAAATTTCCCGTATTTTTAAATACAAAACTTGACAGGTATGTCAAGGAATACAGCTGAGCGAATTATTAATTTCCAGCTATATTAAGTGAGACATTAATGTTGAATAAAACTATCCAGTTATGAAGCTTAACTTTAATTTCAGGAGTTTGCTTATCACAGGAGTACTTCCACCCTTCGTTGGTCTGTGTAGTAGACTGGTGGGAAAATAAACAAAATTTTGAAGTTTAAGCTTATGTATATTGATTCATTCATCAACCAAACTTAAATTAATATTTCTCATGTTAAATATTAAAATGTGATTAAAATGCGATTAATTTTGATTAATTAATTACAAAGCTCCTAATTAATTAATTAATTAAATTATTTTTTTAATCGAGTCCCACCCCTAGAATAAATACATGTGGAATTATTTAGTTAGTATTAGTTAGTTAGTAGTTAGTATTTAGTTTTAAAAAAAAAGTGTTAAACAAACCAGAATATGTTTTAAGATTTACATACTTCAGAGTAGGTACCTCTCACTTCTTGCATTTTCTCAGTCAGCTTTATGAGGCAGTCACCTGGAATGGCTTTAACAGCTGTGCCTGTCAAAAGTTAATTTCTTGAATTTCTTACCCTCTTAATGTGTTTGAGACCATCATTTGTGTTGTAAAGACACAGAGTTGGTATATAGTGAAAAGCCCTATTTGAGTAATATGCTAATCTATAATATGGCAAGAACTACTCAACTAAGTAAAGACAAACAACAGTCCATCATTACTTTAAGAAATGAAGATTAGTCAATCCGAAAAAGTTCGAGAACTTTGAAAGTCGCAAAGGATAATTACATCAGAGTTACCAGCACCAGAAACCGCAAATTAACAGCACCTCAGATAAGAGCCAGATAAGGAATAAAATGGCTTGGGCCAAAGAACACAAGAAGTGGACATTAGACCAGTGGCAATTTGTTCTTTACACCAATGAGTCCAAATTTGAGATATTTGGTTTCAAACATGATGTCTTTGTAAGACGCAGAAAAGGGGAGCAGATGGGTCCTACATGTGTAGTTCCCACTGTGAAGTATGGAGGAGGAAGTGTGATGGTATGGGGGTGCTTTGCTGGTGACGCTGTTGGTGATTTATTCAAAATCCAAGGTACACTTAACCAGCATGGCTACCACAGCATTGTGCAGCAACATGCCATCCCATCTGGTTTGTGCTTAGTGGGGCCATCATTTGTTTTACAGCAGGACAATGACCCCAAGCACACCTCCAGGCTCTGTAAGGGCTACTTGACCAAGAACGAGGGTGATAGAGTGTCAGATGACCTGGCTTCCATAATCATCTGATCTAAACCCAAGTGAGATGGTTTGGGATGAAGTGGACCTCAGAGGGAAGGCAAAGCAGCCAACATGGTCTCAGCCCCTTTGGGAACTCCTTCAAGGCTGTTGAAAAAAACATTTTTAGGTGATGACCTCATGAAGCTGATTGACAGAATGCCAAGACTGTGCAAAGCTGGAATCAAGCAAAAGGTGCCAATCTAAAATCAAAAACATATCGTCACCTTGTTAAAATAATGGACTAAGTCATTTTTTCAGGTTTTCAGGAACACAAAAAACTGAACTAAATATTGAAAATATGATATTTATTAATAATTTCACTCAAAAAGGTTATGACAATACATGACTTTTGACATGCTAATTACAATGCCTGTCCATTATGTACCATAAGAGGAATAAATGAGGAATATCATGCCTTTGCGACTTAAGCAATTTTAAATGTTCAACTCTGTCAACCATTAAGCATAACTAACAAACCAAACATAATTATGAGGAGAAATGTGCATCTCCTCACTTCTCCCTCCAACTCTTTGCCGGGTTCTTCACTGATGCCTTTTGATGTGGCAAATTGTCAAAGAAGTGATGGCAGTCAACATGGGCATGAGATATTTCATTGACTGGAGATCCTGGAACTTTCTCTCCTTGATGGGCAGAGCACTTGGAAACATTCTTATCCATCTTTGTCCTCTGTGACAGTGCTTCCCAGGATAGCTCCAAATTGATTTTGCCTTCACTTTAACCTGCATTCAGTTTCAGGAACTCATCATGCTTAAGCACATTCACATGGATTTATTGCTATGATTAGGCTGCTTTTATTTTGTCTTCATGGTGGTGGCTGCTGACTCAGGAGGTAGAGCAGGTCCTCTAGTAATCAGAAGGCTGGTGGTTCCATCCTGGCTGCTCCAGTCTGTATGCCAAAGTATCCTTGGGCAAATACTGAACCCCAAGTTGCTCTCCAATGCAACTGTATGAGTGTGTGTGAATGTTAGCTAGTAAGGGCTTTAGCTGTAGAAGGAAGTGCTTGTATGAATGGGTAAGTGCAATTATGTTGTATAAAACACTTTGATTGCTCAGCTAGAGTAGAAAAGCACTATATAAGAACTAGGCCATTACTATTTTATGGGTCAGAGGACTCATCACAGGATGGGGTATAATCTGGTTTGCAGATCACATCATCATCATCAGATTTGCCCACTTCATGATGTGGTTGTGTCTGCGTGGTATCTTGAATATCATCAACAGGAGAGTTTAAGGCATTTCTGTTCCATCTGAAACAGACTCTTGGCCTGGTACAACCTGCCTCCTCTCTTCAATGACTGTCTCATTAAGATTTTTACTGGATGAGGCCTGATTGACCTAAGAATTGTCAAGTGCATTGCCTACCAAAAAACTTTCAACCCTTGTCTGTGTAGGTTCTCAGTCATACAGGTCTCTGGAGCTTCAAAAAGGGCAACTGGACCTCTTTGTTTCTTCAAGACATTTTACCTCTCATCCAAAAGGCTTCTTCAGTTCTCAAGCAAAAAGATGGAGAGACCCAGGTATTTAAACCCCAGTGGATGTAGTCCCTGGAAGTAGTTGTAACCCACTATTGTTCATGTGCATAAATACATGTACCAAGATGTGAAAGGAGGTGTGGGTCATTACAATCAGTGGGTTTTGGGTAAAACCAATTTGGGACTTTGCCCCACCGTTTCATGTGACCTATTGAGGTCACCTGAACAAGGTGTGAATGTGGGTTGAGGCACCTGGGGAGGGAGCTCAGGACTGCAAGCAGGGAAAGTTGGTAACGTAATCCACCTCCTCTGTTCAATGATGGTTGTTCACAGTGATGCTTCTTTTACTCCTCATTCAGCCCTTGAGATGTATATTCACATATTGTGGGATCATTTTGAAATATATTCATTGTCTTGTGTCACTTGTATTAAGCTTAGGGGTGTGCGATATTGGACCAAAAATATCTCGATATTTCTGTAATTTTCTCGATAACGATAATAAACGCTATTTTGCATTATTTAAAAATGTGTTCATACAAGAAGTGCAAGCTAGTAAATACTAAGACTTAAATCAGTGTTTTTGAGACATTAACTTATTTATTAATTTCATTTTACCAGGAAAAAACACATTGAGAATCAAATCTCTTTTACAAGAGTGTCCAGGGCATGACAAATGTAAATAGAAAACGTCGCCATGTTTGTCAAAAGCAATTGCTTAATACGGAAGACTTGAGAGAATGAAAAAAAAATAAATAAAAAAAAGAGGCTGTCCAGGGGGATTTCCACCTACATTATAGCAAAATAAATCACAGAAACTACACACTTCCATCTGATCAGAAACCCGCTTTTTTTTTTTTTTTGCAAGACCGCTTTCAGCGTATTATCCGAGGCTCCAAACAGGTGAGCTCCGAGAATGTCGCTGGGCTATGGACCAGTGATTGTACATACCTACTTAAACTTAAAGGATATTAACATCCATTCATTCATTATTTTCCTCTCTATTCTGCTAGTCATGGTTTGTCTTGGATGGCGGTTTTCCCAAAACTTTTCATATTACTCATACTCGCTGATGATGGAACTAACCTGTTCCATCATGTCGAGCTATCCGCTTTCTTTCAATGTCTGCAAACCACCTCCTCACCTAGGAATTTAAGACGCTAGACTGCGAGGCTGCAATGTCTGAATTTCCTCCTTTCCTGGCGCGGTGTGTTCACTCATTTCCAGCTTTAGGTGTGGTGTTTAGGCAGCTATGCTAGCGCAAGTACAGACAGTCACTGTGCACGAGCAGCAGCCTATACTAACGCATAAGGTAGCGAACGCGTGGAAGCCGTGGCGTTTGATTGTATTTTTTTTTTTCCTAATTGGCATACTCAATAACGTCAGCTCGCACATCGTTAACACGGCAATTACGATATTGTCGTAGGTGATATATATCGCACGCCCCTAATTAAGCTACATCAGGAGTTCCCAAAGTATTGTGCATACATGCACCCCTAAGGATGCACAAGCTGCCTCTAGACACTGCACAACACATATACTACAATACTAGTTATAATTACTAATATTTTTTTTTCATAATATTGTGTTCAATATTGTGAGTTATTCATCAAATATAAACACAAAACTATAATATAATTTTTTGTTATACCCTTGGCCGAGGGCGGAGGCCCTGGCGGACTGATCCCCGGCTATCAAGACTGGCTATTGGGACATGGGAATGGTCACCTCTCTGGTGGGGGAAGGAGCCTGAGCTAGTGCGTGAGGTTGAGAGATACCCGCTAGATATAGTTGGGCTCACCTCAACGCATGGCCTGGGCTCTGGAACCAGTCTCCTGGAGAAGGGCTGGACTCTGTTCCAGTCTGGAGTTGCCCTCGGTGAGAGGCGGGGCGAGCTGGGGTGGGTATCTTGGTATCCCCCGGCTTGCTGCCTGTACGACGGAGTTTTCACCGGTTGGATGAGAGGGTAGTTTCCCTGCGCCTTCGGGCCGGGGAACGGGGTCCTAACTGTTGTTTTGCGCTTATGCGCCGAAATGACAGTTCAGAGTACCACACCCTTTTTGGAGTCACTGGGCGGGGTGCTGGAGAGTGCTCCATCTGGTGACCCCATAGTCTTGCTGGGAGACTTCAACGCTCACGTGGGCAATGACAGTGAGACCTGGAGGGGTGTGATTGGGAGGAACGGCCTGCCCGATCTGAACCCGAAGGGTGTCTTGTTATTGGACTTCTGTGCAAACCACAGTTTTGTCCATAACAAACCACCATGTTCGAACATAAGGATGTCCATAAGTGCACATTGCACCAGGACACCCTAGGTCGCAGGTCGATGATCGATTTTGTAATCGTATCATCAGATCTGCGGCCGTATGTTTTGGACACTCGGGTGAAGAGAGGAGCTGAGCTGTCAACTGATCACCACCTGGTGGTGAGCTGGATCAGGTGGCGGGGGAAGATGCTGGACAGACCTGGTGCACCTAAACATATTGTGAGGGTGCACTGGGAATGCCTGGCAGAAGCCCCAGTCCAGGAGATTTTCAACTTCCCCCCTCCGGCAGAACTTCGACAGCATTCCGAGGGAGGCTGAGGACATTGAGTCCGAATGGACCATGTTCCGCACCTCCATGTGTGAGGCTGCTGCTCAGAGCGGTGGCTGCAAGGTGGTTGGTGCCTGTCGTGGTGGTAACCCCCGAACCAGAAGGTGGTCACCGGAGGTGAAGGGAGCCATCAAGCTGAAGAGTCCTATCGGGCTTGGTTAGCCTGTGGGACTCCGGAGGCAGCTGACAGGTATCGACAGGCCAAGCGGAACGCAGCTCGGGCAGTCGGCGACGCAAAAACTCGGGTGTGGGAGGAGTTCGGTGAGGCTATGGAACAAGACTTTCGGATGGCATCGAAGCGATTCTGGCAAACCATCAGGGGACTCAGGAGGGGAAAGCAGTGCTCCACTCACACGGTTTATAGTGCGGGTGGGGTGCTGCTGACCTCAACTGAGACTATAGTCGGGCAGTGGAAGGAATACTTCGAGGACCTCCTGAATCCCACTGACACGCCTTCTGTAGTGGAAGCAGAGTCTGGGGACGAGGGGGATGACCTGGCCATCACTGGGGGTGAGGTCACTGAGTCAGTTAAACAACTCCTTGGTTGCAAGGCCCCTGGGGTGGACGAGATTCGCCCTGAGTTCCTGAAGGCTCTGGATGTTGTAGGGCTGTCTTGGTTGACACGCCTCTGCAATATCGCGTGGAGATCTGGGGCAGTGCCACTGGATTGGCAGACCGGGGTCGTGGTCCCCATCTTTAAGAAGGGAGACCGGAGGGTGTGCTCCAACTTTCGAGGGATCACACTCCTCAGCCTCCCCGGAAAGGTCTACGCCAGGGTGCTGGAAAGGAGGGTCCGTCTGTTAGTCGAACCTCGGATCCAGGAGGAACAATGCGGTTTTCGTCCTGGTCGCGGAACGCTGGACCAGCTCTTTATCCTCTCAAGGATATTCGAGTGCGCATGGGAGTTTGCCCAACCAGTCTACATGTGCTTTGTGGACTTGGAGAAAGCATTCGACCGTGTCCCTCGGGGTATCCTCTGGGAGGTCCTGCGGGAGTATGGAGTGTCTGGCCCGTTGTTGCGGGCCATTCAGTCTCTGTACAACCGCAGTGAGAGCTTGGTCCGTATAGCCGGTAATAAGTCGGATTCGTTTCCTGTGGGTGTTGGACTCCGTCAGGGCTGCCCTTTGTCACCGATTCTGTTCATAACTTTTATGGACAGAATTTCTAGGCGTAGCCAGGTGGCGGAAGGCTTCTTCCTTGGTGGCCTCAGAGTCTCATCTCTGCTCTTTGCAGATGATGCGGTCCTGTTGGCTTCATCAGGGGGTGGCCTCCAGCTCGCAGTGAAACGGTTCGCAGCCGAGTGTGAAGCGGCCGGCATGAGAATCAGCACCTCTAAGTCTGAGGCCATGGTCCTCAGCCGGAAAAGGGTGGAGTACCCTCTCCGGCTCAGGAACGAGTTCTTGCCCCAAGTGGAGGAGTTCAAGTATCTCGGGGTCTTGTTCACGAGTGACGGGAGAAGGGAGCGGGAGATCGACAGACGGATCGGGGCTGCTTCTGCAGTAATGCGGACGCTGCACCGGTCTGTCGTGGTGAAGAGGGAGCTTAGTGTAAAAGCGAAGCTCTCGATTTACTGGTCGATCTACGTTCCTACCCTCACCTATGGTCACGAGCTTTGGGTAGTGACCGAAAGAATAAGATCGCGAATACAAGCGGCAGAAATGAGTTTCCTTCGAAGGGTGGCTGGTCTCTCCCTTAGAGATAGGGTGAGGAGTGCAGCTATCCGGGAGGGCTCAGAGTAGAGCCGCTGCTCCTCCACATCGAAAGGAGCCAGTTGAGGTGGCTCGGGCATCTGCTTAGGATGCCTCCTGGCTGCCTCTTGGGTGAGGTGTTCCGGGCATGTCCCAGCGGGAGGAGGCCCCGCGGCAGACCCAGGACACGCTGGAGAGATTATATCTCTCGGCTGGCCTGGGAACGTCTTGGGGTCCCCCGGATGAGCTAGAGGAGGTGGCTGGGGAGAGGGAAGCCTGGGCTTCTCTGCTTAGGCTCCTGCCCCCGCGACCCGGCTCCGGATAAGTGGAAGAAAATGGATGGATGTTTGTTATACACATTGTCTAGCTATCAGATTACAATACAGTTTTCAAATTTTTCTTATTTAGATCAAGTTAAAAAAGAGGCAAAACCTGTAGATGAAAATTGTTTGAAAAGGTTGAAAAGATTTAACAGCCTATCACTTGTTACAGTCAGATAGTCTTCATGGATTTAGCTATTTTGCTGACTAAAAAAACCTGAATAAAACGATTTATCACTTTGCAATATTTATAGACTAGTCTATATTATAGTTAATCTCTTCACTTAACAATGGGGATGAGACCAGAATCATGGAAATAAACATCAGTGGCGAGGCAGAGGCTTTTCTTATCGAAGCCAGCTGTCATCTTGAAAGCTTGTAAAATTGTCCAAGTCACATAGTCTTTTGACTTAGGCAAAATAAAACAGCTAAGTCACACTCTGACATAGGCCATTATATTAAATGGGTAAAACTGCAGGATCTGTTCAACTGAGGAGGTAGGCGATTTTACCAGAGGTCAGCAGCATCATGAGGAAAGGATTTAGGCAAAAAAATCAGTTTTGCCAAAAAATGACTTAGGTCATTATTTTAACAAGGTGATTTGATTTAACAGTTTTAAGTTTACTACATGTTTCCTTATGTGTTTCTCCAAAGTCTGGATGACTTCAGTTTTAATTTACAATGTAGGAAAAAAAAATACAAAAATGAAAAATTGAATGAGAAGGTGTGTCCAAACTTTTGACTGGTACTATATATTACTTACTTGTACTTCTGGACCTGGCTCTCTGTCATTTGTGGAATATGCACACAAACCCATTTGCTCAGGTGCAATGTAGTGGTAAGGGCCAGGGTTAGTCATACAAAAATGCTGGGTCTTTTTTTTCCACCCGAGTCGTCTCTCTTTGTGGTTTTTTTTTTTTTTTTTTTTTTTTTTTTTGGCTGAAAAAAAAATTGTCGTCGCTAGTTTTTTGTTTTTTTTTCCAATTTGTTCATTCCTTCATGTCCATCTGATAGTTTCAGAAATTTCCCTCCAGGAATTGAGAGTCCTTATATTGATGCTTTGATTATTATTCCCGATTGTTATCCTCTCACTGATAATTCAAAAACTGCAGCAAAAAGTAGCCAGAAATTCACGGGAGGACCTGGCAGTAGTGAACAGGCCAATCACAATTGTTATGGGCTGAGTGGACCCGACGGGTAATTATATTTCTCGAGTGATTTAGTGCACAGAGCAGTAAAATAAACATTTTTATTCCAGTTAATTATTTTATCAGTGAGTGCACTCTTAGTGCTGCTGAACATTAGAGCTCTGAAACTTTAAAATGCAACCATTTAAACTTAAGGTACTGTCCCACAGACTGATAAAGGAGACATAGAAATCACTTCAGTTTCTCGGCAGATCAAAGTGAATTTAATTTGATTAACGGGTATTCTTGGTGTGTGCTCTGTGTTTCCAGCAGTGTCAAAGACTCAGCAGCAGATTAGAGTCCTAAATCACCAAATTAATACACACACATTCCTGTGACATTGCAAGACACAGTTTGTGCTTCATTCAGGGTTTTTATTAGTTGGACTTAACAAGCTGCAGATATATACATATTCCTCAGCAGTGAATCTGTACTGCACTTTAGACATGCTTCAAAAACATACATTTAAAAAACTGTGAAATCGTGATGTTTCAAGCTGATTAGAAACTGAAATGCCTGAACATAACCTGCTCCTGATCAGTTGAATGTTTATTCTCTCAGCTGCAGACTTGATTGAAAGTAAAGATTAAAAAAAATTGAAACATAGATTTAGTCTACTACAAGTTGATAACAGTCAACAACCTAAAGACACCTATGGCCATGATAACAAAGGTCAGTCCACCAATGAACAAGATATTTTGACAGCAGGGAGAGTCACACAGTTTCCTCTCAGAGATGGGGGTTTGCTGACACATTGTTTTCTGTGAGTCTGGGTTTAGTCTTGACGTGCCACAGTAGTTCCTTATTCTCAATGCTATTTATTTTGTTCAGGGTGGATCCTGATTGACCGCAGCGGGAAAACACTTTGGCAGTATCCTGTGCTACCTTCGAGATGGTAGAGTTGCCTTACCCAAAGGCCGTCAGGCTGTCCAGGAGCTGCTGGTTGAGGCAAAGTATTTCCTTGTCCAGGGCCTAGTGGAGCTCTGTGAAAACTCCCTGCAGGTCAGTTATATCCATACTGACTCATACAGTGCAGATGTAACTATATTTGGAAAGTTCTAGTTTTATTATTATGATCACTGAGTACCACGTTGAATTGGATGCAAGCACTAAACATATTTAGCATGATTCCAAACAAACCATCATCCCCCCACAAAACACCCAAAACTTCCTCAACTATACCTATTTCTGTGAAATTCACCTTTTTAAAAACAAATTAACAGATCTAAGCCCTGTGAGCCAGGTATTTAAAAATTCTCACATCTACATCTATCACACTCTAGGATTTGTCTGTTTTAAAAACACTTAGAGTGCCTTTAGTTTAGTGATTTACAGTAATCCCTCGCTACTTCCCGGTTCGCTTTTTCGCGGACTCACTGTTCCTAGGGTTTCCAATCAATATCAGTGTAAAATATTTATCACTGTATTTTCACTGTTTCGCAGGTTTTTGCGGTACTCGTTCTTCACATGCGTAGTACGTGTTGTACGTTAATGTATATATTTGGTGTATAAGTGTGTAGGGAGGGTTTATAAAAACTTAAAATAGCATATAACTACTAAAATAATGTATAATAAGTAATTAAAAGTAAACTAATAAGTATTAAAATAAATATAGCATCCCTACTTCACAGATTTTCACTTATCGCAGGTGGTCCTGGAACGTAACACCCGCGATAAGTGTAGGATTACTGTATACATTTGCTTGGCAAGTGAAAGGTTGCTGGTTCAGTTCCAGCAACAAATCCCCTTTGGGGTTGTGACAGTAAAAGCATCCTCTGTGGCGACCCCTTGTGACAAGGAAGCAGCTGAAAGCACTCACCATGTATATCTTTTATTTGGTTTGAGTTGGCAGTGAAAGTTTCTGATAGTTGTGTTAAAGTCTTGTTTTGCTTTAATGAGCTGAGTATCATTCACCACCTTTTGTTCCCCAGTTTGTCCTGTGCTGTCTTATGTTGTTGCTGAAGCTTTATAAAATCAGTTATCTGTGGCTCAGGGTTGTCCATCTGATCAAAACTGTTATCATCTTAACAGTTTCCCGTGGAAATAACATAACAATGTTATAATTATTTTTAACAGGGTAATGAAGAGGAACCCCTATGTGTTATACCTGTAGTCACCTCCATTAAGGAAGAGGAGAGGCTCATCCAGTCTTCTACCAAGGTACATGCAGAATATCTATATTATTCATCTTGTGGAGAATGAGGAAGTCATTCATCCCAAACTAGCTTTAGCCAAACCTTTCCTGTTTCAGTGATGGTGTGTGAAAAAGGCCTCTTGTCATCAGAATCTGGAATTGGTGAAGCTGAAAGTTATTAAACAATGTATTTTTGATTTTTAGCTTTAATATCCCTGTAGTTAGATCCTTTTCATTGTTGAAACCAGAAACTTGCAAGTAAAACTTCATTACACCATGTAGTTGTGAATTATTATATCTTTATTTATATTTATAATAACTGCGGCTGCTGTTACACCCAAATTTCCCCTCTGTGGGACAATAAAGGCTGTTTCTTCTTCTTCTTCTTCTTCTTCTTCTTCTTCTTCTGCTCTTGACCATTAAAAGGTTAACAATACCCATGTCCTATAAATCTTTTTTTATAGGCTGCTCTTTTATATGAAGGCATATAAATGTAAATATGTTTATTATAGTGTTCCTGCTTGAATATTAAAACAATGAAAGACATTTAATCAGCATGATTCCCCTTGGTAGCCTGTGGTGAAGCTGGTGTACAACAGAAGCAACAACAAGTACTCCTACACAAGGTAGGAAAGGTTCTTCCAAAGATCTTATTGCTTCTCATAATACAAAAATGATCGTTTTATTTTCCTTTATTTCAAAGTACTCAGTGAGGGGAAAATGTTGATTATTCTTTTTAAACTAATAAACTTTTAATGAGCCCCAGACCAGATTGTAGAATACAATGAAGTCTTGTCTTTGTCTCAACAGTAACTCTGACGACAACCTGTTGAAGAACATCGAGCTGTTTGACAGGCTGTCTCTCAGCTTCAACGGCCGCATTCTTTTCATTAAAGATGTGATTGGTGATGAGATTTGCTGCTGGTCCTTTTACGGCCAGGGTCAAAAGCTGGCTGAGGTGTGTTGCACCGCCATTGTATATGCCACTGAGAAGAAGCAGACCAAGGTGAAGCTCAGTGGAATCACAGCTGGGGTTTCTTAAACAGGAAAAGAAATGGGAGTCTCCTATACATACAGTGGTTTGCAAAAGTTTGGGCACCCCTGATAATTTTCATGATTTTCCTTTATAAATCATTGGTTGTTTGGATCAGCAATTTCAGTTAAATATATCATATAGCAGATGAACACAGTGATATTTGAGAAGTGAAATGAAGTTTAAAGTATTTACAGAAAGTGTGCAATAACTATTTAAACAAAATTAGGCAGGTGCATAAGTTTGGGCACCCTTGTTGTTTTATTGATTTGAACACAAAATTTGTTTTGTAAGCTCATTGACCCTTGACCTACATACACAGGTGAATCCAATTATAAGAAAGGGTTAAGGTGGCCAATTGCAAGTGTTTCTCATCTTTGCATCTTCTCAGAACAGAGTGGCAACACGGGAGCCTCAAAACAACTCTCAAATGAGCTGAAAACAAAGATTGTGCAACATCATGGTTTAGGGCAGGGATCCTCAAATCCAGGCCTCAAGGTCCGGTGTCCTGCAGGTTTTAGATGTATCCCTGATCCAACACACCTGAGTCAAATATAGAAGTCATTAGCAGGACTCTGGAGAACTTGACTGCATACTGAGGAGGTAATTCACCCATTTGAATCGGGTGTGTTGGATCAGGGACACATCTAAAAGCTGCATGACACCGGACCTCGAGGCCTGGATTTGAGGATCCCTGGTTTAGGGGAACGATACGAAGAAGAAGAAGAAGAAACAGCCTTTATTGTCCCACAGAGGGGAAATTTGGGTGTAACAGCAGCCGCAGTTATTATAAATATAAATAAAGATATAATAATTCACACTATTAAGAAAGAATATATAAAATCAACAAACAATATTAACCTTAATACTACTAATAATAATAACACTATATACAATGTACATGAAAATATATACACTATATACAATGTACATGAAAACTATATACAATGTACATGATACAAAAAGCTCTCTGAGATTTCAGCTGTCAGTTTCCACTGTGAGGAACATAGTGAGGAAATGGAAGAGCACAGGCACAGTTCTAGTTAAGGCCCGAAGTGGCAGGCCAAGAAAAACCTCAGATAGGCAGAGTGAAGGATGGTGAGAACAGTCATAGTCATCCCACAGAGCAGCTCCAAAGACCTACAACATCATCCTGCTGCAGATGGTGTCACTGTGCATCGTTCAACTATTCAGTGCACTTTGCACAAGGAGAGGCTGTATGGGAGAGTAATGCAGAAGAAGCCTTTTCTGCGCACACGCCACAGAGTTGCTTGAGGTATGCTAAAGCACATTTGGACAAACCAGCTTCATTTTGGAATAATGTGCTGTGGACTGATGAAACTAAGATTGAGTTATTTGGACATAACAAGGGGCGGTATGCATAGAACACAGCATTCCAAGACAAACACTTACTACCCACAGTAAAATTTGGTGGCGGTTCCATCATGCTGTGGGGCTGTGTGGCCAGTGTATGTACTGGGAATCTTGTTAAAGTTGAGGGTCGCATTGATTCCAGTCAAAATCAGCAGATTCTTGGGAACATTGTTCAAGAATCAGCAACAAAGTTGAGGTTGTGCTGGGGCTGGATACAAGACAGCGACCCTAAACACTGCTCAAAATCTGCTAAGGCATTCATGCAGAGGAACAAGTACAGCCTTCTGGAATGGCCATCTCGGTCCCCAGACCTGAATATTATTGAAAATCTGTGGTGTGATTAAAGCGGGCTGTCCATGCTCGGAAACCATCAAACGTGACTGAACTGTAAAAAAGAGTGGTCCAAAATACCTTCAACCAGAATCCAGACTCTCATTGGAAGCTATAGGAAGCATTTAGAGGCTGTTATTTCTGCAAAAGGAGGATCTACTAAATATTGATGTCATTTTTCTGTTGGGGTGTCCAAACTTATGCACCTGCCTAATTTTGTTTAAATAATTATTTCACTTCTCAAATATCACTGTGTTCGTCTGCTATATGATATATTTAACTGAGATTGCTGATCTGAACAACCAATGATTTATAAAGGAAAATCATGAAAATTAACTTTTGCACAACACTGTAGCTCTATGTATTTGACAAGTGGGCTTCTGGTTACTGGGTTCCTCCAGTTAGATTCTTACCCTTCAATTATACTGATCAGATTTAATATCATTGAAGGGTCAGAGTGGTTATGGCTCTTCATCAATGACCCTTCAGTCATGGACAATGGACCGAAGGATTTTCTGCCAACATGCTGCTGCTTGTAGTGTGTGGCAGCAGACCTTTTGGCTCCTGTGGGTGACGGGATGAGACTTTCATAATTCAAAATTACAAGACATGTATCTCTAATAAATTTATTTTCAATCGCCCATTGTCTCAGGTGGAATTTCATGAAGCTCGCATCTACGAGGAGACTCTGAAGACCTTGCTTTATGAGACAATGCCGCTGCCTGATAACTCCCTGTTGGAGGCCACATGTCGGAAATACAACAACCTGCAGCTCTCACAGTGAGGGAAGAGGAGGGCCCCGGAGGTCCAGAGCTGCGTGAGCGTGTCCGTTAGAATCCATGTCAAGAAGTATAGCACATATGATGACAGGCATCTGGGACACTAAGACCACCAAATCGCTGGAGAGACTGTAGCTTTTTTTTTTTTTTTTTTTAAATGACGAGCAGTCCTGTCAATGCACATGTTCTTTTTTTCTTGAACCTTTTATTACTTCATTCTGCAATTGCAGAGGTCCAAATAGTTGCCTTAATTAAATTACACATGACATTTGACTGTAGATTGTTCTCTGCTCTGTTATAATTTATACATTATCAGGATCCAGAGCAGCTCTTGTGAACACCTAATACCTGTATTTTTTTTTTTAATTAAATGTGCATTTTTGTACAAGAAAGATGATCACTAATATTCACCATTTGTTAGAATACTCATAGCACATTGTATCAGCAGGAACACATGTTTCATATTTATAGATTGTATACACATTTACAGGCTCTTGTTTGCCCATGAGAAATCTGTTTTAGATTTACTGGAGTTGCTTTGCCTCTATTGTGTTTTAATGTAATTTTCCATAATGTGTTTGGCTAACTGTAAAGATAAGTTACTATTATTCTACAATTGTTTGTCTTTATGTTTTTAGGAGGCAGGTGTAATTAGAAAGTTCATGCTTGGAGCTCAACTGTCAGGGACTGGCAGGAACTTGCGCACAGTCGGCTCACTTCAGAGACCAACTGATGAGATTTTCCATTTATGTTGGCATATTTCAATAAATCACTGCACCTGTTTCCCCTTTTTTCAGGTTTTGAAGCAGACCTTGCTTTTCACAGATTGCACAAACACACCTCTCAAAATAGTAGCTAAAATGTTCTACATGTTAAAAAGTGCTTTGAAACAAAGCTGTATGTAAAATGTGCGTACAAATTTGTGTCAATATTTTTGTACTTGGTATTTTTTGTTTGTACAAACAAATTTAGAAGCAACTCATTATGCATATGAATGGCTCTTAGAAAATTTACAGCTGTGTTCAAAAATAATAGCAGTCCAACATGACCAACCAGATCAATAAATATTTTCGGTTAGAAAATCATATTACTACATGGCAAATAATTTTACCAGTAGGTGTAGTAGAGTTATAGAAAACCAACAGACCCAAACATTCATGAGATGCATGCTCCTGAGTCTGTGTAACTGAATAATTAATTGAAAGGGGTGTGTTCAAAAAAATAGCAGTATAGAGTCCAATCAGTGAGGTCATTCAATTCTGTGAAAAACAGGTGTCAATCAGGTGCCCTTATTTATGGATGAGGCCAACACATGTTGTACATGCATTTCTCATTGAAAACCTGAGAAAAATGGGCCGTTCCAGACATTGTTTAAAAGAAACAGCGTTCTTTGATTAAAATGTATGAGGCTAATCTGCCAACAAGAAGCCCCCATAAAGTCCCACTGTTAAAAAAAAAAAAAAAGGCACGTGCTGAAGAGGTGGCAGTTTGCCAAACTGCCACCTCTTCAGCACGTGCCTTTTTTTTTTTTAACAGGAAATGCCCTTGAAATGGGTGTTTCAACAAGACAAGACCCCAAACACACCAGTAAGCGAGCAGCATCTTGGTTCCAGACCAACAAAATTAAAGTTATGGAGTGGTCAGCCCAATCCCCGGACCTTAATCCAATAGAAAACTTGTGGAATGACATAAAAATGCTGTTTCTGATGCAAAACCAAGAAATGCAGAGGAATTGTGGAAAGTTGTCAAATCATCCTGGGCTGGAATACCTGTACACAAGTGCCAGAAGTTGGTCGACTCCATGCAACACAGATGTGAAGGAGTTCTCAGAAACAGTGATTATGGTGCTAAATATTAGTTCAGTGATTAACAGGAATGCTAATTCCTAAAGATTTTTCAGTTCATAAAGGGAAAATTTGAGTTTATAAAAAAAAAATGCTGACACTGCTATTTTTTTGAACAGCCCAAAAATAATTTTTCTTAATTTCCTGTAAAGTAATTGGAACACACTTGTGACATCACCAAAAAACGCTTAGGTTGTTGTAAAGAGACAGTATCCTTTTTTTTTTTTTTTTTTTTTTTTTTTTTTTTTTTTTTAGCCTGTCATGTCTGGCATCTTTCACAATCGGAATGATGATCCGAATGCACTGATGTACCAAACATATTTGCTTTGACAAGAACAGCTCTATATGTTTCCTATAGGCTCTTCTTGTTAATGTTTGCAATTTTATTTTTATTTATTTATCTTTTTATTTAGTTATTCATGCCAAGTCTGACAGGCAACAAGGAAGGGGCAAGAACAAGAGGTGGGGGGGAGAAAAGGGGGGGGGGGAGAAAGGAAGAAAGGAGATAGAAAAAAAATAAAAAAAATAAATAAAAAAAATAAAAGGGGTTGATATACTCACACACACACACACACACACACACACATCCATACACACACCCATATGCACCTACATATACACACACACACAAACACACACACACAAGTTTATTGTTTGTAGTAATGTGTGTGTATGCGCCTTTGTCATGCAATGTATTCGATAATGAGGGCGAGAAACTGCAACCATGCCCCCCGCGATCCAGAGGTAGATAGGGAAGGACCCAGGGGACCCAGGCCATCCACAGCACAGGAGCTCAGAAGACTTGGGGCCACACATCCCGATGGCAACCGCGTACACTCCCCAGAAGAGGAAGGAGGGAGGCTACAGACGGAACCCCCACAATCCAGGGGCTAGAGTCCAGAGAGCCAGAGACGACGGGCAGCCCACCCCCCCCGGCAGGCCGGCACCCCCCAGCACGAGCCAGGCATGCGGCCCCCGAGGCCCCAAGCGCCCGAGAGCAGCCCGACACCCGGCAGAGCCCCCCCACGCGCCAAAGAGGCCCAAGCCACCCCCAGGTCACGGCCGCCAAGGGAGCAGGCCAAAAACCATGCCGAGACATCCGGCCACACATCCCGGGGCCCACGGGCACCCACACCCCAGGGGCGGCAGTGACGACCAGTGGGGAGCAGCGTGGAGCGGTAGGGAGGGGTAACTCCCACCCTCCGTGTCCCACCGGTGCCAAGGCTTGGCAAGCCACCAACCCAGGCCCAGCTGTCCACACACACACACTCTCACAAGCACGCACGTACACACACACACACACGTACCAGTCATTCCCTCATGTACACACACGCACATACACACGCACGCACATTCGCATGCACCAGTCACACACTCATGCATACGCACATGTAACATACATGGACACCTAATGTGGGAGAGCGGGTACCAGCACCAAGCCAGCGGCAACCCAGGGAAGCAGCCAACCCAGCCCCGAACAATGAGCCAGTCCCCATCCCAGGCGGGGTGCATGGAACCGGGGTGTGAGAAGGCCCGCCCGCCCCCTCCTCCCACTCAGCGTGTTGGGGGGGTGATGTGAATGTATGTACTGAGAAGAATGTGTATGGCTGTGTGAAAACTACAGTGCTTTAAAATTGGAGGGACAGATGTAATATGAGCACTGAATAACAGCGCCCATCCACACCGTCCCCCCAAGGCCCTCAATGTCTAAAATGTAAATAAAATTGAGGTGCAGGCAGCAGTGAACAGACAAGTGGGGCCACCTCAGCAGTGCCACCCACTAACCACTGTGTGACACACCTGCCCCCCAAGGCCCTATATGTACTATGATGTGTTGTGAGCTGTATAATGCAATTAAAAAAGGAGGAGTGGGACATCACGCAGCACAGCGAGCAGAGCCGAGGTGATGGCCCTACTCACTGCAGCACGAGCCCCCCACCCCCGAGAACCTATGTGTGCATAATGTGATGTTAAACTGAGTGGGAGGAGGGGAGGGGCCAGGATAAATATGACCGGGAGGCAGAGGACTACCCCCCGGAGGAAGAGAGCCAGCTAGCTACTGGCTCACTAGGCACCCCAGTTCCCTACACCCTCCCGCAGCCCAGGGAAGGCAGGTCCAGGGCCTGAAGTGACCGCACCCCCAGGACGCCACCGTACTCCAGGCCGGCACCCACTGCCCCCACTGCAAACAGGACACAACACACACCCCACATGCATACAAAGGACAACAAATATCGCACACACACACACACGCACGTACGCACACATACACACGCACGTACACACACGCACACACACACAGACACACACCCCCACATACATACTCACACATACACACACACGCACACAGTGGTCCTGAGTCAGAACCAACCGGCCCCGTGTGGGGCAACTGCTGCTCCCTCACCTGAGCGCCCCACCACCCCATGGGGGAGGGCACCCAGAATCCCGGAATGCCAGCCAGACACCCCGACACAGCCAACCCACCCCACACGGCGGCGCGCCCAAGGGGGCACAGACCCCTCCAGCGCAGGGAGGGGCCCAGCCAGGAAACGGGCAACCCCGGGCACCAGGGCCCCGACCCCCGCACCCCGGCCCCCACAGAGGAAGCCGGCCACCCGGACGGGGCCAGCACCGCCACCACGGGACCCCGAGCCCCACACCCCACGACCATAAGAGCACCATCCAAGTCCCCACCACCAACAACCAGGGCCCGGACACAGAAACCACAAAACGGTAGCCACCGCCTCCAGGCCAGAGCCATCAGACACCCAAGCCCCCCCGGCCCACCCCCAGCCACCTACCGGGTGCGCCATGAAACTAGACCACAGCTCGTCACCCCCATCATGCGATGGAGCTGATCAGTGGGGACCAGAGAGATTCAAATTTTGCCAGTTGATTTTTAGAGGTGGCAGACATTCTTTCCAGACTAATGTGGTCTAAAAGTAGATTCTTATAGTGAGTAACGCATAAATCATTTTTTGATTTCCAATTCATGAGGATAGTTTTCTTAGCGATGCATAAGGTAGTGAGAACTATGTGTGATATATTTGTTTCCATGTTTAATTCACTTAAATCACCTAGAATGCACAGTTTTGGTGATGTTGGGATATCGCAATTAAAACATGTGGATAATTCCTCACATATCCTCTGCCAGAACCTCTGAACAGGTGTACAAGACCAAACTGCATGCATATAGTTTTCAGTATGGTTGCCTGAACAGTGGGTGCATATATTTGTGTCTCTGAGGCCCATTTGGAACATCCTGTGTCCTGTATAATGTATTCTATGGAGAGTTTTGTATTGTATAAGTTGTAAATTCGGACTTTTAGTCATTTTGAAAGTGTTTAAACATATCTGTGTCCAGAAGTTTTCCTCTGGGTTAATGGAAAGATCTCGCTCCCATTTTGTAGTTGGGAGGGATATTGAATCATTAATTTTTAATAATAACTTATATATTTTTGATAGTAATTTAGGGGTATAAAGATTTAGAAATTCTGTTACCAGTAGAGAGAGACAGTATCCTGCCAGAACAATTTTCGTGAACAGGTGATGCCATGAATGAAGCACATTTTACAGAATAGTTTACAGTTCTTACCTTAAAGAAGCGCCTGTCTGTGGGCAGGCCAGGTACTGTCCAGATGGCCAGAACTGTGGAACACGTGGAAGAGGTACTCTGGCCAGGCTAAAATCCATCACAGCTCTCCCCTGGAACTTCTCTGGTGAAAAACGGGCACACTTTCCACACAGTAAACCGGGGACGCGGCACTCTGGCCTGGCTGAAATTCATCACAGCCGTCCCCTGGAGCTCCTGCAATGAACAGGGGCGCACTCTCCACACAGTAACGTGGGGAAGAGGAACCCTGCCTCAGCGAAAATTTGTTACAGCTGAGGCAGGAGCTGGAGCTTCTCCAGTGAAAAAAAGGGAAAATTCTCCACACAGTAACCCGGGGACAAGGCACACTGGCCTGTGTAATATGCTCCACAGCCCTCCCCTGGAGCTCCTCCAGTGAAATGGAAACTCTCCACACAGTAACTCTTGGAGGAGGAAATCTGGCCTTTGTTATATTCACCACAGCACTCATGGAGCTCCTCCAATGAGCAGGGATGCACACTCCACACAGTAACCCAGAGAAGAGGCACTCTAGCCTGGGTAACATTCACCAAATCACTCCCGTTGAGCTCCTCCAATGAACAGGAGCACACTCTCCACACAGAAACACAGGGAAGAGGCACTCTGGCCTAGCTAAAATTCATTTATCCCTCCTCTAGAGCTCCTCGGGGGAAAAAGGGGCACATTCTACACACAGTACCTTAGGGAAGAGGCATTCTGGCCTGGGCAATATTCACCACAGCACTCCCCTGGAGCACCTCCAGGGAGGCAGGGGCACATTCTCCACACAGTAACATGAGGAAGCAGCACTCTGGCCTAGCTAAAATTCATCGCAGCCCTTCACTGGAGCTCCTCCGGTGAAAAAGGGGCATATTCTCCACATAGTAACACATGGAAAAGGCACCCAGGCTTGGTCTCTGGAGCTTGAAAAAGGCGACTGGACTTCTTTTTGTTTCTTGAAGACGTTTCACCTCTCATCCGAAAGGCTTCTTCAGTTCTCAACCAAATGGTGGAGAGACCCAGGTATTTAAACCCCTGTGGGCATATGTGTCAGGCTTGTCAGAGAAGAATTTTCTCCAAGCATGACATCTCAGTATACTTCAAACCAAGTCACACCCTAAGACAAAAACTGGTTCATCCCAAGGACAAACCCGCCAAACACAAGATCAGCGATGTAGTGTATGCTGTTCAGTGCAGTGAAGAGTGCTCGGACCTCTACATTGGTGAAACCAAACAGCCTCTTTACAAACGAATGGCACAACATAGAAGAGCCACCTCGACAGGACAAGATTCAGCAGTACATCTGCATCTGAAGGAAAAAGGGCACTCTTTTGAGGATGCCAATGTTCACATTTTGGACAGGGAAAACAGATGGTTTGAAAGAGGAGTGAAAGAAGCCATCTATGTCCACTGTGAACAACCATCATTGAACAGAGGAGGTGGATTACGTCACCAACTTTCCCCCGCTTACAGTGCTGTCCTGAGCTCCCTTCCCAGACGTCTCAACCCCCATTCACACCTTTGTTCCAGTGACCTCAATAGGCCACAGGAAACAATGGAGCGGAGTCCTAAATTGGTTTCAACTGAAACCACTGATTAAATATGACCCACGCCCCCCTTCACACCTGGGCACATGTGTTCACGCACATGATCAATAGAGGGTCATAACCACCTCCAGGGGACTACGCCCACAGGGGTTTAAATACCTGGGTCTCTCCACCATTTGGTTGAGAACTGAAGAAGCCTTTCGGATGAGAGGTGAAACGTCTTCAAGAAACAAAAAGAAGTCCAGTCGCCTTTTTCAAGCTCCAGAGACTACTATGACCTGGATGACTGAGAATCTACACAGAGGTAATGACACGCGGTTTTCTTGTTTAAAATGATAGGAGATTGAAGGAGAATCATGGGGAAACATGATTGGAAGCAGTTTGAATGGAGTTTGTGGAGTTATTCATGAAATGACAAAAGTGTGCTTCTCTCAGCGAGAAAAGCTCAAAACTGAAATAACAGGTACAGCGCTTGGAAAACGGTAATGACACAGGGTTTTCTTGTTTAAAATGATAGGAGATTGAAGGAGAATCATGGGGAAACATGATTGGAAGCAGTTTGAATGGAGTTTGTGGAGTTATTCATGAAATGACAAAAATTGTGTTTCTCTCAGCGAGAAAAGCTCAAAACTGAAATAACAGGTACAGCGCTTGGAAAATGGTAATGACACGCGGTTTTCTTGTTTAAAATGACAGGAGACTGAAGGAGAATCATGGGGAAACATGATTGGAAGCAGTTTGAATGGAGTTTGTGAAGTTATTCATGAAATGATGAAAGTGTGCTTCTCTCAGCGAGAAAAGCTCAAAACTGAAATAACAGGCACAGCGCTTGGAAAACGGTAATGACACGCGGTTTTCTTGTTTAAAATGATAGGAGACTGAAGGAGAATCATGGGGAAACATGATTGGAAGCAGTTTGAATGGAGTTTGTGGAGTTATTCATGAAATGACAAAAGTGTGTTTCTCTTAGCGAGACAAGCTCAAAACTCACATAAACAGCTCCTGCGGTTGCAAAATGGTAATGACAAGCGGTTTTCTTGTTTAAAATGACAGGAGACTGAAGGAGAATCATGGGGAAACATGATTGGAAGCAGTTTGAATGGAGTTTGTGGAGTTATTCATGAAATGACAAAAGTGTGTTTCTCTCAGCGAGAAAAGCTCAAAACTCACATAAACAGGTCCTGCGGTTGCAAAATGGTAATGACAAGCGGTTTTCTTGTTTAAAATGACAGGAGACTGAAGGAGAATCATGGGGAAACATGATTGGAAGCAGTTTGAATGGAGTTTGTGAAGTTATTCATTAAAATGACAAAAGCGTGCTTCTCTCAGCGAGAAAAGCTCAAAACTGAAATAACAGGTACAGCGCTTGGAAAACGGTAATGACACGGGGTTTTCTTGTTTAAAATGATAGGAGATTGAAGGAGAATCATGGGGAAACATGATTGGAAGCAGTTTGAAAGGAGTTTGTGAAGTTATTCATGAAATGATGAAAGTGTGCTTCTCTCTGCGAGAAAAGCTCAAAACTGAAATAAAAGGCACAGCTCTTGGAAAACGGTAATGACACGGGGCATTCTTGGTTAAAATGATAGGAGATTGAAGGAGAATCATGGGGAAACATGATTAGAAGCAGTTTGAATGGAGTTTGTGAAGTTATTCATGAAATGACAAAAGTGTGTTTCTCTCAGCGAGAAAAGCTCAAAAATGAAATAACAGGTACAGCGCTTGGAAAACGGTAATGACACGGGGTTTTCTTGTTTAAAATGATAGGAGATTGAAGGAGAATCATGGGGAACATGATTGGAAGCAGTTTGAATGGAGTTTGTGGAGTTATTCATGAAATGACAAAGTGTGTTTCTCGTAGCGAGACAAGCTCAAAACTCACATAAACAGCTACTGCGGTTGCAAAATGGTAATGACAAGCGGTTTTCTTGTTTAAAATGACAGGAGACTGAAGGAGAATCATGGGGAAACATGATTGGAAGCAGTTTGAATGGAGTTTGTGGAGTTATTCATGAAATGACAAAAGTGTGTTTCTCTTAGCGAGACAAGCTCAAAACTCACATAAAAAGCTCCTGCGGTTGCAAAATGGTAATGACAAGCGGTTTTCTTGTTTGAAATGACAGGAGACTGAAGGAGAATCATGGGGAAACATGATTGGAAGCAGTTTGAATGGAGTTTGTGAAGTTATTCATTAAAATGACAAAAGCGTGCTTCTCTCAGCGAGAAAAGCTCAAAACTGAAATAACAGGTACAGCGCTTGGAAAACGGTAATGACACGGGGTTTTCTTGTTTAAAATGATAGGAGATTGAAGGAGAATCATGGGGAAACATGATTGGAAGCAGTTTGAATGGAGTTTGTGAAGTTATTCATGAAATGATGAAAGTGTGCTTCTCTCTGCGAGAAAAGCTCAAAACTGAAATAACAGGCACAGCTCTTGGAAAACGGTAATGACACGGGGCATTCTTGTTTAAAATGATAGGAGATTGAAGGAGAATCATGGGGAAACATGATTGGAAGCAGTTTGAATGGAGTTTGTGGAGTTATTCATGAAATGACAAAAGTGTGTTTCTCTCAGCGAGAAAAGCTCAAAACTGAAATAACAGGTACAGCGCTTGGAAAACGGTAATGACACGGGGTTTTCTTGTTTAAAATGATAGGAGATTGAAGGAGAATCATGGTGAAACATGACTGGAAGCAGTTTGAATGGAGTTTGTGGAGTTATTCATGAAAATGATGAAAGTGTGCTTCTCTCAGCGAGAAAAGCTCAAAACTGAAATAAAAGGCACAGCTCTTGGAAAACGGTAATGACACGGGGCATTCTTGTTTAAAATGATAGGAGATTGAAGGAGAATCATGGGGAAACATGATTGGAAGCAGTTTGAATGGAGTTTGTGAAGTTATTCATGAAATGATGAAAGTGTGCTTCTCTCAGCGAGAAAAGCTCAAAACTGAAATAACAGGCACAGCGCTTGGAAAACGGTAATGACACGCGGTTTTCTTGTTTAAAATGATAGGAGATTGAAGGAGAATCATGGGGAAACATGATTGGAAGCAGTTTGAATGGAGTTTGTGAAGTTATTCATTAAAATGACAAAAGCGTGCATCTCTTAGCGAGAAAAGCTCAAAACTGAAATAACAGGCACAGCGCTTGGAAAACGGTTAATGACACGGGGTTTTCTTGTTTAAATTGATAGGAGATTGAAGGAGAATCATGGGGAAACATGATTGGAAGCAGTTTGAATGGAGTTTGTGGAGTTATTCATGAAATGACAAAAGTGTGTTTCTCTCAGCGAGAAAAGCTCAAAACTGAAATAACAGGTACAGCGCTTGGAAAACGGTAATGACACGGGGTTTTCTTGTTTAAAATGATAGGAGATTGAAGGAGAATCATAGGGAAACATGATTGGAAGCAGTTTGAATGGAGTTTGTGGAGTTATTCATGAAATGACAAAAGTGTGTTTCTCTCAGCGAGAAAAGCTCAAAACTGAAATAACAGGTACAGCGCTTGGAAAATGGTAATGACACGCGGTTTCTTGTTTAAAATGACAGGAGACTGAAGGAGAATCATGGGGAAACATGATTGGAAGCAGTTTGAATGGAGTTTGTGGAGTTATTCATGAAATGACAAAAACGTGCTTCTCTCAGCGAGAAAAGCTCAAAACTGAAATAACAGGTACAGCGTTTTGAAAACGGTAATGACACGCGGTTTTCTTGTTTAAAATGATAGGAGATTGAAGGAGAATCATGGTGAAAAATGACTGGAAGCAGTTTGAATGGAGTTTGTGAAGTTATTCATGAAATGACAAAAGTGTGCTTCTCTCAGCGAGAAAAGCTCAAAAATCACAAACACAGCTACTGCGCTTGGAGAATGGTAATGACACGCAGTTTTCTTGTTTAAAATGATAGGAGATTGAAGGAGAATCATGGGGAAACATGATTGGAAGCAGTTTGAATGGAGTTTGTGAAGTTATTCATGAAATGACAAAAGTGTGCTTCTCTCAGCGAGAAAAGCTCAAAAATCACAAACACAGCTACTGCGCTTGGAGAATGGTAATGACAAGCGGTTTTCTTGTTTAAAATGATAGGAGATTGAAGGAGAATCATGGCGAAACATGATTGGAAGCAGTTTGAATGGAGTTTGTGAAGTTATTCATGAAATGATGAAAGTGTGCTTCTCTCAGCGAGAAAAGCTCAAAACTGAAATTAAAGCCGCAAGCGGCGATGAGCGGGCCCTCGCACCCGGCGCGCGTCGACCCCTGGCGCGCTCCAGCCAAGCCGCGCGTCGACCCGTGGCACGCTCCAGCCGAACCGCGCTCGGAGGTTCTCGCAGACGAGAGAGTAGCTGGCTCACCCGGCTGCTGACGGCTCAGCAGGCTAGCCGTACTTCGCGTCGATCGTCTCCCGCTCCCACTAGGTGGCGTCGGTGAGTGCCCACTAATTAATATGTCACAATGCTCTATGTAATGCCTGCAGCCATCAATGAAACTGTAATGACCATAGGATGATGAGTATCAGTGTCCTACTGATTTCCTGTTGCCACTAGGTGGCGTTATGAGTGTGAAACAAAGCTGATAGAGGGGTGTGTCCAGTCTCCCTTACCCTCCCATTAAGCCTGTGAAGTTTGAGGCACATCGGACAATGTATGTCAGAGATGTAACAATTTGGTGCACTGTGGTATATGAGTAAAATCCCACATTTAGAGGGTTGCTACGGCAACAGCGTTCAATATTCTACAAAACCATGAATATCTTTTGATGGGCTACTTGTGTAGATGATCTGGAGCCATTTTGGTGTGACTGGATGAAAAGCTGTAGTAGAAGATGATTCAAATAGCAGGCCTGAAAAATGTGAGAAATGCTGCAAAAATGAAACCTTAATTAGAACATGTCAGGCTTCCTGTTGGATTTCGGCTATCGGTCCAAGAGACTTTTTTGTACGTCTTAGGATGTTACTTCAGCATGCACGATTTCAGGTACACAGACCAAGCACTGCCCTGGGGCTGATGTTTAGAACCTATCTGGGCCTGAAATGGAAAAAAAGTCCAAATTCAGAGGGTTGCTACGGCAACACCGTTCAATATTCTACAAAATCATGAATATCTTTTGATGGGCTACTTGTGTGGATGATCTGGAGCCATTTTGGTCTCACTGGGTCAAATGCCCTAGGAGGAGTTGAGGCAAAAAGGCCTGGAAAAGGCGAAAAATGCTGCAAAAATGACACTTTAAAGTGAACGTGGCTGACTTCCTGTTGTGTTTCGGCTATCGGTCCAAGAGACTTTTTTGTAGATGTTAGCATTTTACATCAGCAGGCACATTTTCAGGTACATAGAGAAAGCACAGCCCAGGGGCTGATGTTTAGAATCTCTGTGAATTTGAAATTGAAAAAAGTCCAAATTCAGAGGGTTGCCATGGCAACACCGTTCAATATTCTACAAAACCCTGAATAACTTTTGATGGGCTACTTGTGTAGATGATCTGGAGCCAATTTGGTGTCACTGGGTGAAATGCCCTAGGACAAGTTCGTTCAAATAGCAGGCGTGGAAATCGCAAAAATTGACACCTTCAATTGAAGATGGCCGACTTCCTGTAGGGTTTGGGGTATGGGTCCAAGAGACTTTTTTGTACGTCTTAGTATGTTACACGAGCATGTACATTTTCATACATGTAGAGAAAACGTAGCTCCGGGGCTACTCAAAAAACTTGCTATTTTAAGATATTCCGAGCTGCCACTAGGCGGCGCTCTAACGTTTATGGACTTTATGCATATGAGTGTGTTCAGGGCAGCATGCTTATCACACCACTGAAGTTTGAGCCAGATTGGGCAAGTTGGCTTTGAGTTACAGCCATTTTTGTGTTCATGGCGAATCATCGAACTTTGCCGTCCCATAAGGGTCACGCCCTTTTGTCAAAAACTCACAGTTTTGAAAACACAGTAAGTCCAACTTCTTAAGGCTTTCCAGGTGAAATTTGAGATGGTTCTGCTAAACCACCTTGGAGCTGGACCTCCAAGTGTAAAATATGACATTTCCTGTTCCCACTAGGTGGCGCTGCGACTGATATTAAATATTGTCATATGTATGTGTTCAGGGGGGCACCCTCATCCTACTGGAGAAGTTTGATGCACATTGGATCATGTAGGTATGAATGAGAGGCAATCAAATTTTCATGGCGAATGATCAAAGGTCAAAGGGGCATAAGGACCCCTCCCCCTTGGCAAAAACTCACCATTTTCGAGATTTAGATTCCCCTGGGGGTGTAGGTTAGACAAACCAAATATGAAGATGATAACGTCTAAAACCTCTGAGTTATTAGAGAAAGTGTGAGGGCTGCAAATCGCCAAATTTGCATAATTAATTCAAAATGGCGGACTTCCTGTTGGGTTTAGGGCATGGCTCCAAGAGGATTTTTTGTGCGCGTGGACATGATATACATGTGTATGAAGTTTCATTCATGTACGTGAAACACAGCGGTGGGGCTCCAGTTTAGGGGGCGCTAGCGAGCCATTTGGGCGCGCCCTTGCCCGAGCCCATTAAAATACTTAAATTTTCACCGGGTGTGATGCATGTGCAAAGTTTCATGAGTTTTTGAATATGATAAAGCCCCCAAAAAGCCAATTCATTTGCCTGAATAATAATAAAAATAATAATAATAAAAATAATTAAAGCCGCAAGCGGCGATGAGCGGGCCCTCGCACCCGGCGCGCGTCGACCCCTGGCGCGCTCCAGCCAAGCCGCGCGTCGACCCGTGGCACGCTCCAGCCGAACCGCGCTCGGAGGTTCTCGCAGACGAGAGAGTAGCTGGCTCACCCGGCTGCTGACAGCTCAGCAGGCTAGCCGTACTTCGCGTCGATCTTCTCCCGCTTCCACTAGGTGGCGTCGGTGAGTGCCCACTAATTAATATGTCACAATGCTCTATGTAATGCCTGCAGCCATCAATGAAACTGTAATGACCATAGGATGATGAGTATCAGTGTCCTACTGATTTCCTGTTGCCACTAGGTGGCGTTATGAGTGTGAAACAAAGCTGATAGAGGGGTGTGTCCAGTCTCCCTTACCCTCCCATTAAGCCTGTGAAGTTTGAGGCACATCGGACAATGTATGTCAGAGATGTAACAATTTGGTGCACTGTGGTATATGAGTAAAATCCCACATTTAGAGGGTTGCTACGGCAACAGCGTTCAATATTCTACAAAACCATGAATATCTTTTGATGGGCTACTTGTGTAGATGATCTGGAGCCATTTTGGTGTGACTGGATGAAAAGCTGTAGTAGAAGATGATTCAAATAGCAGGCCTGAAAAATGTGAGAAATGCTGCAAAAATGACACCTTAATTAGAACATGTCAGGCTTCCTGTTGGATTTCGGCTATCGGTCCAAGAGACTTTTTTGTACGTCTTAGGATGTTACTTCAGCATGCACGATTTCAGGTACACAGACCAAGCACTGCCCTGGGGCTGATGTTTAGAACCTATCTGGGCCTGAAATGGAAAAAAAGTCCAAATTCAGAGGGTTGCTACGGCAACACCGTTCAATATTCTACAAAACCATGAATATCTTTTGATGGGCTACTTGTGTGGATGATCTGGAGCCATTTTGGTCTCACTGGGTCAAATGCTCTAGGAGGAGTTGAGGCAAAAAGGCCTGGAAAAGGCGAAAAATGCTGCAAAAATGACACTTTAAAGTGAACGTGGCTGACTTCCTGTTGTGTTTCGGCTATCGGTCCAAGAGACTTTTTTGTAGATGTTAGCATTTTACATCAGCAGGCACATTTTCAGGTACATAGAGAAAGCACAGCCCAGGGGCTGATGTTTAGAATCTCTGTGAATTTGAAATTGAAAAAAGTCCAAATTCAGAGGGTTGCCATGGCAACACCGTTCAATATTCTACAAAACCCTGAATAACTTTTGATGGGCTACTTGTGTAGATGATCTGGAGCCAATTTGGTGTCACTGGGTGAAATGCCCTAGGACAAGTTCGTTCAAATAGCAGGCGTGGAAATCGCAAAAATTGACACCTTCAATTGAAGAAGGCCGACTTCCTGTAGGGTTTGGGGTATGGGTCCAAGAGACTTTTTTGTACGTCTTAGTATGTTACATGAGCATGTACATTTTCATACATGTAGATAAAACGTAGCTCCGGGGCTACTCAAAAAACTTGCTATTTTAAGATATTCCGAGCTGCCACTAGGCGGCGCTCTAACGTTTATGGACTTTATGCATATGAGTGTGTTCAGGGCAGCATGCTTATCACACCACTGAAGTTTGAGCCAGATTGGGCAAGTTGGCTTTGAGTTACAGCCATTTTTGTGTTCATGGCGAATCATCGAACTTTGCCGTCCCATAAGGGTCACGCCCTTTTGCCAAAAACTCACAGTTTTGAAAACACAGTAAGTCCAACTTCTTAAGGCTTTCCAGGTGAAATTTGAGATGGTTCTGCTAAACCACCTTGGAGCTGGACCTCCAAGTGTAAAATATGACATTTCCTGTTCCCACTAGGTGGCGCTGCGACTGATATTAAATATTGTCATATGTATGTGTTCAGGGGGGCACCCTCATCCTACTGGAGAAGTTTGATGCACATTGGATCATGTAGGTATGAATGAGAGGCAATCCAAATTTCATGGCGAATGATCAAAGTTCAAAGGGGCATAAGGACCCCTCCCCCTTGGCAAAAACTCACCATTTTCGAGATTTAGATTCCCCTGGGGGTGTAGGTTAGACAAACCAAATATGAAGATGATAACGTCTAAAACCTCTGAGTTATTAGAAAAAGTGTGAGGGCTGCAAATCGCCAAATTTGCATAATTAATTCAAAATGGCGGACTTCCTGTTGGGTTTAGGGCATGGCTCCAAGAGGATTTTTTGTGCGCCTGGACATGATATACATGTGTATGAAGTTTCATTCATGTACGTGAAACACAGCGGTGGGGCTCCAGTTTAGGGGGCGCTAGCGAGCCATTTGGGCGCGCCCTTGCCCGAGCCCATTAAAATACTTAAATTTTCACCAGGTGTGACGCATGTGCAAAGTTTCATGAGTTTTTGAATATGATAAAGCCCCCAAAAAGCCAATTCATTTGCCTGAATAATAATAAAAATAAAAAAAATAATAATAAAAATAATAAACGAAGCAATTACAATAGGGCCTTCGCACAGTTCGTGCTCGGGCCCTAATAAAAATAATAAACGAAGCAATTACAATAGGGCCTTCGCACAGTTCGTGCTCGGGCCCTAATAACAGGCACAGCGCTTGGAGAATGGTAATGACACGGGGCATTCTTGTTTAAAATGATAGGAGATTGAAGGAGAATCATGGGGAAACATGATTGGAAGCAGTTTGAATGGAGTCTGTGAAGTTATTCATGAAATGACAAAAGTGTGCTTCTCTCAGCGAGAAAAGCTCAAAAATCACAAACACAGCTACTGCGCTTGGAGAATGGTAATGACACGCAGTTTTCTTGTTTAAAATGATAGGAGATTGAAGGAGAATCATGGGGAAACATGATTGGAAGCAGTTTGAATGGAGTTTGTGAAGTTATTCATGAAATGATGAAAGTGTGCTTCTCTCAGCGAGAAAAGCTCAAAACTGAAATAACAGGCACAGCGCTTGGAAAACGGTAATGACAAGCGGTTTTCTTGTTTAAAATGATAGGAGATTGAAGGAGAATCATGGGGAAACATGATTGGAAGCAGTTTGAATGGAGTTGGTGAAGTTATTCATGAAATGATGAAAGTGTGCTTCTCTCAGCGAGAAAAGCTCAAAACTGAAATAACAGGCACAGCGCTTGGAAAACTGTAATTACACGCGGTTTTCTTGTTTAAAATGATAGGAGATTGAAGGAGAATCATGGGGAAACATGATTGGGAGCAGTTTGAATGGAGTTTGTGAAGTTATTCATGAAATGACAAAAGTGTGCTTCTCTCAGCGAGAAAAGCTCAAAAATCACAAACACAGCTACTGCGCTTGGAGAATGGTAATGACACGCGGTTTTCTTGTTTAAAATGATAGGAGATTGAAGGAGAATCATGGCGAAACATGATTGGAAGCAGTTTGAATGGAGTCTGTGAAGTTATTCATGAAATGAAAGTGTGCTTCTCTCAGCGAGAAAAGCTCAAAAATCACAAACACAGCTACTGCGCCTGGAGAATGGTAATGACACGCGGTTTTCTTGTTTAAAATGGTAGGAGATTGAAGGAGAATCATGGGGAAACATGATTGGAAGCAGTTTGAATGGAATATGTGAAGTTATTCATGAAATTATGAAAGTGTGCTTCTCTCAGCGAGAAAAGCTCAAAACTGAAATAACAGGCACAGCGCTTGGAAAATGGTAATGACACGGGGCTTTCTTGTTTAAAATGATAGGAGATTGAAGGAGAATCATGGGGAAACATGATTGGAAGCAGTGTGAATGGAGTTTGTGAAGTTATTCATGAAATGATGAAAGTGTGCTTCTCTCAGCGAGAAAAGCTCAAAACTGAAATAAAAGGTACAGCGCTTGGAGAATGGTAATGACACGCGGTTTCTTGTTTAAAATGATAGGAGATTGAAGGAGAATCATGGGGAAACATGATTGGAAGCAGTTTGAATGGAGTCTGTGAAGTTATTCATGAAATGATGAAAGTGTGCTTCTCTCAGCGAGAAAAGCTCAAAACTGAAATAACAGGCACAGCGCTTGGAAAACGGTAATGACACGCGGTTTTCTTGTTTAAAATGATAGGAGATTGAAGGAGAATCATGGGGAAACATGATTGGAAGCAGTTTGAATGGAGTTGGTGAAGTTATTTATGAAATGATGAAAGTGTGCTTCTCTCAGCGAGAAAAGCTCAAAAATGACAAACACAGCTACTGCGCTTGGAGAATAATAATGACGCGGTTTTCTTGTATAAAATGATAGGAGATTGAAGGAGAATAATGGGGAAACATGATTGGAAGCAGTTTGAATGGAGTTTGTGAAGTTATTCATGAAATGATGAAAGTGTGCTTCTCTCAGCGAGAAAAGCTCAAAACTGAAATAACAGGCACAGCGCTTGGAAAACGGTAATGACACGCGGTTTTCTTGTTTAAAATGATAGAAAATTGAAGGAGAATCATGGGGAAACATGACTGGAAGCAGTTTGAATGAAGTTTGTGAAGTTATTCATGAAATGATGAAAGTGTGCTTCTCTCTGCGAGAAAAGCTCAAAAATCACATAAACAGCTACTGCGCTTGGAGAATGGTAATGACACGCGGTTTTCTTGTTTAACATGACAGGAGACTGAAGGAGAATCATGGGGAAACATGATTGGAAGCAGTTTGAATGGAGTTTGTGGAGTTATTCATGAAATGACAAAAGTGTGTTTCTCTCAGCGAGAAAAGCTCAAAACTGAAATAACATGTACAGCGCTTGGAGAATGGTAATGATAAGCGGTTTTCTTGTTTAAAATGATAGGCGATTGAAGGAGAATCATGGGGAAACATGATTGGAAGCAGTTTGAATGGAGTTTGTGGAGTTATTCATGAAATGACAAAAGTGTGTTTCTCTCAGCGAGAAAAGCTCAAAACTGAAATAAACAGCTACTGCGGTTGCAAAATGGTAATGACAAGCGGTTTTCTTGTTTAAAATGACAGGAGACTGAAGGAGAATCATGGGGAAACATGATTGTTAGCAGTTTGAATGGAGTTTGTGGAGTTATTCATGAAATGACAAAAGTGTGTTTCTCTCAGCGAGAAAAGCACAAAACTCACATAAACAGCTACTGCGGTTGCAAAACGGTAATGACACGGGGTTTTCTTGTTTAAAATGATAGGAGATTGAAGGAGAATCATGGGGAAACATGATTAGAAGCAGTTTGAATGGAGTTTGTGAAGTTATTCATGAAATGACAAAAGCGTGCTTCTCTCAGCGAGAAAAGCTCAAAACTGAAATAACAGGTACAGCGCTTGGAAAATGGTAATGACACGCGGTTTTCTTGTTTAAAATGACAGGAGACTGAAGGAGAATCATGGGGAAACCTCATTGGAAGCAGTTTGAATGGAGTTTGTGAAGTTATTCATGAAATGATGAAAGTGTGCTTCTCTCTGCGAGAAAAGCTCAAAACTGAAATAAAAGGCACAGCTCTTGGAAAACGGTAATGACACGGGGCATTCTTGTTTAAAATGATAGGAGATTGAAGGAGAATCATGGGGAAACATGATTGGAAACAGTTTGAATGGAGTCTGTGAAGTTATTCATGAAATGACAAAAGTGTGCTTCTCTCAGCGAGAAAAGCTCAAAAATCACAAACACAGCTACTGCGCTTGGAAAATGGTAATGACACGCAGTTTTCTTGTTTAAAATGATAGGAGATTGAAGGAGAATCATGGGGAAACATGATTGGAAGCAGTTTGAATGGAGTTTGTGAAGTTATTCCTGAAATGATGAAAGTGTGCTTCTCTCAGCGAGAAAAGCTCAAAACTGAAATAACAGGCACAGCGCTTGGAAAACGGTAATGACAAGCGGTTTTCTTGTTTAAAATGATAGGAGATTGAAGGAGAATCATGGGGAAACATGATTGGAAGCAGTTTGAATGGAGTTGGTGAAGTTATTCATGAAATGATGAAAGTGTGCTTCTCTCAGCGAGAAAAGCTCAAAACTGAAATAACAGGCACAGCGCTTGGAAAACTGTAATTACACGCGGTTTTCTTGTTTAAAATGATAGGAGATTGAAGGAGAATCATGGGGAAACATGATTGGGAGCAGTTTGAATGGAGTTTGTGAAGTTATTCATGAAATGATGAAAGTGTGCTTCTCTCAGCGAGAAAAGCTCAAAAATCACAAACACAGCTACTGCGCTTGGAGAATGGTAATGACACGCGGTTTTCTTGTTTAAAATGATAGGAGATTGAAGGAGAATCATGGGGAAACATGATTGGAAGCAGTTTGAATGGAGTTTGTGAAGTTATTCATGAAATGATGAAAGTGTGCTTCTCTCAGCGAGAAAAGCTCAAAACTGAAATAACAGGCACAGCGCTTGGAAAACGGTAATGACACAGGGCATTCTTGTTTAAAATGATAGGAGATTGAAGGAGAATCATGGGGAAACATGATTGGAAGCAGTTTGAATGGAGTTTGTGAAGTTATTCATGAAATGACAAAAGTGTGCTTCTCTCAGCGAGAAAAGCTCAAAACTGAAATAACAGGCACAGCGCTTGGAAAACTGTAATGACACGCGGTTTTCTTGTTTAAAATGATAGGAGATTGAAGGAGAATCATGGGGAAACATGATTGGAAGCAGTTTGAATGGAGTTTGTGAAGTTATTCATGAAATGATGAAAGTGTGCTTTTCTCAGCGAGAAAAGCTCAAAACTGAAATAACAGGCACAGCGCTTGGAAAACGGTAATGACACGGGGCTTTCTTGTTTAAAATGATAGGAGATTGAAGAAGAATCATGGGGAAACATGATTGGAAGCAGTTTGAATGGAGTTTGTGAGGTTATTCATGAAATGATGAAAGTGTGCTTCTCTCAGCGAGAAAAGCTCAAAAATCACAAACACAGCTACTGCGCTTGGAGAATGGTAATGACACGCAGTTTTCTTGTTTAAAATGATAGGAGATTGAAGGAGAATCATGGGGAAACATGATTGGAAGCAGTTTGAATGGAGTTTGTGAAGTTATTCATGAAATGACAAAAGTGTGCTTCTCTCAGCGAGAAAAGCTCAAAAATCACAAACACAGCTACTGCGCTTGGAGAATGGTAATGACACGCAGTTTTCTTGTTTAAAATGATAGGAGATTGAAGGAGAATCATGGCGAAACATGATTGGAAGCAGTTTGAATGGAGTCTGTGAAGTTATTCATGAAATGATGAAAGTGTGCTTCTCTCAGCGAGAAAAGCTCAAAAATCACAAACACAGCTACTGCGCTTGAAGAATGGTAATGACACGCGGTTTTCTTGTTTAAAATGGTAGGAGATTGAAGGAGAATCATGGGGAAACATGATTGGAAGCAGTTTGAATGGAGTTTGTGAAGTTATTCATGAAATGATGAAAGTGTGCTTCTCTCAGCGAGAAAAGCTCAAAACTGAAATAACAGGCACAGCGCTTGGAAAATGGTAATGACACGGGGCTTTCTTGTTTAAAATGATAGGAGATTGAAGGAGAATCATGGGGAAACATGATTGGAAGCAGTGTGAATGGAGTTTGTGAAGTTATTCATGAAATGATGAAAGTGTGCTTCTCTCAGCGAGAAAAGCTCAAAACTGAAATAACAGGTACAGCGCTTGGAGAATGGTAATGACACGCGGTTTCTTGTTTAAAATGATAGGAGATTGAAGGAGAATCATGGGGAAACATGATTGGAAGCAGTTTGAATGGAGTCTGTGAAGTTATTCATGAAATGATGAAAGTGTGCTTCTCTCAGCGAGAAAAGCTCAAAACTGAAATAACAGGCACAGCGCTTGGAAAACGGTAATGACACGCGGTTTTCTTGTTTAAAATGATAGGAGATTGAAGGAGAATCATGGGGAAACATGATTGGAAGCAGTTTGAATGGAGTTGGTGAAGTTATTTATGAAATGATGAAAGTGTGCTTCTCTCAGCGAGAAAAGCTCAAAAATGACAAACACAGCTACTGCGCTTGGAGAATAATAATGACGCGGTTTTCTTGTATAAAATGATAGGAGATTGAAGGAGAATCATGGGGAAACATGATTGGAAGCAGTTTGAATGGAGTTTGTGAAGTTATTCATGAAATGATGAAAGTGTGCTTCTCTCAGCGAGAAAAGCTCAAAACTGAAATAACAGGCACAGCGCTTGGAAAACGGTAATGACACGCGGTTTTCTTGTTTAACATGATAGAAAATTGAAGGAGAATCATGGGGAAACATGACTGGAAGCAGTTTGAATGAAGTTTGTGAAGTTATTCATGAAATGATGAAAGTGTGCTTCTCTCAGCGAGAAAAGCTCAAAAATCACATAAACAGCTACTGCGCTTGGACAATGGTAATGACACGCGGTTTTCTTGTTTAACATGACAGGAGACTGAAGGAGAATCATGGGGAAACATGATTGGAAGCAGTTTGAATGGAGTTTGTGGAGTTATTCATGAAATGATTAAAGTGTGTTTCTCTCAGCGAGAAAAGCTCAAAACTGAAATAACAGGTACAGCGCTTGGAGAATGGTAATGATAAGCGGTTTTCTTGTTTAAAATGATAGGCGATTGAAGGAGAATCATGGGGAAACATGATTGGAAGCAGTTTGAATGGAGTTTGTGGAGTTATTCATGAAATGACAAAAGTGTGTTTCTCTCAGCGAGAAAAGCTCAAAACTGAAATAAACAGCTCCTGCGGTTGGAAAATGGTAATGACAAGCGGTTTTCTTGTTTAAAATGACAGGAGACTGAAGGAGAATCATGGGGAAACATGATTGTAAGCAGTTTGAATGGAGTTTGTGGAGTTATTCATGAAATGACAAAAGTGTGTTTCTCTCAGCGAGAAAAGCACAAAACTCACATAAACAGCTACTGCGGTTGCAAAACGGTAATGACACGGGGTTTTCTTGTTTAAAATGATAGGAGATTGAAGGAGAATCATGGGGAAACATGATTGGAAGCAGTTTGAATGGAGTTTGTGAAGTTATTCATGAAATGACAAAAGCGTGCTTCTCTCAGCGAGAAAAGCTCAAAACTGAAATAACAGGTACAGCGCTTGGAAAATGGTAATGACACGCGGTTTTCTTGTTTAAAATGACAGGAGACTGAAGGAGAATCATGGGGAAACCTGATTGGAAGCAGTTTGAATGGAGTTTGTGAAGTTATTCATGAAATGATGAAAGTGTGCTTCTCTCTGCGAGAAAAGCTCAAAACTGAAATAAAAGGCACAGCTCTTGGAAAACGGTAATGACACGGGGCATTCTTGTTTAAAATGATAGGAGATTGAAGGAGAATCATGGGGAAACATGATTGGAAGCAGTTTGAATGGAGTTTGTGAAGTTATTCATGAAATGATGAAAGTGTGCTTTTCTCAGCGAGAAAAGCTCAAAACTGAAATAACAGGTACAGCGCTTGGAGAATGGTAATGACACGCGGTTTCTTGTTTAAAATGATAGGAGATTGAAGGAGAATCATGGGGAAACATGATTGGAAGCAGTTTGAATGGAGTTTGTGAAGTTATTCATGAAATGATGAAAGTGTGCTTCTCTCAGCGAGAAAAGCTCAAAAATCACAAACACAGCTACTGCGCTTGGAGAATGGTAATGACACGCAGTTTTCTTGTTTAAAATGATAGGAGATTGAAGGAGAATCATGGCGAAACATGATTGGAAGCAGTTTGAATGGAGTTTGTGAAGTTATTCATGAAATGACAAAAGCGTGCTTCTCTCAGCGAGAAAAGCTCAAAACTGAAATAACAGGCACAGCGCTTGGAAAATGGTAATGACAAGCGGTTTTCTTGTTTAAAATGACAGGAGACTGAAGGAGAATCATGGGGAAACATGATTGGAAGCAGTTTGAATGGAGTTTGTGGAGTTATTCATGAAATGACAAAAGTGTGCTTCTCTCAGCGAGAAAAGCTCAAAACTGAAATAACAGGCACAGCGCTTGGAAAATGGTAATGACATGGGGCATTCTTGTTTAAAATGATAGGAGATTGAAGGAGAATCATGGGGAAACATGATTGGAAGCAGTTTGAATGGAGTCTGTGAAGTTATTCATGAAATGATGAAAGTGTGCTTCTCTCAGCGAGAAAAGCTCAAAAATCACAAACACAGCTACTGCGCTTGGAGAATGGTAATGACACACGGTTTTCTTGTTTAAAATGATAGGAGATTGAAGGAGAATCATGGGGAAACATGATTGGAAGCAGTTTGAATGGAGTTTGTGAAGTTATTCATGAAATGACAAAAGTGTGCTTCTCTCAGCGAGAAAAGCTCAAAACTGAAATAACAGGTACAGCGCTTGGAGAATGGTAATGACACGCGGTTTCTTGTTTAAAATGATAGGAGATTGGAGGAGAATCATGGGGAAACATGATTGGAAGCAGTTTGAATGGAGTTTGTGGAGTTATTCATGAAATGACAGAAGTGTGTTTCTCTCAGCGAGAAAAGCTCAAAACTCACACAAACAGCTACTGCGGTTGCAAAATGGTAATGACAAGCGTTTTTCTTGTTTAAAATGACAGGAGACTGAAGGAGAATCATGGGGAAACATGATTGGAAGCAGTTTGAATGGAGTTTGTGAAGTTATTCATTAAATGACAAAAGCATGCTTCTCTCAGCGAGAAAAGCTCAAAACTGAAATAACAGGTACAGCGCTTGGAAAACGGTAATGACACGCGGTTTTCTTGTTTAAAATGATAGGAGATTGAAGGAGAATCATGGGGAAACATGATTGGAAGCAGTTTGAATGGAGTTTGTGAAGTTATTCATGAAATGATGAAAGTGTGCTTCTCTCAGCGAGAAAAGCTCAAAAATCACATAAACAGCTACTGCGCTTGGAGAATGGTAATGACACGGGGCATTCTTGTTTAAAATGATAGGAGATTGAAGGAGAATCATGGGGAAACATGATTGGAAGCAGTTTGAATGGAGTTTGTGGAGTTATTCATGAAATGACAAAAGCGTGCTTCTCTCAGCGAGAAAAGCTCAAAACTGAAATAACAGGTACAGCGCTTGGAAAACGGTAATGACACGGGGTTTTCTTGATTAAAATGATAGGAGATTGAAGGAGAATCATGGGGAAACATGATTGGAAGCAGTTTGAATGGAGTTTGTGGAGTTATTCATGAAATGACAAAAGTGTGTTTCTCTCAGCGAGAAAAGCTCAAAACTGAAATAACAGGCACAGCGCTTGGAAAATGGTAATGACATGGGGCATTCTTGTTTAAAATGATAGGAGATTGAAGGAGAATCATGGGGAAACATGATTGGAAGCAGTTTGAATGGAGTCTGTGAAGTTATTCATGAAATGATGAAAGTGTGCTTCTCTCAGCGAGAAAAGCTCAAAAATCACAAACACAGCTACTGCGCTTGGAGAATGGTAATGACACGCGGTTTTCTTGTTTAAAATGATAGGAGATTGAAGGAGAATCATGGGGAAACATGATTGGAAGCAGTTTGAATGGAGTTTGTGAAGTTATTCATGAAATGATGAAAGTGTGCTTCTCTCAGCGAGAAAAGCTAAAAATCACATAAACAGCTACTGCGCTTGGAGAATGGTAATGACACGGGGCATTCTTGTTTAAACAATTCTGGCAATTGTTAAAATTGGATTTTTATATGAAGAGGGGGGGGGGGGTGTCCTTTGTTTCCTCAAATTTGTATACTTGGAACTCTTTGACATAATGCTGTTTTTTGCTGTGTAAAACTATCTTTAAATTGAGAGTTAATGTTTCTAATTAATATTAAATTGTATCTTTGTAAGAGTGCATAAATTATGGAGTTGAATTTTAAAGCTATAGTACGCAATGATACAAGTGTCAAAGATCAACTCAATAAAGCTAGAATTCACTGTTTTGGTGATGAATAGACTCTCTTTTCCATGGTACATTGTATTTATTTAGTTTATTTTTATTCTCTGTCAGTCTGGGAAGAGTCAGATTAAATCGTTAAAAGAGTTAATTTATACTCTCAAAGTGTAAGAATTTTACACAATTCTGGTGTTATTTATTTAACTCCAATGACAAGCGTTAATTCAACACTGGGAATTTGGACCCAAATGATCACCGAGTTTGGTGTAAACTTTACTCTTAAAGTGTTAAATATACACTTCACAATTTGCTGTGTACAATACCACATAGTTGGTAGTTCAGAAGACCCCTATGTTTGTAAGAGCAAGGGAACAGTTTACCCACCTCCGGCAGAACTTCGACAGCATTCCGAGGGAGGCATAGGACATTGAGTCCGAATGGACCATGTTCTGAATCTCCATTGTTGAGGCTGCTGCTCAGAGCTGTGGCTGCAAGGTGGTTGGTGCCTGTCGTGGTGGTAACCCCCGAACCAGATGGTGGTCACCGGAGGTGAAGGGAGCCATCAAGCTGAAGAAAGAGTCCTATCAGGCTTGGTTAGTCTGTGGGACTTAAGAGGCAGCTGACAGGTATCGGTAGGCCAAGTGGACTGCAGCTCGAGCAGTGACCGAAGCAAAAACTCGGGTATGGGAGGAGTTCGGTGAGGCTATGGAAAAAGACTTTTGGACGGCATCGAAGCGATTCTGGCAAAACGGATCCAGGAGGAACAATGCGGTTTTCATCCTGGTCGTGGAACGCTGGACCAGCTCTTTATCCTCTCAAGGATATTCGAGTGTGCGTGGGAGTTTGCCCAACCAGTCTACATGTGCTTTGTGGACTTGGAGAAAGCATTCAACTGCATCCCTCTGCGTATCCTGTGGGAGGTCCTATGGGAGTATGGGGTGTCTGGCCCGTTGTTGCAGGCCATTCAGTCTCTGTACAACCGCAGTGAGAGCTTGGGTCCGTATAGCCGATAATAAGTCAGATTCGTTTCCTTTGGGTGTTGGACTCTGTCAGGGCTGCCCTTTGTCACTGATTCTGTTCTTAATTTTTATGGACAGAATTTGAAGAAGAAGGCTTCTTCCTTGGTGGCCTCAGAGTCTCATCTCTGCGCTTTACAGATGATGCGGTTCTGTTGCTTCATCAGGGGGTGGCCTCCAGCTCACAGTGGAACAGTTTGCAGCTGAGTGTGAAGCGGCCGGCATGAGAATCAGCACCTCTAAGTCTGAGACCATGGTCCTCAGCCGGAAAAGGGTGGAGTGCCCTCTCCAGCTCAGGAACGAGTTCTTACCCCATGTGGAGGAGTTCAAGTATCTCGGGGTCTTGTTCACGAGTGATGGGAGAAGGGAGCGGGAGATCGACAGACGGATCGGGGCTGCTTCTGCAGTGATGCGGACGCTGCCCCGGTCTGTCGTGGTGAAGAGGGAGCTTAGTGTAAAAGTGAAGCTCTTGATTTACCGGTCGATCTATGTTCCTACCCTCACCTACGGTCACGAGCTTTGGGTAGTGACTGAAAGAATAAGATCACGAATACAAGCGGCAGAAATGAGTTTCCTTTGAAGGGTGGCTGGCCTCTCCCTTAGAGATAAGGTGAGGAGTGCGGCCATCTGGGAGGGGCTCAGAGTGGAGCCGCTGCTCCTTCACACCGAAAGGAGCCAGTTGAGGTGGCTCGGGCATCTGATTAGGATGCCTCCTGGCCGCCTCTAGGGTCTTCCGGGCATGTCCCAACAGGAGGAGGCCCCGTGGTAGACCCAGGACATGCGGCCCCGGATAAGCGGAAGAGAATGGATGGATGGATGGATGGACCACATAGTTGGGTGTGTTGCTTTGCAACAATCTTGGCTTACCTCTTAAGTTCTGCTGTTGGTTGAAAACATCGGTATTATTCAGAAAGACAGATGTGTGGACCTCGAAATCCTGCCCAGTTTTACAATAATACTGCCTAAGGGAAGCATGTATAATATAAATAAAACTGGTCCACATAACCCTGTGGAACCCCATAATTAAACTTTGTGTGTGAAGAAGACTCCCCATATACATGAACAAATTGGAGTCTATTAGATAAATATGATTCAAACCACTGCTGTGCAGTACCTTTAATACCTATAGTATGCTCTGATCTCTGTAATAAAATGTTATGGTCAACAGTATCAAAAGCTACACTGAGGTCCAACAGGACAAGAACAGAGATCAGTCTACTGTTAAAGGCTGTAAGAAGATCATTTGTAACCTTCACTAATGCTGTTTCTGTACTGTGATGAATTCTGAAACCTGACTGAAACTCTTCAAATAAACCGTTCCTCTGCAGATGATCAGTTAGCTGTTTTACAACCACTCTTTATAGGAAGGTTTAAAGGAAGGTTGGAGATTGGCCTATAATTAGCTAAGACAGCTGGGTCAAGTGATGGCTTTTTAAGTAGCGGTTTAATTACAGCTGCCTTGAAGGCCTGTGGTACGTAGCCAACTAATAGAGAGAGATTCATCATTTTTAAGATTGAAGCATCAATAATTGGAAAGACTTCTTTGAACAGTCTAGTAGGAATGGGATCTAATAAACATGTTGCGGGTTTGGAGGAAGTAACTATTGAAGTTAACTCTAAAAGATCAATTGGAGCAAAAGAGTCCAAATCCCAGCAGTGCTGAAAGCAGCCGAACATGAAGATAAATCTTTGAGATGGTTATGAATAATTTTTTCTCTAATGTCTAAAATTTTATTTGTAAATAAATTCATGAAGTCACTACTAGTTAAAGTGAAAGGAATACAGAGCTCTGACTCTTTGTCAGCCTGGCTACAGTACTGAAAAGAAACCTGGGGTTATTCTTATTTTCTTCAATAAATGATGAATAGTAAGATGTCCTAGCTTTACGGAGGGCTTTTTTTTAATAGAGCAACCAACTTGTGCAACCAAATGAGCATCTTCTAACTTAGTGAGACGCCATTCCCTCTCCAGCATGGGTTATCTGCTTTAAGCTGTGTATTCATGAATTATACCATGGAGTCAGGCACTTCTGATTTGAAGCTTTCCTTTTCAGAGAAGCTACAGTATCCAAAGTTGTACGCAGTGAGGATGTAAAACTATTAACCAGATAATCTACCTCACTGGGAGCAGAGTTTAGGTAGCTGCTCTGCACTGTGTTGGCACATGGCACTGAAGAGCATAATAATGAATGAATTATATCCTTTAACTTAGTTACAGAACTTTCAGAAAGACTTCTACTGTAATAAAACTTACAGTATTCCCGACTGCTTTCGGGGAATACAGTTAATCTTCAGTTTCTATGCCATATGTCAGGACAAGATCCAGAGTATGATTAAAGTGGTGGGTGGGTTCCTTTACATTACATTTATTAATGTAAATGTAATGTAATTGAATCTTGGATGGCTCTAAACTTTCTGAATTTTAATGAAAAAAAAGTCAGAGGTGATTGATTTTGGCCCTGGTACCACTGGTAGATTTCCTCCCGTGGACCTGGGTCCATTATCACAATATGTAAAGCCGTCTGTCACAAATTTGGGTTTTATGATGGATGAGAGTTTTAAGTTCCAGGGCCAGATCAGTGCAGTGGTGAGATCTAGTTTCTTTCATTTGAGGTAACTGGTGAAGATAAAAAATATTTTATCAAAAAAACAATTTGAAGTAGTGATCCATGCCTTTATCACAACTAGGGCTGGATTACTGTAACGCTTTGTATGTTGGTGTTACGTAGTCCTCCCTATCTCATCTGAGATGCTGATGCACAGCTCTTGACGGGATCACGGAAGCGGGAGCATATAACTCCTGTTTTATCCTCACTGCACTGGCTGCCCGTCCATTTTCGAGTCCATTTTAAAATTATTTTATTGTTTTTAAGTCATTACTTGGCCTTGCCCCACCTTATCTCTCTGAGTTGCTGCACATACTCCTTCCTGTTCACTCAGATCAACTGACCAACTGCCCCTTGATGTGCCAAGGACACAGCAGAGGTTCAGAGGCAACAGAGCCTTTGCTGTGACAGCTACTAAACTCTGGAATTCATTGCCATTAGGCATTAAACAGGCCTTGTCATTGGCCAATTTTAAATCTGCTCTTAAGACCTATCTTTTTCATTTGGCCTTTGACTAGTATAAGTTTTGTTTTGATTTTATTTATTTATTTATTTAGGATAAACTGTGTTTTATTGTTATTTATTTTATTTTATCTATGTAATTTTTTTAAATTTACCTTTTTAAATTCTATCTTCTCTTGTCCTGATGCATTTTATGTACAGCACTTTGGTCAGTGGTTACTGTTTTTAAAATGCTTTATAAATAAACTTGGCTTGGCTACATTTACATCTTAGTAATCCGTTATTTCCTCTTTTCCTTTGCCAGTCTTTGTCTCTTGTGTTCTGTGTTTAGTTTACTTCCTGATCTTGTCCTGTTTGAATCTGCTCTTAAGACCTATTTTTTTCATTTGGCCTTCGACTAGTATGAGTTTTTTTTTTTATTCCAGCTGTGTCTCCACTGTTCCCGATCCTCACGTTATCCTGTTTCTGTATTTAAGTCCTCAGTTTGTCAGTTCTTTGTTGCATCCTTGTCATCCTTGCCAGCATTCCCTGCTGTTTGCTCATTGTATTTGAGTTTCTAGTAAGTTTTGTGTCTTTGTGCAACATGTGGATTGTAAAGAATAAGATTTCCATACCAGATTGGTTGAGACCCAGATTAACAATAACTGACTCGGGAGCTGTTGGGTTACAGGATGCTGGAGGAAAGTGTGCTACTGTTGGCTGAAGACAAAGGAAGAAGAGTGAGGGAAGGCATGTTAAGAGGCAGCAAGAGAGAATTCAGTTCAGTTCAGCTGAATTCAATTCACTTTTATTTATACAGCACCAATTCACAACAGTTGTCTCAAGGCACTTAAAGAAGGAAAGGTAGGAGTGTGGATGTGAGTGGTAAAGAGAGAGAGCTGGCTGATATGATGGAGAGAAGGAACGTAATATATTGTGTGTGAAGGAAACCAGGTGGAAGCAAGGACAGGAGCATTGGAGGTGGATTCAAGCTGTTCTAGCATGGTGTAGCGAGGATGCCAAATGAAGTAGCAGTAATCTTGAAGGAAGAGCATGTGAACAGTGTTGTGGAAGTGAAGAGAGGGTCAGGATCATGGATATGAAGCTGGAAATTAAATGGATAATGTTGAATGTTTTCAGTACCCCACAGGGTGGATGTCAGAAGAGAAAGAGGAATTCGAGATAAGTTGGATGAAGTGGTGGTGGTGGGGGATTGGTGATTGGAGCAGAATTCAATGGACACTGTTGGAATATTCATAGTAAATGCCACCTATATATCTTATGTACGTTTACTTCCCTTATAATGTTCCGTGTCATCATGAACTTTGTGTTCTGACTGTACACTGAATTACACTGATGAAGACTAAACAATGATATAAATGGAGACTTCGAGGTCACCCTGTTGTTGAAATTCTCTGTTTTCCACATTCTGTTTTGTAAATGATGTAATCAAGACTGATATGCTGTGACTATATGACAACTGTAACTTGAATTAGAAAGTGCCAGTATTTCATGCCATCTCACACGAGTATGGTATGCAGTTCTGACCCGGATTAATCTGTAAACTGTTTGGAAATGGCTTTATTAATTTTAATATTTGGACTCTTTATTCCGTTGTGTATGTCATTCCTGTTCGATGAAACGAACACGCAGAAACATAAAGGCTTAAACAGCAAACACACACACACTTATTATTTAAATTCCTTCAACACATAGGTGAAAGGAACAGAGGTGATGAGGAGGTTTTGGGTAGTTGTGTTAAGGAGAGAAATGTAGTAGGATAGATTTGCATAAAAAAGATAGGCTGTGGTGAACACATACTTTAAGAAGAGGGAGAAATACAGGGTGACTATAAGACTGGAGGAAAGTGCATACAAGTGGACTACATCTTATGCAGAAGGTGTCATCTAAAAGAGACAAGAAATTGCAAGGTGGTGTCAAAGGAGAATCTACAGCAGATAGTCATCTGTAGGGTGGCTTTGGAAACAAGAAGAGGAAGCCAGTGAAGCCAGAGGCAAGGATTAAATGGTGGAAGTTGAAGAATGTTGCTCTTTCCCCAGGAAGGGCTACCAGATGACTGGGAAAATACAACTGTTGTGCTGTGGGAAATTGCTAGGAAGGTGTTCAATGTATTTCCTGGACAGTGGAAAGAAGTCAAGGTAAATTGGGGGTGGAATGAGGTGCTGGAAAATATTCAAAGGAAGAGGTTGGCAAAGAAAAAGTGGGATATTCAGGAAGATGAAAAGGTTGACAGGAATATTGGGAGGCTAGGCATACAGCTGGATGTCAGGCTGGACACTATAGAAAGAGAAAATGACTTTTACTGATTGGTTAAACAGAGAGATCAAGTTGTAAAGGATGTGCAACAGGTTAGGGTGGCTAAGCATAGACGGAAATATAGTAATAAGTTAAGAGAGTGTATCGAAAACATAGGTGTACTTAGTAGATTATTAAGGAGGAAGTGAGGGTAGCTATGAGGAGGATGAAGACTGGAAAGGTGATTGGTCCAGATCACATGGAGGTATAGAGATGTCCAGGAGAGAGGGCAGTGGAGTTTTTGACATGATTGTTTGAGTCAGTCTTGGAGAGTGAGAGGCTACCTGAGGAATGGAGAAGAAGTGTATTGGTACAGATTTGATTTGATGAGCCATACCATAAAGTTCTGGGAAAGAGTTGTTGAAGCCAGGTTAAGAATAGAGGTGATGATCAGCGAGCAGTAGTATGGTTTCATGCCAAGGAAGCGCATCACAGATTCAATGTTTGCTTTGACAGTGTTGATCGAGAAGTATAGAGGTCAGAGACAGGTGGAAAAGAACCTAGATAACTGGAGGTATGCTCTGGAGAGAAGAGGAATGAAAGTCAATAGAACCAAGACAGAATACACTTATGTGAATGAAAGGGAGACAGGCGTAACAGTGAAGCTGCAAGGAGTAGATGTAGTGAACGTAAATACCAGAGCAATGGACAGTGCACAAGAAAGTTGAAGAAGAGTGCAGACAAAATAGAGTGGATGGACAGAAGGATAGCAGCAAGAGTGAGAGGGAAGGCTTAAAAGATGGGAGTGAGACCTGCTATGACATATAGTTTGGAGACAGTGGCACAGAGAAAAAGACAGAAGGCTGAGCTGGATGTGGCAGAGTTGAATACGTTAAGATTTTCATTGTGAGAAGGGACAAGATTAGAAATGAGTCAGAGAGACAACTCAGGTTGAGCAGTTTGGAGAGGTTTGGACATGTGCAGAGGCGGGACAATGGATTTATTGGACAAAGGATGTTGAATATGGAGCTACCAGGCAGGAGGAAAAGAGGATGACCTTATGACCTCAACACAAATCCCAAAACTCAAGCTAATTTCCCAAACTCCCAGACTTTCCTGTCAAAATCAAACAATCACTGCAAAAAAAGCAGTTACCTGTGTGCAAAATCAAACACTGTGGGCAAATCATACACAGCAAGTAATAAATCTATTCACAAAGACCATCTGTTAAACACTACATCAAATAATTTAAGGCACAGTAGCCAGGGCATGTAGTCAAAAGAAAATGTTTATTCCAAGTGTGTACAGGGAAACACTGCCATAGTTGGAGTGACATAACAGTACTGAATGTAGACAAAAAAAGAAATAAAAATTAAAAAAAAAGACATGAAAAGCACAACACTGTAGGACAGGCAACAGGGGAAAACCTTTGTGCTGAATCCAGCCTTCACAGGACTCTACACAACATCGTCACATTAGTGTTCCGTTGCCTCCCTGGCAGTCAAACACCTTTCACCTCCACATAGAGAAAAGCCCCTCTACTGGATTGAGGATGGGACTGTAAGGTGGCTGGAACACATTCATGTAGCGCTGGTTGTTTGTGAACCACTCATGTATCTGGACATCACGGTGACAGTTCACTTTGTCCCAAACTATGACATATACAGGAGGCACTGCTTGCTGATCCAGTTTTTCACGCGTAGTCATGTGATCCTGTAGACTACCCAGGAATGTGAGGAGATGTCCGGCCCCAGGTTAGCATGACGGTGGAGGACCCCCCCCAGTTACCAATGGCTGCACAGAGGGTGACATTGCCACTCCACTGGTCAGGGACTTCCACATGTTGTATGAAAACGGTGCTCCTGTCACTTGCATGTGGTCATTGTTCAATTATGGGGAAAGGGAAGTGCACTTACAAATATATTGTCATCCTGTGGATGGGCACATGGTGTACAATGGTTGCCTGTATCTTATCAGTGATGACTGGTCATGGTCGTCCTCGTCCTCTTCCTCCTTGTCCGCCACCTCTCACATGAGCTCTTCCTCCTCTGCCTCTCTGTACGTGTCTGTCCATTGTAGATGCACATGTGCCACTTGCACACTAAACTGACCTTTATCCTGCCCAGTTTGTCTGGTCACATCATTGGACGCGTGTTCAATTGTGAGTTACTGTGCGTAACAGCTGACAGAGGTGTTGGAGTTGTGTTTGCATTCTGCTGCCAGTGTTTACAGTTTTGCAACAATGTGTTCAGAGACTGTGACTGTGTTTAAGGTTCAGCAGCACAGGTGTGAAGTGTGTTTAATGACTGGAAATGTGTTTGCTTTTGCAAAAAAGATTGATTGAGTTGCAGCGGATGTGTCTAGTTCCTGAATTGTGTTTGCGGTAAGAGTGTGTGATTTGAGAAGTTTGTTTTGGCCTATGTGAATTTGGTTTAGAGAATGGGGTTTAGCATTTCAGAAATACTGTAACAGCTGTAAAATATCTCTAAATTGCACTCACAGCAGTGCAAACTGTAAGGTGTAAAGGAAAGGAAAAATAGAATAAAAAAGTGAACTATAAAATGGTGTCTCCAGATACATAAAGTCGTGAAAAACTAAGTACACCCCATGCTTTAGTAGCTTGTAAAACCATCTTTAGCAGCACTAAACTGAATGAATTGTTTTCTGTATGACTTTATCAGTCTCTCATATCACTGTAGATGAGTATTGCCCCCCTTTTCTTTGAAGCATGCTTTGCTTCATTGAGGCTTGTGGACATTTACTAATGTCCCACCACAGTATTTCAGTCAGATTGAGGTCTGCACTTTAACTGGGCCGTTGCACTACCACGATTATTTTATTTTCAGCCATTTTTCCATATGTGTTGCTGTACATTATAACCAAACATCTCCACTTTAGTCTTGTCCTTTCAAAGCTCATTGTTCCCCATGTCTTGTGGTTTCAGATGCAGCTTTGCCAACCTAAGCTGTACTGCCATGTTCTTTTTAGAGAGAAGAGGGTTCCTCCTGTCAATCTGTCCAAACAAACCATACTTATTGGGGTGGCTGTAGCTCAGTAGGTAGAGCAGGTCACCTACTGATCGGAAGGTCAGCGGTTCGAATCCTGGCTACTCCGGGCTACATGCCAATGTATCCTTGGGCAAGATACTTAACCCTAAGTTGCTCTCTGAGCGTTCTGTCGGAGTATGAATGCGTGTGAATGCTAGTTAATTAAAAAAGCACTTAGCTTAATTAATGATGGAAGTGCTTGTATGAATGGGAGTGCATGGGTGAATGCAAACAGGTTGTATAAGCGCTTTGAGTGCTCTGATTGAGTAGAAAAGCGCTATATAAGAACTAGTCCATTTACCATTTATTCAGTTTTATTCTGATTGTACTGTCATGAACTCCAATATTTAACATGCTAACTGAGGCCTGTAATTGTAGCTCTTGTTTTTGCTTTTTGTTTTGTTTTGTGCAATTTCCCTGAGCATTGTACTGTCTTGTCTTGGGGTGAATTGGGAGATTTGGCAACTATCTTGAATCTATCTTGGGCAGATTGGTGATTCCACTTGAAATGATCCTGTAGTTTATCTTGGGTAAACATTTCCTTGTGTTAATTAAGAATTTTTTTTCTTAATGTGGAATGATGGATCTCACATTGTTTGGAAATGGCTATATATCCCTTCTCAGATTGATGAGCAGCAGCAGATGACCAGTTAATCGAGAGCATTTGAATAGCAGCACCTTGCTGCTACTTAACCTTTTAATTCCTTTAGAAACAGAAAGAGTGTACATAGTTTTTCATACACTGCTTCTGTATTTCACCTTAGTGTTTGTTATATAAATACAGTGTGTAATATACCACGTCACTATTTATATTAAGTTGTATTTATATAATTTTAAACCTGCTAAGGCCATGATTTTTTTTTTAGGTCTTGACATGTTAAACCTTTTTCACATGACTGTAGCTTAAATTAGATGTGTCTTTGCATTATATTCACACAGTTTGTGAATAAAGCTCGCTGATATTAGCTTATATTGGCTCACACTCTCCTCCAGGTGTCTTTTTGGCTTCAAAAAAAGTGACATAGTGGCAGCCATTGTTGAAGCTTCAAAATGCAGAATCTTAAACCAGTGGGTGATATCACAGTGGCTATGTCCATCCACTGTCTTATAGCTTGGAATTTTGGTTGGATATTTCTACTTTTTTACTGTTGCATGTCCTTGCTTGTCCTTGGTACTTTTGCCTGCCACGTTTTGTATTTAGGATAACCTTTAGAACTCAAGTACAAACTGTAATAGTCATGAATGAAAGACTAGGTAAGAGTAATCTTTACAGGAAATATTTCTGGAATTTTTATGTTTTATTAATTACCCAATGCAACTGTCAGATCAGTATTGGAAGTTTACATATCTGTAGACAACTCATGGTTTAGGCTGTAAGAATATGTTTCAGCATGGAATGGATTAATAAACATACAAGTAGTCATAACACGCACACACACATGCACACACACACATGCACACACACACACACACACACACACACACACACACACACACACACACACACACACACACACACACACACACACACACACACACACACACACAAAGCAAAACCAAATAGCACAGTGTTAAAAAAAAAAAAAGACCATACTTGCAGTTACATTAGCTGTGTTTGGTTGCTCAGTGCTCAGTATGCTTGTAATGTGCAGTCCCAATGTCTACTCTTTTTTTTTTTTTCAAAACATGTAATTCAAATGTGAGATAGCACCAAACATGTCTGCGTGAGTGTGTTGTGTCCTTGTGGCATTACTGGATGTAGAGTGGACACAGAATAATGACAATACAGTAACTATGTAGCTTAAATACAATAATTGATACAATACATAGAATACTAAATATAATAAAGCATAGTGGAATGTGATTAAGGCTTAAATTTGTGATCTAAAACAGATTTAAATAGATTAAACATTTGATTATAATGTGGAAGTACAAAAAAAATCATATTTCTTTAGGCAATCATAGCAAAGCTTAATTTACAACTATCAATATTATAAAAGAGCTTTGACAGTGAATAGATTTTTCTATACAAGAAGTCAATGTTTTTAATCTAAATTCACTCTTTGTTATTCTTTCAGTGATATAAAGAGCCCACGATTGTTGTTGAAAGCTGGTCATTCATTTTCACTCTTTCAATGCACATTACAGAACACTTACTGTCCAGTGCAACTTTATATTTTTGGCTTTTTGTGTTTGCATTTCTTAGGGGGGGGGGGCAGTTTCCTGGACCAGGGACTTTACTCTGACAGAGTGGCAAAGCAGTATAGGATAAAAACAAAACAAACAAACAAAAAAAACAAATCAAAACAAAACAAAACAAACAAAAAAAAGTAAATTCTGCTAATGAGTCCCACCTGTTTTATTCTAAAACTTTGTTATAAAACATACAGTACATCTATAGCTGAATGTGGCTCAGTCCTCATCACTGCTGATGAGGCTTTGTGCACACTCATTAGTTCTTGATGAGGTAAAACAGCTGTTTGGTGGTTTAAAGGATGACTCGTCACTGCCCTGCACTGTCACCAGCTGGCAGGAGAACACAAACAGAATTTGTTCTGTCCATTTAGCAGCAACATGTAAAATGAAATAAAACAAATTCCCACATGATGTGATATGTTCTCTCTGCACAGGAAAGAGTCCAGGAATGACAGGAATGTGTTTTGGGAGATGACGTGAGGGGAATCTATCGCTCTGACTTGACCTTGTACCGGAGGACGAGGTAAGTGGCCAGTCGTAGGATGATGAAGAAACTTCCCAGGACAATAAAATCTACATAGAGCTTTGCATCTTCCACGTCTAGCAGCTGCAGAACTTCTTCAGGCTGTTGGAACTTACACACCTGCCCTGGACACTCCAGCTCTGAACGGTTCATCCCATAGATAGACAGGAGGACCCCTTCAAAGCCGTACCTGTGAGAAAGACAAAGTCCATAGAAAAAAAGGAGTCACAATACCTCAGGTGATCTAAATGTGATATAAATGTGTGGAAGGGACAAACCCAATGAATTTTGTGTTGCCAATTCAATGCTGTGCAAAGTGTAAAGATCCCAGAGAAGGACAGTGGCAGTTTGTGCTTTCACTCTGGTCTGCACCAGGAAGATTTGTGGTGGAAACGGTTTAAGATGATATGAGAGTGGTTTTCTGAACTATTTCTTTTTGTCCATATGTTGCCAGTGAACAAAATGAGTTATACACACCTGTCTTAAGTTAACATGAATGAATCAAAGCAACTAACTTAGCAAAACATTTCACATTTTTATTAAAAAACACAAAATATGACTGAATCTTCCAAGTTTTGGTGGCTGCTAATGAAATGAAACATGAATCATTTATTAATCAAAAAATTTCATCCATTTTGTAGGTGTATACCTTAACCCAATTATAGTGCCTTGAGGCTACTGTTTGTTGTGATTTGGTGCTATATAAATAAAATAAAATTGAATTGAATTGAATTGAATTGAACTGAATTGAATTCATGAGGTTTTGGACAATGACACTTTATTTTTTGATAAAGTCAGCATTTCAATTACATCGTAATTGCTTGATTTAATATCCATGTAGGGATATTTTTTTTTACCACTTTCATTTACTATCTATACTTCCCTTACTGCCATCAGAGGCCCATTTAATATTTTGTACTGTATGCTGGGTGGGTCTTTCCCACTGGTAACAACCTTACACATTGCATCATATGCTGGACGTGGCTTTCCCCGCCCATAGCAGTGGGGCATCTATCATTCCATACTATTCCACTGCCAGGGGACTCATTCATTATCTCAATATCTCAATACTTTACTTTCCCCATGGCTAATTACTGGCCTGTTACTAGGGGCCTCTGATGAGTCAGTGCTATTTTCATCTATTATCATTACATATATGGGAATATATATACTCTTGTTGTTCACCTATGTTATTTGTATTGTCACTATTTTTACATTTATTATTTATACTGAGACTATTTTATATTCTGTATGGTCTTCATACCAGTGCATGGAGTTATTATTCTTATGTTTTAGATACCATACACCACTTTTATGGCTTGTGCAAAGTAAGAGAGAGCCCCTTACACACACCGATGTATAGAGTGCTTTATGTTTTCTGGGTCACTGGGGGTGAGGGTAAGACCTGTTATGATATGTTGTATTTCAGCAGGGGTGGGGTGGCTGTAGCTCAGTAGGTAGAGCAAGTCACATAATGATTGGAAGGTCAGTGGTTCGATTCCTGGCTACTCCAGGCTGCATGCCAATGTATCCCTGGGCGAGACCCCAAGTTGCTCTCCGACGCAACCGTTGGAGTATGACTTAGGGGTGGGATTCGATTAAAAAAATTAATCTAATTAATTAGGAGCTTTGTAATTGATTAATCTCATTTAAATATTTAACATGATAAATATTAATTTAAGTTTGGTTGATGAATGAATCAATATACATAAGCTTAAACTTCAAAATTTTGTTTATTTTCCCACCAGTCTACTACACAGACCAACGAAGGGTGGAAATGCTCCTGTGATAAGCAAACTCCTGAAATTAAAGTTAAGCATCATAATTGGATAGTTTTATTCAACATTAATGTCTCACTTAATATAGTTGGAAATTAATAATTTGCTCAGCTGTATTCCTTGATGTTGTTATGCTTGTTTTAACAGCTTATTTTGAATTAAAGACTTAAAATTAAACCACAAAAAGGACAAAAAGTTCGTTCTCCATTTAACCAGCTGCTTTTACACACCTGAGGGCAGGTGACGCTGATATGAAGGCTAGCCGCTCACTTCCGGCCTTTGCGGTCTTTGTGGGCTGCGAAGGACGTGGGCCGGGTCCTTCGAACGATGCGGCCGCTGAATTTTGGACATCGTGCATCGATATAATCTGTATGCCTGGAACTCGTGCACTGAGAAACGTTCCGGGGCAAAGTGCGATTAAAATGCGTTAAAATTTTTAATTCGTTAATTTCCCCCTAATTAATTAATCGAAATTAACGCGTTAAAGTCCCACCCCTAGTATAAATGTTAGGTAATTAAAAGCACTTAGCTTAATTAATCATGGAAGTGCTTGTATGAATGGGTGTGCATGGGTAAATGTAAAACATGTTGTATAAGCGCTTTGAGTGCTCTGACTGAGTAGAAAAGCGCTATATAAAAACTAGTCCATTTACCATTTATCCGACAGGTGTGCTCCTAAATTGGAGTTCCGTAGGCCCCCACCCTCGTGCTCTTCTGGCTACGAGGGGAGAGAGATAAGACTTGGCCGAGTGGAGTAGTACTAACGATGTTATCCTAGCAGATGTTTGAGTAGAAATGTTCATCTTTTGTGACATCTGTCTGAACTGTCACAAACCATGAGATACCCCTATGATCTGTGGCTTTGAGCACGTGACTTAGGAGTGGGCGAAGCCTGGCTGAATAGATGATCAGGTGAGGATTAGGTTTCAAAGGGGTGACGATTCATGCAAAATAATTACGGACAGAGTGGGTTGGAGAAGAGTAATATGACTGTGATGTTGGGTACGGCCGGGGGCTCCTTTTTTGTTTTACTTCTTTCTTTTGCCTGTCCTATACTAACTGCTCAAGGCCACACTCCTAGGAGGCGCTTATTGCTGTCTTGCTCTGTATAACCCTGTGTGAAAAATAAATCCTTGAAACGAAACCTGCTCATCTCCAGTGGTTTTGTTGCAAATTGTGGTTTAATTTGGTCAGTTCTGAGTTGGAGCTAGGCCTTCCTGGGTTAAGGGAAAGGCCCAAAGGGGAAACCTGACCACAACCGACATCCACTGTGATGGTATAAAGCAGGGATCCTCAAATCCAGGCCTCGAGGTCCAGTGTCCTGCAGGTTTTAGATGTGTCCCGCAGGTTTTAGATGTGTCCCTGATCCAACACACATGATTCAAATGGCTGAATTACCTCCTTAGTATGCAGTCAAGTTCTCCAGAGTCCTGCTAAGGACTTCTATATTTGACTCAGATGTGTTGGATCAGGGACACATCTAAAACCTGCAGGACACCGGACCTCGAGGCCTGGATTTGCGGATCCCTGGTATATAGAGAGAAAAGCAATGTGTCATTCATCAAAAACTTCCGGATCTGACTGAATTTACAGTTGTGCCATGATGTTTCCCATAGAGCCACTCACCGTACATAGGAAACATAGGAGCTCCATTGCAGATACTTGGGGATTGTGTCAAAATTCACAAAGAATCCAGAGAACAGCAACACTGGGATAGCAGTAACAGGTCCTACAAATGTGGCTACCTGTTGGAAGATGCAGAGGACATAATTTGTCTTATATATGTTACATCATCCAGGAAAGCTTTTATTAAACAGTGTAAACATGCAGTACCTGTAGTGATGTGGAGGCAGCACCAACCAGTAGGCCAAGAGACTGTGCCACCAGGGCAGTGCAGGTGGACAGGGCTATGAATAGTAGGTAGCGGCTTGCCTCAGGAGGTTGCTCTGTCATCCAGTACACTATGCTGCAGTACATGATGGGGCAGATCACCTAAAATAATTATTAACTCTTGTTCAGTCAAGCAACAGCACTACCCAAACACATATGTTGGTGTAAACTGTGCTGAAGCTAAAATCCCATCCAAACACAGAGGCCTGATCTTCTATCCTAGCTGATCACAATAACTGAAGTACCAATCTTCCTGGGGTTTTTTACTGTGAATGCTGCAAAGCATTCACAGTATTGTTCTTGTACTCCAAAAACCTTCGGTCGCTAAAAACTCAAGCAGCGTTTGGGCTACAGACACCGTTCTGGTATCAAAACGTTCAGCCTGTTCTTGAGATTTATGCTATTATTTTTCTTTTTTGTAACCTTTATACTTTTTAAGATAATGAAGTTTTTATAATCTTCATTTTTGCCATTCAAAATGAATGGGGAAGTTTCAAATCCTTTTCAAATCCTTTCAGGCTTTAAAAGCTAATAACTTCAGCATACTTTCAGCTAGAAAAACCATTTAAGCTTTAAAATGAAGCCAAGCCTTTCAGCTATTCAGCTATTACTTGGTGTTTCAAAATCTTTACGGTATAAGCACAGTGAGCGTTTAAGTTTAAGGTGTTTTTTCAGCCGTTTCAGAGTTTATAATGGTTGTGTATTGCGTTTGCTAGAGTGGGAGCCTGATTAGTAGAGTGGGAGACTTCAAAACTTTCAGGTGGAAAATGTATTTTTAAACTGCCACTGTGTTCACACTCTTTGCGCTACAGCCATCATTTTATGCTCGAAAAGTAGAGCTGCTTCTCTACTTTCAAACAATGTGTCTCTAAACCCTGTCAAATGTACACTTTTTAAACTGTAAGCATTCAAACAGAGGGAGTACCTTCCAACTCCTTCATTAACCTCCATAGTAATTTCAGAGAGGTGATTTTCTCCAAAGCAGAAATGAGCACCTTTTTTAAACTGCTCCCACGGCCACACTTTTGAGCCCATGAAAATAAAACTTACACCACTGTTTAGAGCAGGTCCTTGTGACGCTCACAGTTCAAAAAATTATTTTGATAGGAGCTACGGTTTTTGATTTAGAAGCAGTTATTTGACAGGTGCGCCGAGGCAAATTTGACAGCGTGCATGCATCTCAGCAGGTAAGCAGTGCACCTGGCAGGTGTTTTCAATTGGCGCATTTACAAGCATTCAGCTTGGCAGAGCTCTCCAATATGTATGCATGCAAACCTCACTGCTTGTGTGATGCTACTGTTGGCTCAGAAGCAAACAGAGCAGTTTCAAGTCCCACTTTACTCCAAACTTCAAAAATTTTCCATTGAGCATTCATTCACCAGCTTAAACTCTTTCAGCCAGATTTAAGCTCTTTGGAGCATTTCCTGGCATTTCAGCTAGAGACACCATTTAGGCTTTAAAATGAAGCCAAGCCTTTCAGCTATTCAGCTGTTCAGCTATCCAGCTGTTCAGCAGTTCAGATATTCAGCAGTTCAGCTGTCCAGCAGTCCAGCTGTTCAGCTGTGCTTTGAAATAGAATAACTTCAGCATACATTCAGCTAGAGACACCATTTAAGCTTTAAAATAAAGCCAAGCCTTTCAGCTATCCAGCTGTTCAGCAGTTCAGCTATTCAGCAGTTCAGCTGTTGAAGCTCATTCAGCAAATAAAGTTTCAGCTCTTTGAAGCATTTCTTAGCATTTCAGCTGCAATCTTTCAGCTTGCAGCATTCACAGTGCATTTTCTTCTTCTTCTGTTTTTGTTTTTTGTGAATGGCATTTTTTTTGGAGCAACATGAAACATTTAACCTTTTCTTTAATAAATTCTTGTTCTTCAACATTGTAGGATTGGCCCTGGATGAGACAAAACATTATTTTACACTGTAATCACTTTGTAACAGAACATTTGGAGTAAGACATGAGCTGTTTAATTTGCACTTATAGTTGCTATTCACACAGTCACCATAATCTGCTTGACAAATTAAAAGTTAAAAGTCATATTTTCAGGCCATTCCAAACACTTAAATTTAACTTTATTTCAACCAGGTGCCAATAAACAATTCTCTCCCTAAAAGACCTCTTAATGGTACACAACCGGAGAGGTTAACATTGCGTTAAAAAGTGAAAGTTTAGCAGAAATCTATGTCAGGTCTAGCTGTTGTTCCACAAATGTGTGACTTTTATACATATGACTGACTTTTTATTTGTGATCAGATATCTACAAAATATTCACTCTAGCTACACAAATTAATAAACAGTCTTGTGAAAAACTAAGTACAGCCTTGATCAGAAGTGCTGGCAGTTTTCTGGAGGGATGAGACCAAAGTGGAAATGTTTGGCCATTGTGCACAGCAACACATTTGGTGAAATCCAAACACAGCATATTAGCACAAACATGTCATAGCAACTCCTCCAGTGGAGGAGTTCAAGTATCTCGGAGTCTTGTTCACGAGTGATGGGAGAAGGGAGCAGGAGATCGACAGATGGATCGGGGCTGCTTCTGCAGTGATGTGGACGCTGCACCGGTCTGTCGTGGTGAAGAGGGAGCTTAGTGTAAAAGTGAAGCTCTTGATTTACCGGTCGATCTATGTTCCTACCCTCACCTATGGTCACGAGCTTTGGGTAGTGACCGAAAGAATAAGATCGCGAATACAAGCGGCAGAAATTATTTTCCTTCAAAGGGTGGCTGGCCTCTCCCTTAGAGTAAGGTGAGGAGTGCGGCCATCCGAGAGAGGCTCAGAGTAGCGCCGCTGCTCCTCCACATCGAAAGGAGCCAGTTGAGGTGGCTCGGGCATCTGATTAGGATGCCTCCTGGCTGCCTCTTGGGTGAGGTGTTCCGGGCATGTCCCACCGGGAGGAGGCCCCGTGGTAGACCCAGGACACGCTGGAGAGATTATATCTCTCGGCTGGCCTGGGAATGCCTTGGGGTCCCCCCGGATGAGCTGGAGGAGGTGGCTGGGGAGAGGGAAGCCTGGGCTTCTCTGCTTAGGCTACTGCCCCCGCGACCCGGCCCCGGATAAGCGGAAGAGAATGGATGGATGGATGGATGGATGGATGGATGGATGGATGTCATAGCAACTGTCAAAACAGTGGTAGGTGATGGTTTAGGATTTTTTTTTAAGCAACAGGACCTGGACAATTTGTAGTCATTGAGTCAATCTCTGAATACCAAAACAGATGTGGGGCCATCTGCCCGAGACTGGATCAGTGATCCCAAGCACACCAGCAACTCCACAACAGAATGGCTGAAAAAGAAAATAAGCAAGGTATTTCAATGGCCCAGTCAAAGTCCTGTGCTCAACCTGATTGATATGTTGTGGGTTTACTTTGCTTTTCACAGGACTGTGATAGAGTCCTGTTTTGTTTTTGTTTGTTTTTTTTCTTGTTAGAGTATCTGGCAAATTTTAAATATTAAAAAATGTGTATATTCATATTTATAGATACATGAAATGATGTTGATACTGAGGCTAACTTAAATCAATTCAATTTTATTTAAATAGTACAAATGACAACAACGGTCACCTTAAAGTGTAGATTATACAGTCAAAACTTACTTTTCATACATGCTAATGGGGCATGGAAATAAAGTGGTTAGCAGTGCTGCCTCATAGCAAAAGGGTTCTGGATTGGAAGCTGTTGTTTGTCTGAGAAAATTGCAGAGGTGAAAGACTGTCCCTTTATTTTGCAAATAAATTTAGACACCTTTTTCTAGATTTCTTTTCAACAGTCAACAGCTAGAATTGGTTGTGGAGGAGAGGTCACCAGAGTGGTTCAGGGAGCAGTACTAGAGGACTGACTGGCACACATGCTGGGGCCAGACGATACACACACTGGGACTTCACAGCTGAAGCAGGGCTGAAGTGAGTTTTCTTCATTTGTTTTTTGCAGTTTACTGTGTTACACCCTGCTGTGCACGTTCCAGTGGAACATGCAATTTTTAGTTTATACAGTGTGTGTCTGTGGAGTGGCAAATAAAAGTTCATTGACTGTTAAATCTGGTCCCTGTCTGTGTCCATGCTGAACCCACATATAGTGACGAGCTCTGCTGCCAAATTCCAAAGTTGTATTTTCAAAATCTTTTCAATTATTTTTGTGCTGGGTGGGTTAATGAATGGAACAGATATTAAGTTTGTGCTGATTGGCAATGATCTTTGGAATCATCAATGATCAAAGGGGTAAAAAAAAAATAGCTTGTCAATCTAGGTGATATTTAACTTGTTTCCACTTTAATGCATATTAATGTATACACATTAGAGCTAAAAAAAAAAATCGGCCTTGCTACATGCTTGAATCTCCACATATAATGGACACTTGTGATATGGCCTGGCTGTGTGCCTTCTTTGAAATGAATGTGAGTGTGGGGAGAGGCTGCACTGATCTACCATTGTCAGAATATGAGAGACAACAATATTGTTGATAGACTAATCCAAAAAGTGCCATCATCTACGTAACATTGGAGTACAGTGCTGTGCAGCTAAGTAGATGTATTTCACTGTTTGTCAGCATTCAGGTCATTAGTGAATAAATTCCAACTGCAGCACTGCCAGCTCACCTGGAATGGGATATCAGCCATGGTCTTGGCTAGGTAGTAGGCTTTCAGGCTGTACCAGTAGTTCAGATGCTCCCTCAGGAACACAGACATCTCGAGAGGAACTGCCAGAAACCCAAAAAGTTTATATACATAAATCAATATAAAGCCATATATTATGAGATTTTTATAATAACAGGATGCAAGTCAGTAACCTCCTCTGGATTATACTCACAAGTCAACACAGTAGGCATGAGTGCTCCAAACATGAGGAAGAGCATAGAGAAGAACAGAAATCCAGTGTTGTTAAACACTTTGCTGGCATCATTGCCAATGTTGAGATAGAGCAAACCTATTAACACACCTATGCAGATGTGGGATATCAGTCTGAGGTGGGTCAACACCTGTGAACACAACGACAGCAGAAAAAGCAAACATCCAAGATTAAACTTGATTAAACTGCCTCCTCATTTTAGGCAAGAGCACGTCATACTGGTTCATGATGGCTGTAAGTTTTGACTAGATGTCGCCACCCACCTGGTCTCGACATACAGTTATGAAGGTTCTCTTGAAGAGGATGCAGAACTGTGTTAGTGTACTTGTGGCAAAAGTGTGGCTTTCTATGTGCCTGGCATCCTTGAAAAAATGGAAGAAATTATTATCATTGACTCAAAACAAAAGTATAGCACAACATTTTGCAGTCAAAGATAGATTAGCTGGAATTAACTGGGTAACAGATGCTTTTTCAGGGTTTCTGTTGTTGCCAGAATGTATGGATAATGGATATCTGGAAAACTTCCTATTTGTGCTATATACATTGTTTATGACTGTATCTAAATTGCCCCAAAAATAAAAAATTTTTTTCTGCCAGTCCTTATTTTTATACCATGTTGCTGGTCTCATTTTGGGTGATTTTCTGCTGCTTTGGTGCTGAGTTCAGGATGAAACACAATCATTGACTGGAGAGGTTAAAAAAAAGTTTGACCTTAATAAGGGTAAGGATGTTATGTATTTCTTGTCAACATGCAAATTTTTAAATTTTTATTATTAGGCCCGAGCCTCACGAAGTGATCGGCGAGGAGCCTATTGTATTCGCTCGCGCGAAAAACGAAGCGCGAAGCGCTCGACTTTGACAATGGACCCTCAAACAAGGTAGGTCAGGTCGAACGCTTCTCGAAAACGTATATATGGGGGTAAATGGAACAGGCAATAATTGAAATCGTTAGCATCATCAGCTAGCTTGCGCGACGAAAGTGGGTCAATGACGAGCGCGACGCGCTCGTCATTGACCATGGACCTCACGACAACGTTGGTCGTGTCGAGACGTTTCCGAAAACGTATATATGAAGGTGACTGGAATGGCGCATTATTGGAATCGTTGGCGTTCTCCATTATTATTAGGCCCGAGCCTCCCGAAGGGATCGGCGAGGAGCCTATTGTATTCGCTCGCGCGAAAAACGAAAAGGGGTCAAAGTCGAGCGCGAAGCGAAGCGCTCGACTTTGACAACGGACCCTCAAACAAGGTAGGTCAGGTCGAACGCAACGCGCTCGTCATTGACAATGGACCTCACGAAAACGTGGGTCGCGTCGAGACGTTTCCGAAAACGTATATATGAAGGTGACTGGGTTGGCGCATTATTGGAATCGTTAGAATTGTTCATTATTATTATTCTTATTCTTTCTGAGTAAACGATCGCTAATTTGACCCCCTGAACATATACGAAAAGTCACCAATTTTTCCATGCAAGCCAGGTCTGGTGAAACATTTTGTTTTTTTTTGGCGCCATTAAAAAACTCAAAATAGTGGCGAAACAGCGCCCCCTAGAATTTTGAAATTTTGCATTCCTATGGGAGGGCCGAAAAAACAGTTGCCCACAGAACCACCAAATTCTGGCCAGAAAAAGACCATATGAAGACTGACAAAAAATTACATTATGAAGTTGCCGCCTGACAAACAGGAAGTCGGCCATTGTGGATTGAACTTTGACCCTTGCCGAGTCACCATTTTTGCACACCTCGTATTTGAATCAACTTGTCCTAAGGCGTTTAACCAACCGACACCAAAATCACTCGGGATCACCTAGAGAAGTGGGGCATCAAAAGTTATTCGGGGTTTTATAGAATATTCAACGGTGTTACCATGGCAACCCCATAAATTTGGCCTTCGTTTTTGTCTCTCGCCGCAAATTTTTTTGTGCATTCGTTCGCACAATCTTTGGCCGATCAGCCTCAAAATTTAATAACTTGTTTACTGAACCAGCCTGAACCCACAATTAGGGAATCAAGTTTCTAGGTGCAATAGCGCCCCCTACAGAAGCAAACAAAAATTTGTATGGAGGTCCAGAATTTTCGTTTGTCTGAAACGCATGAAAATTTGTGTCAACATTCTTGACGTCATCCTGATCAAAAAAGCCAATCACACCCATGGTCTATTTTCTAACACGTTGCCATGGCGGAGCCCGAAATGCCCCATTTTATTCTAATGGGAAAAAGCGAAAAATCCCCCATACTAAAGTTTCTGCTTAGTTTGCCCGAAATACATGAAATTTGGTACACAGATTTCTGATGTCAGCCTGATCAAAAAAGTCAATCACACCTATGTCATATTTTGGACGCTGGTCCCATGACGATGCCAAAACTGCCCTATTTTATCCCTATGGGAAAAAATGTGAAATTTCTGCGATGGAAAAATGACCCTTGCTTTCTCAAAAATGCATACAAATGCCTGAAATTTGGTACACGCATTCTCCACATCTCCCTGAACATAAAACCTACAGGTCAAATTACTGTAATGTGTAAGGCGTTGCCATGGCGATGCCCAGAATATGGCATCTTTTTCCTTCAGTTAGCCAATTCATCCATTTCAAAATTTCACATGTAGCAGCCAAAAAAACGGCTAAAACTGGCACGGCTGGAAAAGCACGGTTCAAATCGGCACCAGCGCTTGGGCGGCGGCCGGCGAGGGCCTATTATCGCTGCTTGCAGCTTTAATTCTTATTCTTTCTGAGTAAACGATCGCTAATTTGACCCCCTGAACATATACGAAAAGTCACCAATTTTTCCATGCAAGCCAGGTCTGGTGAAACATTTTGGTTTTTTTTGGCGCCATTAAAAAACTCAAAAAAGTGGCGAAACAGTGCCCCCTAGAATTTTGAAATTTTGCATTCCTATGGGAGGGCCGAAAAAAAAGTTACCCACAGAACCACCAAATTCTGGCCAGAAAAAGACCGTCTGAAGACCAACTAAAAATTACATTATGAAGTTGCCGCCTGACAAACAGGAAGTCGGCCATTGTGGATTGAACTTTGACCTTTGCCGAGTCACCATTTTTGCACACCTCGTATTTGAATCAACTTGTCCTAAGGCGTTTAACCAACCGACACCAAAATCGCTCAGGATCACCTAGAGAAGTGGGGCATCAAAAGTTATTCGGGGTTTTATAGAATATTCAACGGTGTTGCCATGGCAACCCCATAAATTTGGCCTTTGTTTTTGTCTCTCGCCGCAAATTTCTTTGTGCATTCGTTCGCACAATCTTTGGCCGATCAGCCTCAAAATTTAATAACTTGTTTACTGAACCAGCCTGAACCCACAATTAGGGAATCAAGTTTCTAGGTGCAAAAGCGCCCCCTACAGAAGCAAACAAAAATTTGTATGGAGGTCCAGAATTTTAGTTTGTCTGAAATGCATGCAAATTTATGTCAACATTCCTGACATCATCCCGATCAAAAAAGCCAATCACACCCTTAGTCTATTTTCTACCACGTTGTCATGGCGAAGCCCGAAATGCCCCATTTTATCCCTATGGGGAAAAGCGAAATTTCTCCAATACAGAAGTTTCGCCTTAGTTTGCCCAAAATACATAAAATTTGATACACACATTCCTTATGTCAGCCTGATCAAAAAAGTCAATCACACCTATGTCATATTTTGGACGCTGTTCCCATGACGATGCCAAAACTGTCCCATTTTATCACTATGGGAAAAATTGTGAAATTTCTGCGATGGAAAAATGACCATATCTTTTTCAAAAATGCATACAAATGCCTGAAATTTGGTACACGCATTCTTCACATCTCCCTGAACATAAAACCTAGAGGTGAAAAAGATGTAATATGTAAGACGTTGCCATGGCAAAGTCCGGAAAATGGCATCTTTTTCCTTGAGTTAGCCAATTCATCCATTTCAAAATTTCACATGTAGCAGCCAAAAAAACGGCTAAAACTGGCACGGCCGGAAAAGCACGGTTCAAATCAGCACCAGCACTTGGGCGGCGGCCGGCGAGGGCCTATTATCGCTGCTTGCAGCTTTAATTGTGCTTGTTTTTGTGGACACAGCCTTCCATACTGTATTGTTTTTTTCTGTTTTGTGTGTTTATTTATTTATCTTTGGTTATTTGGTTTGGTTCTTCTCAAGTTGTTGTTATTGTTGTTGGAATAGCGTTGCTTCCCTGGGAACAATGACAACAACAACAACAACTTGAGAACTAGACTAGACATCACTTAACAAAACTGTCTCTACTAATTATAAGCCAATCTCCAACTATTTCTTTATTTCAAAAATTCTTGAAAGAGTAGTTGTAAAACAGCTAACTGATCATCTGCAGAGGAACGGTTTATTTGAAGAGTTTCAGTCAGGTTTCAGAATTCATCACAGTACAGAAACAGCATTAGTGAAGGTTACAAATGATCTTCTTACAGCCTCTGACAGTGGCCTCATCTCTGTTCTTGTCCTGCTAGACCTCAGTACAACGTTTAATACTGTTGACCTTAATATTTTATTACAGAGATTAGAGTATGCTATAGGTATTATAGCTATTCACACGATGCAAGCTTCCCCTAGGCAGCATTATTAGAAAGAATTCCATACATTGCTATGTAGTTGATATCCAGCAAGCCAGATGACACACATCAATTAGTTAAAATGCAGGAATTCCTTCAAGACATAATGGCCTGGATGACCTCTAATTTCCTGCTTTTAAATTCAGATCAAACTGAAGTTCTTGTGTTCTTGTGATCCCAGCTGACAAGGCAGTAAGGTGCAGGGTACACCCCGTTCAGGTCACCAGCCTGTTGCAGGGCTGACACAGACAAATATTCACACCTGTGGGCAATTTAGAGAGACCAATTAACCTAACCCCAGTAACTGCATGTCTTCAGATTGTGGGGGGGAAACCCATACAGACACAGGGAGAACATACATGAGTCCACACAGCAAGAGTCCCAGGCTAAGGTGGAATTGAACCCAGACTATCAGATAACTATTCTAACTGTGAGGCAGCAGTGCTAACCACCACACCACTATACTGCCCAGTAACACAAATATTTTTTACAGTGTTGAACTGTGTCTGTTTAAATTTGGTAAATAAACAAACATGATAAAACTCAGCCCTGCTGAACACTGGTACATTAATATTTACAAATAACATTTGTCCATGGAACAATAAAAAATTATACGAGAGAGCGTTGTGAACAAAAACCAAACAAAAACACCAAATGTCTTCTATTCCAAACAGCGAGAGGCCTGGGCCAAGCCAGAATTGAACCCAGACGTAGAAGGCATTTCACCTGTGAGGCAGAAGTGCTAACCATCATGCCACCATGCAGCTGCACATTCAGCCAGTCTGTTAAAACTGGTATAAACTAGATTTTTAGCAGGTGCAAAACTTGATGATATTAAGTTGTTTGAACTCAAACACATGATTACAATAAGATAGACCATCACAAAGTACAGTCTACTCAGCATTAACAAGTAATGTTCACATTCTAGGCAATTTTAAGTAATATGAACTCAATATTTTTAAGTGGAATCAAAATCTGTGTTTACAGTGTAGGATATGTCCTTCAGTACACATATTTAGCATATATATAGGACTACTTTTTTTTTACATTTGTGCAATATTTCTAAAATTAGAAACATCCTTTCTCAGAGTGATGCGGAAAAGCAAAATCATGCATTTATTACTTCTAGGCTGGACTATTGTAATGCTTTACTATCAGGAAGTCCTAAAAGCTTCCTGAAAAGCCTTCAGTTGATCTAAAATGCTGCAGCAAGAGTACTGACAGGGACTAGAAAGAGAGAGTGTATTTCTTCCATTTTGCTTTCTCTTTATTGGCTCCCTGTTAAATCCAGAATTTAATTTAAAATCCTCCTCAAACACAAGGCCTTGAGTAATCAGGCCCCATCTTATCTTAAAGACCTCATAGTACCGTATTACCCCAATAGAGCATTTTGCTCCCAGACTGCTGGCTTCCTCGTGGTTTCTAAGATACTTAAGAGTAGAATGGAAGGCAGAGTCCTGTCTTTTCCCTCTGTGTCTTTGTCACTTGCCTCATGTGTTTTTGTATTTAATTCTATTCCCAGTGTTGCGTCATGTCTGCATTCTTTGTCCCAGTGCCTACTTTTTTCCTGTTTTACTTTGTCAGTCTTTGTCTCTTGTGCTCTGTGTTTAGTTTTGCTTCTTGGTCTTGTCAGTTGTTGCTACCTGCAGCTGTGTTACCCACCTGTTACCTTTTCCCTCGTTAGTCCCAGTGTATATGTTTTTTTCCCTGGTCCCTTGTTGCGTCACACCCTCATGTTTAGTCTGTTTAAGTCACTGCATGCTATGACAGAGATAAGTGTCTTTACTCTCACACATGCTATCTTGGCTAGACCATGGTCTTAATCATACCTGTCAAGTCTCCCGTTTTGGCCGCAAAATTCCCATATTTTCCTTTCTGTCCCGCCATCATCCCATATTTTTATTTTCCCATATTTTTCCCGTATTTTCAGTTTTCAATTTTCAGTTTTTTTTAAAGCATTCCTGTGCCACTCCAAACTGAATTGTCACTAGGTTATCACTAGATTAGTGCCGACAGCAGGAACAACCCCATAAAAACAACTGGACCTCAGTTGGGCTCAGTGTTGCCAACTTAGCATTTTTTTTCCCCATAAAGCGACTAGCGACAGCAAAATTCTCCACTGTCACCATGTTTTGTGTACATAAAGCCTTCTTACTGCATCCCTTCATACACTTTGTAAGCGCTTTGAGTGCTCATATCTGAGTAGAAAAGCGCTATATAAGAACTAGTCCATTTACCATTTACCATTTACTTTAGCATCGCCCAGACCTCAATTCGACTCCATCCTCCAACCCCTGAACCTCACCTAAACACCGAGCCTGCCCACCTGCTCCCTCCGCTTCCATCCCCAGTCCTCGCTTCGGCCTTAATTCAATTCAAATCAATTCAATTTTATTTATATAGCGCCAAATCACAACAAACTGTCACCTCAAGGCGCTTTGTATTGTGGGTAAAGACCCTACAATAATACAGAGAAAACCCAACAGTCAAAACGACCCCCTATGAGCAGCACTTGGCGACAGTGGAAAGGAAAAACTCCCTTTTAACAGGAAGAAACCTCCTGCAGAACCAGGCTCAGGGAGGGGCAGTCATCTGCCGCGACCGGTTGGGCTGAGGGGAGAGAAAGACATGCTGTGGAAGAGAGCCAGAGATTAATATCAATTAATGATTAAATGCAGAGTGGAGTATAAACAAAGTAAATAAGGTGAATGAGAAGAAACAGTGCATTATGTGAACCCCCCAGCAGACTAGGCCTATAGCAGCATAACTAAGGGATGGTTCAGGGTTACCTGATCCAGCCCTAACTATAAGCTTTATCATAAAGGAAAGTTTTAAGCCTAATCAACGTTTGACACAGGCGACAGCGAGTTTTCTTATACAAGTTGGCAACAGTGGCCCAGATAAAGGAGGAGGGTTGCAGTCTCACCCCACAGTGTTTTCATTAAATTTTATATTCTAACATTAAACAATACGGGACAAAATTGATGTATGTAATATAGGTCTAGGCAAAGCTTTAAAGCTATTAAGTTATTTCATAAAGTTTATTTGTAGTTCTAAACATATTTATGGTGTTTTTTCTTCACTTTTTCTCTGTCCAAAGAGGATTTTCCTCTCTCCTGCAGCCTTGATTGCAACTACAGTGCATCCAAATAAACAGTTATGCAAATTAGGCGATGACATCATATAGTGACCTCTATTTTCAGCAGCAGAAAATTTCCCATATTTTTAAATACAAAAGTTGACAGGTACAGTCTTAATAAAGACCGTACCTGCTGCCAATATAAAAACCCTGGGATGGAATGTAGCCAACGGTACAGTGGCTTGCTAAGGTTACAATGAGTCTAGAGTTGTAGTTGCCCTTTCTACTTTCCCTCTGTCAGTTTGTCATTATTGATATAAATGGTGCCAGCATATGCTAGGCACACTGCTTCCTCCTGGCTCCTGCTGCAACTTTTGAAGTCTTTGCATGCTCTTGTAGGTCTTGTGTTTGTCACAGTCATGACCAAAAGTTTTGAGAATGACATAAATATTAATTTACACAAAGTTAGCTGCTTCAGTTTTTATGATGGCAAGTTACATATACTCTAAAATGTTATGAAGAGTGATCAGATAAATTGCAAATAATTATGAAGTCCCTCTTTCTCATGAAAATGAAGTACCCCCCCCCCCCCCCCACCAAAAAAAAAGAAAAAAAGATTTCCACTTCATTTCAGCACTGCCACAAAAAGTACCTACTGACATAATTTCAGCGATACTCTCATTAACACAGGTGACAGTGTTGACGGGGGTCAAGGCTAGAGATCACTCATGTCATGCTGATTGAGTTCGAATAGCAGATTGGATGCTTTAAAAGGAGGGTTGTTCTTGAAATCATTGTTCTTCTTCTTTTTTGGAATTGGTTACCCGCAAGGAAACATACAGTCTTCAAAGACAAAGTGATTCGGCTTTGGGACCGGGGCAACACCAGTGCAAACCTTGCTCAGGAATGGCAGGAATGGCAAGAGGCAGGTGTGAACACATCCTCTTGCACAGTGAAACAAAGAATCTTGAAGTTGCTTCTCAACCAAAGGAGTGAGCTTACTCACAATTTTGCCAAAGAACACAGCCATGAATAAAGAACAGTACCAAAACATCTTAAGAGAACAATTTCTTCCAACTGTCCAAGAACTGTTTGGTGAAGAACAATGCCTTTTCTGGCATGATGGAGCATACCATAAGGCAAAAGTGATAACTAAGTGCTTCAAGGAACAAAACACTGAAAATTTGGTTCATGGAAACTCCTCAGACCTTAATTGTAGTGAGAACTTGTGGGCAATCCTCAAGAGGCAGATTGATGAACAAAACCTAACAAATACTGACAATCTCCAAGCACTGATTATGCAAGAATGGGTTGCTATCAGTCAGAATTTGGCAGAAGTTGACTGACAGCATACCAAGGCTAATTGCAGAGGTCTTTAAAAGGAAGGACCAATACTGCAAATATTGACTCTCTGCATAAAATTGATGTACTGTAATTGTCAATAACAGCCTTGGAAACTTTCAAAATGCTTCTCATTATACTTCAGTATACCATAGAAACATTTGTCAAAAAAGATCTAAAAACAATGAAGCAGCAAACTTTGTAAAAATTGTTACTAAAAAATGTTAGATGAGTTCGAATCTCAGCGATCTAGACCTGAAGGTAAAGGTCAGAAGTCAAGTTCCACAAAAACTTTAAAATTTGCCATAACTTAAGAATAATGTAAACCAGGATGTCCAAATTCACACCATAGCTGCATCTACTAAAATCTGAGATGAATTCAAATATCAGTGACCTTGATGTTAATATAAAGGTCACAAGGTTAAATTTCACAAAAACTTTAACATTCCACAAAAACATTGCCAAAATTCACACCATAATGCTTAGCAGAAGCATCTATTTATGTGAATTTGAACATCCTAGGTGAGATCATTCTTCAATTATGGCCAATGATAATGTTTTTGTTCAAGTTTGCTGAGATTTGAATGAGCTTTTTTGAACTGAAAAATTTAGTAGATACACATATGATGTGAATTTGAACATCCTAGGTGAGATTGTTCTTCAGTTATGGCCAATGATAAAGTTTATGTGGAGCAGACACTGCTGTCTTTGGCTAGCTACATTGCCAAAGTTCATTGCAGCAGCTCAAAATGGTACTGAGTAGTTTGTATGATTTTGTCAGGCATGCTTACAAGCACATGGGGGGCTTGTAAGCATGTCTAACAAAATCGGAGCATGAGACAGCAATGAGACAGCGGATGTTGTCCTGGGGGATCTCCTCCCAGATCTGTCCCAGGCCATTACTGAGCTCCTGGATAGTCTGAGGCACAACCTGGCGGTGTTCGAAGGACCGAAATATAATGTCCCAACAGTGTTCTACTGGATTTAGGTCAGACGAGCGTGGGGGCCAATCAATAGCATCAATTGCTTGAACCTCCAGGAACTGCCTGCATACTCTTGCCACATAAGAATGGGCATCTTCATGTACCAGGAGACACCCAGGAACCACTGAACCAGTATAGGGTCTGACAATGGGTCAAAGGATTTCACCCTGATACATAATGACAGTCAGGGTGCTGTTGCCTAGCCTGTAGAGGTTTATGCATCCCTTCATGGATATGTCTCCCCACACCATCACTGACCCACCACCAAACCAGTCAGACTGAACAATGCTATAGGCAGTATAATATTTTCCACAGCTTCGCCACACTCTTTCACGTCTATCACATGTGCTCAGGGTAACCTGCTCTTATCATTGAAAAGCACAGAGCACCTGCCAATTCTGGTATTCTATGGCAAAAGCCAGTCAGGCTCCTTGGTGCTCCACTAGAGCGGAGGTCCCCGACCCTGGGACCATGGACAGGTACAATCCATGGGTCATTTGGTACTGGGCCGCACTGAAAGAATAAATAACTTACATTATTTCTGTTTTATTTATTATCTGAGTCTGAACAATGTTTTATCTTGAAAAATGGCCAGAGTCTCTCTCTCTTACATCTCTTCATGCATGTCAAGACGCTTGTCTCAGACACATGATATGTTACTGCTAAAATTAAACCCATAAGCTTCACTGGTTCCCATGCCTGTCTAACAAACTCGGTTGTATCTCTCAACCTCATGCACTAACTCAGTCTCCTTTCCCACCAAAAAGGCTGGGAAAGGAGCTTAGGTGGCACATGGTACCACACTGGAATTCACTGAGCTCGTGAGAGCAACCCATTTTTTCACAACTGTTTGTAGAAGCAGTCTGCATGCCTAGATGGTTGATTTTATACACTTGTGGCCATGAAAGTGATTACAGTGATTGGAACACCTGAATTCAGTGATTTGGAGTGCATGAATACTTTTGGCAATATAATGTATGACATGGTAATAAATCCATTAGAGGGTTACTTCAGCAACTTGAGCCTGGAAGTCTGCTAGCAACAAAATGTAACCTTTGAAGCAATGCATGACAAGTGAATCGCATATGTGGAGGCAACTATGGAACAGCAATTTGACTTGTGACACTTTCACCAAGTTCTGCTGCCAGGATTCTCACTATCACAATTCTACTTTGACAGCAATGCTTTAATGCAAACTTTAGCCACAACAATCCTTTCGTCCTTGCTGGACGCTGCTACTTTCAGTGTAAGTTTTTGGAACACACTTTTGGAACTCCAAAATCAGCATCTACTACATACCATGGGGTACATTGTTGCACAGATTGATGAGCCATTGCCATCACATTGATTCTTCTCTTCTAAAGCACACATTCCACCTTGGACTGCACCAAATAGCACTGGGTTCAGGTCTCCATATTCTCCTGATGCCACTTCAATGACTGAATCACATGCAAAAGCAGAGAGACGTCACAAGCATGAATTCACTGGAAATGCTTTTCTGTCATGCAGAGCACAGTGTAGGGAACACAGTAACTGTAAAGCAAACATACTGAAGTCTGCAGGGTTGTGGTAGGTAGGACAGTAGAGGCCGAGAGTCTTCAGATAGGGTATGAGGTAAGGGACTGTGCCTTTGTAGATGCATTGTCCCTGACTGAGGATGTAAAGCTGTGGAGGAACAACATTCAGTTTTTACAAGAAGAAAACTTGACAGAAGCTCACAGAACTGTAACTTTCTTTAAATGGCTGATGCATGTACTAAAAGATAAACGTAGCTATTGTGACATCACCCATTTGCTATCAAACACTTCTGGTTCCAATTACCAATGTAGTGGCAGCCAAAACATATACAGCGAGGCTTCAAAATGCAGAGTCTAGTAAGTCAGTGGGTGATGTCATGGTAGTTATGCCCATCTTTCATATACAGTCTATATTTCTGACCGTTGGGCTCCTTCCATTATTTCCTCATTTTTTGGTAGATGCACACCTTATCAAACATCTCAAACAGTTTGGCACTAGGCTGGTGAATGGTGCAGATGATGGTACGCCCGCCCTGTGCCAGAGAACGCATTAGGGACACCACCTGGTAGCATGACACACTGTCTAAGCCACTTTAAATAGAAAGACAAAATTAATGAACAGATGGAAAGGGAATTCAAGAGAAGGCAAACCACAATCATTCACTCTGTCAGGCAGACTTTTAGCTAAACATATTGGAGCTTGAGGACAATATTTTTCCATTAAGTGGAGTCTAACATATTTAAAATGTTGCAGAACACAGTACATTCAACTAGACAAGCCATTCACAAAGTCAAGAATGTTGCAGCCCACTTAACCGCCACGCCCCCTGCCCCCCCCCCCCCCCCCCCCCCCCCCCCCCCCCCCGGGCATCTGATAGTGCCGATCTGTGAAGTTTTCCTGGCCAGAAACCTGTGTTCATTCAAAATACAAGAGAAAGTGGCGGATTTCTTTCAAAATTTAAACCCCAAAACAGAAAACAAAAAAACAAAAAAAAAATCCCTGTTAAACAACACAGGCTGTTATGTAAAGTGCTAATTCCAATATGTGACCCACTTGCCACTGGAACACAAATTTCAATACAAGAGCAGAAAAATTTAGATCAAAGTAATGAATAATATCACAAACTAACCACCTCCTTCTACCAGTTTTAATTCCCCTTTTATATAAATAATTTACATAAATATGTAATTATTCATATTGTGGCTTTCCAAAGTGTGGGCCGTGGCCCCCTGCAGTACCTGATGGATGGCACCCACCAAGTTAACTGCTGAGACTGACTACATTGTTAGGTTAACTACGTCTAATATTTTGCTGAGTTACAGAGAATAGTTTTCTGCCTATACTGCAACAAAGAGATGATTTGTCAGAAATCTATGGTCCCCAAGCACCCAAATGTCTTTACTGGCCAGAGCACTATAATTAACTATATGTTCATTAGCCATAAGATTCATTCAAAATAGGAAGCCAGATGTGTGGTCTTGACCAGTTGACTGGCTTTGGGTTACCTAAAATTTCCACTTTTCCATCTCAAAGTATTCAAAATATTAATATTAAACTACACATTGATAATTAAACTTGCAGTACAACATTAGTGGAAAGTGGAAAAACATTTACTCCAGTCCTATCTGGGACTCACTGACTCTTTAGACCAGCAGTAAACTATCAACATTTGATTCAATGGATGCACATCTTGCATGAAATTGACAACACATCATTGCCTGTCTCTTCACCTGGTGGGCTCATCAAAGAACATCACTGGAGGATTGTTGACTAATTCGAGGGCAATGGCCAGACGCTTACACTGACCACCTGATAGTGAGCTGGTACGAGTGTGGGCACAGTCAAGGAGCCCTAAAGCGGTCAGAATCTCATTCACCTTGAGCAAAGAACAGGAAAGTGAAAGGTACATTGTTTATCAAACAGCAAATAAAAAAACAATTTTGCTTTATATTTGGATTTAAATGCCAGTTTGGGCAACAGGTAACCAAGAAAAAAACATGAAAATGCTAAGCAGGAATAAGATGTTACAAAATAGAATAAAATAAAAATATCCTGCTTGTGGATATTATGATTAAATCACAGATAATAACTGCAGATACAGTGGGTTGATTTTTTTTTCAATGAGAGTGAGTCACTTTTGCAGAGCTGATGGGAACTGCAGTGTTGGCGTTTCCTGAATACTATGGTTTTTATCATATTCTCTGATTTTTTTTATTTAAGGCATAATGTTAATTACAATATCTTCTATTAGCTTTGAAGAGATGCTAAAAATTTATTTCTTCATCAACCAGGTCACCACAATGCCCAATCTGTTAATTTTCCTTCCTTTTCTTAAGAAAATAAATGAGTACAGAAGTCTGCCACACAATCCACACATTTTTTTAAAATAACATGCTCTCCCAGTATTGCACAGTATTAATCGATTGTGCCTGCCTGGTTTTAATTACTTGTTTGGAACAAAAGCATGCACCAAAATGAGAATAAATTATGTATCATAAAAACACATTTATTCTCATAAGATAAAGTCTAAAACAACCACTGGTTTGAAATGCAATCTACAAAAAGCAATATCAGGTGAATGACATTCAAAAGAATCAAGTGCCTGGAACCAGGGCACATTTAATCCAAAACTGTTAGGTGTGTCAACTGAGTGAAGAGTGTCAACAGAAAGTGGGCAATTCTCCATATTAACTGTGACTGGCTGCAGTGTTTAAGGTCACAGTTTAGTATTACTTTTTTTCCCTGTGTATGTCAAATTGTTGTATAATTTGTTCTCTCACCAGTTGTTTCTTCACATCCATTGTTTCATCCAGCTTTAAGTTGGCTGAAACCTGCAGTAAAGAGAAAATATATTTCATAAACGGGTAATTATAAGCTACTGATCACCTGTGAAGTCTCAACTTATCAACTTAACAAAAAATAAACATTTTCAGATGCTATACTCACAGCAAAGTTTCAAAATAAAACTATGCTCAGAGGCTGAGTTTAAATTTTCAGAAACAGCTTACCATCATGGCCTCCCTGGCAGTGAGGTGTGGCAGCAGCATATCTTCCTGCATGATGTAGCAGGACATTTTCCTGAAGGTCCTCAGTTCCCTGGGTTTTCCATTTACCAGGATCTGACCCTTCATCCCTGCTTCCCTAAGCAGCATGAAGGACACATACCAAACATTTCAACTGGCTAGACAAATTCCTACACCCGTTATGCTGTACTGAGTAAAATACATTAGCTTTTGTTTGCATTACAAAGCCTTAATTTGTCTTATTTTAATGGTGAAGTAATTGATATCATTTTAACATAATTATAAGGGAGAATTTTCTTACCTGTACCCTGCTAGAATGTTCATTAAGGTGGACTTCCCTGCCCCTGAGGGCCCCATGATTCCAATAAGCTCCCTACTACAGAACCTTCCTGACAGGCACTTTAATAGGGCTTTGAAACCTGGAAATAAGTGACAGGGTTTTCATGGCAATAAACAACAACACTAGAATATTATTCCACAGGGACATACTTTATGCTAATAAAAATATTTATATTAACTGTAACAGATAGGCCTGAAAGGGTCACTTGGAAATTAAAAAAACGAGCCCATCCCTGATTTCTTTTTGGGCTTATGTTGATACCAAAACCAAATAAATCATTATGGCAGCAGCAAGACCCCAGTGACAAAAAGCATGACATAGATTAAGTCAGATACTGCATGAAATGTGGTGCTGGGGCAGAGGTGGCTTGCAAAGCGGTTTGTAGGTGCACAGGAACTGTGGCTAGAGTAACATGAATTCTGAGTCCTTTAAGAACTAGGCAAATGTCTTGAGCTAATACAACTAGGCAAGATATTGAATTTGAGGTTCAATACCCAAGTGACCTTCAAGTGATCATGACCTATGCTACCTCCAGAGCCACAGCACATTATACAGCACATCTCATCATGCTGGAACTTGTTCACATGGAACAATATGGATGCATACATCCATATTGTTCACAGTAAATTTGAATGGTAAACTCAGCAGGCAGATGGAATCAACACCTATAATACAAATAAGGGTGATACATAGATGCAGCACTGAAAGGTAAAGTGGTCAAATTCCCTCTGCACTTTGGGATGGTGTTTAAGCAGAAAACTACAGTGCAAACAAACAAGTAAGGCCCACTAGTGATGCAACGGGGACATGATCCCCTGCCAACTTCCCACTCCCAACTGTGTTCATTGGGGGTTAAATTTTCTGAGAGGTAGATACGTGCCGTTTCCACAACCCAATCTGGAGCCACAAACATACTGGTCCCTTATTTCAAAGCTGGTTCAGATTTGCACATCTAAGTTTAGGTGCATGTTATAATAAAAAAATCTGACATTCTTGTGCAAAAAAAGTAGTAAATATAGAAATCCAGCAAAATTTCCTCTGAGCAGATAGTAAAAAAACTGCCCCTTGCTTTTGACAGTGAATAGTTATATTACAGTACGCTGTACAGTATCAAATGTTGATACAGTCTAACATCATTAACACGGAGCACTCACTCTACATCAGTTTTCAACAAGACATTGTTTAGAACCTTTAAGGGGAGAAGTATCTTTGATATGCAGCAGAAATGCAGAAAACTACATCACAGAGCAAAATATACTGTTCAGTTGGGAGGAATGAGACACAGGTGCACACAATCCAGATAATGAAGAAGGAAGTAAAACTAGATATCAAACACAGGAGACAACTAACTGGCAAAGTAAAACAGGAAACAAGTAACATTAACTAAACTCAAACACAAAAGTAAACTTAACTTCAGGAAACTTTGGTTATTAGTGTAACCCTGGTTCTCTGAAAACCTTGCTTGGTATCTCATTTTGGCACCAGAATGACCACTATGTCTGTCTAAGCCAGACCAATCACTTCAAGGACATGGGATCTACTGACCCCTTTATAATAGCACCTGGCCCCACACCAGGCATTCTCAAAGTCGCAACTAGGACAGTACTGTGATACCTCACTCAGTTTTCAGAGAACTGGGGTTACATCAGTTTTCTGAAACTGAGAACTGATGTAACCCCCATCAGTACACCGACTGTTCTCTTTCAAACCTTGATTGGTATCTCTATGGGAGATTTAGTCCACTCCCTGATTGTATGCTCTGAAGCCTATGACTCCTTATCCCAGGCAGTTCAACAGCAAACCTACTCCAAAAGGCCACCATGCATTTAATAACCCACACTAAGTGTGCCACTAAGGGCACAGGTCACATCAAGGCAATAAAACCTAACAAATGTGTGTGGGGTTGCCCAACTAGCAACTGTGCAGATATCTCCCACAGAAAAAACCCTAATAAAGGCCCATAAGTGCAGGTGCACAGGAGGCTGCAGTCCCTGGCACTCATACCATCACAATAAACTCTATACCATCACAACAGACTGTACCACCCAGTGTGACAATTGCTACCAGGTCATAAATGGTAAATGGACTAGCTCTTACATAGCACTTTTCTACTCAGTCAGAGCACTCAAAGCGCTTACACAACATGTTTACATTTACCCATGCACTCACATTCATACAAGCACTTCCATGTTTATACTAAGCTAAGTGCTTTTAATTAACTGGCATTCACACACATTCATACTCCGACAGGATGGTCGGAGAGCAACTTGGGGTTAAGTATCTTGCCCAAGGATACATTGGCATGTAGCCTGGAGTAGCCAGGAATCGAACCGCTGACCTTCCGATCAGTAAGTGACCTGCTCTACCTACTGAGCTACAGTCATAAGCTGCCCTTTATGAGAGGAAGCCCAGGAGACAAAGAGCTGGTTGCTTTTCCTAAACCCCTTAGTCCTGTCTAGATAAATGCTTAATGCTTAGAGAGGACAACATGAATTAAGCTGCATCTGGCTACATCGACAAATGGCAGAGGGTGAAATGCTAATAGCTCCAGTGTGAGGAAGCTATAGGTATACTCCCTAACCATAGGCATGAAGCCAGGGTTAGGATGTCACTCACTATAGTTTGGGGGGAAACTCCAGACAGGAAGTATGGATAGATAAAAGATGCAATTCACTGGCTGTGAACGGGGGGGGAAACTGTTGGCCTTTACACAGCTTAGAGTGGAACTTGGAGAAACATTTTCCCCTCTCCGTTTCTTGGGAACAATAAATGAATCCCCAGAATGTCTCCGCAGACCCTGCCAGATGCCTAGTACTCAGGTGGGCAGGAAGTAGGACCCTTGAGTCTACATTACACACTCCAGCCACGAAGCCTGAACTGGCATGGTGTGACTTTGCGAGGAAAGCAGAGATCAAAAGTCTCACTCTGCTTCTTCCTCAGGTCGCTAGACTGCTGCATAGTATTCACTGCCTCCCCCAAAAAGCCTTAGCCTGTGACAGTTCATATGGGGAATCCATAATGACATGCTTATCCTGGTCTGCCAGACTGGAAAGACTGAAACAAAGTGATCTTTTCCCTGTCACGGCCAGGTCCATGGCATGGTCACAGCCCTGCACTGCACCCCTAGACATCCAGAGATTAAGATCTGTAACAATACATATCTCCTGCCAAACCATAAGACTGGGAGTACCCTTATCCAGTAGATAGTCCATGTCCTGACATTTTTATGGACTGAGCTGCCGACTTATAAACCTTTTGGTACATAGAGGCTGTGAAAAGTTATGTTTTACCTGAGAGGGTCGGCCTCAACATGAGTGTGGAACGTCAATTTGGGTGGAAATAAAATGCCACTGACTGCTCTGCCAGTGGCCTCACCACTGGCAATCTCCTGGCCAGAATAACCTTGATGGGTAGTCTGTCGCAAAAGAGTTAATCCTAGCCGTGGCAGTGGGGATAAACTATTTTCCAAGATGGCGCCATGTAAGCAGCCTGTTACCGCAGCCCCTAGTTTATTTCCTAATCTTCTGTATTTTTCTTTCCAACTCTCTGCACCGTGTTTATATTGGTTTATATCAAACCTATTATGGACCTGCAAAGTTTCGTTTGAGAACACAGCGACTAGAACACTGTAATAGAGTAGACGCCTTTTTGTGTGCTCCGTGTTTTCTCCTTAAACTTCACTATTAATTTAACACACTTGCTCTTTTGTTGCATTTGTTCCTGCAATTCAAGTTAGCAGGTATCTTTCTGTTTTTCTTTCTTTCTTTCTTTCTTTTTCCACAATGGGGAAGAAGGATGGCGTACAGAAGGAGACAACTCAATCGAGCTCCGGTGCTAGCAATGAAGCTATACTAGCTGCTGTTACAGCTCAGGGGACACAAGTCGCCAAACTTTTTGAACTCATCGATGACTTGAAAAAGTCAATCAAGGGACGTCTTGACACCATTGAATCTTTTTTCGCCACCATGCAGAAAGAACAGTGGGAGATCAAGAGCCGAGTCAATGTTATTGATGAATCCATGTCGTCCACTGATAGCTGCATCTCGGCCCTCGAGGCTACCTGCGGTCAGCTCCGGGAAGAAAACGCCCTATTGAAAGTTAAATTAAATGACCTGGAAGGACGGTCTTGCGGGTATTAAAGAGGGGTAGGAGCAGGGTCGTCCTACTGACTTCATCACAAGGCTAATACCGGAGGTACTTGGGAAGGAAAACTTTGCCAAGCCTGTTTAGATTGACCGTGCCCACTGCAGCCTGAGGTCAAAACAGCCTGATGAGCAGCCGTGTGCTATCATCGCAAGGATCCACAGTGCCAGGGACTTGGCTAACATTTTATGTCTCAGCCGCCTGCACTCACCCCTGATGTATAACGGAGCCCGTGTGTCCATCTTCCCCGACTACACAACTGAAGTTGTGTCACAGCGGATGGCTTATAAAAACGTGAGAAAGAAGCTAACTGAAGCCGGCACTAAATGCTCGCTACACTATCCAGCCAAGCTACGGGTTGTACACAACAACGCTGTTAAGACTTTTCTCTCACTGGCAGAGGCTCCATCTCTGTTACTACAAGCATCTTAGTCTAGGCTGTTTTGCTTCATTTCCTTGGGCAGCAGCAAATTTTATTGACGCTATAATGCCTGGCTCAGATTCTGTGCCTTTTTCTTATTGACTTAATTGACCAGGTGTTCTACTGTTTCTGTTTTTGTATTTTGGAGATTCACAAAGGTTTTTCTTACAGCAGCCTGTGAGGACATTCACACCACCGTCTCCCAGTCACAGACAGTACAGTAGTCCCTGATTATTATCTCTGGGGATTTCAGCCATGCCTCACCTTCTTCCACTCTTCCTAACTTCACCCAGTATGTTGACTGTCACACAAGGGACAATAAAACTCTAGACCTGCTGTTTGCCAAAACAAAGGGAGCTTACAGCTCATCACCCCCTCACCCCCCCCCCCCCCCCCCCCCCGTGTTTGGCCAACCTGGTCATTCTCCACCTGACCTACACCCCCATTGTGAAGAAACCCCCCCACCAAGAAGATTAAAAAGGCTGCGGTTGGAGGACTGTAGTGAGGCTCAAATACTACTTTTCCACTGCCAAGGTGCTGGTGCTCGTGCCAGTGCAGGTGTTGGTATCAATGAACTGGCGAAATGCTTAAGAATGAGCCTGTGTTTCCACCATGCTTTGTGAACTGATACGTATGAGTGTGGGCGGTCCTCGTCTGGACACAGAAGCTGAAGAGCACAAACATGGGAGAACACGTTTCCCTTTCTTGTGCTGTGAACACATTTTAAGGTACAAACAAAACTACTGCGGCATCTGTGTGCAGCACAGAGGTAAACACAAGACAAGTATGCACTTTGCATTCTTTTATCTGTGATATGAACTGATACAAAGCAGCAAGTTCAGCTTTAGGGCCCTACCTAATTCACAGCTGTGAAAATTGCTTTTCTCATGTAATACCCACCATACAGTAAAATAGCGGTAGAAAACTTTACAATGAGATGGCAGAGTCATGCCCTTCTGCAGCTTTCGTCACACATTCTTGGTTTGAGACCAGCTAGCTTGTGGGGCCCGAGTTGAACCGGTTTTAATAAAATCTTTGGCACTTCAAGGACAATGGAGGAGTCAGCTCAGGAAGACAAAGGGGTCAATATCAGTATAAAGTACCTTTTGGTGTTGAAGAGGAGTGAGTTTTATGGAGCTACAAAATATAATCATGTTATACATTTGTTCTTATTTCTTATATTATAATCATATCGTGCATTTGCTTTTTATTCTCACATTTTATTTAGTTGAGAAAACTTTGCCTTAGAGTATAACATAAATAGAGTTAGATGCTTAATAAAACAAAAGTATTATGTTTAGATTAGGCAGGCACAGCGTGTTTTGGTGGTATGTGTGTATCAATCACAGATGTTTGAGGTTTCGGCAATTATTGTTAACATGTTTCAAAATAATGAAAATTTTAGGTATTATTATAAATGTGGATACACTGACATATACATCAGTACAAGAGCAATGAATTTCATTAATTTTATACCATTTTCTTTGGTTGGATGTATCTGTTTTGCTATGTCCCACACACTGGTCTGCTCCTTTCAAACAGTGTAATAAGGTATTAAATGGCACAAAATGAAAATACTTTTTAAATGTTCTTATTACTCTTACCAATTTCTTGGGTAAAACAAACCATTTGATTTTTTTGTCTCCATTTTTATTATTTTATTTAACATTTTGTGCACGTCCCTAAAACTATTGTCCACCATGTCATCATGGAGTAATTGCCCCTTTAAGAGACCAACTAATGAAATCAGTAATGAAGGAATATTCATGATATATGCCACATATATATCTTCTGTACATTTACTTCCCTGAGAAATTTGTCTGGAAAATAACTTAACTGATTAAAAATACAGAAGCTTATAATGTTTCGTGGCATCATGAACTTTGTGTTTGGACTGTACACTGAATCACACTGATGAAGACTAAACAATGATAGAAATGGAGACTTCGAGGTCACGCTGTTGTTGAATTTCTCTGTTTTCCACATTCTGTTTTGTAAATGATGTAATCAAGACTGATATGCTGTGACTATATGAAACTGTAAGTTGAATTAGAATGTGCCAGTACTTCATGCCATCTCACGGCATGCGGTCTGGTCCAGATATCTGAACTGGCTTTATTAAATTTAATAATTGGACTCCTTATTCCTGTTTGTGTCATTCCTGTTCGATGAAACGAACACGCAGAAACCTAAAGGCTTAAACAGCAACAGTACACATACACACACACACACACACACACACACACACACACACACACACACACACACACACACACACACACACACACACACACACACACACACACACACACACACACTTATTATTTAAATTCCTTCAGTAACATCAACACCTTGAATCTGTCTTTCTTCAGTGGAGGTTGAAATAGCTGCGGCAACTACAGTGAGCAGCTACACTTATATTTCCTAATTTTTATGTAATTATGTTGGCAGTTAGGTGTGGTCAACCTTAACACGTCCACCCTGTCAGAGGAAAAGCTGATTAATAGAAAAAGTTTCCAGAAAGTTTAAATATATTTTGAAAACAGCATGTGGTCTCCTTCAATAACCAGTAACTTTGGTAGCTGATGGTCTACCATGTGCTTCTTAGATACTAAATTAATCCAAAAATGTCCACCCTGTCATTGTCCACCCTGTCGCCAAACCCCACATAACAGGGTGGACTCTGTATTGTATAGTTGGGATTTTCTTTTAGTTTTTTACATATTTTGATGAGATGGTGATAATTTAAGAGTTCTTTGAACTTTTTTTTTTCTCAAATAAGGCTCATACTGCTAAAAAGGGTCAATCATTGGTGAGTTTTATATTGTCTTTTTAAAGCAATGAGGCCAGGTGTGGAGCAGAGACAGCACGGCAATATTGGGAACACCATGATGCTGCCCCAGACAGAGGAAGAGATAAAGACAGAAACACTGGAAAGAAGAAGGGTATCCCTGAGCTCAGTGAGACAGAGAATGGGGAAAATGTGAAAAAAAAAAAGAGAGAGAGAGCTGAGTATCCTGCTGCCTTAACTTGCTGTCGGAGAAATGCATCAGTACAATTGAGATTTTTTTTTTTTAAAGTAACATCCTCGTTACTACAAGATTACACCCATCCATCCATTCTCTTCCACTTATCCTGTTCAGGGTCACTGGGGGGCTGGAGCCTATCCCAGCTGACATAGGGCGAGAGGCAGGGTACACCCTGTACAGGTCGCCAGCCTGTTGCAGGGCTAACACAGAGAGACAGACAACCATTCACACCTACGGGCAATTTAGAGTGACTAATTAACCTAACCCCAATAAGTGAATGTCTTTGGACTATGGGAGGAAACCCACGCAGGCACAGGGAGAGCATGAAAACTCCACACAGAGAGGCCCGGGCCAAAGTGGAATCAAACCTGGACCTTCTAGATGTCATTCTAACTGTTAGGCAGCAGTGCTAACCACCATGCCACCGTGCTGCCCTCTGAAAGATTATGTTAGTCAAATGGCAACTGGACACAAGCAAACAGTCACACAAGACAAAAATGCAGGAGAGTTTGCGTATGATACAATGAAGAACATAGGAAGTGACTCCCAGAGAAGCAATATGTCATACACTTCCCTTTGCCACCTTAGATACTATTATAGATCTTAATTGTGATGCAAAAAGCTTATGAATGTTCATATTTATATTTTGTAATGTTCACTTTTGTTGAGAAAGCTCTTAATAAATCTACTCACGTCAGCAGTTAACACATTTTTGTCCACCCTGTCATCTCACCGTCCACCCTGTCATCGCACCGTCCACCCTGTAGTTTTTCAGTTTTTTTGAAAATAATCAAGGTATTGTCCCAAGTTAGTAAAAGATTTTTTCACGTTTTCTTAATAAACTAATCACTGCCAAATAATATTGTTTGAAAAACTGATCAGATCGTGGTTTTTAGAGATTTTATTTAAAAAGGAAAACACAGCTATCACAGATTCTTTGAAGACACAAGCAATTTGCAATTATTTCACTATTTTCAAAAGCTTTATTTTACCAAATAAATACTATTATTGAGCAAGGGACAAACTAGCTATCTGAAAATGTGCATTTTATAATCACATTGGTATGAAAATGTATTTATTTTCATTTGACTTTGTCCATGACAGGGTGGACATATTTTACAATGTGCTCATTCTTTATCTGCTTGCAGTAAATTCATAAAAAGTGTGGGCGCTTGACCAACATTCATTTACAACAGCCTAAAATCAACTTCATGCAATGGATATGAAATTAGTTGGGAAATTGAAACTTTTTTTCGGACGATTTACAAAGTCCCAAAAGCACTTTTTGGTGATATTGACCCAAAGATCAGGAAGACAGCGGTCCAGATGGAATCAGCACCAGACTGCTCAGGGACTGTGCAGACCAGCTCTGTCAGGTGGTCCTGCATATCTTCAACTTGAGTCTGAACCTGGGGAGGATTCCTGAACTGTGGAAGACTTCCCGTGTAGTTGCAGTGCCAAAGACTGCACACCCCAGGGAGTCCAACCACTAAAGACTTGTGACTCTTACTTCTCATCTGATGAAGACCTTGGAGAGGCTCATCCTGTATCTCCTTTGCCCACTGGTGAGCCCAGTGCTGGACCCCCTGCAGTTTGCCGACCAGCCTGGCATTAGGGTGGATGACACTGTCATCTTCCTGCTGCACAGATCCCTCTCTCACCTAGAGCAGGCAGGGAACACTGTGAGGGTCATGTTCTTTGACTTATCCAGTGCTTTCTACACCATCCAGCCTGCACTGCTGAGAGGGAAGCTGGAGGGAACTGGGGTGGACCATCGACTACCTCACCAACAGACCAAAGTATGTGAGGTGCCATGACTGTGTATCTGATGTGGTAGTCTGCACCACAGGGGCACCACAGGGCATAGTACTCTCACCCTTTCTGTTTAGTCTGTACACTTCAGAATTTGGGCACAACTCAGAGTCAGACCACAGCCACCTACAGCAGTTCTCAGTTGATACAGCCATCATTGGATGCGTATCAGATGTGAACAACAAGGAATCAGTGATTTTGTCAGCTGGTGGAGACCAATGCCTTGCATCAAAAGGGACAGGAGCAGGAATGACAAACTGGCGTGGAGGTCGAGCTTTGTGTTGGGATGTCCCCTGGAGTCTGTGATGTTGGTGGGTGAGAGGAGGATGTTAGCAAAGCTAACATCCATTATGGACAACTCCTACCACCCTTTGTGTGAGACCGTGGGTGTGCTGAGCAGCTCCTTCAGTCAGAGACTGAAACATCTTCACTGCAGGAAAGAACTCTTTCGCAGGTCATTCATCCCAACAGACTGTACAACACATCATGATGTCATGAATCACTTGGACACTTTACCTCCACTGCCATCACTTATGTACACAGTATACCTTTACATACCTATACATTTTATTTATTTACACTCCCACCCATAATGCATACTGTGTATATGCTGTGTACAAATTTTACAGGCTACAAATGTATATAATGTTTTTGATATCTGTATATAGTGTTCTGATGTATATGTCTGTATATATGTGTATATAGTGTTTTTCTATTTTATTTTATTTCATCCTTCTTCTTCTCTGTACTTGAGCTGCTGTAATGTGCAAATTTCCCCGTCATAGGATCATTAAAGTTTTATCTTATCTTATCTCTTAACTGCTTGGCAGGTGCCTGGCAAGCAGGCAATACTTTCTAGTCATACAGATCCCTCTCCTTCCCCTTGTAATCCTGCACTGCCTAGCTGCTGCATGCTAGGTCTACATCTCATGTAGATCGGCTTCACAGGCAGATGGAGATGGCTGAATTTCCCCATCAATGGTACTGCCAGGCCACGATACCTGGGCAGGAGGGAGAATAGCATCCTTCTCATCCTCATCATTATCATCTCTGAGGATATCCATGTTAACATCCTCCTCATCATGTTCTCTGCACTCCTATTCAGAGTCAAGCTGGTTGAAGAGAGGACGAAACGCCGCCTCTGGGTCCTCGACCATGTTCCCCCAGCAAGCTGCAGCTGAGCTGGATTTGTCACTGGATTTTGCCGCAGTGTCAGAAAGACAAGGATCGGATTTTGAGGCCGCTGACACTTGCAGATGCAGCTCAAGGATTCTGCCAGGCATTACAAACACAAAAACACAAGCTTCTTGATGTGCTAGTTTTCTAACACATATGCAACAACCGCTACTAGAAGAATATATTCTTGTGACAAAAATACCTAATTACAGCATAATAATATTTAATCCTGAAACCAGAGTAACCCATGTTCAGCTACATGATCATTGAGAGCTGCGTCAGTGGACAGTTAATTGGATAATCCTGGTCCAGGACTGCTGAAGAGCTCTTGTGAACTTCATGGTGAAGAAAGTAAGAATGCCTTGTGTGAGGCCAGGGACTATTACAAAGGGGGTAGGGGGAAGTTACTGGTCTGTCTTTGACAGATGTGGTGGTAGCGGAGCTTCCATAATTGGTCATGCCAACACTGCAACAACTGGGTATCTAAGTCTAAAAATCTTATATTAAGCCAAAAAACAGTATTTTTGATCTTGTTTTGAGAATGATATGGTTGTGACATTCTTGAAATAAGACAAAAATATCTTTTCATTCTAAAGACAAGATATGTTGTCTCATGTCAAGAACTCTTACCAAGTGTAATTATCTTATGCGCTGAATTTCACTTGAATAAAAGCAGACTTTAAGTTCTGGACCGCGACTAATGTCATGCCTCAATTATAGCATGTTAAATGTTAAAGGTTCATGACAGTACAACTTGAAATAGACCGAACAAGTATGACTTGGGTTTAATATTGGGATTATTATTTTATCACAGGGGAGAAAGCAAGAATAGGTGTGGGGCAAGGGGTAATTATAAAAGGGTAAGGGAACCTGTGTCATTGAAGTGTTTTTGTATTTGTTTTTCTTTTTTGTCTTTTTTTTGAGTTTTTTCAGGCACTGATTTTTCTGACTCACACCAAAACAAAAAGTATGATTTGTACATTATTTATTAACTGTTTGCCCTTATTAGACATGATTGGACATTATTGCCACTGGTCATGGTCATGTGACCTATCACAGGTGACTTAAGATGGTGCTGCCCTGTTTTGCCTGATGAAGAGCAGGCATGCTTAAAAAGTCATACAGTATTAGATACAAAAAATAAGAAATTCAGACTTCTGCAGTGTGCGAACTTTTAATTATTTTGTGTAGTTTTTGATGTGATCCTGGGCCATTGGTACAGTGCGTCACAGTGTGCAGCTTTGGTGAGTTGTGTTTTGAGTTATGAATTAAGGTTTTAGGTTATCCTGGTTTTCAGTTATATTTGTCTGTGTTATTTCCCTTGTCCTCCTGTTCTGTCATTGTTCTTATGTCTGTTTTGTTCTTATGTCTATGTCCCTTGTCTCATTTCTTGATTTCAATTTAATTAAATTCAATTCAATTCAATTCAATTAAATTCAATTCAATTCTATTCAATTCAAATCAATTCAATTTTGTCTATATAGTACCAAATCACAACAAAGACTCAGTCAAAACGGCCCCCTATGAGCAAGTATTTGGCAACAGAGATAAATAATTATTAGGGGTAGGACTTTAACGCGTTAATTTCGATTAATTAATTACGGGGAAATTAATGAATTAAAAATTTTAACGCCCTGAATTGTGTGGAGTAATTTTTTGTTTCTCCATTGAGTTATTCAGGTTTTGTCACCTCAGTTTGTGTTAAATTTTAAATATTTGCTGCCTGCAAGCTTAACAGGTGCCTCTGACATAATGTCTCACAAAATCTCTGGTCTGTTTTTCTCTGTTTGCTATGCAGTGCATTCATTCTATACAAGGAGGGTGCATGTTTCACATTTGACAGGGGAGATGTGGAAATAACAGTTTTGCAATGCATACAAAAATTATTAATAAGTGGTTTAAATCTGCATTGGATTTTGTAATTTTGTAGGAAAGAGTTTTCTGACTATATTGTAGATAATATGTGGATGGAACTATTATGGACGAAACTGTTAGTAATGGTGGTTTATCAATCATGCTGCAGAGACATCTATCGTTATGGTTTTATATATATATATATATTAGGGGTGGGACTTTAATTTTGATTAATTAATTACGGGGAAATTAAGGAATTAAAAATTTTAACGCATTTTAATCGCACTTTGCACCAGAACGTTTCTCAGTGCATGAGTTCCAGGCATACAGATTATATCGACGCACGATGTCAAAAATTGAGCGGCCGCATCGTTCGAAGGACCCGGCCCACGTCCTTCGTAGCCCACGAAGACCGCAAAGGCCAGAAGTGAGCGGCTAGCCTTCATATCAGCGTCACCTGTCCTCACCTCTGCGTAGCTCATGTCGCCTAGCAACTGTGAGTGTGAAGCACAGCTGTGTAAAAGCAGCTGGTTAAACGGAGAACGAACTTTTTCCCCTTTTTGTGGTTTAATTTTAAGTCTTTAATTCAAAATAAGCTGTTAAAACAATATGTCTGTGTAGATTCTCAGTTATCCAGGTCATAGTAGTCTCTGGAGCTTGAAAAAGGCGACTGGACTTCTTTTTGTTTCTTGAAGACGTTTCACCTCTCATCCGAAAGGCTTCTTCAGTTCTCAACCAAATGGTGGAGAGACCCAGGTATTTAAACCCCTGTGGGCGTAGTCCCCTGGAGGTGGTTATGACCCTCTATTGATCATGTGCTTGAACACATGTGCCCAGGTGTGAAGGGGGCGTGGGTCATATTTAATCAGTGGTTTCAGTTGAAACCAACTTAGGACTCCGCTCCATTGTTTCCTGTGGCCTATTGAGGTCACTGGAACAAAGGTGTGAATGGGGGTTGAGACGTCTGGGAAGGGAGCTCAGGACAGCACTGTAAGCGGGGGAAAGTTGGTGACGTAATCCACCTCCTCTGTTCAATGATGGTTGTTCACAGTGGACATAGATGGCTTCTTTCACTCCTCTTTCAAACCATCTGTTTTCCCTGTCCAAAATGTGGACATTGGCATCCTCAAAAGAGTGCCCTTTTTCCTTCAGATGCAGATGTACTGCTGAATCTTGTCCTGTCGAAGTGGCTCTTCTATGTTGTGCCATTCGTTTGTGAAGAGGCTGTTTGGTTTCACCAATGTAGAGGTCCGAGCACTCTTCACTACACTGAACAGCATACACTACATCGCTGATCTTGTGTTTGGCGGGTTTGTCCTTGGGATGAACCAGTTTTTGTCTTAGGGTGTGACTTGGTTTGAAGTATACTGAGATGTCATGCTTGGAGAAAATTCTTCTGAGTTTCTCTGACAAGCCTGACACATATGGGATGACAATGTTGTTCCTCTTGTCCTTCCCATTCTCTGTAGTTTGTGTTTGGCCTTCATTCCTGTGCATCTTAGCTGATTTGATGAAGGCCCAGTTGGGGTAACCGCATGTTTTGAGGGCTTTCTTAATGTGTGTGTGTTCCTTATGCTTCCCTTCTGCCTTAGAGGGAACACTTTCCGCACGGTGTTGTAGGGTCCTGATCACCCCAAGTTTGTGTTCCAGAGGGTGGTGGGAGTCAAAGAGGAGATACTGGTCTGTGTGTGTGGGCTTCCGGTAAACTTCAATGTTGAGGCTTCCATCTTCCTCGATAAGCACCGCACAGTCCAGGAATGGTAACTTGTTATCTCTGGTGTCCTCCCTGGTAAAACGTATGTATTTATCCACTGAGTTAATGTGACGAGTGAAGGCTTCTACTTCTTGGGTTTTGATTTTGACCCAGGTGTCATCTACATATCTGTACCAGTGGCTAGGTGCCGTCCCTTTGAAAGAACCAAGAGCTTTACTTTCCACTTCCTCCATGTAAAGGTTGGCTACAATGGGAGACACTGGGGAGCCCATGGCACATCCATGCTTCTGTCTGTAGAATCCATCATTGTATTTAAAATATGTTGTGGTAAGGCAGAGATCTAAAAGTGCACAAATCTGATCTGGGGTGAAGCTGGTTCTGTTCAGTAAGGAATCGTCTTCCTGTAGTCGTGGACGTGGATTACGTCACCAACTTTCCCCCGCTTACAGTGCTGTCCTGAGCTCCCTTCCCAGACGTCTCAACCCCCATTCACACCTTTGTTCCAGTGACCTCAATAGGCCACAGGAAACAATGGAGCGGAGTCCTAAGTTGGTTTCAACTGAAACCACTGATTAAATATGACCCACGCCCCCTTCACACCTGGGCACATGTGTTCCAGCACATGATCAATAGAGGGTCATAACCACCTCCAGGGGACTACGCCCACAGGGGTTTAAATACCTGGGTCTCTCCACCATTTGGTTGAGAACTGAAGAAGCCTTTCGGATGAGAGGTGAAACGTCTTCAAGAAACAAAAAGAAGTCCAGTCGCCTTTTTCAAGCTCCAGAGACCCTGTTAAAACAATCATAACACATTTCAGCATCAAGGAATACAGCTGAGCTAATGATTAATTTTCAACTATATTAAGTGAGACATTAATGTTGAATAAAACTATCCAGTTATGATGCTTAACTTTAATTTCAGGAGTTTGCTTATCACAGGAGCACTTCTGCCCTTCGTTGGTCTGTGTAGTAGACTGGTGGGAAAATAAACAAAAGTTTGAAGTTTAAGCTTATGTATATTGATTCATTCATCAACCAGACTTAAATTAATATTTATCATGTTAAATATTTAAATGGGATTAAAATGTGATTAATTAATTACAAAGCTCCTAATTAATTAGATTAATTTTTTTAATCGAGTCCCACCCCTAATATATATATATATATATACATATATATATATATATTAGGGGTGTGTGTGTATATATATATATATATATATATATATATATATATATATATATATATATATATATATATATACACACACACACATATATAGTTGTTTTATTGATTTGAATAACTTTAGTACTAATTATTGGAAGACAAAATTTGTTTTGTAAGCTCATTGACCCTTGACCTACATGACCTACATACAGAGGTGAATTCAATTCAATTATGAGAAAAGGTTAAGGTGGCCTATTGCAAGTGTTTCTCCTCTTTGCATCTTCTCTGAAGAGTGGCAAAATGGGAGCCTCAAAACAACTCTTAAATGACCTGAAGACAAAGATTGTTCAACATCATGGTTTAGGGGAAGAGTACAAACAGCTCTCTCAGAGATTTCAGCTGTCAGTTTCCACTGTGAGGAACATAGTGAGGAAATGGAAGACCACAGGCACAGTTCTAGTTAAGTCCAAGAAAAGTCTCAGATAGGCAGAAGCGAAGGATGGTGAGAACAGTCATAGTCAACCCACAGTGCAGCTCCAAAGACCTACAACATCATCTTGTGTCACCATGTATCGTTCAGCTATTCAGCACACTTTGCACAAGGAGAGGCTGTATGGGAGAGTAATGCAAAAGAAGCCTTTTTTGTGCACACGCCACGAACAGAGTCGTTGAGGTTTGCTAAAGCACATTTGGACAAGCCAGCTTCATTTTGGAATAAGGTGCTGTGGACTGATGAAACTAAAACTGAGTTATTTGGACATAACAAGAATCCAGACTATATATGGAATTGGTTTCTTCATAATAGCCAAGTCATTTTTATTTTTGTACTGATACTCTGGTATGCAATACTCTTGGTCTCTCAGTTGTTTTACAAGTTACATGACATGCAGCAGGGATCTACCCAGAAAAAGAAAACCAGGTCTGGCAGTATCAGACGACAGGTAGCAAGCCCGGTTGCTAATTCTGGTAATAGGAAACAGTTCTGATAGCAAACTCTTGAAATTCTCAGCCCAACTCGATAGTACCTCAGCCCGACGCAGTGCCAGGCAATCAACCCTTGCTAGAACCCTGTGCAGTAATAGCAACAGTATAGGACTGATACAGGTACATCTCCTCACTATTTTGGCTGGCACTAACTCACACATGGCATGTGAGCAACAGATTCTGACTGTGCTTTGTCTAAAGTCCACATGTTATTAATGACAATGGTCTTATGTAGTTTTACAGATTTCCTTTAAGCTGTCCATATTTTGCAGTCTACAATAATATAAATTTTGTGAAAATTATTACACTACATATTACATTAAGAAGTGTATTATGGAAATCACCAACTCGCCTACATTGTAATAATTAACCCTCCCTTTATTTGCTCTATGCACTGCAGCTGACGAAATTGAAAAAAATTACTTTTTCTAGTAGTATTTCTCTCTCCTACGTTTCTTCATGACATATTCAGAATCACTAATAGACTAAACCAGTAACAGACTCAGTTACCAAGACCTCCAGCAGTGAAGTTGTGCTTCCAGTTATTGCAACCCTGGACTCTATTGATCTTTCTTGTTCTTGTCTGGATCATTTACCCACCAGACAGAGGAGGCAAAGCTGATTATTTCTGACACACTGTTCTCCCCGGGATTCATCCTGTCCATGGATTTCACGCCAAGGATCAATGAATACTATGCAGCAGTCAGAGAGTAATATTGTGTGCACTTTAGTCAATATGAATTTAAAAAGTTATGCAAGTTATGGGGATATCATTTGAAAAAATAAATAAATAAATAAATAACAAATGGGATATTCTTCTGGCTGAATTTCTGCCAGGAATAACTCCTTGAAGAAGAGTCTAAACTGGCAATGGCTTGATGACATTTTTACCATTTGTCCATGAAATTTTCCTTCAGCTGCAAGCTGAGAATTTTCTTGCATGCATCACCTTTCTCTAATTCCTCCACAACACTGAAGCAGATTTTGAAGCTGAGTTTTAAATCCTCTGCATTTCTTGATTCACTAATTGTCCTCCATCCATCCTTCTCTCTATCTCATTTTCTATATTCATCAGCTTCTCAAAGTACTCCTTCCATCTTTGCAATACACTCTCTTTACTTGTTAGCACATTTCCATCTCTATCCTTAATCACCCTAACCTGCTGCATATACTTTTCAGCTGAGGCCCAAAAAATAAAGAAAAACACAGGGAGTCAGAAACAAAACAAAAGGCGGCAGCTCAAGGCTGGGAAAACAGTCTAAGGGAAAATGCAGGGGACAAGGTCGAGCAAGGCAGTTCAGGAAGCTGGCCAGGTGGCCATGGGTGGAGACAGAGCAACTTTGGGAGCTGACTGGCAGGCCAGCAGCGGAGATGAGACAGTAGTGGGAGCCAGCAGGGTGGCCAGCAGTGGAGGCAAGAAATTTGGGGGGCAGGCCAGGTGCCCAGCAGTTGAGACTGAGACATTCTGGGTGCCTGCAGCATTGCCAGTGGCTAAGATAGAGATACTTTGGGGGTTGATACCAGCAGAGGCAGCGAGACACCTCCAGTGACTTGGCTGGAGGCCAGTGGAGGCAACAGGACATCTCTGTTTTCCCTGAAAGCCCCCTCCTGTCTGATCATTTCTTAGTAACATTTACATTTACTTTAATGGATTACACAGCAGTGGGGAATACGTTTTATTACAGTAGAAGTCTTTCTGAAAGTGCTGTAACTAAGTTTAAGGATATAATTCATTCATTATTATGCGCTTCAGTGCCAACACAATGCGGAGCAGCTACCTAAACTCTGCTCCCAGTGAAGTTGATTATCTCGTCAATAGGTTTAAATCCTCACTGCGTACAACTTTGGATACTGTGGCTCCTCTGACAAGGAAAGCTTCAAATCAGAAGGGCCTGACTCCGTGGTATAATTCACAAACGCACAACTGAAAGCAGATAACCCATAAGCTGGAGAAGGAATGGTGTCTCATTAAATTAGAAGATGCTCATTTAGCCTAGAAAAAGAGTTTGTTGCTCTATAATAAAAAAGCCCTCCATAAAGCTAGGACATCTTACTACTCATCATTAATTGAAGAAAATAAGAATAACCACAGGTTTAGTGACTTTGGTGCAGTGGGTAGGTGCTCGCCTTGCAGCCGGAGGGTTGCCAGTTCGAGCCCCTGTCTCCCGGCGCTGCGTTGTGTCCTTGGGCGAGACACTTAAACCACATGGCCTAACGGTAGCGCCGGTCTCTGGCTGCATGACTGCAGATGCTTGTCTCTGGATGAATGATCTGGAACAATCATTTTGTTGTGTGCACAATGACAATGAGTTGAATCTAACATCTAGGTTTCTTTTTAGCACTGTAGCCAGGCTGACAAAGAGTCAGAACTCTGTAGAGCCAAATATTCCTTTCACTTTTAGTAGTGACTTCATGGATTTATTTACAAAGAAAATTTTAGACATTAGAGAAAAAATTATTCATAAGCATCTCAAAGATTTATCTTCATGTTCGGCTGCTTTCAGCACTGCTGGGATTTGGACTCTTTTGCTCCAATTGATCTTTCGGAGTTAACTTCAATAGTTACTTCCTCCAAACCAGCAACATGTTTATTAGATCCCATTCCTACTAGACTGTTCAAAGAAGTCTTTCCAATTATTGATGATTCTATCTTAAAAATGATCAATCTGTCTTTAATAGTTGGCTATGTACCACAGGCCTTCAAGGTGGCTGTAATTAAACTGCTACTTAAAAAGCCATCACTTAACCCAGCTGTCTTAGCTAATTATAAACCAATCTCCAACATTCCTTTTCTCTCCAAAATCATTGAGTAGTTGTAAAACAGTTAACTGATCATCTGCAGAGGAACAGTTTATTTGAAGAGTTTCAGTCAGGTTTCAGAATTCATCACAGTACAGAAACAGCATTAGTGAAGGTTACAAATGATCTTCTTAGAGCCTCTGACAGTGGACTCATCTCTGTTCTTGTCCTGTTGGACCTCAGTGCAGCTTTTGATACCGTTGACCATAACATTTTATTACAGAGATTAGAGCTTGCTATAGGTATTAAAGGTACTGCACTGCAGTGGTTTTAATCATATTTATCTAATAGACTCCAATTTGTTCATGTAAATGGGGAGTCTTCTTCACACACAAAGTTTAATTATGGAGTTCCACAGGGTTCTGTGCTAGGACCAATTCTATTTACATTATACATGCTTCCCTTAGGCAGTATTATTAGAAAGCATTGCATCAATTTTCATTTTTATGCAGAGGATACTCAGCTTTACCTATCAATGAAGCCAGATGATGCACATCAATTAGTTAAACTGCAGGAATGTCTTAAAGACATAAAGGCCTGGATGACCTCTAATTTCCTGCTTCTAAATTCAGATAAAACTGAAATTCTTGTACTCGGCCCCACAAATCTTAGAAACATGGTGTCAAACCAGATACTTACCCTGGATGGCATTACTTTGGCCTCCAGTAACACTGTGAGAAATCTTGGAGTCATTTTTGACCAGGATATGTCCTTCAATGCACATATTAAACAAATATGTAGGACTGCTTTTTTGCATTTGCACAATATTTCTAAAATATGAAACATCCTTTCTCAGACGATGCTGAAAAGCTAATTCATGCATTTATTACTTCTAGGCTGGACTATTGTAATTCATTATTATCAGGCTGTCCTAAAAGCTCCCTGAAAAGCCTTCAGCTGATCCAAAATGCTGCAGCTAGAGTACTGACAGGGACTAGAAAGAGAGCATATTTCTCCCATATTGGCTTCTCTTTATTGGCTCCCTGTTAAATCTAGAATAGAATTTAAAATCCTTCTCCTCACATACAAGGTCTTGAATAATCAGCCCCCATCTTATCTCAAAGACCTTATAGTCCCATATCACCCAAATAGAGCACTTCGCTCTCAGACTGCTGGCTTACTTGTGGTTCCTAGGATACTTAAGAGTAGAATGGGAGGCAGAGCTTTCAGCTTTCAGGCCCCTCTTCTGTGGAACCAGCTCCCAGCTTGGATTCGGGAGACAGACACCCTCTCTATTTTTAAGATTAGGCTTAAAACTTTCCTTTTTGATCAAGCTTATAGTTAGGGCTGGATCAGGTGACCCTGAACAACCCCTTAGTTATGCTGCTATAGGCCTAGGCTGCTTGGGGGTTCCCATAATGCACTGTTTCTTTTCATTCACCTTATTTACTTTGTTTATACTACACTCTGCATTTAATCATTAATTGTTATTAATCTCTGGTTCTCTTTCACAACATGTCTTTTTTTCTCTCCCCTCAGCCCCAACCGGTCGCAGCAGATGACTGCCCCTCCCTGAGCCTGGTTCTGCTGGAGGTTTCTTCCTGTTAAAAGGGAGTTTTTCCTTCCCACTGTTGTCAAGTGCTTGTTCATAGGGGGTCGTTTTGACTGTTGGGTTTTCTCTGTATATTGTAGGGACTTTATCCACAATACAAAGCACCTTGAGGCGACTGTTTGTTGTGAATTGGCGCTATAGAAATAAAATTTGAATTGAATTGTTTTCCTTTCATACCTCTCCATTTTCACATAAAATAGAAGAAAAAATCTTTAAATTCATTAAATAGGTGGGTGCATTCAGGATTCATTATTTTTGCACTTTCAACGCAGACACAGGATTAAAGAATGCACTACTGCAGCTAGAGATTTATCTTTAAATTCATCATTTTACTTAACTTTACTTTGGAGTAATAAAAAGAAAAATGCAGTCTTGAAACTGAGCACAAGCATTCTAAATGATAACAAATGTAAGGAACTCATAGGAAGGAAATTAAGATCACATGGATAGGAATAATACCAGGAATCTGTCACCCAGTGTCCTGTGAGATGCTGCAAAATCAGGGATCTGGGGCAAACTGATAGACTACATGTCTCATAAGAAATAAGTATGACATACAAATTTGTTTGACATACAATACAAACTCATACTGTAGCTTTGGAGAGAGAACACTGACCTAGAAATTTATTTGAAAAAATTAATAAAATTAGAAAGGGAATAAAACACTCTACTTTGAGCTCCTCTCAAATGGCTCGACTCCTCACCCCATCTCTAAGGGAGAGGCCAGCCATCTTTCGGAGGAAACTCATTTCTGTTGCTTGCATTCACGATCTCATTCTTTCGGTCACTACCCAAAGCTCATGACCATTGATGAGGGTAGGGACATAGATTGACTGGTAAATTGACAGCTTCTCTGTCACACTCAGGTCCCTCATTACCATGACAGAATGGTGCAACATCCACATCATTGCAGACACAGCCCCAACCTGTCTGTCAATCTCCTGCTCCCTTCTTGTGAACAAGACCCAGAGATACTTAAACTCCTCCACCTGGGCAACTGCTCGTCCCTGAGCCAGAGTGGGCACTCCACCCTTTTCAGGCTGAGGACCATGGCCTCAGACTTAATGGTGCTAATTCTCATGCCAGCCACTTCACACCGTGGTTACACTGTGAGCTGGAGGAGTAAAAGAGAGATGATATTCTGAGGACACCAAAGCAGAAGACTTCTGCCACTTGGCCACACCTAGAAATTCTGTCCAGAAAAACTATGAACAGAATCTGTGAGAAAGGGCAGCCCTGGTGCAGTCTACAACACCAACACCCACAGAAAACAACTCCAACTTATTGCCAGCAATACAGACCCAGCTCTTGCTGCAGTTGTACAGGGACTGAATGGCTTGCAACAACGGGCCAGAAAGCACCCCCCCACATGATACACAAGAGATATGGTCAAAAGTCTTCACCAAGTCCACAAAACACACGAAGACTGGATAGGCAAAGTCCCACTCACACTCAAATATACAGCCATGATGTTGTGGACATTGGCTACTGGCACAAGATATCTGTATCAAGTGATTTTCACCATACTCCCAACATCCCACATGACATAGCGAGACCGCTGGGCATTCCATGGCTTGTTGTTTGGTCTGGAAGGTGCTGCAGACAGCAGAGGGAGAGGAACCAGAAGCAGGGCTGCAGGTCTGGCCTTATGCTGAAACTAAAGAGCCAACCATATAGGCCCCCTCTGCCAAGCTTGTATCTCTCCAATGCAAGATACACGGTACATGGTACTGCTGTGGTAATGATTATCACCAAGACCTGGCTTCACCCGAAGATCCCTGATGCTAGCACGTCAATGTCAATGTCAATGTCAATTTTATTTATATAGCACATTTAAAAACAACAGAGTTGTTAAGTGCTTTACAGTTGAGCTTGCAGCTAGCAGGCCACACTCTGCCTCGCTGGGATTGGATGGAGAATTCTGGTAAGAGCAGGGGAGGGGGTCTCTGTATTTAAGTGTCTCCAGTCTCATTATACATTCCATATAATGACAAAGAAAAGCATTCTATTCTATTCTATTCTATTCCTCAGTTGAAGTCACCCGCACTACAGACCGTGTGAGTAGTGCATCGCTTTCCCCTCCTGAGTCATCTGATGGTTTGTCAGAATCACTTCAGGGCCATCCTTGAAATGATTGGAGAGATACAAGCTTTTGATTCGGCCACCACCTGAGTTGGGTTCCAGTTGGCCTGCTGGTACCGGCTGCCTCCGAAGTCCCACAGGCTAACCAAGTCGATTGGACTGCTTCTTCAGCTTGATGGCTTCCTTCGCCTCTGGTGACCACCGTCTGGTTTGGTGATTACCACCACAACAGGCACCACCCACCTTGCAGGAAATGCAGAAGATGGTCCATTCAGACTCAGTGTCCTCAGCTTCCCTCAGAATGCTGTTGAAGTTCTGGCAGAGGTGGGAGTTCAAGATCTTGCAGACTGAGGCATCTGCCAGGTGGTCCCAGCTCACCCTCACAATACATTTAGGGGCGCTGGGTCTGTCCAGCATCCTCCCCCTCCACCTGATCCAGTTGACAGCTCAGCTCCTTTCTTCACCCAAGTGTCCAGAACACGTAGATCCGATGATATGATTACAAAATCGATCATTGACCTATGACCTAGGATGTCCTGGTGCCATGTGCACTTATGAACATCCTTATGTTCAAACATGGTGTTTGTTAGGGACAAACTGTGGGTTGCACAGAAGTCCAATAACAAAACACCATTTGGGTTCAGATCAGGCAGGCCGTAGCTCCCAGTCATGCCCCTCCAAGTCTCACTGTCCATTGCTCATGTCAGCATCTCCCACTAGAACAATGGAGTTACTGGATGGAGCACCCTCAAGCACACTGCAAAGCGACACCAAGAAGGGTGGGTACTCTGAACTGTCATTTGGTGCATAAGTGCACACAACAGCCAGGACCTGATCCCCAGCCCGAAGGCAGTGAAAACTCCAACATACATGCAGCGAGGTAAGGGGATGCAAGAATACCCACCCCAGTTTGCCCTCTCTCAACTATGGCAACTCCAGACTGGAACAGAGCCCAGCCCCTCTCCAGGAGACTGGTTCCAGAACCCAGGCCATGTGTTGAGGTGAGTCCAACTATATCTAGCCAGTATCTCTTAACCTCACGCACTAGTCTGAAGGAAGAAAGAGGACAAAAAAAAAAAAAAAAATGTAGTTCATACAGACCATACATTTCAGTACTAAACAGTAAAAGTTATATGCATCAATATTGGAGAAAAGTCTGTTAAATAGTGACTGAACTTGTGGACCAAGACCAATTTTAAATGTGGCATGCAGACCGAGGATAATGTACTTTGTGATTATGTGTAATTGATCATGTGAAAAATGAAAACAGAAATTAGTTTAGATGCTGAAAAGGCTTTTGACTCAGTCCAGTGGGAGAACCTACACTTAGAGATTTTATTTTGAAGAAGCCTGTATTGAATGGATCAAACTCTGTATAATTAGAATTAAAAAGAATGGGAACCTCTCTCAGACAATAATGCTGATATCCTGTGTTTGTTTTTCACTAAATGGGGAACTGTGCATTGGCCAGACATGCCCACTTTCTGTCCAAAGGGCATAATTCCATTTTTTTTTTCTGATTTGATCAGATGCAACTTTGCAAGACTAAGCCATGCTGCCGAGTTCTTTTTGGAGAAAAGAAGCTTTTTGTTGATAACCCATCTAAACAAAACCAGGAGAAAATCCATGCACGTGCTCACCACCATGTGGGAACAGTGCAGAGCTGAAAAAACTGTAGAACCGAGACAAGGGGAAGCAAAACTTAACACTGAGTACAGGGGAGACAAGACTGTCACAACAAAACAGGAACTAACTAAACATGGTATATGCAGATTGACACAGAGGAAACCTAAAACAGAGACAAAACCAAAAAAACATAGTCCAAAAACCGAGACAAGGGGAAGCAAAACTAAACACTGAGTACAGGGGAGACAAGACTGTCACAACAAATCAGGAACTAACTAAACATGGTATACGCAGATTGACACAGAGGAAACCTAAAACAGTGACAAAACCAAAAAAACATAGTCCAAAAACAAAACAAGGAAGGAAACACAAAGTGGCAGCAGAGGGGGTCTACTGGGAAACCCACCAGGAAGGCAGCACAGTTCAGGGGGTCTGCCGGGAAACCCACAACAGAAAACAGACAGTTTGGGGGGCAATGCAAGAGCCAGCAGCCAGCAGCGGTGACATGGCGAGGCAGGGGGCCTTCCATCAACCCAGTGGCAGCGAGACGAGACAGGAGGCTCGGACTGAGCCAGACCCTCGGGTTCCAGACATGGCTCTGGACCCTCGGGCTGAACAGGAGCAAGTCCCCGGATGTGCAAGCTGGGGCTGCAGTGCAGGGTACACAGCTGTCTCCTTGGTAAACCGGGGATGCTCTGGGAATTGCTTGGGTCATTCTGGTGGTGGTGAGGATGATTGTGGCAGAGGCTGCTTTGAGGCTGCTGCAGCTAACGGGGACTAGGGTTGCTTGGAGGCTGCTGCAGCTGACGGGGACTGTGGCTGCTTGGAGGCTGCTGCGGCTGATGGGAACTGGGGCTGCTTGGACGCTGCACCTGAAGACAACTGGGGCTGCGGCTCAGACCGAGTTGGTTGGAGCTGCTGAGCAGAGCGCACAGGTGGCATGGAAGATTCTGCTACTGCAGGCGACTCCGAGGGCTCTGACTGAAACCTGGAAGCTACTGCAGCTGGCAAAGTCTGTGGCTGAAGCTTGGGAGCTGCTGCAGTTGGCGACGTGGACTCTGGCTGTGGCTTGGGGGCTGCTGCTGCTGGCGATGTGGAAACAGAATGGGTGTGGGATTGAGCCTGTTTGTGGCCACTCCCACTTGTGGAGCAGGTAGGGGTGCAGGATGCCTAGCAGGAGCATGGCTCACAGTCTCTTCACTGGCCGATTTATTAGCAACAGTCACAGGCTTAACAATGCCAGCAGTCTCTAGAAGCACAGTCTTCACCTGCCATTTCAATAGTGACAGTCATTTGATGGGTCTCAGATGGAGGAACAAGTGCAAGAGAATGAATAATGTCTTTAACAAAGTGCTTAATTAAGATGGGAAAAGAGTCCAGAAACTGGGAATTGCCTGACACAAAGTCTATGTAGCCTGTGTTCTATGGGTTTCCTTTGCCCCTCACAGGGATATTTAAGCCACAGATCACACAGTTTAAAAAACAGAATTATGAAGGTCTGAACAAAATTCACCAGAAGAAAAAAAAACCGGACACGAAACATCTTTATCCCTGGCAGGCATTGAAACTAAGATAAAATAATTCCCCAGAGAACTCAGTCCTTGGATTTAACGTCTCTTTTAGAGGTGGTTTAAAGAAAAAGTCTATTTCACTTACTTCTCCGATGGCCCGGTGCCAACTGGAGTGGAAAGGCAGAAGTGAGTGGAGCCTGCACAGCATTTACAGTGTCACCAGGCTGGGGCTATGCAGAGCTCTTAATGGCGGCAGACAGGGGCTGCCGTTTTTGCTGCTGAGAGCCACGCTCCCTTACAGCAGAAGTGGGGTGTAACAACAGTGGTGATGACATCGTGGACATGTTTGTTTGTCTGCGGTGTGGGTGGTAGGTGCTGGCCTTGGGCATGGTGGTGCCCTGGGGGCGTGGTCACTTCAGGCCCTGGACCTGCCTTCCCTGCCCTGCGGTTGGGTGTAAGAAACTAGAGTGTTTAGTGAGCCAGTAGTTAGCTGGCTCTCTTCCTCCGGGGGTAGTCTTCTACTTCCTGGTCATATGTATCCTGACCCTTCCCCTCCTCCTACTCAATCAAACAACACATAAAACACAAATAGGATCCTTGGGGGGGGGTGCTGCGGGTGCCCTTAGCGGCTGTGGCCTGGGGGTGGCTCGGGCCTCTTTTGCGTGGCGGGGGGAGCTCTGCTGGGTGTTGGGCGATTCCTGGGCACCTGGGGCCTTGGGGCTGCATTCTCGGCTCGTGCTGGGGTTGCCGGCCTGCTGGGGGGTGGGCTGCTCATTACCTCTGGCTCTCTGGGCTCTTGCCCATTGACCGTGGGGCGCACAGTTGCCATTGGGATGCGAGTCTTCTGAGCTCCTGGTGGGCTGTGGATGACCCGGGTCCCCTGGGTCTTTCCCTACCTGCCTCTGGATCCCGAGGGGGGTGGTTGCGGCTTCTTGCCCTCATTATAGAGTATGTTCCATGACAGAGGAATACATATACATTACTACAAACTACAGTGAGAGTGTGTGTGTGTGTGTGTGTGTGTATGTATGTATGTATGTACGTGTGAATGTGTATGTATGTGTAGCTTTTATCTTGTATTTTTTTTTTTTTGTCTCCCTCGCCCCTTTTTTCTTTTTTCTCTATCTCTTTTTCTTTCCCTGCCTGTCAGATCTGGCAAGAATAAATAAAATAAAAATACAATTAACAAGAATAGCCTATATAAAACTTATAGAGCACTTCTTGTAAAAGCAAATATGTTTGGTACAATAGTGCCTTCGGATTATCATTCGAAGTGCAAAAACTGCCAGACATGACAGGTTAAAAAAAAAAAAAAAGCTCTCTGTGGCATTAAACCACACGGCTCTGGAGAAAACTCTCTCCACTGCTGCCAGGAGCTCTTCTTCCTCAGTCGCTGTGGTGACTGCAGACGAGATGACGGGCTAGCAGGTGAGAGGCAGGTGAGTGAGCGGCTGTGGCCAGGGGAAGCTCACCTACTCTGAATACCAGAGATGAGCAGCATCACCAGGGAACATTCCACCAGGCAGGTCCCCCCAAAAAACCAAGTGACTGCCGGTATACATCTGTGTCCACGAGGTCCATTGTGGTCAGGTCGTTCTGTCATGTACTGCTGTGGCAGGCAAGGCAGAGGACACCAAATGCAGGACACGAGATGCAAAAAGCTTTACTTAAAATGTTAGCTTTATTAGAGAGCTGGTAGGCGCCAGCAGCACAAACTTTAACTCCAAAATAAAACTAAACATAATCTGACTTGGCTTAACTTGACTTGACATGAAACATAAAGTGCACAGCAAGAAATGAGGACTTAAACACAATGACCTGACAAGCAACTAACAAAAACACAGACAATATATACACACTTGGTAATGAGGAGACCAGGGTTTCGTTCGTTAACAAAAACGAACGAAATAACAAAAACTGAAATAAATAAAAACTAAAATTAAAAGGAAAAAACGATAACTAACTAAAACTGTATTGTGAGTTTAAAAAACTAACTAATTGAAGGAATTTAAATAATAAGTGTGTGCTGCTGCTTAAGCCTTTAGGTTTCTGCGTGTTCGTTTTATCGAACAGGAATGACACCAAACAACGGAATAAGGAGTCCAATTATTAAATTTAATAAAACCATTTCAAACAGTTTACAGATTAATCTTGTTCAGAATTGGCAGAGCTTTCTAATGTAGCCAGTCAGTGCAGCTTCACACAAGTCTGACACCGCTCTCTATCTTAGTTCAACTTTTATACACATACTTAGACACAGTTGCACAGTTATTGAAATAGACACAAAACATCAGACCAAAACACACATTCTTTTCCAGTAAATCATCGGCATGTGATTTTCTTGTTTCTCTGCTATGCAGTCTTATTTCTGTCTGCTGTGCAGTGTTATTTCAACACCTTCACTTTGTTATGAAGATTAATTCTGCAATATGCTACTTGACGCTATACTTCTATTTAAATTGTTATATTTATAGTTTGTCTAGTGTGCAGCTTATTTACACTCCTCCGTTAACTAAAACTGTATTGTGAGTTTAAAAAACTAAAACTAACTAAAATTATAGATAAAATGACCTTCCTTTTCTTGTTTTTTTATTTAAAAGCCTTATGGATTGATCATTTTTCCGCTCTCCAAGTTCAAGCTGGGGTGCGCGCGCTCACGGTGCTGGTCCGAAAAGTAATGACAGCGGTCTGCCAAGAAAGTGGCAGAGTCCCATATGGAGTTTCTTTGAGTCCAATAATACAGATGGAAGAGCGTCTTGTTGTGAATGATGAAAAATGTAACGAACATGTCTCAGTGAGGAAAAAACACCAACATCAAAGTCCACCTGAGAAGCGCACACAAGGCAGCTACGCACACAAGGCAGCAGGCAACCGCTCTGAACCGACAGAATCTGTCGTTCACCTCCGGAGAAATGTGACTACTCCTCGCTGCCACACAGCTGCAACGTTGTGATGAATCTGTTCCGTCCTTGTGCATTTCCTGCCACTTTATCAGTGAGAGAAAAACAATCAGGAACAATCAATACAAGGACTCACAAATGTCAGCAAATTCCTGGAGGGAGCTGCTAGAACTGTCGGAATGGACGCGAGGGAATTAAGAAAGTGAAAAAACAGGGACAAATATGCTTACAGTCAGAAAATTGAGCACAAAGAGCGAGGACCAAAAGAAGTCCCAGCCGGCACCGCATATAAAACACCAGCACACGACCATAAGGTAATGAACACACACAATCCAGCTACACAAGCAGAAATGCAACATGAGGTCGGCCACATATCGAGCATCTAACCAAGCTATCTCCAAAACAGAAGCTGTTGTTAATCTGCTGCACTGACGCTGAACATTATTGGGAATTCATTGTAGAATTTATTGAGTTTGGGAGTTCATGTTTTTCTTTGTTTCTCCCTTTTGATGTTAATGTGTGTCCTTACTATTACACAGGGGTGGCTGTAGCTCAGTAGGTAGAGCAGGTCACCTACTGATCGGAAGGTCAGCGGTTCGAATCCTGGCTACTCCGGGCTACATGCCAATGTATCCTTGGGCAAGATACTTAACCCCAAGTTGCTCTCCGACCGTTCTGTCGGAGTATGAATGTGAGTGAATGTTAGTTAATTAAAAGCACTTAGCTTCATAAAAATGGAAGTGCTTGTATGAATGGGAGTGCATGGGTGAATGCAAACAGGTTGTATAAGCGCTTTGAGTGCTCATACTGAGTAGAAAAGCGCTATATAAGAACTAGTCCATTTAGCATGTAGTGCTGCTGTCTTGTGAACAGTTGGTTGTTGAATATATTTCTTTTAACGGGGTCTTTGGTTGAGTCTTTATTACACAATAGTCACTCTTGTGCTTTGAATCTTGCACCTGACAAAGTATGAAAAACTAATACTGAAACTAATGAAACTAAACTAAAACTAAGCAATAAACCAAAAATAAAAACTAATAAAAATGAGCAAAACCACTCTGAAAACTAATTAAAACACTGAATCAAAGAAAAAAGTAAAAACTAACTAAAAATAAACAATAATGTAAAATCCAAAACTATTATAACCCTGGAGGGGACTGACAACAGGTGGGATCACAGCTGAACACAATTTCAGAAACAAGACATGTGGAAGCAAAGCTAAACACTAAGTACAGGGGAGACAAGACTGCCACAATAAAACAGGAACTAAACATTGTATACGCAGATTGACACAAAGGAAACCTAAACATGAGCAAAACAGAAACCTAAACACAACACACAGGGAAACACCGGGAAATCAAACTAAACGACCATAACATTTTATTTCAGAGATTAGAGCATACCATAGGTATTAAAGGTACGACACTGCAGTGGTTTAAATCATATTTATCTAATAGACTCCAATTTGTTCATATAAATTGGGAGTCTTCTTCAGACACTAAGCTTAATTATGGAGTTCCACGGGTTTCTGTGCTAGGACTAATTTTATTTACATTATACATGCTTCCCTTAGGCTTTTTAGAAAGCAGTGCATAAGTTTTCATTGTTATGCAGATGATACTCAGCTTTACCTATCAATGAAGCCAGATCACACACATCAATTAGTTAAACTGCAGACATTAAGACATTAAGGCCTGCATGACCTCTAAATTCCTGCCTCTAAATTTAGATAAAACTGAAGTTGGAGCCATCTACATATTATCTACAATATATTCAGAAAACTCTTTCCTACAAAATTGCAAAATCCAATGCAGATTTAAACCACTTATTAATAATTTTTGTTAGCATTGCAAAACTGTTATTTCCACATCTCCACTGTCAAATGTGAAACATGCACCCTCCTTGTATAGAATGAATGCACTGCATAGCAAACAGAGAAAAACAGGCCAGAGATTTTGTGAGACATTATGTCAGAGGCACCTGTTAAGCTTGCAGGCAGCAAATATTTAAAATTTAACACACACTGAGGTGACAAAACCTGAATAACTCAATGGAGAAACAAAAAATTACTCCACACAAGTCAGGGGGTTCAGTGAATGCAGTGTTTAGCCTTTACTTGATCTGGACACCGAGATACATTGAAGTTTATCCAAATTATTTTCCTATGTAGTTCTGTTTTTGTCACCCATTAATTCAATTTACTCTTAATTTTTTATTCTTGTTGCTGGTAACCAGCTAACACCAGGCCTTCCAGTTTAGTGGTTCCCTCTGGCAGACTGGTCAAGTTGCTGTTGTGGAGGTCAGTATCATTAAGCTGTCTCAAATCTTTGCTGCAATTTGATTTGCAGCTCATGATGGCAGTCCTTGTTTTTTTAGATCCTTTGTTAGCTAGAGGGCCACACTCTAACCAAGACTTGTTGTAGGTGGAGAGCTGGCACCACTACAGCAAGCTCTCTGAGGTGGCAGAGAAGAACCAGTACTACATTCTCCAGCTACAGTCAAAGATGGTGGCATATGCAGTTCTAGTCAATTGTGTGGACACAGTGTTCAAACTTTAACTGTTACTGTACACAGGATGATGAACTGCTGATTATTGCTCTGCTATATATTCTCACAAGTGTTATTAATTATGTCTCCCACTTGGAAACTTGGATGATCTCCCTGGTCTCAACTTTTGAGTATTTTGCTAGATTGCGCTCTCCAGTGAACACTGAATCTGGGAATATTTCTGGGAAAAGGATGTTTATTCTGCCTGTGGAGTTCACACATTCCTACACCTACACCTACTTTCACTTGTCTTGATTTTGATTAGTCTTTTCACAGTATCTTCACTCAGTTAGAATTTGGATCACATAGAAATGTCTGAGATAACAAAACTGTATATATATATATATATATATATATATATATATATATATATATATATATATATATATGATGGGCAGAAATATGTTACCTCTCCTCCTCCAGAATGGTCCCTCTCGAATGGTGTAGGAGACGTTGATGAACTCCAGGTCAACAGCTGAGCGTTTGGGTAGGTGGGTGAATCGCTGTGCCTCAGTGATCTGGTTCTCAACCTTCTTCAGGTTGGTCAGCATAGCTACCTCCTGTTGCAGTTGAGGCTGAGTGACAGGCTGGCTGTCACCATTACCTACAGCCACCTCCTCCATAGGGATGCTAACAGAATCGGGTTCCAGTGCCTTATTATCCATATCAGCTCCCTGACTATGGGAGGAGGAGTAAGGAAAGTAAAAAAGAGGACATAAGAAAAAAGAGGGAGGTGAGTCATGCCTCATTATTTGCTGAAATTACTAATTTTAGGTTTTTGTGGACTGTTTAGAGGTCATTTAATGAAAGGTAATGGTCATCACTGAAACAACAAAGCAGCAGGGAAGCTGAGCCAGTGATCAGCTCTGCTCTACCAAAAACAGAACACAGGTGGTATTTTTGCCCCTTTTAAGGCACTGCTTGTTTGTACACTGACTGTACAGATTATTTAACTTACAATGTCTCCAAAAACCTCCTACTAGGAATCATGGCACAACATAAGACAGCAGCATCCTAGACCTTTATAGTTTGGTTTCTCAGTTTGCCCTTCCACAATAATGTAAATTATGAGGCCAGTAACCAGATAAAAATAGGTTGTCCAATTCATCATATTTATTGGTGCTTAGTTTCAGACACCGAAGCATACCTGGTTATGTTTAGTCAAAAAACAAAACAAAACAAAACAAGAAACAACTACTTTGTGAAGTTAAGGCATAGAAAACTACCTGGTTAGGCTTAGGCCTTAAAAACTACCCCGTTAGGTTTAGGCATTAAAATCTACCCAGATAGTTTTAGGGACTAATATCTACTTAGTTATATTGGGGCATAGAAATTTACCAGCCTAAGTGTATGAAAAGATTGCGGTTTGTGTCAAAATGCACGCAAAATACTTTGCAATAGTAAACCTGCATGTTAAAATAATGATAAGGTGGGAGTGACAGCCGCTAATGCCATCACCCACTGAAAGCCAGACAAGCCAGTAGTTTCAACAAAATGTCATTATTTGTCCTGCTCTTTATATTTTTTTTAAATTCATAGATCCATTAGACAGAAGGGCCTTCCTCTTCCTCCTCACATTCTTCTTCACCACAAAAGGGAAAATAAGAAGAAAAGACAACATAAAGAAGAAGAGTAACATTTTTGTAGAGGTTTTGTAGTTTTCTCACAGTCATCTTTAAAGTTCTAGCTGATGGTTGAACAGCATTTTTAAAAGAAAAAAAAAATATGTTAGACATCATTTTAAGATCAGATGGTCCTTGACCTGGCATTTGCTGGCATGTATTTTTTTCTATGAAGGAAAGGAAGAACAGTCCAATCATATTTTTATATGTGATATAAGAGGGCAATTGGAACATACATGATGCACACCGATATAATGCATAATAAAAATGTAAAAAGGCAAGGTTGAGCAACTACATAATTAGGCCTATGCGCATAAATGTACAGTGTATTTACAGTGTAGGATGGGGAAATTTTTTTTTTACTGCTAAAATACCTGGAAATTATGCACCACTTAAAATTACTTAGGGTATAATTTGTGCCTTCTTTCCTGTGAAATACCAGAAGTTACACATTACTTAAAATTCCGTACAAGATAATTATTTCTTCTTTCCTGTAAAAAAAAATGTGAATTATTACCCCCATATTCTTTGCTGTCAGGCAGTGTTTTCAGCTCCTTAACACAGTGTGTTGTCCAACCCATGCTGAAAAAAACAAACCCAGAGGAATCGTGATTACCTATGAACTATAGGGTCATTTAAAAACTTCCTTTTATAATCAAAATATTTTTAAAAGGTTACTGGGACACAATTATGGACAGTTTTGGAGAAGTACAATAGTCTTGATAATGTTCAATCTGGTTTCAGAAAGTTACATTCCTTTGAAACGGATCTCTTTAAAGTCTTAAATGACCTTTAGATGGGTGCAGATATGGGTGACAGTTCAGTCCTTGTTTGGTTGGACTTCAGCTTAGCTGTCAATAATGTTAACCATTATAATGTTAACCATGACCTGGTGACCTCTGGCAGGTGCTACAGGTGCATCAAAGCCAGAACAAACAGACTTAAGAACAATTTCTTCGCCAGAGCAATCACCACCCTGAACTCACCCACTCTAACTGTGCAATATTATATTATTCATACTGAACAATATCTATCACTCCTATATTGTGTAATATCCAATATTCATTCACTAGTAAAATCGTCATTCACCAAGTGCAATACTCATCTTCATTATTATACAGTGGTATGCAAAGGTTTTGGCACCCCTGATAAATTTCATGATTTTCCTTTAGAAATCAATGGTTGTTCAGATCAGCAGTTTCAGTTAAATATATCATATAGCAGACAAACACAGTGATATTTAAGAAGTGAAATGAAGTTTGTAGGATTTACAGAAAGTGTGCAATAATTATTTAAACAAAATTAGGCAGGTGCATAAGTTTGTACACCCCAACAGAAAAATTACATCAATATTTAGTAGATCTTCCTTTTGCAGAAATAACAGCCTCTAAATGCATCCAATAGCTTCCAACGAGAGTCTGGATTCTGGCTGATGGTATTTTGGACCATTCTTCTTTCCAAAACATCTCCAGTTCAGTCAGGTTTGATGGTTTCGGAGCATGGACAGCCCGCTTTAAATCACACCACAGATTTTCAATAATATTCAGGTCTGGGGACTGAGATGGCCGTTCCAGAACGTTGTACTTGTTCCTCTGCACGAATGGCTTAGTAGATTTAGAGCAGTGTTTAGGGTCGTTGTCTTGTTGAAGTATCCAGCCCCGGTGCAACTTCAATTTTGTCACTGATTCTTGAACAATGTTCTCAAGAATCTGCTGATTTTGACTGGAATCCATGCGACCCTCAACTTTAACAAGATTCACAGTACCTGCACTGGCCACACAGCCCCACAGCATGATGGAACCATCACCAAATTTTACTGTGGGTAGCAAGTGTTTGTCTTGGAATGCTGTGTTCTTTTTCTACCATGCATACCGCCCCTTGTTATGTCCAAATAATTCAATTTTAGTTTCATCAGTCCACGGCACCTTATTCCAAAATGAAGCTGGCTTTAAATGTGCTTTAGCAAACCTCAACGACTCTGTTCGTGGCGTGTGCACAGAAAAGGCTTCTTCTGCCTTACTCTCCCATACAGCCTCTCCTTGTGCAAAGTGCGCTGAATAGTTGAAAGATGCACAGTGACACCATCTGCAGCAGGATGATGTTGTAGGTCTTTGGAGCTGCTCTGTGGGTTGACTATGACTGTTCTCACCATCCTTCGCTTCTGCCTATCTGAGGTTTTTCTTGGCCTGCCACTTCGGGCCTTAACTAGAACTGTGCCTGTGCTCTTCCATTTCCTCACTATGTTCCTCACAGTGGAAACTGACCGCTGAAATCTCTGAGGTAGCTTTTTGTATCCTTCCCCTAAACCATGATGTTGAACAATCTTTGTCTTCAGGTCATTTGAGAGTTGTTTTGAGGCTCCTATTTTGCTACTCTTCAAAGAAGATGCAAAGAGGAGAAACACTTGCAATTGGCCACCTTAACCCTTTCTCATATTTGAATTCACCTGTGTATGTAGGTCAAGGTTCAATGAGGTTACAAAACAAATTTTGTGTTCCAATAATTAGTACTAATGGTATTCAAATCAATAAAACAACAAGGGTGCAAAATACTCTGTGTGATAGACCCCAGCCTCTATCAATCTTGTGGTCAGAGCTTGTTCTTGTGCTGCCATGATTAGTGCCTCTGTGCTGTCAGTCCAGCTCTGTCTAGCCATTGGTAGGATTTTTCTGTATCAGCCACTTCTTCTATCTGCCAGTGGTACATGCCGTGTAGAGGCCTGTCCTTCCATGATGGTTCCTGTTCTTGCTCCTCTTCTTTCTCTGGTTTCTGCTCCAGCCTGCAGTTTGCAAGGGAACCACAGTGTGAAGTGGCTGTCATGTCAGTTTAAATACCTTGGGGTCTTGTTCATGAGTGATGGGAGAATGGAGTGGGAGATTGACAGTTAGATTGGGGCTGCATCTGCAGTGACGCGGACGCTGCACTGGTCTGTCATGGTAAAGAGGGAACTGAGCGTGAAAGTGAAGCTGTCGATTTAATGGTCAGTCTACGTCCCCACCCTCACCATGAGCTTTGGGTGGCGACTGAAAGAATGAGATTGTGAATACAAGTACACAGAAATGAGCTTCCTCCGAAATGTGGCTGGCCTCTCCCTCAAAGATAGGGTGAAGAGTGCAGCCATTCGGGAGGGGCTCAAAGCAAAGCCACTGCTCCTCCACATTGAAAGGGCCCAGATGAGGTGGTTCAGGGATCTGATTAGGATGCTTCTTGGGTGAGGTGTTCCAGGCATGTCCTACTCGGAAGAGGCCCCCGGGGCAGATCCAGGACACGCTGGAGAGATTATATCTCTCGTCTGGCCTGGGAACGCTTTTGGTGTCCCCCAGATGATGTAGAGGTGGCTGGGGAGAGGGAGGTCTGGACTTCTCTCCTTAGGTTGCTGCCCCCGTGACCCTGCCCCAGATAAGCAGAAGAAAATGGATGGATGGATAGTGCCCAAAAGTTTGGACACACTTTTGACTGGAACTGTTTTTTTGTTGTTGTTTTTTTGTTTTGTTTTTTTTTTGGCTGCATTGAGTTGTATAAGGTTTTCTCTGTATTATTGTAGGGTCTTTACCCACAATACAAAGCGCCTTGAGGCGACGTGGGCTTCATAGATAATTGGCAAAGTTTCTGGGGAAAACCTGGTCTTGTTAGGAGAGACGGCATCCATCCCACTTTGGATGGAGCAGCTCTCATTTCTAGAAATCTGGCCAAATTTATTAACCCTCCTAAAAACTGACTACCCAGGGTTGAGACCAGGAAGCAGAGTTGCAGTCTTACACGCCTCTCTGCAGCTTCTCTCCTCCTGCCATCCCCCCAAAACCCCATCCCCATAGAGTCGGTGCCTGCTCCCAGACCACCAAAAACCAAAGCTAAAATCAGCAAAAAACTATTTAAGCATAAAAATTCAAAAACAATAAATAATACAGCTTCATCAACTGCACCAAAGAATAAAACAATTAAATGTGGATTGTTAACCATTAGGTCTCTCTCTTCCAAGTCCCTATTAGTAAATGATTTAATAATTGATCAATGTATTGATTTATTCTGCCTTACAGAAACCTGGTTACAGCAGGATGAATATGTTAGTTTAAATGAATCAACACCCCCGAGTCGCAGTAACTGTCAGAATGCTCGAAGCACAGGTCGAGGAGGAGGATTAGCTGCAATCTTCAATTCCAGCTTATTAATTAATCAGAGACCCAGACAAAGTTTTCATTCTTTTGAAAGCCTGACGCTTAGTCTTGTCCATCCTAATTGGGAAAATCAAAAACCTGTTTTATTTGTTATTATCTATCGTCCACCTGGTCCCTACTCAGAGTTTCTGTCTGATTTCTCAGACTTTTTATCTGATTTAGTGCTCAGTTCAGATAAAATTATTATAGTGGGTGATTTTAACATCCATGTAGATGCTGAGAATGACAGCCTCAACACTGCATTTAATCTATTGTTAGATTCAATTGGCTTCTCTCAAAATGTAAAGGAGCCCACCCACCACTTTAATCATACTCTGGATCTTGTCCTGACATATGGCATAGAAACTGAAGACTTAACAGTATTCCCTGAAAGCCCCCTCCTGTCTGATCATTTCTTAGTAACATTTACATTTACTTTAATGGATTACACAGCAGTGGGGAATAAGTTTAATTACAGTAGAAGTCTTTCTGAAAGTGCTGTAACTAAGTTTAAGGATCTAATTCCTTCATTGTTATGCTCTTCAGTGCCATGTGCCAACACAGTGCAGAGCAGCTACCTAAACTCTGCTCCCAGTGAGGTTGATTATCTCGTCAATAGTTTTACATCCTCACTGCGTATAACTTTGGATACTGTGGCTCCTCTGAAAAGGAAAGCTTCAAATCAGAAGTGCCTGACTCCGTGGTATAATTCACAAACGCACAGCTTAAAGCAGATAACCCGAAAGCGGGAGCGGGAATGGCGTCTCACTAAATTAGAAGATGCTCATTTAGCCTGGAAAAAGAGTTTGTTGCTCTATAAAAAAGCCCTCCGTAAAGCTAGGACATCTTACTATTCATCATTAATTGAAGAAAATAAGAACAACCCCAGGTTTCTTTTCAGCACTGTAGCCAGGCTGACAAAGAGTCAGAGCTCTGTAGAGCCGAGTATTCCTTTCACTTTAACTAGTAGTGACTTCATGGATTTCTTTACAAATAAAATTTTAGACATTCGAGAAAAAATTATTCATAACCATCTGAAAGATTATTCTTCATGTTCGGCTGCTTTCAGCACTGCTGGTATTTGTTTAGACTCTTTTGCTCCAGTTGATCTTTCAGAGTTAACTTCAATAGTTACTTCCTCCAAACCAGCAACATGTTTATTAGATCCCATTCCTACTAGACTGTTCAAAGAAGTCTTTCCAATTATTGATGCTTCAATCTTAAAAATGATCAATCAGTCTTTATTAGTTGGCTATGTACCACAGACCTTCAAGGTGGCTGTAATTAAACCTCTGCTTAAAAAGCCATCACTTGACCCAGCTGTCTTAGCTAATTATAGGCCAATCTCCAACCTTCCTTTTCTCTCAAAGATTCTTGAAAGAGTAGTTGTAAAACAGCTAACTGATCATCTGCAGAGGAACGGTTTATTTGAAGAGTTTCAGTCAGGTTTCAGAATTCATCACAGTACAGAAACAGCATTAGTGAAGGTTACAAATGATCTTCTTAGAGCCTCTGACAGTGGACTCATCTCTGTTCTTGTCCTGTTGGACCTCAGTGCAGCTTTTGATACTGTTGACCATAACATTTTATTACAGAGATTAGAGCTTGCTATAGGTATTAAAGGTACTGCACTGCAGTGGTTTGAATCATATTTATCTCATAGACTCCAATTTGTTCATGTAAATGGGGAGTCTTCTTCAGACAGTAAGGTTAATTATGGAGTTCCACAGGGTTCTGTGCTAGGACCAATTTTATTTACATTATACATGCTTCCCTTAGGCAGTATTATTAGAAAGCACTGCATCAATTTTCATTGTTATGCAGATGATACTCAGCTTTACCTATCAATGAAGCCAGATGACACACATCAATTAGTTAAACTGCAGGAATGTCTTAAAGATATTAAGGCCTGGATGACCTCTAATTTCCTGCTTCTAAATTCAGATAAAACTGAAATTCTTGTTCTCGGCCCCACAAATCTTAGAAACATGGTGTCAAACCAGATACTTACTCTGGATGGCATTACTTTGGCCTCCAGTAACACTGTGAGAAATCTTGGAGTCATTTTTGACCAGGATATGTCCTTCAATGCACATATTAAACAAATATGTAGGACCGCTTTTTTGCATTTGCGCAATATTTCTAAAATTAGAAACATCCTTTCTCAGAGTGATGCTGAAAAGCTAATTCATGCATTTATTACTTCTAGGCTGGATTATTGTAATTCATTATTATCAGGCTGTCCTAAAAGCTTTCTGAAAAGCCTTCAGCTGATCCAAAATGCTGCAGCTAGAGTACTGACAGGGACTAGAAAGAGAGAGCATATTTCTCCCATATTGGCTTCTCTTCATTGGCTCCCTGTTAAATCTAGAATAGAATTTAAAATTCTTCTCCTCACATACAAGGTCTTGAATAATCAGGCACCATCTTATCTCAAAGACCTCATAGTACCATATCACCCCAACAGAGCACTTCGCTCTCAGACTGCTGGCTTACTTGTGGTTCCTAGGATACTTAAGAGTAGAATGGGAGGCAGAGCCTTCAGCTTTCAGGCGCCTCTTCTGTGGAACCAGCTTCCAGCTTGGATTCGGGAGACAGACACCCTCTCTATTTTTAAGATTAGGCTTAAAACTTTCCTTTATGATAAAGCTTATAGTTAGGGCTGGATCAGGTGACCCTGAACCATCCCTTAGTTATGCTGCTATAGGCCTAGTCTGCTGGGGGGTTCACATAATGCACTGTTTCTCATTCACCTTATTTACTTTGTTTATACTCCACTCTGCATTTAATCATTAATTGATATTAATCTCTGGCTCTCTTCCAGAGCATGTCTTTCTCTCCCCTCAGCCCAACCGGTCGCGGCAGATGACTGCCCCTCCCTGAGCCTGGTTCTGCTGGAGGTTTCTTCCTGTTAAAAGGGAGTTTTTCCTTTCCACTGTCGCCAAGTGCTTGCTCATAGGGGGTCGTTTTGACTGTTGGGTTTTCTCTGTATTATTGTAGGGTCTTTACCCACAATACAAAGTGCCTTGAGGCGACAGTTTGTTGTGATTTGGCGCTATATAAATAAAATTGAATTGAATTGAATTGAATTGAATTGAGTTTGTTGTGATTTGGCGCTATATAAATAAAATTGAATTGAATTGAATTGAATTGAATTTTTCTACTAGCACTGATTATATCAATGCTTATATCCTAAAACATTGTACCTATTGGTTGACCATATCAGATTTGTATTGCTCAAATTGAATTCCAAATCATTTATATAGCGCCATATATTGTGAAGACTACAATAATTACAGAGAGAACAGCAAAATGAAAAAAAAAACAAAACTCTATGAGCAAACACTTGATGACAGCGGGAAGGAAAAACTCCCTTTTTTAGCCTGCATTATATGTTTAATGTCTTTGTGGTTTTCTGATATTCTAGTTTTATCTTCTTTTGTAAAATCACTCTCTCTGATGGCAGCAGACCTGTCTGATTGGCCAGATGCTGCCAAAACCAGCTTTTTCATGTGAACACATTTGTAACTAGTTTGGGAAACATGGCTTGAGTTATCCAGTTGATAAACACCTTTGTGTGACCACTTGGCCTGATTTCAGATGATAGCAAAAATGGAGCCAGAGAAAGAAAATATATTCTGGGTATGCTGAACTTCATAGTTGGGGGTGGCTGTATTTCAGGTGGTAGAGTAGATCATCTACTAATTGGAAGGTTGGTGGTTTGGTCCCTGGCTGCTCCAGTCTGCAAGACAGTATCCTTGGGCAAAATACTGAACCCTGATTTGCTCTCCAATGCACTCATTGGAGTGAGACTGTGTGTGAATGCTTGATAGAAACCACTTAGACATACAAAAAAGTGCTTATATGAATGAGGCGTGTTGTTTAAAGTATTTTGAGTGATCAAGTAGAGTAGAAAAGTGCTAAATAAGATTCAGTTAACCAGTTTTAATGTGTAGTTTGAAGTTTCTTTCCAGTTTTGAGTTTAATTATCTAGCGGCAACAGGGAACATCCACACTTTATCAAAAGGGTATTCCAGTAAGGCTACACTTCTACATAAGATGTGGACACTTAAATTTTTTACACTGAATTTTTGATGCACACAAGAAAAGCTCTCTGACAGAAGGTAAACATATCCCATGTGCAATAAGCTTCCTCTCACAGTTCAGATGGGCTGGAACTGACCAGGGTGATGAGTCCCAGGACAAATGTTGCTTGTGTTGCTGTTTTATCCCTAAAATCTCCAAATGAACTAGAAGCATAGTTGGTTTTCTGTGAGTTTTGACTGTTCTTTGAGGACAGATTGAGATCCTGGTCTAAAAGACTGTTCACACTTTTTGTACCCTAATCTAATTTAGATTTCATTTCACAAAAAATTCAACCATAGCATCACCTCTAACAAGGTCTAAGATTCAGTGAACACTTCATCATTTTGGAAGCTATCTGCTGCATTACCAGAAGTTAAGTGAAATTACAATAGTAAGATTTAGACTACTTATATCTTACAAATGTATTCTGAGAAACAGAAGACACCAACCAATAGCTTGGTATAAGTGCTGGAATCAGTGAGAAACAGTAGGCCTGGATTACTTCTATGATGAGTCGCCCACTTTAATGAATACTGCTTCATATTTCCAACTGATCCCACCTTTGTTCATTTTTGTATAGGCTAAACGAATGTAATGCATCACCATTCTAAAGCACGTCGGTAAATCAGTAGGCAACTGTTGATTTAACCATTCAAAAGATTGAAATATAGTGCTGCCTCTTACTGTATTCCGTTCACTAGGTCTAGTTAGCAAACAACATTTCAGTGCATCTTTTGTGATAGATAGCTCTTATGGTTCTTCAGTAAGATGTAGAAGTATTGCAGCTATGCTATCAAGCATGACTTGAGCAGATGCAAGTTATTAATTTAATCACTAACAATATAAGTAGTTTAGAAATGTGGCGAACAGATTCGCTGGTTCATTAGTCTAGATTCAGTGGGAAATTATATACATTTCCTGAGAAAAGACAGCTTAGGGATGACCACTGTCTCACAAAATCCACTTCTACTATTCATGCAGGACTTTAAGCAGCAGAAATATGCGATCTCCTGATGTTACTAATGGACACTGAAATTGAGATATGTCTAATCCACTTTGTTCTGAACACACCACTGTAAAAATGGTTCCCAAGTTTGAGGTGGTACAGTAATTTGTCCTTTTTGAGACAGGAGCCTCATTTAATCACTCATGGGGTTCTTAATCCCCTTGGGGATTAAAATCAACTTTCTTTTATTTCCTTGATCTGCAGGAGACAGCTGTAGTTACTGCCTTGGGAAAAAATCTGCAGACTCAGATACACTACCAAGCACAAGCCAAGATAATGTATGGGAATTGACTGCTCCTCCACTTGCTCTCCAAATCACACCTCAATGCACACAAATTTTACTGAGAGGGAGATGGGAGAAGCCAGTGATCTTGCTGTCAAAGGGTCCTAATAAGAAAAGGCTGAGAAATAGTGAGACATTATGTATGCCAGAATGTCACGAGTCAACTTGGATGGCACTGTACTGTTCTGGAGAGAGGAAAGGTCCACAGAGGGAAGAGAGGATAAGGAAAGAACTCTGTGACCTGCGATCACAGTGCTTTAGATTATCTACTGTACTGCTGCTACACTTTGTACTGACTCTAAGACTTACAGTTGGATGAAAGGCTTATTAGTATCAAATCAAGTGATCAGGGCCACACAGCTAAATGGAGACATCAAAGTGAAGATGCCAGTATGCCATTTACCTGGTTTGACTCAGATGAACTAAAAAAAAAAACCTACAGATTTTGAATACCATTTTGTCACATAAGCGAAAAAATGTCAAAGTGTTTCATAGATACAAGAAGAAACCGACATCAATGTGGAATTTTATTATATTTGGTGACTTTTAGCAATGACAAGAAAAACAAGAAAAGTGTGCTTGGCCATAGACATACATACATAGATGCCACATTGAGCATCAAATCGTACGTCAACGTTGCAGCCATACTGGATGAGGCAAGAGGTGCATCACTCTGGTGCTGCGCGGAGTTGATCAAACCATTTTATAGTCAAAACTGTATCACATGGGCTTACCCACAGGTAAGAGTGAACAATTATTTTTATTGTCTTTGGCTACTACAGCATTTTGGAAACAGAATTTGCAGATGTTGCAGATAATACTATGTAGTGCTGCGGAGAAACCAGCCTCCAAACAGTGAAGTCAATCATACTTAACTACATTGCCCCAAACCAGGGGTGTCCAAACTTTTTGGACAGAGGGCCACACATGGAAAAATATACAAAAGGCCGGGCCGCTTAGTTCAGGACAAATTTTATATATCACAAGTTATTAAACCAAACACATGTGAATAATCATTGACATTGCCTGGATCACAGTTTTTTATTAATGATTTTTCAATTTTTCATTTATTCTGCTGCTTTACAGGTCTTTACACTGTTGGCAGCCTCACATTGCTTCTTACTCGGGATCATGATTCCCTCTTCACACCCCTGTATATAAGGGGGAAAGAGGAAGGGTATATGTGAGCTTGTTATGCAAATATGTATTTGGGCTTGTTAACAGATTTATGTTTGTTGCCTTAATCTGCGTATAAAGTTGTGGTACAAGCTGGTCTTTACCTTGCAGGGTCTTGTTAAGTGAGTTAAGATGATCAGTAAGATCAACTAAAAATGCTAGGTCGGCCAACCATAAAGGGTCACTCAGCTCATGAAACGGGCGGTCCTTTTCTTTCAAAAACTGGTCAATTTCCGACCTCAGGGCATAAAACCGCTGCAGCACGGAGCCGCGACTTAGCCAGCGCACATCACAATGGTACAGCAGGTCTCCGTATTCAGCATCGATGTCTGATAGGAACGCTTGAAATTCTCTGTGGTACAGCCATCGTGCTCGAATTACGTTTACCGTTTTCACAACAGTGTTCATCACATCACCGAGCTGGACTGTCTTGGAGCAGAGGGCTTATTGGTGAATGATACAATGCCTTTTCACAGCCTCACCTCCACTCTCTTTAACCTTGGCGCACACCATAGAGGCCATTCCTTTGCGCTCTCCGGTCATAGCTGGGGCTCCATCCGTTGTAACTCCACACAACTTGTCCCATTTAAGTCCCATGTTGTCAACTGCATCTGATACCGCTTCAAAAATGTCCTTACTCGTTGTTGTGCCCTTTAGACTTCTAAGATCAAGCAGCTCCTCCGTGATGCAAAAATTATCATCAACTCCCCGCATCTGTGCTCTCATCACATGCTATTGAGCATGTGATGTGAGTCAGCAGACAAGTCTTCTATTTGCCGCACAACTGTGTTTCTGGACATGCTCACGCTGCTGAATTCCTGCAGTTTTTCCAGGCACATTATTCCTGCAACTTTAGTGAGGCACTGTTTTATGAAGTCTCCATCTGAGAAAGGTTTTCCGTGTTGTGCAATGAGTTGAGCTATCTCGTAGCTAGCCACTGTGGCATTTTCTTGTGCCTTATTAGCACGGAAAAAAATACTGTTGCTGAGCTAACAGGCTGGCTGCCATTTCTCGTTCGGCACCAGTGTAGGATGCATAGGTCTGATGTTTGGTTTCATAGTGTCTTCGTAAATTATACTCTTTCATCACTGCCACAGTCTCAGTACAAATCAAGCAGACACACTTCCCTTTCACTTCTATAAAAAAAGTATTCATCTGCCCACCATGTCTGAAATCTTCTGCATTCACGCGCTACCTTACCTTTCTTCATAGAAGCCATTTTTTGTCTGCCCTGACATTTTTCTTCACTTATCTTGTTTTGTTGAGAAACTGCCTTGTTCAAGGTAGTAGCTCCACCTAGTAAAAAATTGCAGTGCAGTCAAGCAGAAATTTGACGCTTGGGCCATATTCTATTATACTTATTTTAATTTGCTGCGGGCCAATTAAAAATGGACAGCGGGCCGCAGTTGGCCCGCGGGCCGTAGTTTGGACACCCCTGCCCCAAACTAACTAGTCTGATACAAATAAAGACTGATTGATCTTCCACACCTTCTATCTATTTTTGTATTTGTGTTTCGTGTCCACCTTGTTTTTGTGTAATAATAATAATATTTAATTTATAATTCACTTCACAAAAGTTGGAAATAGCTCTTTTTTTGTTGTACCTTTTTAACCATTTATTTTATACAATAAAACATGGATCTAAAATTTTAGTTTTACTGCTAACAGAAAATGAAGTAGATCAGTGTATATTGCAGTTTATTTTAATTTGTTGACCTTGTTCATTTTTTGTCTTAAAAATTCCCATTAATAATATTTAAATTGACAACAAATATCAGTAGCTGTGAACACTCATAAAAACATGAGCAAAAGCACATGCTGGTTTGATGCCTGTACCCTAACATATGTGGATCTGCCACATCCAATATGGCAGACACACTGACGTATTACAGCAATGGGCCAACCCGCTCCATGCAGTGTCTATGTATGTATGACTATGTGCTGAGCACAACAGACCCCACCCCTAGCAGATGTTTTAGATCAGGGGTCTCAAACTCGCGGTCCTCGGGCCGCATCCGGCCATGTCTCCTACTTCCGGTCCGCGATTTGATGTCAAAAATATGACAATTTGGCCCTTTAAGTTACTTTTTTGACATAAGGATTTCTTTTTGTCAAAGTATCCAGCTTTTCCTCTGCTGTCCCTGGATTAGTGGTTTTTTTCTTGCTAAATCAAGTTGTTGGCCACCACATCTATATTATAATCCTCATGTCATTGCCAATGAAATACTCGGGATAGTTGTTTTGCCTAGCCCTACTTTTATAACACTGTTCAGTATGCCCTTTTTCATATTAGTTCAATTATTGTCCAATATTCTTATAATGGTCCTTCTTACTAGTTTTTATTATATTAATTAACTAATTTATATATCTTTTATATCTAATTCCAGCATCTTCATTTTTCTGTCTTATGTAATCTCTGTATAGTGCACTTTCCTTTTTTACGGGCATTTTACCAACCTTTTGTTATCTATTGGGGTGGCTGTAGCTCAGGAGGTAGCTTTACATTCATCCCAAAGATGTTCTACCAGGTTGAGGTCAGGACTCTGTGCAAGCCAGTCAAGTTCTTCCACACCAAACTCGCTCATCCATGTTTTTATGAACCTTGCTTTTTGCACATGAGCACAGTAATACTGGAACAAAGTTGGGAGAATGAAATTGTCCAAAATGTCTTAGTATGCTGGAGCAATAAGGGTTCCTTTTACTGGAACTAAGGGGCCGATTCCAACTCCTGAAACAACTCCACACGATAACTCCCCTCTACCAAACTTCACACTTGGCACAATGCAGCCAGACAAGTACCATTCTCCAGGCAACCACCAAACCCAGACCCATCCTTTGGAGAAGTGTGATTTGTCTCCTGTCTGATCATTTCTTAGTAACATTTACATTTACTTTAATGGATTACACAGCAGTGGGGAATAAGTTTTATTACAGTAGAAGTCTTTCTGAAAGTGCTGTAACTAAGTTTAAGGATCTAATTCCTTCATTGTTATGCTCTTCAGTGCCATGTGCCAACACAGTACAGAGCAGCTACCTAAACTCTGCTCCCAGTGAGGTGCCTGACTCCGTGGTATAATTCACAAATGCACAGCTTAACCCCTTAACTGGCAGCAAAAAAATCACCTGACAAAAACTACATAACACCCTCTGGTTATTATTGGCTCTGAACAACCCATTTCATAGCCTATTAACTGGCTGCGTCTGGTCCGCCGGCCGAATGAAGTGCATTTATATGGCAGGCTAGACCCGCCCATTTTGACTGACACCTCATTCGGCCAATCATGTTAAGAAATGGGTTTCCCAGAGCCAATAATACTCAGAGGGCGTCACGTAGCTTTGTCAGGTGATTTGGTGCAGCCAGTTACATGATTGGCCGAATGACGTGTCAATAAAAATGGGAGGGTCTAGCCTGCCATATAAAAGGGACTACAAACGGCCCGTCACCGGGCCCTTGCCAGTTAAGGGGCTACAGCAGATAACCCGAAAGCTGGAGAGGGAATGGCGTCTCACTAAATTAGAAGATGCTCATTTAGCCTGGAAAAAGAGTTTGTTGCTCTATAAAAAAGCCCTCCGTAAAGCTAGGACATCTTGAGTTGAGTTGAGACTGCTGGTGGCTACAAACAGGACCGTGAAGGACTGCTGCGTTTTGCTCTTCACTGAGACCTGGCTTCATTCATCCATTCCTGATGCAGCCATCGAGCTAGCCGGCAGGACAACGCACCGGCATGACAGAATGCGGACCTCCGGTAAGAGCAGAGGAGGGGGTGTGTGCTTGTATGTAAAAAACAGCTGGTGTACAGACAGTATGACTGTGAACAGCCACTGCTCTCCGGACCTGGAGTACATGACTGTTAAATGCAGGCCCATCTATCTGCCCCGTGAGTTTACAGCTGTTTTGATCACTGTTGTTTATCTTCCCCCTGATGCTAATGCTAACTCGGCTGTTAGTCTCTTACATGACACGGTTTGCAGTCAACAGAGCAGATATCCTGAGGCTGTACACATCATTGCAGGAGACTTTAACCATGTCGATTTAAAGACTGTTCTACCCAAGTTCCATCAGCATGTTAAATGCCCTACAAGAGGGAACAGCACACTGGATAAAGTCTACTCTAACATCAAGCTGGGTTTCAGGGCTGTGCCACTGCCACATCTGGGCCAGTCAGACCATCTGTCCCTGCTTATGATTCCAGCATACACCCCCCTCAGCAAAACTGCTCTTTCTACATCTAAGACTGTTCAGACCTGGCCTGAAGGTGCCTCTCAACAGCTGCAGGACTGCTTTGAAACAACTGACTGGGACGTATTCAAGCACCAGGACCTGGAGCAGTATACCTCGGCTGTTCTGGACTACATCAAGTTCTGCACCGACACTGTAACTGTGGACAAGAATATCTGGGTTTTTCCAAATAGAAAGCCATGGATGAATGGAAAGGTGCAGAGCTTACTCAGAGAAAGGAACATCGCCTTCAGAGCTGGTGATGGGGCGCTTTACAGCGCTGCCAGAGCCAACCTGAAGAGGGGCATCAGGGAGGCCAAGGCTGTGTATAAGAGGAGGATTGAGGACTGTTTCCAGAGCCACGACTTCAGGCAGGTGTGGCAAGGGGTTCGGCATATTTTGAACTACAAACCCAGCCTGTTAGTTGATCAGCGTAACATCAATCTGGCAGAGGAGCTGAACAGCTTCTTTGCACGCTTTGAGGTACAGCAATCAGAGACAGCCATCCAACATCCCTCAGCAGGCAGCAGCAGCATCCTCAGGCTGCAAGAGCAAGAGGTGAGGCGTATGCTGGAAACTGTGAACCCCAGGAAAGCTGTGGGGCCCGATGGTGTCTCTGGACGGATACTGAAGGTCTGTGCGGCTCAGCTGGCTGGTATTTTTACCAGCATTTTTAACCAGTCCCTGAGCCAGGCTGCTGTCCCTTCCTGCCTGAAGTCCTCCATTATCGTCCCCATCCCCAAGAAGAACACTATCAGAGGGTTGAATGACTACAGGCCAGTAGCACTAACACCAATTGTTATGAAGTGCTTTGAAAAGCTTGTCCGGGCTCACGTCATCTCCAGTCTCTCTCCCAGACTAGACCCCCACCAGTTTGCCTACAGAGCCAACCGGTCCACAGAGGACGCCATTGCCACGGCCCTCCACTCTGCCTTCTCTCACCTGGAGCAGGGGGGGAACTACGCTCGGCTGCTCTTTGTGGACTTCAGCTCGGCGTTTAACACCATCCTTCCTGGCAGACTGGTGACTAAACTGTCAGATCTGGGGATACCACGCTCCACCTGTCTTTGGATCAAGGACTTCCTGACAGACCGTTCCCAGAGGGTAAGAGTAGGTCCCCACCTCTCTTCAGCCATCAGCCTCAGCACCGGCTCTCCACAGGGCTGTGTGCTGAGTCCCCTACTCTTCACCCTCTACACACATGACTGCACCTCCATACATGCCAGTAACTGCATCATTAAGTTTGCGGATGACACCACTGTGGTGGGGCTCATATCAGGCGGGGATGAGTCAGCATACCGGGACGAGGTGCAGCGGCTGTCAAGGTGGTGCAGTGAGAATAACTTGATCCTGAACACCACTAAGACAAAGGAGATGGTAGTAGACTTTAGGAGGACAACACATGTCATTCAACCTCTGTTCATCGAGGGGGATGAAGTGGAGCTGGTTTCAGATTTTAGGTTCCTGGGAGTACATCTGCAGGATGATTTGACCTGGAGTATCAATACGACCAGCATTGTCAGGAAGGCCCAACAGAGACTGCATTTCCTGAGGGTTCTTAGGAGCAACTATCTGACCCAGAATCTGCTGGTGTCCTTCTACCGTTGCTGTGTAGAGAGCATCCTGACCTACTGTCTGTGCGTGTGGTTCAACAGCTGCACAGCAGCAGACAGGAAAACACTCCAGCGAATCATCAACACGGCTCAAAAGATCATAGGCTGTCCCCTGCCCTCCCTCCAGGAACTGTTCAATGCCCGCTGCCAGAGGAGGGCACAGAACATCCTCCAGGACCCCTCACACCCTGGACACTCCTTGTTTCAGCTACTGCCATCAGGCAGACGTTTCAGGACAATGAAGGCCAGAACAAACAGACTGAGGAACAGCTTTTATGCCAGGGCTATCATTGAACTGAACTCTGTGTGGTTTGGACAGTGATGTGGGGTGGTAGTGCTGACTGTGTGCGTGCGTTGGTGTGTGTATTGGGGCTAGATTCGTCTTAATTTACTATTGTGCACTGTATTTTAGTAATCATTTTTATCACTCATATTTTTATTATTTTATTATTTATTGTCTGAGGCACCTAGAAAGGAATGCATTTTAAATTTCGTTGTGCAACTTCTGTGTACAATGACAATAAAGATTCTGATTGATTGATCTGATTGAATATCAAGGAATTGCAGCGGTTTCTAGGGATGGCTGGCTGGTACCATTGGTTTGTGCCCAGGTTTTCCCAGATCACGGAACCACTAAACGCCCTTAAACGCAAAGGAGCTAGGTTCAGTTGGACTCCCCAGTGTCAGGCTGCTTTTGAAACTCTAAAGCAACACCTAGTTTCGCCACCCATTCTAGGTCATCCAGATTTCAGCCTCCCATTCGTTGTATATATGGATGCCAGCGACGTAGGATTGGGTGCCGTTCTGGCTCAACAGACGAGACTTGGGACGGAACAAGTCCTAGCTTTTGCCAGCCGCACCTTAAACCCGGCAGGAAGGAACTACTCCACCACTGAGCAGGAGTGTTTGGCTGTGGTATGGGCTCTGGAAAAATGGCGGTATTACCTAGAGGGGAGGCATTTTACAGTTGTGACAGATCATTCTTCCCTCGTCTGGGTATTTAAAACTCAAAAGCCCAGTACAAGGCTGATCCGGTGGGCTCTCCGACTCCAAGAGTTCTTTTTCACCGTAGAATACCGAAAGGGCCGATATAATACAGTGCCAGATGCCCTGTCTAGAGCCCCAGTAGAACCTTTTCAGTCTCTCACCTTCGCTGTTGTACTGCGCTCAGGGAAGGATACCTACGAGCCCCTCCAGATCACAGATGAAGATATTTGGAAGGGACAACGAGAGGACCCAGAAATACAATGCCTCTATGACAGAATCATGGAGACCGGAGACATCATTGTGGATACCACAACCAAATTCACTGTTGTGGAAGACAAGGGCTACAGAGTATCGCAACTACCGCATAAAACCGTCTATCAGATTTACGTTCCAACCTCTCTCCGCCAGCAGTTACTCCACTACTGTCATGACCATCCCTTATCTGGCCACCTTGAAAGATACAAATCCTACAAATGGCTACAAGCTCTTGCGTATTGGCCAAAAATGAGTTTGGATATGAAGAATCATGTACAACGCTGTAGGGTGTGTCAGCTTTACAAACCAGAGACCCGGAAACCACCTGGGAAACTCCAACAAACCCTGGTAAGCAGGGTTTGGGAAATGTTAGGAGTGGATCTTATGGGACCTTTTCCTCGTAGCACACTTGGGAACGTGTATTTGATTGTGTTCGTGGATTACTATACCCGCTGGATAGAAATGTTCCCTCTTCGCAAAGTGACCGCAGAAATCATATCCCACATCTTCACTAAAGAAATACTGACTCGCTGGGAATGCCATCCTACATTCTTTCGGACCAGGGCCCACAGTTCGTATCCTCCGTATTTGAAGAGACTTGCAAACGTTGGAATGTGCAGCCGAAAAGAACTTCTCCCTACCATCCCCAAACTAACCTGACAGAAAGGATAAATCGCAATATTAAAACCATGGTTGCTTCGTATGTTGGTGAGAAACACAAAACCTGGGATAAATACTTACCAGAGTTCCGGTTTGCCCTCAACACTGCCATACATGAATCCACAGGCGTTACCCATGCGGAGCGCAACCTGGGACGACCTTTAAGAGGACCCCTTGACAGCGAGCTCTGTCCACACCTATGTGATCCAGACTCACCTGCATATCCTACAGCCAGACAGGTAACCGAGCTGCAGCATTTGGCAACCTATAACATGGAGAAAGCCAGGAAAAAAAAAAAGCAGCATTATGATAAAAAACGGAGGGAAGCAAACTTTGCCATACATGACAGGGTTTGGTTTCGAACTCATCCCAGTTCCCGAGCAGACCTGTCTTATTCAGCCAAACTTGCCCCACGATGGAAAGGTCCGTATAGGATCACCCGGAGGATAGGACCTCTGAACTATGAGATCGTTTTGGAGGACTCCGGTGAGGACCTGCGCATCGTCAATGTGGCCCAGTTGAAGCAGTGTTACCCAACTGCGAGTGAGGTGGACAGAGAACAACGGAAGAGAGTCCTGGAGATCTTTGAGGAAGAAAGTGATGAGGAGGACTTCCTAGGATTCTCAGACTCTCAGCTTGGGACTTGATTAAGCCTCCATAGGTTCCGGCTTTTTTCAGGGGGGAAGGAGTGTAACAGCCGGATGGCTGTCCCTTAAATTATGGCCACCCGTGTTGTTGTTTTTTTACTCACCCACACACCCTCTGGATGCTGACCAATGGGATGACACAGATTTGGCGCTGTAGCGTCCACGCCGCCCATACTCCTTTACTTATGGGCCAGGGCTCAGTGTAGATGGGAGAGAGCATGGAAGACGGATGTGAGTTATCCGCGACCTCGGCCAAACACACGGCAAAGTTAGCCTTCGCAAAGTGGCCCCGCGAGTAGCTTAGCCTCGCGACTGGACCTTATCGGCAAGGAACAGCCAGGATCATTTGACGGGAACGACCCGGGACCGGACATTCTCCTACGTGCCTCGGTGTCGTAAGTCTCCAGCTGGTCAGACGCACTGGATTTCTTTTGTTTTTGAACTGTTGACAGCAGCAGCTGGTATACGCTGCCTGTAGGAAGTCGGGAGTGGGCTTCCTTGTCTGGTTATGGATGTTGTCGGAAAACCCGGAGTGGGATCTTTCTTTGCCTTTTGTTGCATCTGTTTTGAACTGAACTGAACTAAGGGATAACCCGGAGTGGATTTGGTTTGTTTTCCTCTTTCTTTTTGCTTATGAACTAGAACTGAGTAAAACCCGGAGTGGACTTCTTTTGTTTGGTTTTCTGTTGAAACAAACTGAGAGACATTGGGGAGAACGGGTGTATTTTGTTTTGGTTTTGTTCTTGTGAATGAATGACCTGGAGGACTCTGCTGAGCTGTGGGGCATGTGGGAACTGTTGAACTGTGTTACCTGTGTTGAATGATTGTGTGTTTTTTCCTGTATTTAATATACTCATTGTGTGCATAAGTACCTTTAAATGTGTTTTGTTTTATTCGGTGCTAGAGGGTGTTAAGTCGCTGTGCTTTGCATCCTTTGTGAGGGTTAAAGAAAAACGAAAATCTAACGTGTCAGGAGAGATACCTGGCTGGCACCCCTAGACAACTGAAAACCTTCACAGTATCATATCACTGTTTGTTGATGCCCAAAGTTTGCAACAAGATGTTTTTAAAATAAAAGTTTGTAAGGCAGTACTGGTGAGATACAGCCGGGATTTTATACACAAATCTGCGCGCTGTCTCCTGTCAAAGTATTGATCAGACACTCGATGGGTCGTATAGTTATGATCCATGCTACAAAGACCAAAACATAATGTATTTATATATTTTTGTGTTTCAAGCGTGTGTTACAGATGGGTCATTGAGATTAAAAGTCCACACAACACTGCTCATAAACCCTAAAGGTGTTAAAGCATCTTTGTACTTCAGCACTGCGGTCATCAACATTATTCTTAAAGATAATTACCCGTCTATTCATATGCTGGTTGATCCATAAAGACTTTATATGTTCATATATCACACCAAACATTTCACAAACTCCATGTTGGATATGCAGGACTAGTGGACGTGTAGACACACAAAGTATTTTGTTTATCTCCACAGTTTGTATATCACTCCTATTGTGGTTTTAGTTTAAAGCAGCTGTATAAGAGAGAGAAAAGCATCAGCTATATTCTAACAGCACACTGGAAAGAAAGCTCAAAGTTTTACTCAAACCAGCGCTGCACATCTCACATCTACTATGAAATGGGTGAATAACAGATAGGATTAGTTACCAGGCTTTGTTTTATGAGTAAAATCATTTGTACTGAATTATATTACTTAAAACTATTAGGTGAAATTAATACCATCACACAAGGTTGTTATGTTTATGTATCCAAAAAATCAAAACATTCAGCGCTCTGAAAGCATTATTGCAGCAGGTTCCTTTATACACATTTTACAAGCTTTGTCCCAATAAAGTTCACAGATTAAACAAAATGGACTCTAAGCAATGCAAAATCCCACAGACTGGAGAAGGAGATAACTCAGAAAACCTCATCCACACAGATCAACAACTACACCCACATCCACAAATCCTACCAACACCAACAGTAGTCCACCTGGTGTAACATCCCCCCCTATCACACACCCACCAGACCAACAACACCACTTGTCCCCCATCAGGTCAGTACTACCCCCCACATCATCCCATACCACCAGTCCTGCGCTTGATTTAAACCTACAACCTGATGTTTAATTTTGTAGCGGCTAAACTATGTTTTTAACACAGTATAACCACAAGGGTTTTATTTTTTTCATGAATGGATCTATACCAACTATTCATCAGTACAGACTAATGAAAGGCCTATGAATTTACAGCTGTTTTAATTCCTTTCACGCCAACCATCATGCGCTATGAGTGAGTAAATTAGCCACATATTTTCAGAGCCTACACCAGTTGTATGTGGAATCTGAAACTAAGTTAAATACAAAACATAATGCAGTTGCACGCGGGTTGCAGGCTTCATACTTACTTCATACCTGATAGAGGAATGCCAGGCTCATGTAGTTGAAGAAACAATTTTAAAACATTTATTTAACAAGATACATTCACACGTATTTTGTTGCAATCAAACGGGTCTCGTGCACTTAGTTTGTAACCACAAATTTATTCTGTAGTGAACATCATGAATTTAGTTAGTTTGGACATTTGTAGCTGGGAAAAAAGATCAGTAAGCACAAAAGTCCTTTTCTTTTTGGAACACAAAAGTATAGCTTTTAACCTGTACACAAACGGTGTATCACTCCAGCTTTATGACTTACATCACACACCCTGATGACACCTGATGGATCTGATATGTAGAGTGGCAAACCAAGCAGAGCAGCAGCCTGTATCCTTTCATTTGTGTCCTTCAAGATATGAGACATGCAGTGAGATGAAAATATTTTAACAAACATAAATAGTGCCTAATTTTCCAGCCAGTTCTAGACAGTTCTACTTACATCTAGAAAGATTTAAAAATAAACCAACCGACGCCCCGAAAAAAGGCTTGGGATCAATGCGAGTCACGTGAATGCCACTTCGTTAAAATAACATCACAGTCAACTCGACTATAAAATGTTATCTTCACCTGTTCGCTGATCTGCTCCACTCTCGGGTTAAAAAAAAGGGACCCAGCTAATCGCTGGCACTGTGACACAGAGCCTTTTCTGGGCGCTAACTTACCTGCAAACAGCACCGGTACCATTCAAAACTAACCAAACGCAACGAATGTGCTTCTGAGATAGTGAATCCTATAAAACTCATAGAGCCGACTGTATTTCCTCATAATAAAAAGTTTTATAAGTGCACCGGAGTACAGTTTAGCTAGGCTCCCCTCCACTAACTGTACTCGGCATTAACAAGCCGTTGTTTCAATGTACTGTGTTTAAACATGTTACAAAGACGGAAAATAATTTTTTATAACATATTTACACATTTGATTGCATTTAAAAAATATCTGATAAGTGCAAGTTACCTTATTTCACTCGATCCTCATCCAGAAAAAATCCCGCTGAAAATCCACCAGCTCTCATCCAGATCTTGCTGACAAAAAATAATCATCTGCGACTTCGCTTTCCACGTCCTCAATTTGCTCAGGTGGTGTTCATCTTCCCCTGTCATTAGGCAAATGCAACTGGGTGGAGCACCTACTCAAACTTGACTAAAATGTTATATCATAATTAGTCCCTTATCAGAGCAAAACCTAAATTTCTGGCACTATTTGTACCGCGCATTAATATCACCACCATGCCAGTGGTCCTCGTCATTTTTTAAGAGTTACCATTTTAAAACTCAGATTGTTAAGTTATGTTGACACACTTAAATTTACATTTCATTGTACTGGCTTACAACCATAAGTTGCAATGCCAATAACTCACGAAATTAAGTTGAAATTTTATAACTCATTATATTAAATGGAATTAAATTATAGAAACAAGTTATGATAACTAATTGAGGGTATTGCTTTTTACAGTGTACTTTTACTCAACTCCTCCATGTCCTCGCCACATTAGCCCATCACCTCCTTTCTGAATAGTGTCTTGCAGATGATCTCTTTTTATCCATAATTTTATTTACAGGCGACAAATCAAATAGATACTGTCCCTAATCTTTACAAATCTTACACTTTAAAATTGTACCCACTTCCTTTGCTATACACCACTAGAATTTTGATATTTTTGGACAGTCCCAGAACAAGTGCATATAGTTGATTTACACTTGAGGCACAGTGATGATCAGTTTGGGTCCATTTTATTCAGAACATAAAGAGTCCTCTGCTTCCTGTGAAGTACTGCATTTCTTTATGCTTATTACAAAGGAGGAGGGAGTGAGTTGTTTAAATGCATTCTTTCCACTATTACTCATAATATTCTCTATTAACATCCCTTTCCCAACTCTTGACAAGCTTTTCAAGATTATTTTCATTATATTCCTGTATATGATTGTAACAATGTCTGATTAACCCTTTTTTAGACTTGTAGTCAATCAAAAACTTTTCCATTGAGCCACATTTTGTGTTGTTTTGCGTTATGAATGAATATAATGTCTAATTTGTAGGTATTCAAAAAATCTTTCTGTGAAAGCTTATATTTATCTTGTACTTGTGAATCAGGCATAACCACAGGATCAGCAAGTAAATCCTCTATCACTCTTATGCCTGGTGCAAATCATCTTTGAAACACACCACTTTTAAGGCCAGGGATAAAATCCTCATTGTTTGTGATTGGTGTCAAAAGGGAAATTTTGAAGTTTTTACCTTATCCCTTCAAATTTCCACCAATGGATTATCTCCTGACTTAACAAGTTTCTTGTTATTCAGTTCCGTGATTCCAATGATTCTTCCCCTCCCTTTAAATAACTATGGATCCATTCATAAATGAGTCGACTATGACAAGCCCAGTTGTAATGTGTAAGACCACTTTGTCTTTAGGTACTTGTGCCCACCACTTCTTCCTTGGCTATGGAGGCTCCAAGAGAAATCTGATTCTCAACTGGTAAAGATGGCAGATCCAATTTCTCCAGAAAATCATATCATAGCTTGTGAGACCAATATAGACGATGTGTATATATATATATATATATATATATATATATATATATATATATATATATATATATATATATTTTATAAAAGTTAGCCATTATAGATACAAGCTTTTTGTTCTCATAGTAACTTCAATCCCTTTCACATTTAAGAGATGAAATAGGTTGAGCCTCATGTCTACCTGCCACTATGTGAGCTAAAAGCCACCCTGGTTTATCATCCATTTCAAATAGCCTATGAATGCTAAAAAGTTGCCAGCTTCTTGGAAGTATACTGGGTGGGAAAACAACTATGCTAACATCTGCACGATCTGATAGTACCCGGGTCCCAATCTCATTGTACATCCTGTATAATGACAATAAAGGCATTCTATTCTATTCTATTCTATGTCACAAAAATATAATCAATATAAGAGAAACTTTGATGTGAATTTGAGTAAAATGTATGATCCCGTTCTTTTGGATGTAGGGTTCGCCATACATCAAATAATTGCAAATCTCAATTTCCTTTATGGCCTCTCTCATCTTATTGGAAGTATTCTTAGTCGATGGATTTTGGTCTGCTCCAGGATACAATTAAAGTCACCTGCCATGACACTAAAAGTTGTAGTAATAGTAGAGACCTCAGCCAAAAGTTTTGACTAGATCACATACTATCAATATATCTTCACCATATAATAATCTTGTAATGAGCATATACCTACCCTCCGCATCCTTAATGCATTTCTTTAGGGTAAACGGTGTGTTCTTATTAATATTGCTACTCCCTTTTTGCTAGATGAGAATGATGAGTAGTAGACTTGTCCCACCCATTTTAAGCTTTCCATGCTGTATGTCGGTAAGGTGGGTTTCTTGTAAAAAGGCTACATTAACCTTCTCTTTCTTTAACCAGGTTAGTATCTTCTTGTGTTTGATAGTGTTGTTTATTCCCTTGACATTTAGGGAGATATATTTAATTGCAACCACTGTGATGATGCTGTATTATAATAAAAATACATTCTATATAAACTATGATTAGCTCAATAAAACAAAATAAATCCAAACATAAAAAAACAAAAAAAAAACAAACAATGCTCAAACCAAAACAATCTGCCAACATGCAAATTTGGGTAGTGGTAACAAATACTCATATTTCAACAGTCTCAACAAAATTCCAAACCCAAACAAGAACAAAAAAACTCCACAGGCAACATTCCAAAAGGCCCATCAGGACTGGGAGGAAACAACACCTGCTTTGAGTGCACACTACTCCGAGTTCCCCACGATGTTCTACAGATATCTCAACTTGGCACTCATACACTCCTGAACTCCCGTGCCAAGGGGCTGGGATCAGTGCCCACGCACCAACAAGGGAAGGCTAATTCTAAACCAAAGCCTGTCCCCACATGTTTTGAACCAATAGGGATGTGATTAGCAGTAAAATAAAATGTTAGGTTAGATTAAAGTATGCAGTCTTCTCGGTAAGGTTGGTTGCAGCTAACTGCTTGCAGACTGCGATTTTCTGAGCCAGGAGGATGCATGTAGATGATATTTTTCTGATTCTTCAATATATAAAAATCTTTGAGTGAGAACTAAAGTGTTTATAACTCATTCCTTCACAAGTAAAATACCCGCACTAACAACCAATCCTGCCAGTCCAGAAAGCTGTAGGAAAACGATGGCCCATGGTGCAGGATTTTAGGCCGGTGAATGATGCAACCATACCACATGCTTGCACAGTTCCAGATCCCTACCTAGCCCTTCAAAACTTTGGCCTGGAACACAAGTTCTTCAGTGTCATCGACCTGGGAAATGCTTTTTTCTGTCTGCCACTTTCCCGTGAGGCCAAAAAGTACTTTGCCTTCACGTACAGAGGTCAGCGGTTGACTTATAGCAGGCTGCCTCAAGGCTACTGGGATGGTCCAGGACTATTCAATCACATGCTGAAGGCCATATTGGAACCATTGAGGCTACCTGAAGGGGTTGTCCTGATCCAGTATGTGGATGACCTACTCCTTCCTGCAACATCAGCCAAGGATTGTCTCATGGCTATATTTTTACTACTGCAAATGTTGGCACAGGGTGGATTCAAGGTCAACCAAGAAAAGGTGCAAGTCTGCCTGTAGGCTGGTGGTGTTCTTAGGTCAGGAGATCTCTCAGAAAGGCTACATTCTTACTGGTTCTCAACGTTCAGCCATTCTCTCACACACTAAGCCCCTGACAGTACAGGAGATGCTGGCATTCTTGGGCCTCACCAGATACAGCCGTAACCACGTACCTGGATGTGTGGAACTCATACAACACTTGAGGGATGTTGTGGCTGCAGCAGGCAATCGAAACCTGACTGCTAAGCTCACACGGACACCCGAAGCTGAGGAAGCTTTTATGCAGGCTAAACAGGCCCTGGCTCAGGTGGCTAAATTGGCAAACCCAGACTACACGGTCCCATTCCAGCTGAATGTTGCTGGAGATACTACATCCTAAATCTAATACCTTTAGCGGTCAACTTTTGGCACACTGGATTAAACTTCCTTCATTGTTGAAAAATATTTTGTGGGATATCTTGTCTGATGGTTATGATAGATCCTTCACACATTAGCTTTTGTTTCTTGCTGTACACCAATACTCTCATCTTATCCATGGGGTAGTGCAGTTTCATAATAACCGCCCTGGGCACACCTGGTCTTGGCTGGCCGAGACTTCTGTGGCACTGATCCAACCTAATTCTGCCCTTTTTAGTTTCCATGTTTAGGAGTTTGGAGAGCCATGTGTAGTTGTAACTATAGTTAGAACATTGCACCTGTTTACCCGCCCTTACTTACCGTGAACCGCTGGTCAACATCGAGTGTATCACCACTGAGGCAGCTGATCAAAGGAACTTTGAATTACCATAATTACGTGACTGTTTATCCTATTGGAAAAATTCTAATGGTTTCAGAACACTTAGAAATTGCACTTCACAGCCCATGTAGGGTTATTATTGTAATTGTTGCTAGAAGTTGGCAAACGGCAGCACCCTTGAAGTATGATCTGTCATCTGCGACAGGTTCAATATGTAAGGGTTAAACAGCGTCTGAAGTCATTGCTTGTGTGACTGTATGTCAAAGTGGGTGTTTGGACATGTGTAAAAATGCGTTCTGCTATTCTTCTAAACTTGTTGTGGTATCGTAGATGTTTAATTGTTCTTACATATTTGCTTTCTGCACGAGTATTTGTTATTTGATATTGTCAGCAATATGTGTTAATGCTGCAGTAAGATTGAGCCCAGTAGGGGGCAGACTGAGACTATTATAAGCATTGTTGTAACTGTGTTCTTGAGTAAAACAAGCGTGCCTAAAAAGAAGATGTCTGCTGCTCGTACAGTGTTATGTGTGCATGTTGGTCTGCTGGGTCATTAAAGTGCGATCAAGCTGAATATGAATGATTATTTCCTGAAGATGTTACATCTTTTTGGCAACGAGTATTACTCAGAAGAGAAGTAAAACAAAAAGAGTGACGGGAGCCTGCGACAGGTTTGGCTAAAAGACAGAGGGAGAGAGAGCGGGGATACGAAGAGGAAACATGGCTACAATCGGTACGTTGGCACCGTACGATCCCAAAAGCCAAACGTGGGATGAGTACAGTGAAATACTGGAGCAGTTTTTTGCAGCTAATGGGATTACTAACGCAGACAGGCAAAAGGCAATATTAATAAGTGTCGTTGGAGCATCGACCTACAGCCTGATGCGTAACCTTCTCAGCCCAGCCAAGCCAAAGGACAAAACTTTCCAAGAGCTTGTAACTCTGATGAAAAACCACTTTGAACCAAAGCCGAGTGAAATTGTGCAAAGGTACAAATTTGATTCCCGCAACCGCAAGCCCAGTGAAACTGTCATGGAGTACATGGCCGAGCTGCGTCGCTTAGCGCAAGATTGTAACTATGGCAACACGTTGCAACAGAGGCTGAGAGACCGGATCGTCTGCAGAATTAATGACGACAGAATTCAGAGGCGTCTCCTGTCAGAAACAGACCTCACGTTTGACAAGGCTCTGTCAATCGCTGTGTCACTGGAGACCGCAAATAAAAATGCCCAGGACCTACGGACCTCAGGTGCGACAGCAAAATGTTTCAGCATCACCCGAGGGTCGCAGGAGGCTCGTACATTTAAAGGAGAAAGCAGAGAGTGTTATCGATGCAAAGGAACCAATGACACAGCAGCCAACTGTAAGTACAAACAAGAAAAATGTTATGTTTGTGGCAAAGTAGGCCACATAACAAGAGCATGTAGGAACAAAGCTAAACAGAACCAGAAGAAGTATGGACTAAAAACTGAAAAGACAGACAAAAAGCAGAGTTCACACTACCATTCTCACAAAGTTCATGAGATAGGTGATGGAAGTAAAAGTGAGAGCTCAGAAGAGGACTCATTCACACTTAACTGTATCAAGTGTATCCAAGAGCATCAGAGTAAACTGTACAGATTAGGGCACCGGAGTGCAGTGCACCTGAGAAAAGTAGACCCCTACACTGTGGATATGGAACTTAATGATAAAGTTTTAACCTTTGAAATTGATACTGGATGCTGCCTAACAGTTACAAATGAAGAGACTTGGAAATGCTGCAAACTCCCCAGCCTGAGGCCTGCCAAAATCAAGCTGGAATCATACACAGGGGATCCTGTGAAGGTGATTGGTGTAACAGCTGTCAGAGTCAGGTACAAGCAGCAGAAGAAAACACTGCCCCTTGTGGTGGTCGAAGGGGACGGCCCCAGCTTGCTAGGACGAGGCTGGCTAGAGGAAATACACCTGGACTGAAGAGAAATCAAAAACAAACACAAAGCTAAGAAGGTGCACCAGGTAAAGACAACAGAAAATAACACACTACAGCAAGTGTTAAGCAAACATGAGGATGTGTTCAAAGAGGAGTTGGGCACCCTGAAAGGCACAAAAGTGACCATTCATGTAAAACGGGGTGCTACCCCACGATTTTTCCGTCCACGATCAGTTCCGTTTGCCATGCGAGCAAAAGTAGATGAGGAAATAGACCGACTGCTAAAAGAAAACATAATCTCACCTGTGAAATATGCTGAATGGGCGGCACCTGTTGTGCCGATTCTGAAGCCTATAGGGACAGTAAGGTTGTGTGGAGACTACAAGCTTACTGTAAACACAGTAGCTTCTCTGGAACAGTATCCAATACCCAGAGTGGAGGACCTGTTTGCTGCACTTTCTGGAGGAAAGCAGTTCTCAAAACTGGATATGAGCCACGCTTACCAGCAAATACTCCTGCATGACGAGTCCAAAAAGAATGTGACAGTGAACACACACCGGGGGCTGTTCACATATAACAGACTGCCTTTTGGAGTGGCTTCTGCTCCAGCCATTTTCCAGAGGACCATGGAAGGCCTTTTGAAAGGGATACCCCTAGTGGCTGTGTATTTAGATGACATTTTGGTGAGCGGGGTGAATGAGGCAGATCATCTAAAGAACCTAGATGGGGTGTTGGTCAGGTTGGAAGAGGCAGGCTTACGATTGAAAAGAAGTAAGTGTGTCTTCATGCAAAATGACGTGGAGTACTTGGGGCACAAAGTGGATGCACAGGGGCTGCACCCTGTAGAAAAGAAAGTTAAAGCCATCATGGACGCTCCTACTCCTACAAGTGTCACAGAACTCAAAGCATACTTAGGTTTGCTAAACTATTACAACAAGTTCCTTCCCAATCTGGCAACACTGCTGGCCCCCCTGCATGAACTCTTAAGGAAGGACATGCGTTGGACATGGCAAAAGAAGCAAGAAGAAGCTTTTCAGAAATCAAAGGCTCTGTTGAACTCAGCAGATGTGTTGGTTCATTACTCAGCAGACCAAGAGTTAATTCTCTCTTGTGACGCATCTCCATACGGTGTGGGCGCCGTTTTGTCACACAAGATGAATGACGGCAGTGAAAGACCCCTGGGGTTCATGTCACGCACACTCTCTCCAGCTGAAAAGTGATATTCTCAGCTTGACAAAGAAGGTTTGGCTGTAATGTTTGGCATCCAGAAATTCCACAAATATTTGTATGGTCGAGTCTTCACTATTTATACAGACCATAAGCCCCTGATTTCTCTTTTCAACATGAAGAAGCCTATACCTCAGATGGGCTCACCAAGAGTGCAAAGATGGGCTGTGACATTGAGCGCCTATGAGTATCACATTGTGTACAAACCTGGAAAACACCATGCAAATGCAGATGCGCTTAGCAGATTACCTGTACCAGACACGGCCCCTGAAAAAGAGATGACAGAACAAGTCTTAATGATGGATGTATTAGATGACACACTTGTGGACACCACACAGCTCAAATGCTGGACAGCTAAGGATATCATCTTGTCCCAAGTTCATGAGTATACCTTAAAGGGCTGGCCGGAACAGATTGATTCTCGCTTCAAACCATATCAACAAAGAAAAATGGAACTGAGTGTGAGGGATGGGCGGTGCTCTGGGAAGCTAGAGTAATTATCCCCACCAAAGGCAGAGACAAAATACTGAAACTTCTGCACCAGACTCACACAGGCATGTCAAAGATGAAGGGCCTGGCAAGGTCATATATATGGTGGCCGGGGATGGATGAGAGTATTGAAAGAGAGGTACAGTCATGTGACGAGTGTCAAAAACACCACAAATCACCACCCACTGCACCATTACACCCCTGGGAATGGCCAGAATCACCGTGGTCAAGGATTCATGTGGATTATGCAGGGCCATTCTTAGGTGAAATGTTTCTCCTCATTGTGGATGCTCATTCTAAATGGATGGACATTTACCCAGTGAAATCGCCTACATCACAGGCTACCATCGAGAAACTGAGACAGAGTTTCAGTGTGTTTGGTCTGCCGAAAATGTTGGTATCAGACAATGGAACATGTTTCACAAGTGCTGAATTTGCGACATTCATGAAGCGAAATGGAATTGATCATGTGAGATCAGCACCTTTTCATCCATCTTCTAATGGCCTGGCAGAGAGGGCAGTCCAGACCTTCAAGGAGGGGATGAAGAAAGTAAAAGGTGACACACTGCAAACAAGACTGTCAAGATTTCTGTTCAGTTATCGCATTACGCCGCATGCAACAACAGGCTTGTCACCAGCGGAGTTGATGATGTCTCGGAGACTCAGATCAGCTTTTGACCTGCTCATGCCTGATGTAAAAACCAAAGTGCAGCAAAAACAACTGAAACAGAACGAGAGTCATGACACAAAGAAGAAACTGAGAAGTTTTGCACCAGGAGACAAGGTGTTCATCAGAAACTACTCCTATGGTCCAAAGTGGATCCCAGCTGTTATCTTGAGCTCATCAGGTCCTGTGTCATACACTGTCACCATTGGAAATGGTCAAACCCTGAAACGACATGTGGATCAGGTGAGATCCAGATTAAAAGACATTGTCCCAAGTGAACTAGACACAGAGGGGGAGCCGGGACCTGACACAGACTCGGGCTCCCACAACTGCTTACCCACCATAATGGACACAACTTCACAAGCCTTGTCATGTGAGCCTCAGGAGCTGCCACCTGCTCCAAACATCCAGGCTCAGCCTGATGCACCAGCTGCGCCTGAGGTGCGACGTTCTCAGCAAGAGAGACATTCACCTGTGCATCTCAAAGACTTTGTTAGATAGAGACTTTTTTCTTGGAGAAGTTATGTGCTCTAAGTTCACAGATGTTTCTTTGTAGTAAAAAAAAAAAAAAAGAAAAAATATATATAATATTGTTCTATGTTGGTGTATATTATACTGCCACTGTTTAACGTTTCAGACAAGTACAAGCTGTCAACTTGAAGGGGAGGAGATGTGGTATCGTAGATGTTTAATTGTTCTTACATATTTGCTTTCTGCACGAGTATTTGTTATTTGATGTTGTCCGCAACATGTGTTAATGCTGCAGTAAGATTGAGCCCAGTAGGGGGCAGACTGAGACTATTATAAGCATTGTTGTAACTGTGTTCTTGAGTAGAACAAGCGTGCCTAAAAAGAAGATGTCTGCCGCTCGTACAGTGTTATGTGTGCATGTTGGTCTGCTGGGTCATTAAAGTGCGATCAAGCTGAATATGAATGATTATTTCCTGAAGATGTTACACTTGTATTCTTCTTTTTAGCCTTAGCCATATTTCCTAAAGAAGCTTTGCCTTTTGGCAACATTTCTTAATGATTTGCCTATTTGAGTGGTTACAAATGTGGTGGCAAAAAATAAGTTGAGCTCTGAAACCAAACTGATTTTTTGATGATTTATTGAAAGTAAGAATATAACCTTTGCAAAGGGGTCAATACAGCACGAACAGCCTTTGCACCAGCATTGAACAAAGCACAGAATAACACCCATTCCTTTATACTATTGTGTTGATACAATCTTGTTCCACTAGCCATGGGGAGTTCAGGTTCCCCCCACCATGTAGCACCTGCATGATAACAAAATGCGCTATGGCCTTGGACACAACAAAAGGTACAGGTACGGCACCCTTATTGAACTTTCCTGGCAAGCTTAGCTTGAAGATTTTTTATCTTCTTTTTCTGCCTTTGTGGCAAACTTGAGTGGTGCAGCTTAATGAAAACATAAAAAGAGGATAAAAAGTCCTCAAAGAACCAAAAGGCGGCTGGTCTGCCACAGATGAGTTTTCTAAAACACAATTGATTCCTGAGTACAGTTCTGAAGTGTAAAGTACCATTAATAAGGTAAGCACTGTGTGGAATAAATGATTAAATTTGGTACTCTGTTTAGCATGCTACTCTTTGTTACTTAACCCCTTAACTGGCAAGGGCCCGGTGACGGGCCGTTTGTAGTCCCTTTTATATGGCAGGCTAGACCCTCCCATTTTTATTGACACGTCATTCGGCCAATCATGTAACTGGCTGCACCAAATCACCTGACAAAGCTACGTGACGCCCTCTGAGTATTATTGGCTCTGGGAAACCCATTTCTTAACATGATTGGCCGAATGAGGTGTCAGTCAAAATGGGCGGGTCTAGCCTGCCATATAAATGCACTTCATTCGGCCGGCGGACCAGACGCAGCCGATTAATAGGCTATGAAATGGGTTGTTCAGAGCCAATAATAACCAGAGGGTGTTATGTAGTTGTTTCAGGTGATTTTTTTGCTGCCAGTTAAGGGGTTAAATTAAAATTGGATTTTTTTAAAAACTATTTAATCTTGCACAATATATACTAGAATACATAAGTATTTATTTGATGAAAACCTCTTTTTGTCCTATCACCAATCAATAAATCAGATTAACAGATTTTTTATTTTTTATTTTTAAGGACCATCAAATCAGACACAATGATTGCAGCCCTTTTTTCATGGGAGTATTACATTAATACTTGGGCTGTAGGTGTGTTGTCTGTGTGTGTTGTGAGTTTGTTATTGTTTTAGGTACCAACTGGGACAACTACAGAACAGTAGTTAAACTTATCTGTTTTCTTGGACTTAAAAAAGGCATTAAGAATAATTATTTAAAACTGGAAAACTGCAACTTGTCAATTTTACACTTTGACTTTTATTTCATGCTGACAACACAAGCTTTAAAAAAAAACAAATACAGGAGGTCATGGGAGAGCAAACTGATGTTGGCACATGGTGCAGCATGTTGGCACGTCATTGTTCATTGTAGAGTTACAAAGTTATCAGTTCAAACATGATTTCTTAACACGACCTCAAGGTGACATTAGAGTTGGTTCAACAAATAACTTTTAGCTTTATCAAACCATGATCAACAAAGTCTGTATGTAAACAGTGATGACTGGAATAAAAGACTGAGATTGTGCAGGTACTTTGCGCAGTATCATCAGTGAAGTTGACCACCTAACAGCCACGATGACAATGATGCCTGCACTGCTCACTACAGCCGTGTTACTCACACTGCTTTCTTGGACTTTGACAGAAAGTAAGCTTCACAACATAGAGTTAAATTTTATTTTAAATGACTGTCCTAATTACGACATTAATGTCTGTTTTTAATCTTTTGTCAATGTATCATTCAGACAGTGAACTGCTTCCCATTGATATAGTCGTGAAGAACAGCTTACAAAACAAAGTTCCACTGACCTACACAACTCAAGTGGCTTACAGAGGGATCCTGCTGGGTGCAATGAAGAGACTTATGGACTCCGATGCAGGCTTTAAGTGAGATTATAACATCAATTGTCACCTCAATGTTGTAATTTACATGCTGAGATTTGTTACATTCTTTTACATATTTATCAACTTATTGATACTTTGTAGAACTTATTCAACCCAAAGAATTGTTATTTTCAAAACTGCACATCACTAGTCTAACTTTCTCAGAACAAATCCTCAAACACAAGAGAAACTGTGAAATGTACCCTTCAAAGGATTTCTGTGTAGTAAATTGTAAAATTTATTTAATTTAATGTAGTCATTGAACAGATATTGAAAAAGTTTGCAAAGAGAAGGATATTTTGAAAGACATGTCCTCTCCAGTGAGTAACTATGTTTAGCATTGATGTATGAAATTTGGTACACAAATCTAACAAACTACTAATATTAATGCATTAGACTTATATAGCACTTTTCAAGGTACTCAAAGACGCTTTACAATTTCATGCACTATTCATTCACACCTTAATCATACTTGGTGGTGGTAAGTTACTAATGTAGCCACAGCTGCCCTGGGGCAGTCTGACAGAAGTGTGGCTGCCAATTCGCGCCTATGGCCCCTCCACAACCACCAAACACCAACCACACAACCACATTCACACTAAGACGTGCAAAAAGCATCATGGAACTATGCCTTAAGCCCAATAGGAAACCCGGTATTTAGAATTAAATATGCAGTTTTGGCATTGTTTTTGACATTTATATTTGTGCTTTAATGAATTTCTAGAGATCTAAATTACTAATCTCTCCAGTTTTGTTGACAGGCTTGCCCGTGGCACCGTACCCTTGGCAGTTGTTTAACTTCTCACATTGTGTCAGTCTATTGTTATCAGCTGTGACATCATGACATTCATTTCAAGACATTATTCCTTTCCAGCAAAAATTGGTCCCACAGTACAACGCTTGAGGAAAGGTGTGCCTGATGATTTGGCTACCATTTAATTAACAGTCACTTACTTCTCTTTAATAGCAGCAACCTGTCCTCCAAATAATTTCATTTTATGCTTAAAAATATGTGGCTTCAAAAGGCTAACCTATACACCAGTTAAGTGTCGTCCATATATTCTGTACATTCTGTGCTGTTGGTAATCCATCTCTAAGTAATTAAGATGAGTTTGAACTACTTTGACAGACACTTTAAATCACATTCGATTAAACCGTAGTGGCTGTACTAATTATTTAGATGGTATAATTGCAGAGGCATAAAATCAGCACTGAGAAGATATCTGGGTGATGGATAGGACAGGGGGACACAGGAGGATGCTGTTTTTTTTTCGTTGCAAACTGATGGTCACTGCTTAGACTTTATGGCTATTTATGGCCTTAAGTGTCTGTTTATATTTTTAAAGACTATAAGGCCCCATGTAGACATTACATATACAGCACATAACACAAAAGTAAGCTCTTTCCCACACCCTAACCAAGTTCAGATAACATTTTAAGAGCAAATGCAAACACAGTTTGTAAACAGTTGCCACTTAATGGGGAACGTCATGAAGAAGCTTACATACTCAGCCTGACTGCTGTTGATGATAAATTCCTAGATCTAAGAGGATATTCTTTTTTTCCTTTTCCATCTCTCTGTTTTTTCTTAAAATCATAGATTCACTTACTCTGAGAATCTAAACTACGGCCCTTATCTGGAGAGTGTAAATGGTGTGGCTGGAAACAATGAAGACCATACCTACTGGGAGCTGTTGGCCAAAAACTCAAATGGTGAATTTGAAAGAACCGATGTTGGTAAGCTCATTATTAAACGTTTCTGGGCATTTCTTGTATAAATCTAGCTCAAATGATTTATTAATACATCTATCTAATATTTCTAATACTGATTTGTTTGCAGGTATTGGTTGTTACATTCCCAGTCCATATCAGCAAATTATCCTGAACTTTACAAAGTGGTAAATTTTCATCAGTCAGTATGCAACAAAATGGCATGACAGACAATTCTGGAACTGACTGATTAAATTTTGATTTTATAGATTGGTAGCATGCTTTTGTTTGTTGCTTAGTGACAATAAATATGAATAAAACCTCATTACAAGTGTTGGTGTTGTTCTGCAAGAGGCATATCGTATTACAGATATGGTAGCATCTGGCATTTTTGCAATTTGAACGTATCATTGTCGCTTATAATTTAGCACAAGTGAACAGATGGGGAAAAGGCAATAATGTGAAAAATTAAATAAAAGTTTTTAAAAAATAGATACTAGCAGAAACAATAGACAAAATATGCTTTCTGGTTGATTTAGGTACATTATTTTTGTAAAAAAAAAAAAGAAAAGAAAATCATTAAGTGTGGTTATTGACCTAAACAAGTAAAAAATATTTGAAGCTTTTTTCTTGTTGGGGTAGTTAAAGGATTAATCATAACTGGGTGTCTGCTGAGATACAGGTAAAGGATAATTTTAAAGGATTATTCCAGTGGTTTTGCACTTTATTTTTAAAGTAAATAACCACTATCCCACTGGTGCCAGTCTTTTCCCTTACAGCCACCTATATAATTTTTTTTAGCTTTGTCCCTGTGTACTGTTTTTTCTTCTTTACACTGTTCAGAGGAGGAACTGGCAGCCAGGTTCCACATCTTTCTTCCATTAAGACTCTGTCCTCAGGTTTAATAATGTAGGAAGTGTGAAACTGGAAAAAAACAAAAAAAAACACAATTACTATTGTAAAGTACAATCGTTAAATTACATATTCTATATAGACTGTATCCTCAACAGGATAAATTAAATCAACATTATGCAGCACTTTCATTGCAAGAGTAAGCATGACTAAACTCTGAACATGTGGTTCACTTGTTTATCAAAGATTAGATTAGATTAGATTAAAAGACTTTATTTTTCATTATATGTAAACATAGCGAAATTTGCGTACCAGAACACCCATCCAAGAAGACAAACAAACAAACATGGGGAGATAGATGAACTGTGGCCATGCTGCCCCCTTCTGGAGGCGCTGCCATTAAAAAGATGGAAACAATAGCGAAAACATATAAGGATAAATGAGGAAAAAAATCTTCTCATACTTTGTGTACATACACATACACGGTATAAGTTTACAAAAACCTCTGCAATAGTGCAGGAAGCACATGGCATAAAGCATGGGAGCACTAGGGTGTGGAGGACAGGGATGAAGGGTGCCAGCGGAGGCGAGGGTGGGTGGGGGGTGGGGGGTGGTCGGGCTACTGTGAGCTGACTCAAACTCCCCTCCTCAGCTAACAGTTCTGATAAGAGGTGGAATGTTCATCAACAATTAGGTCAAGGGAGATCAATTCAACACAGATCAGAAGACAGGACAGCGGGGGTGTAGAGCATCTGTTTACAAAACATCCAGGAAAAAAACTGAGATAAGCAGCAGTCCAAGGCCGCCAGGGAGCCAAATTTCTGATTCTACAACTTGTTTTTCATACAGGCTGTACTGAATAATTTGTTGACAGCCTTTAGTCTTTCTGGCACTTCTCAGTGGCAAAAAAAAGAAAAAAATCCAATTATCCAAATCCCCTTGGTTCATTCCTTCGCTGTGCAGAAACAGATACATACTTCTCCAAGATCTTACCCCTCCGAATCAGCTCCAGATATACAGCGTTTGAGTTGAATCTGTACCTTCCTGTATTCCCATCAAAGCAGCCTTACCAAGGCCCTACAGCTGCCTAGACTTCCCAAATTGTAACAAGCCAGGTATCTCCAGGACCAATTTGGAGAAATCCTAGTGTCAATAAGCCAAATGTGCATGTCCTCCATTGACAGTACGGCCAGGCACGTTATCTTCCACCCACCCAGGAATCCATAATGTAGCCAGCCGGGAATGTCAACTGGATAGGAAGTTGACATTCTTTTCCCCCAATCTTCTCATGGTGAAAAATTTGATCAAAAAAATGGTGTTGAGAGACCAGCTGACCAGATCCATAATTATAAATTTAAGTTCAGAAGTTGTGTGAAGAGACGCTCTAAGCAGCAAAGCAGGGTAAAAAAGGAAGGGTTGGGGAGAGAAGAAAAGTGCGTCTGTTCTTTTTTTTTACATCTAATTTTGTATTGCGCAGTTTTCACTATATTGTGGGATTTTCCAGTACGCAGGTATTTATATAACTCCCCATAACTATCTTCATCACTTGGATGAAGAGACCAGTTACGCCTACACCTTTAGCGGAAATAGAAGTTATGGCCAAGGGCGAAGAAACTGCACCACCTGATGAAACACACTCAGAAGTGGTGCCCTCAGAAGCGCTGTAATGCTTTTCTTGGCTGTGCACCACTGTACATTTGTCTCATCGCCATCAGTACTGCATAGCTACATAAGTCATCATCTTCCATCATTCAAGTTGTAGTAAGAGAGTGGGAAAGGTTTATAGGAGTGTGGGAAGGGTTTATAAATCCTTAAAATATACATAAACAACAAAATAAATCTAACACTGCTACTTTGTGGATTTTCACTTATCGCGGGGGTCTCTGGAACATAACCCCCACGATAGATGAGGGATCACTGTATAGGGATTAAGTATTAACCAAGGGTGATATGGTGGCTAGCACATGAGAGATGGATGTCACCCATTGCTTAGTAAAGCCTCCAGCTGAAAATTTTTGCCACTGCCATCCCAGTGTTTTGAAACAGGACGCAACAAGTGAAGAGTTAATCTGCCTGAGAAACTGAGACACAGCTTGCTTAGAGGGTAGCCACTGCCAATCACAAGGTAGGTACTCCCTGAAAAGTATACTATGCTATTTGATTTTAATTTACAAAATGAACATGTTCAAACTTGAAATTAGCATCTGAGACCATAAACTTTTTAGGGAGGTGTTTACTGAATAATCAGGTCCCATCTTATCTTTAAGACCTCATAGTACCATATCACCTTTATAGAGTACTTTGCTCTCAGACTGCTGGCTTACTTGTGGTTACATCACTCTGCACTTAATCATTAATCTCTGTCTTTCATGGCATGTCTTTTATCCAATTTCCATCCCCTCACCCCCACCCAGTAGTGGCAGATGGCTGCCCCTCCCTGAGCCTGGTTCTGCAGAAGCTTTCTTCCTGTTAAAAGAGAGTTTCTCTTTCCTAAGTGCTTGCTCATACAGGGTCGTCTGATTAATGGGGTTTTCTCTGTATTATTGTAGGGTCTATACCTTAAACTATAAAGCAACTTGAGGCAACTGTTGTTGTAATTTGACCCTATATAAATATTGAACCCTATATAGGTTGAATTGAGTAAATCAAGGGAACCAAGGGCTGTTTTCATGAGTAAGTAGAATTGAATGAAGCATAAATGTATAAGACTCATATAAATTTATTTTTTGTATTCTGCTGCAGTTGGGCCCATAAGTATTTGGACAATGACAAAATTTTTGTCATGTTGTCTTTTTATACCAATTAAATTAAACAATCAAGATGTGACTGATGTGCATACTTTCAGCCTTAATTCAAAACATTCTGGTTTAAAATAACAGATAAACAAGTTAATGGTCAGCCAACTTCCTCTTTACAGAGGGGCATGAGTGAATTCTGAATCTTGCACAGAAACACAATGTACTTATACCCTTTTACACCCCCTGTTCTCCCCTCCTTAACCCAACCATAGTGAAGAGGAGATTCTCCCCCAGTTACATGTCCCTACATAAGGAGAGACTAACCAAAAGGACAATAAAACTAACAAATGTGACCCCCATTAACACAGGAGATCCTGAGAGAGGAAGGGTGTGTGTAGGTTACAGATAAGGGAATGGAGGTCACGTCTGTGAGATGCGTCACTGCTGAGATCACGCGAGAGCTGTGCGTAAGTAATATGGCGGTATAGTAAACAAACCGGTGCAACTCAGGTAAATCAAACCAATATATTTATACCAAAATAGAATTATTCCTAATACTAACATCTGCCTATTAATTCTTTCAATATAACAAACTGGACGAGGAAACATTGTACAGCCTGGAGAGCTACGTCGACGAGTGCTTTGACAACTTCGTGATGGGCAAACCACAAAAAAATCCTGCTACCACGGCCACACCAACTCCTAAACGCACTCGTTCCGAGTGCTCAACAAGCACATCCACATTATCCCCAGAGAAAAGCTTCACTGATGTCCTGGACTCCATCGACAAGAAGCTAACTAGCCTAGATGCCCGACTTGCCTTGGTGGAGGTTTTACACAAGGAATTCCAACAGCTGAGGGTGTCGTTGGAGTTTAGCCAAGAGCAGGTGAAGGCGCTTGCTGTCGAGAACCAAACGCTGAGGGACACCGTGAAACAACTCACCGATGGGATGACACAGCTGACCGGGGAAAACAAGAAAATGAGGGAGACCATTCTGGACATCCAGGCTCGGAGCATGCGGGACAACCTCGTCTTCTCCGGGATCCCAGAGCAAGCAGAGGAGGATGCCGAAGCCTCGGTTCGCGAATTCCTCCAGCATCAGCTGAAACTCCCGAGTGAAGCGGTAAAAAATATAACTTTCCATCGTGTTCACCGGCTCGGAGGTAAGAAGCCCGATAACAAACGGCCTCGGCCAATTGTAGCTAAATTTGAACATTACAAGCAAAAAGAGCAGGTCAGGAGTCGGGGCAGAGAGCTGCGTGGAACACACTACAGTGTTAATGAACAATTTCCAAAAGAGATTCTCGATCGGAGGCGTGTATTATTTCCAATAAGGAAGAAATACATCACTGAGGGCGTCAGAGCTACGGTAGCTGTAGATAAGCTTTATGTTAACGGTCAGCTGTACAGGGACCGGGAGGTTACCCCATGGCTTTATTAGGAGCAACTTCATGTTAATTTAAAGCATGTAATTGATTAGATAAGAGATAAACTTAAACCGCGGCCGGTCTACAGGTCTCTATATAACAATTAATGCACAGCTCTTTGTTTTGTTATCATGTTGTTTTTTTTTCTTTTTTTATGCTTGGCTCTTTGGTGTTTGCACTGTTTCATTTCTCTCTCACTTTACACTCCTTTTTCTTCTTCTTTTTTTGCACCCAACATGTTTGCCACACGGACATACAGCACACACACTGCCATACAGGATACACAGTCATGCAGGACACGTACACATGCGCACACAAGGTCATGGAGGACACATGCGAGGACGCGCGCACACATCTTTAGTAAACACACAACACTTCACCTGTTAATCTAAACATGAGCACACTCAAGTTTGTCTCATGGAATGTACGCGGAGTTGGTTCAAGGGAAAAGAGAGTGAAAATTATTAATCGGTTAAATGATTTACAGGCTGACGTTGTGTTTCTACAGGAGACACATGTGTCCAGAACATCTGCGCACACACTCTCCTCTCCACAGTTCCCTCACATGTACTCAGCCTGCTACAACTCCAAACAAAGAGGTGTAGCCATATTGATTAACAAAAAGATAAACTGCATCATTAGAAATACTACATCAGACCCAGAAGGTAGATTTATAATACTCAATTTAACTATTCAAAATATAGATTTATGCATTGCTAGTATATATGGGCCAAATGTTGATGACCCCTCCTTCTTTCATACCTTCTTCACTTTGCTGTCCGATCACTCTGACACCACACTTATAATAGGAGGAGACTTCAACCTGGTACTTAATGCAGATATTGACAGGCTCAGTACAGCAGTGAGTCAGAGGAACTGGCAGTCTGCAGACATTCTTAAACAGTACATGAAGGATTTTGGTCTTTGCGATGCTTGGCGTTCACATCACCCCACTCTGAAAGATTATAGTTTCTTCTCACCAGTACACAAGTCTCACTCCCGCTTAGATTACTTTTTAGTTAGCAGCTCCATGATGATGGATATCACAGACACTCAGATTCACCCTATCACTATCAGTGATCATGCACCGGTGTCTATGTCTCTGACACAGAAAAGAGTCACACCACCAACCAGGAACTGGAGATTTAATACATCATTACTTAAAGAACAAGATTTCATTAATTATTTCAAAAAGGAGTGGTCAGCATATTTAGAAAATAATGATCAACCTGGAATATCACCATGTGTTCTTTGGGAAGCAGGAAAAGCAGTAATGAGGGGCAAAATAATATCTTACTGCTCGCATAAGAAAAATAAAGAAAAAGCACTTGTGTTAGAATTAGAACAGAAAATTAAATCTTTAGAAACTGCCTATGCCGCTTCACCACAAGAACATATAATTAACAACATGAGGAAACTAAAACTGGAGTTAAATGAAATAATTGATAAAAGGACACAATTCATGTTGCAGAGGCTGCGTTTAGAAAACTTCGAACATGGAAATAAATCTGGAAAATTTTTGGCTAACCAGTTAAAACTAAATAAAGAAAAAACAGCCATTTATTCTATTAAAGACTCAACTGGTAATATTACCCACGACCCACAACAAATAAATAACTCTTTTAGAGACTTCTATGAAGCCTTATACTCATCGCAGATTAATCCATCTGATGCTGAAATTGAAGAATATCTTAATAACATTAATCTACCTAAACTAAATGATGAACAGGCCGCGACTCTTGATTCGCCTCTTTCATCATCTGAATTTTACGAAGCAATACAGCATCTCCCAAATAATAAAGCCCCAGGCCCAGATGGTTTTCCAGCAGAGTTTTATAAAGAATTTTGGTCTGTGCTAAGACCCTCTTTTCTCAGAATGGTGGCTCAGATTCAGAGCAATCATGCGGTCTCTCCAAACATGAACTCTGCTAACATTAGTCTACTTCTTAAACCAGGCAAAGACCCCACACTCCCATCCAGCTACAGGCCAATCTCTCTGATTAATGTAGACCTTAAAATAATTTGCAAAGTCCTTGCCAGAAGGTTAGAAAAAATCACTCCATCTATTATACATCCAGACCAAACAGGTTTTATCAAGGGTCGGCACTCTGCCAATAATACACGCAGACTGATAAATATAATAGATTACTGTTCTATTAATAAATTAGAAACCACAGTTGTCTCTTTAGATGCAGAGAAGGCATTTGATAGGGTAAATTGGAAATTTCTGTTAGCAGTTCTACACAAATTTGGATTTGGTTCATCCTTCAAAAACTGGATCAGAACATTATACAGCTCTCCAAATGCACGTGTTAGAACAAATGATCTTATTTCCCAAAGCTTCAGTCTGCAGAGAGGCACCAGACAGGGCTGCCCACTTTCTCCTTCACTCTTTGTCATTTTCATTGAACCACTAGCAGCAACAATCCGACAAAATGTAGATATTAAAGGAATTCAAACAGAAAACACAGACCATAAGATAAGCCTTTATGCTGATGATGTATTACTTTTCCTTGAGAACTCACAAACTTCTCTTCTAAAAACAATCACACTTATAGATAAGTTCTCATCTATATCAGACTACTCCATCAATTGGAGTAAATCAAACGTTTTACCTCTAAATTGTAATTTTCAGAACACCACGACCACCTCACTACAATCTGGCAATATTAAATATTTAGGTGTTAATTTTTCCCCCAGGCTGTCAGACCTGGTACGGTTGAATCATATTCCTCTATTAAAAACAGTAGAGGATGATCTCACACGTTGGAACTCTCTACCTATATCTATCATGGGGAGAGTTGCCACAGTAAAAATGATGATTTTGCCTAAAATCAATTATTTGTTTTCACTGATCCCTAATAAACCTTCTGTTGCCTGGTTTAAATCTCTAGACTCAAACATTTCAAAATTTTTGTGGAAAAATAAAACCTCAAGAATAAGTTTAAAAACTTTACAAAAGCTAAAATGCAGTGGTGGTCTAGAACTCCCAAACTTTTATCACTATTTCTTAGCCAATAGATTACAGTATATTTCAAGATGGATCAAATCAAGCCCTTTAGACAGCCCATGGCTGGATTTAGAACAAACACTCTGTGGAAAAGTGAAAATCTCTGACTTACCTTTCATTAGCGTCAGTATTAAACATCATAGCGGTTTTAAAAGTCTTAACATAAACACCTCTCTGACAGCCTGGTGGGAATTCTTAAAGATAACAAAGTCTTCACTTATCCCATGTGAACTGACACCCATTTGGAACAATCCAGATATATGTCAGAAAAAAACAGTACTGAACTTCTCAACATGGCAAGAGAAAGGAATAAAGAACTTAGAACATGTTATTCACGATGGGACCTTTATTTCATTTGAAGAACTTATTTCCAAATATGAAATTAGCAATAGCAAATTTCTCGAATACCAGCAGTTGAGGTCTATCATACAGGCAAGGTTTAATTTAAATAATTTAAAATTAGAAACCCCTGTACTGGTAACAGAATTTCTAAATCTTTATACCCCTAAATTACTATCAAAAATATATAAGTTATTATTAAAAATTAATGATTCAATATCCCTCCCAACTACAAAATGGGAGCGAGATCTTTCCATTAACCCAGAGGAAAACTTCTGGACACAGATATGTTTAAACACTTTCAAAATGACTAAAAGTCCGAATTTACAACTTATACAATACAAAACTCTCCATAGAATACATTATACAGGACACAGGATGTTCCAAATGGGCCTCAGAGACACAAATATATGCACCCACTTTTCAGGCAACCATACTGAAAACTATATGCATGCAGTTTGGTCTTGTACACCTGTTCAGAGGTTCTGGCAGAGGATATGTGAGGAATTATCCACATGTTTTAATTGCGATATCCCAACATCACCAAAACTGTGCATTCTAGGTGATTTAAGTGAATTAAACATGGAAACAAATATATCACACATAGTTCTTACTACCTTATGCATCGCTAAGAAAACTATCCTCATGAATTGGAAATCAAAAAATGATTTATGCGTTACTCACTATAAGAATCTACTTTTAGACCACATTAGTCTGGAAAGAATGTCTGCCACCTCTAAAAATCAACTGGCAAAATTTGAATCTCTCTGGTCCCCACTGATCAGCTCCATCGCATGATGGGGGTGACGAGCTGTGGTCTAGTTTCATGGCACACCCGGTAGGTGGCTGGGGGTGGGCCGGGGGGGGCCTGGGTGTATGATGGCTCTGGCCTGGAGGCGGTGGCTACCGTTTTGTGGTTTCTGTGTCCGGGCCCTGGTTGTTGGTGGTGGGGACTTGGATGGTGCTCTTATGGTCGTGGGGTGTGGGGCTCGGGGTCCCGTGGTGGCGGTGCTGGCCCCGTCCGGGTGGCCGGCTTCCTCTGTGGGGGCCGGGGTGCGGGGGTCGGGGCCCTGGTGCCCGGGGTTGCCCGTTTCCTGGCTGGGCCCCTCCCTGCGCTGGAGGGGTCTGTGCCCCCTTGGGCGCGCCGCCGTGTGGGGTGGGTTGGCTGTGTCGGGGTGTCTGGCTGGCATTCCGGGATTCTGGGTGCCCTCCCCCATGGGGTGGTGGGGCGCTCAGGTGAGGGAGCAGCAGTTGCCCCACACGGGGCCGGTTGGTTCTGACTCAGGACCACTGTGTGCGTGTGTGTGTATGTGTGAGTATGTATGTGGGGGTGTGTGTCTGTGTGTGTGTGCGTGTGTGTACGTGCGTGTGTATGTGTGCGTACGTGCGTGTGTGTGTGTGTGCGATATTTGTTGTCCTTTGTATGCATGTGGGGTGTGTGTTGTGTCCTGTTTGCAGTGGGGGCAGTGGGTGCCGGCCTGGAGTACGGTGGCGTCCTGGGGGTGCGGTCACCTCAGGCCCTGGACCTGCCTTCCCTGGGCTGCGGGGGGGTGTAGGGAACTGGGGTGCCTAGTGAGCCAGTAGCTAGCTGGCTCTCTTCCTCCGGGGGGTAGTCCTCTGCCTCCCGGTCATATTTATCCTGGCCCCTCCCCTCCTCCCACTCAGTTTAACATCACATTATGCACACATAGGTTCTCGGGGGTGGGGGGCTCGTGCTGCAGTGAGTAGGGCCATCACCTCGGCTCTGCTCGCTGTGCTGCGTGATGTCCCACTCCTCCTTTTTTAATTGCATTATACAGCTCACAACACATCATAGTACATATAGGGCCTTGGGGGGCAGGTGTGTCACACAGTGGTTAGTGGGTGGCACTGCTGAGGTGGCCCCACTTGTCTGTTCACTGCTGCCTGCACCTCAATTTTATTTACATTTTAGACATTGAGGGCCTTGGGGGGACAGTGTGGATGGGCGCTGTTATTCAGTGCTCATATTACATCTGTCCCTCCAATTTTAAAAGCACTGTAGTTTTCACACAGCCATACACATTCTTCTCAGTACATACATTCACATCACCCCCCCAACACGCTGAGTGGGAGGAGGGGGCGGGCGGGCCTTCTCACACCCCGGTTCCATGCACCCCGCCTGGGATGGGGACTGGCTCATTGTTCGGGGCTGAGTTGGCTGCTTCCCTGGGTTGCCGCTGGCTTGGTGCTGGTACCCGCTCTCCCACATTAGGTGTCCATGTATGTTACATGTGCGTATGCATGAGTGTGTGACTGGTGCATGCGAATGTGCGTGCGTGTGTATGTGCGTGTGTGTACATGAGGGAATGACTGGTACGTGTGTGTGTGTGTGTACGTGCGTGCTTGTGAGAGTGTGTGTGTGTGGACAGCTGGGCCTGGGTTGGTGGCTTGCCAAGCCTTGGCACCGGTGGGACACGGAGGGTGGGAGTTACCCCTCCCTACCGCTCCACGCTGCTCCCCACTGGTCGTCACTGCCGCCCCTGGGGTGTGGGTGCCCGTGGGTCCCGGGATGTGTGGTCGGATGTCTCGGCATGGTTTTTGGCCTGCTCCCTTGGCGGCCGTGACCTGGGGGTGGCTTGGGCCTCTTTGGCGCGTGGGGGGGCTCTGCCGGGTGTCGGGCTGCTCTCGGGCGCTTGGGGCCTCGGGGGCCGCATGCCTGGCTCGTGCTGGGGGTGCCGGCCTGCCGGGGGGGGTGGGCTGCCCGTCGTCTCTGGCTCTCTGGACTCTAGCCCCTGGATTGTGGGGGTTCCGTCTGTAGCCTCCCTCCTTCCTCTTCTGGGGAGTGTACGCGGTTGCCATCGGGATGTGTGGCCCCAAGTCTTCTGAGCTCCTGTGCTGTGGATGGCCTGGGTCCCCTGGGTCCTTCCCTATCTACCTCTGGATCGCGGGGGGCATGGTTGCAGTTTCTCGCCCTCATTATCGAATACATTGCATGACAAAGGCGCATACACACACATTACTACAAACAATAAACTTGTGTGTGTGTGTTTGTGTGTGTGTATATGTAGGTGCATATGGGTGTGTGTATGGATGTGTGTGTGTGTGTGTGTGTGTGTGAGTATATCAACCCCTTTATTTATTTATTTATTTATTTTTTTTTCTTCTATCTCCTTTCTTCCTTTTCTCCCCCCCCCCCCCCCCCCCCCCTTTTCTCCCCCCCACCTCCTGTTCTTGCCCCTTCCTTGTTGCCTGTCAGACTTGGCATGAATAACTAAATAAAAAGATAAATAAATAAAAATAAAATTGCAAACATTAACAAGAAGAGCCTATAGGAAACATATAGAGCTGTTCTTGTCAAAGCAAATATGTTTGGTACATCAGTGCATTCGGATCATCATTCCGATTGTGAAAGATGCCAGACATGACAGGCTAAAAAAAAAAAACAGATAAGGGAATGGTCATCTGGACAGTTTTTACAACCTACCGGTCACTTCATGGTCACACACTCCCTAGTTGAACAACATATAAGAGGTTAAAGTAAAATCACATGTATTCAAAAATGAATATTAAACAACGAAAAATGGGTTGTTTTTTAGTTGTCATTTTATACTCCATATCCATACAATGTAAAACATTATATTTCCTTTATTCCATTTGAAATCAAAACATAAATCTGCCAAGAATATGAAATGGATAAAGGGCCCATCTTTTTATTTTTCTCAAGCCAGACGTTTAACACCGTCATCAAGGAAACTCATGGAGTGTGTTTGATGCTTTACTTTGTTAGTTTATGGTTTTCGAGCTGTTAGGATAGCTTTAGAACCACATTCTGAGGCAATTGTAGACATGGCAAGAAGGAGACTGTCTTCTACAGCAATCCGTGTTGTTAATTTCCAATGTTATGGGGAAGAAAGGGGGTTCTTCCTGAGGACCATCGGGAGGTTTTGCATGGAAAATGGCGTAAGTGGACTCTCTGATGCACATCTGGAGGTGGAGGTGTGAAAAGTCTAAGAGACAAGCATTTGCGGTTCCAAAAAACAATGTTCTGTTCGACGTCACCCGAGGGTCCCTGCCAAGTCGCCCAAGGTGTCCCACCACCTTTGTCAGTGCTGGCCACCCCGGTCCCAGGCCGGCATCCCAAGTTATCTCCTCTCTGCTGTTGGTCGTCTGGCCAGCCACCAGAGTCCTTCAGTCACCACTTGCATAGGTTGTGTACAGAGGCCCCTCAAAGACCCAGTGCTGAAGTCTAATTAGCGAACATCTAACCAAGCTAGTTCTCTGACCAGCTTCAACAGAGAACCAGTATCATGTGATGGATAACATTAGTATGCAGCTGTATTTGAGCTTTGATTCCTTCAAAGAGTTTAGTTTGTTTTTGCCAAGTGTTAACTGTGTTCTGATGTTATACACCACATGCGAGGTATTGTTAATCTACTGTACTGATGCTAAAGTTTATTGGGAGTTTATTGTAGAGTTTGTTGGGTTTTGGAGTTTGTTTTTTCTTTATATTTTTCCCTGTTGATGTTCATGTGTGTACTTAATATTGCACACATTTAGCACGCAATGCTGCTGTCTAGTGAAAAGTTGTTTGTGGAATACAGTTTTTTAAATGGTATCATTTGTCATGTTTTTATTACAAAATAGTCTTTCACAGTGTCCAGTGCCCAACAGTGACAGGCTACTGCCTGACCACCGGACGCTCTCCCTTGATCTTCCTCCCCACACCTGGCTCCAGGGTGGGCCCCCACCCAGTTACACTATCCCAAGCAGGATAAACTGTTCCCTTTATGTATTTTCCATAGGGCTTGGTTGAATCACCCCTCATCTAGGACCAATTTGCCATGGGAGACCCTACCAGGGGGCAAAGCCCTGGACAGCATTGCTCCTGGGATCATTGGGGCACACAAACCCCTCCATGAAAGAAGATAAGGTGGCAATTCAAGGAGGAATCCAAATAAAATCAATAAGAGTGGTTATAGTGCCAAATACATTTGTATTTGGCACTATAACCACACTCATCAAGGTTTCCAGTCTCCTTATCCTCCTTGTCTGTCTCCTCTGACTCTGATTCCATCCAAAATTAATCCAGGCTATCTCTGGCACCTCCAGGCTGAGCCTGTGATTCATCTATGGGCTCCTCATTTGTTCTTCGCTTCTCTCCCTAAACAGCCACACAGTTTTGATGTTATCTGTCACAATGAGCAGTACCCTGTCTTCTCCCACATGCATCAGTGTGGCAAGAAATGGACTCCCTGTTTGTGGGTGCTCCATTCAGCCTCCAGGTGGATTATAAATGTAAGAAGCTATTAATCCTCTCTTGATCCAGCCATCTATACAGAGGGCCAGCTTCCTCTCATCCTTTATTATTTCTTTCAGCTTCTCCTTAGCCTTTTCCATGTCGCTCCAATAAGCTTATTATTCATTCTTGCAGCTCCAGGTGAGTTAAATTTGGGTTCGAGCAAAAAGCTGAACATTTTAAAGCAGTCAGGCACATAGTCATATGAAAATTACAGTCCCGATATACAAATTTATCAGTGCATCCTGCCACCTGTGTATTAACTAGCCAGCAGTTATTTTTTTCTGTGAAAAAGTACATTATGGTTGTCACCTTGCTATATGGCAACAATTCTGGTTCTCTGTCAGAGCCAGAGGAGCTACTCAGAGACTCTAGCTTGGCTTAATGAGTATCTACTCACTATCACTATTAGCCTTGTGCATGCTTCCCCTTGAGAAGTGTTCCTCACATTATGTCATCCACAACAAGATACTTGCTTCTGTCTCACTATTGTACTCAAAGAAATCCCATATGGGACTTTTCTCTCAACTTTTGCTGTCACCATTATTTTGCAGACTGGCAGGGTAAGCAGACACACACAGTGAGGTGTCGTATGGTGCTGCCAGTAAAACTGCTAAAGTGGAAAAAAATAATTTCATATCAAATCACAAGGATCTATAATTTTAGTATGTTTAAGTTAAATTAGTTAAACAAACATTATGGTTTCAGTTATTGTTTTTTCCTTTTAATTACCACTTTTATTTACTTCAGTTAATGAAATTTTTTTTTACTCTCAGTTTTATTTAGTTTTTTTTGTTAACAAAAATAACCTTGATACTTTGGTGAGTTGTTTAGGATGTGCTTATTTTTTTGTTTGGGAAGCAGTACTGTTTTGCAGCTGTTAGCTACTGTTACTGTTAAATACAGAAACGTTTCACAATTTAATTATGGAAAATTTCTATATTTTTACGTGATGTTAATTTCTGTTATTTTGCTGTATTTTTCTGGTGCCCCAGCTCACTCACCTTGTGGGCAGTCTTTTGTCCTCCTCCAAGTTTGGGTCCTCTGCCAGAGGCCTGGGAGTTTGAGGGTCTTTTGTAGTATCTTAGCTGTTCCTAGGACTGTGTTCTTCTGGACAGAGATCTCGGATCTCCCCCTGTAACCACCATTAACCCTTTAATGGGAAACAGCTGGAGGTCCTTCACCAACCACCTGCTCAGTAAGTGAAGAAAAGCAAACTTTGTAGCTGCTCCATCCACCCTGTTTGTTTCACGCAGGGAAAAACTGCAGTACGGAAGTTAAAATATGCAGATGAACTGTTAATGTAAAAAAGTATTCTTATCCAGTTACTCAGGTAATTGATGGTATAATTGATTGAATGCTCGATTACTAAATTAGGCGATAGTTGCAGCCCTAATGAAGTTTGCAACATACCATAAGCCAATGCATCACCTTCTCACATAGGAGCAACAGGATTCAGGTGATAGAGCGATTGTTGTAAGTAAGTAAAGTTTATTTATATAGTGCTTTTCACAGACAAAAAGTCACAAAGCACTGTACAGTAATTATAACACAATATCAAAAAACCCAGACAAAACACCATGTTAAAAACATTAACATTACAATATGAAAAGAAAAAGACTAAAAATAAAGTCAACAGAAAGCCTGGTTAAACATAAAGGTTTTCAACTGTTTTCTTAAGACTCCACAGAGTCAGCTAAATGGAGCTGGAGTGGTAAACAGTTCCAGAGCTTTGGTGCCACTGCCTGAAAAGCTCTGCCCCTCCCTGGTTCTTAGTCTTGTACGTGGGAAAACTAAAAGATTTTGATTTTGTTGTGTGTGTGTGTGCGTGTGTATACACACACACACACACACACACACACACACACACACACACACACACACACACACACACACAGCTCAAAAAAGAAAGAACACTGAATTAACATCCTAGATCTGAATGCATGAAATATTCTCATTGAATACTTTGTTCTGTACAAAGTTGAATGTGCTGACAACAAAATCACACAAAAATCATCAATGGAAATCAAATTTATTAACCAATGGATGCTTGGAGTTGGAGTCACACACAAAATTAATGTGGAAAAACACACTACAGGCTGATTCAACTTTGATGTAATGTCCTTAAAACAAGTCAAAATGAGGCTCAGTATTGTGTGTGGCCTCTGCATGCCTCTATGACCTCTCTACAATGCCTGGGCATGCTCCTGATGAGGTGGCGGATGGTCTCCTGAAGGATCTCCTCCCAGACCTGAACTAAAGCATCTGCCAACTCCTGGACAGTCTGTGGTGCAACGTGACGTTGGTGGATGGAGCGAGACACGATGTCCCAGATGTGCTCAATCGGATTCAGGTCTGGGGAACGGGCGGGCCAGTCTATAGCTTCAATACCTTCATCTTGCAGGAACTGCTGACACACTCCAGCCACATGAGGTCTAGTTTTGTCCTGCATTAGGAGGAACACAGGGCCAACCGCACCAGCACAAGGGGTCTGAGGATCTCATCTCGCTGTGCGACCCTCCAAAGAAATGTCACCCCACACCATTACTGACCCACTGCCAAACCAGTCATGCTGAAGGATGTTGCAGGCAGCACATCACTCTCCACGGCATCTCCAGACTCTGTCACATCTGTCACATGTGCTCAGTGTGAACCTGCTTTCATCTGTGAAGAGCACAGGGCACCAGTGGCGAATTTGCCAACCCTGGTGTTCTCTGGCAAATGCCAAGCGTCCTGCTTGGTGTTGGGCTGTGAGCACAACCCACATCTGTGGATGTCGGGCCCTCATACCATCCTCATGGAGTTGGTTTCTAACCATTTGTGCAGACACATGCACATTTGTGGCCTGCTGGAGGTCATTTTGCAGGGCTCTGGCAGTGCTCCTCCTGTTCCTCCTTGCACAAAGGTGGAGGGAGCAGTCCTGCTGCTGGGTTGTTGCCCTCCTACGGCCTCCTCCACGTCACCTAGTGTACTGGCCTGTCTCCTGGTAGCACCTCCAGCCTCTGGACACTACGCTGACAGACACAGCAAACCTTCTTGCCACAGCTCGCATTGATGTGCCATCCTGGATGAGCTGCACTACCTGAGCCACTTGTGTGGGTTGTAGAGTCCGTCTCATGCTACCACGAGTGTGAAAGCACCACCAACATTCAAAAGTGACCAAAACATCAGCCAGAAAGCATAGGTACTGAGAAGTGGTCTGTGGTCCCCACCTGCAGAACCACTCCTTTACTGAGTGTGTCTTGCTAATTGCCAATAATTTCCACCTGTTGTCTATTCCATTTGCACAACAGCATGTGAAACTGATTGTCAATCAGTGTTGCTTCCTAAGTGGACAGTTTGATTTTACAGAAGTTTGATTTACTTGGAGTTATATTGTGTTGTTTGTGTTCCCTTTATTTTTTTGAGCAGTGTATATATATTCAATTCAATTCAATTCAGTTTTATTTATATATCGCCAAATCATAACAAACAGTCACCTCACGGCGCTTTGTATAGTGGGTTAAGACCCTACAATAATACAGAGAAAACCCAACAGTCAAAACGACCCCCTATGAGCAAGCACTTGGCGACAGTTTTAAGCCTAATCTTAAAAATAGAGAGGGTGTCTGTCTCCTGAATCCAAGCTGGGAGCTGGTTCCACAGAAGAGGGGCCTGAAAGCTGAAGGCTCTGCCTCCCATTCTACTTTTAAGTATTCTAGGAACCACAAGTAAGCCAGCAGTCTGAGAGCGAAGTGCTCTTTTGGGGTGATATGGGACTATAAGGTCTCTGATATAAGATGGGGCCTGATTATTCAAGACCTTGTAGGTCAGGAGAAGGATTCTAGATTTAAGGGAGCCAATGAAGAAAAGCCAATATGGGAGAAATCTGCTCTCTCTTGCTAGTCCCTGTCAGTACTCTAGCTGCAGCATTTTGGATCAACTGAAGGCTTTTCAGGGACCTTTTAGGACAGCCTGATAATAATGAATTACAATAGTCCAGCCTAGAAGTAATAAATGCATGAATTAGCTTTTCAGCATCACTCTGAAAAAGAATGTTTCTAATTTTAGAAATATTGCGCAAATGCAAAAAAGTGGTCCTACATATTTGTTTAATATGTGCATTGAAGGACATATCCTGGTCAAAAATGACTCCAAGATTTCTCACAGTGTTACTGGAGGCCAAAGTAATGCCATCCAGAGTAAATATCTGGTTTGACAACATGTTTCTAAGATTTGTGGGGCCGAGTACAAGAATTTCAGTTTTATCTGAATTTAGAAGCAGGAAATTAGAGGTCATCCAGGCCCTAATGTCTTTAAGACATTCCTGCAGTTTAACTAATTGAATTGTGTCATCTGGCTTCATTGATAGGTAAAGCTTAGTATCATCTGCATAACAATGAAAATTGATGCACTGCTTTCTAATAAATACTGCCTAAGGGAAGCATGTATAATGTAAATAGAATTGGGCCTAGCACAGAACTCTGTGGAATTCCATAATTAACCTTAGTGTGTGAAGAAGACTCCCCATTTATATGAACAAAATGGAGTCTATTAGGTAAATATGATTCAAACCACTGCAGTGCAGTACCTTTAATACCTATGGTATGCTCTAGACTCTTTCAAGAATCTTTGAGAGAAAAGGAAGGTTGGAGATTGGCCTATACTTAGCTAAGACAGCTGGGTCAAGTAATGGCTTTTTAAGTAGCGGTTTTATTACAGCCACCTTGAAGGCCTGTGGTACATAGCCAACTATTAAATAAAGATAGAAAGAATCATCAGTAATTGGAAAGACTTCTTTGAACAGTCTAGTAGGAATGGGATCTAATAAACATGTTGCTGGTTTGTAGGAAGTAACTACTGAAGTTAACTCCGAAAGATCAATTGGAGCGAAAGAGTCTAAACAAATACCAGCAGCCAAATATGAAAATAAATCTTTTTTTTTTTTAATTCAAGTTTTTTTTTTTTAATTTGGGAATAACATGAAGAAAGTGTATCACATGGTCACAAAGCGTAATACAATGTTTTACAGTTCTCTTATCAAATGGTATTAATAATGTAGACATTGTATCTCTTCATGTGGTTGTTAAATATTCAGTAACCTGTATTCTTTTTTTTTTTTTTTATAAGCAACATTTCATTACAATAAAACAAGTCAAACAATTGAGTAGCTAGGGAACAATGGGTTTCACCTCGTTTTCATTTGTTTCAGATCTGGTGTTTATAAAAGTCCACCATGGCTTACAACATTTTTCAAATCTCCTATGTTCCAGTCTCAGTGCAAACGTCAGTTCTTCCACCCGGAGAATGTCCTGAATGACATTTGTCCAGTCTTCTAGTGTAGGTGGTTTATCAGTCATCCAATTCCGAGTAATTGCGTTTTTACTGGCCGTTAGCATTGTATTAAACATATATGTCTTATAAAACCCCTTTACACAGTTTGGCTGTTTGCCTACAGTAGGTACAAAATCTCAAAGTCTAAAGCAATACTGGCCCAAATATCACTCTCCACACTCTGTTAAATTTTCCCCTAATAAGAAAATAACTTGGAGCAGCTCCAAAAGATATGGAAATGACCAGCTTGTTTCGACCTGCATGACCTCCAGCATGATCTATCAGCATTTCTGCCTCTCTGGGATGGTGTTCTGAAGAAGCGTGTAACATTCTTCCAGGCAAATTCCCTATATATTAGTGATGATTTACATTTCCAACAGCTTTTCAATATATTTAACCAGTCTTCGATGTGGGTATGATGGATGCCCTCTTTCTCCCATTTCTCCTTGATATATAGTGTATCCTCACCCTCCAGGTTTTGTAGCTCGTTGTATATTTTGGATGTTAATTTGTTAATGGAAACTGATTGGTATGACTTCATAAAGATATTTAGAATGCCAGCAAAAGGCCTATCTGGTTCATCTTTGTTTGTTTTTTTCTAAATAATGCTAGGTTTGTAGAAAACGAAAGAAATCTTTATTATCGAGACCATATTTCTGTTTAATGTCTTGAAAGGTTCTTGGGGAGCCTTTATGGTAGAGATCATTTTATTTTACCAGGCCCTTTTCAGTCCATTTTTTAAAGGTGTTGTCTGTTTTATTTGGAGAAAAACCTTGGTCGTATGCCATCCATCTAATCAGTCTTAAGTGCTATTTCTAAGCATGGGCTAAGGTCCTTCCTTCCATCCATCCATCCATTCTCTTCCGCTTATCCGGGGCCGGGTCGCAGGAGCCTAAGCAAAGAAGCCCAGGCTTCCCTCTCCCCAGCCACCTCCTCCAGCTCATCCGGAGGGACCCCAAGGCGTTCCCAGGCCAGTCGAGAGATATAATCCCTCCAGTGTGTCCTGGGTCTACCACGGGGCCTCTTCCCGGTGGGACATGCCCGGAACACCTCACCTAAGAGGCGGCCAGGAGGCATCCTAATCAGATGCCCAAGCCACCTCAACTGGCTCCTTTCGATGTGGAGGAGCAGCGGCTCTACTCTGAACCCCTCCCGGATGGCCGCACTCCTCACCTTATCTCTAAGGGAGAGGCCAGCCACCCTTCGAAGGAAACTCATTTCTGCCGCTTGTATTCGCGATCTTATTCTTTCGGTCACTACCCAAAGCTCGTGGCCATAGGTGAGGGTAGGAACGTAGATCGACCAGTAAATCAAGAGCTTCGCTTTTACACTAAGCTCTCTCTTAACCACGACAGACTGGTGCAGCGTCCGCATCACTGTAGAGGCAGCCCCGATCCGTCTGTCGATCTCCCGCTCCCTTCTCCCATCACGCGTGAACAAGACCCCGAGATACTTGAACTCCTCCACATGGGGTAAGAACTCGTTCCTGAGCTGGAGAGAGCACTCCACCTTTTTCCGGCTGAGGACCATGGCCTCAGACTTAGAGGTGCTGATTCTCATACCGGCCGCTTCACACTCGGCTGCGAACCGTTCCACTGCGAGCTGGAGGCCACCCCCTGATGAAGCCAACAGAACCGCATCATCCGCAAAAAGCAGAGATGAGACTGGGAGGCCACCGAGGAAGAAGCCTTCCGCCACCTGGCTACGCCTAGAAATTCTGTCCATAAAAATTATGAACAGAATCGGTGACAAAGGGCAGCCCTGACGGAGTCCAACACCCACAGGAAACAAATCCGACTTATTACCGGCTATACGGACCAAGCTCTCACTGCGGTTGTACAAAGACTGAATGGCCCGCAACAACGGGCCAGACACCCCATACTCCCGCAGGACCTCCCAAAGGACACCCCGAGGGACGCGGTCGAATGCCTTCTCCAAGTCCACAAAGCACATGTAGACTGGTTGGGCAAACTCCCACACACACTCGAATATCCTTGAGAGGATAAAGAGCTGGTCCAGCGTTCCGCGACCAGGTCGAAAACCGCATTGTTCCTCCTGGATCCGAGGTTCGACTAACGGACGGGCCCTCCTTTCCAGCACCCTGGCATAGACCTTACCGGGGAGGCTGAGGAGTGTGATCCCCCGAAAGTTGGAGCACACCCTCCGGTCTCCCTTCTTAAGGATGGGGACCACCACCCCGGTCTGCCAATCCATTGGCACTGCCCCAGATCTCCACGCGATGTTGCAGAGGCGTGTCAACCAAGACAGCCCTACAACATCCAGAGCCTTCAGGAACTCAGGGCGAATCTCGTCCACCCCAGGGGCCCTGCCACCAAGGAGTTGTTTAACTACCTCAGTGACCTCACCCCCAGTGATGGTCAAGTCATCTCCCTCGTCCCCAGACTCTGCTTCCACTACAGAAGTCAGTGGGATTCAGGAGGTCCTCGAAGTATTCCTTCCACCGTCCGACTATAGCCTCAGTTGAAGTCAGCAGCACCCCACCCGCACTATAAACCGTGTGAGTGGAGCACTGCTTTCCCCTCCTGAGTCGCCTGACGGTTTGCCAGAATCGCTTCGATGCCGTCCGAAAGTCTTTTTCCATAGCCTCACCGAACTCCTCCCACACCTGAGTTTTTGCTTCGGCCACTGCCCGAGCTGCATTCCGCTTGGCCTGCCGATACCTGTCAGCTGCCTCCGGAGTCCCACAGGCTAACCAAGCTCGATAGGACTCTTTCTTCAGCTTGATGGCTCCCTTCACCTCCGGTGACCACCATCTGGTTCGGGGGTTACCACCACGACAGGCACCAAACCACCTTGCAGCCACAGCTCTGAGCAGCAGCCTCAACAATGGAGGTGCGGAACATGGTCCATTCGGACTCAATGTCCTCAGCCTCCCTCGGAATGCTGTCGAAGTTCTGCCGGAGGTGGGAGTTGAAGATCTCCCGGACTGGGGCTTCTGCCAGGCGTTCCCAGCACACCCTCACAATACGTTTAGGTGTGCCAGGTCTGTCCAGCATCTTCCCCCGCCACCTGATCCAACTCACCACCAGGTGGTGATCAGTTGACAGCTCAGCTCCTCTCTTCACCCGAGTGTCCAGAACATACGGCCACAGATCTGATGATACGATTACAAAATCGATCATCGACCTGCGACCTAGGGTGTCCTGGTGCCATGTGCACTTATGGACATCCTTATGTTCGAACATGGTGTTCGTTATGGACAAACTGTGGTTTGCACAGAAGTCCAATAACAAAACACCATTCGGGTTCAGATCAGGCAGGCCGTTCCTCCCAATCACGCCCCTCCAGGTCTCACTGTCATTGCCCATGTGAGCGTTGAAGTCTCCCAGCAAGACTATGGAGTCCCCAGATGGAGCACCCTCCAGCACCCCACCCAGCGACTCCAAAAAGGGTGGGTACTCTGAACTGTCATTCGGTGCATAAGCGCAAACAACAGTCAGGACCCGTTCCCCAGCTCGAAGGCGCAGGGAAACTACCCTCTTGTCCACCGGTGTAAACTCCGACGTACAGGCAGCAAGCCGGGGGGATACAAGAATACCCACCCCAGCTCGCCGCCTCCCACCGAGGGCAACTCCAGACTGGAACAGAGTCCAACTCTTCTCCAGGAGATTGGTTCCAGAGCCCAGGCCATGCGTTGAGGTGAGCCCAACTATATCTAGCTGGTATCTCTCAACCTCACGCACTAGCTCAGGCTCCTTCCCCACCAGAGAGGTGACATTCCATGTCCCAATAGCCAGTTTCGATAGCCGGGGATCGGTCCGCCAGGGCCTCCGCCCTCGGCCACCGCCCGACACACACTGCACCCGACCCCTACGACACCTCCTGCGGGTGGTGGGCCTACAGGAGGGCAGGCCCATGTAACCTCTTCGGGCTGCGCCCGGCCGAGCACCATGGGCTAATGCCCGGCCACCAGATGCTCTCCCTCGAGCTCCCTCCCCAGGCCTGGCTCCAGGGTGGGGCCCCGGTAACCCTATCCCGGGCAGGGTAAACTGTTCCCTCGTTGTTGCGAACATAGGGGTCTTCTGAACCGCTCTTTGTCTGGACCCTCACCCAGGACCAGTTTGCCATGGGAGACCCTACCAGGGGGACAAGCCCCCCGGACAACATAGCTCCTGGGATCACTGGGGCACACAAACCCCTCCACCACGATAAAGTGGCGATTCACGGAGGAGTCATTAAGGGGTCATAATTTTCACTAATATTTTTTGTGTCTTTAAGGATGGTCACTCCCAAGTATATAATTGATTCCATGTCCCATTTTATTTTGAAGTTGTCTTTGACAGTGTTACTAAGTGAGTATTTGGAAGTTAAAACCTGAGATTTGTGGGAGTTCAGTTTATATCCAGAAAACTTCCCATATTCTATCAAGGTTTTGTATAATTCTGGGTGGGATTCCTGAGGTTTTTCCAAGTAGATTAGGATGTCGTCTGCAAATAGGGCTAACTTTTGTTCTTTATGGTTTATCTCGATGCCATGTATTTTGGTGTTTTGCCTAATCCATTGTGCTAGAGGTTCAATAAATATGGCGAATAATAATGGGGACATGGAGCATCCTTGTCTACAGCCCTGTTCAATTTTTATTTTTCCTGATAGTCACCCATTAATCCTGATCTTGCCAGTAGGCTTGTTGTACAGTTCCTGAATTACCTTTAAGAACCTATTGCAAAAATTGAATCGGGACAGGGTTCTGAATAAGAATGACCAGTCTACGGTATCAAAAGCTTTTTGTGTGTCTAAGCCCAGTATAATTGCTTGTCTGTCATTCCTTATAATATGACTGAAGATAAATCTTTGAGATGTTTATGAATAATTTTTTCTCTAATATCTAAAATTTTATTTTTAAAGAAATCCATGAAGTCACTACTAAAAGTGAAAGGAATCCTCGGCTCTACAGAGCTCTGACTCTTTGTCAGCCGGGCTACAGTGCTGAAAAGAAACCTGGGGTTGTTCTTATTTTCTACGATTAATGATGAGTAGTAAGATGTCCTAGCTTTTTTTTTTTTAATAGAGCAACAAACTCTTTTTCCAGGCTTAATGAGCATCTTCTAATTTAGTGAGATGCCATTCCCTCTCCAGCTTACGGGTTATCCAAAATCGTAAGAAGTGAGGATGTAAAACTATTGATGAGATAATCTACCTCACTGGGAGCAGAGTTTAGGTAGTTTCAAAACCAAAACAATGAATCAACATACTAAGATGGTCAGTAGGCCTGGAAAAAACAAAAAGACAAAAACTAAAAGAAACAGAGTTGGTGACAGTTCTGAAGAGTGACACCTCTATGGGCATTCAACCAGAAAAAGGAAAAATAGAGTAATATTTCAAAAATAATTTGTTGATATTTTCAATCAATTATTGCTATTTTGGGTCACAAGCACTACTGCAGAAATGTCAGCTCTGGCAGTATCACTGGTTTCCAGTGATGAAGGTTCATGTTATAGTTAGGATTCGATTAGTGCTAATTTATAATGGACTGGATTATGGTGACTAAACCAATAAACCTGCAGACTTATACTAAAATAATTTTTCATACCTGGTGAACAAGTCAACTGAACCATTCTGGCTATTTTTCACAAATGCACATCTTTCATGTCTCCACAAGATGGAGCCATAAAACAAGCTCCTATTTTCCATGACTAAAGGGAAGATTGAGTCTATAGATTTTTAGGGCCAATTCAGCAGCCTCATAACAGTCAAAAAAAGGTGGTGTTAAATGCATCAATTCAATTCAATTTTATTTATATAGCGCCAAATCACAACAAACTGTCGCCTCAAGGTATCAGACTCCAGGTGTTCTCAGGAACATTTTGCTACTCACTGTAGCAAAATGGGTGGACGCTTAAGTGTCAGCAGAACCTGGGTTGCTCCTCCTTGCAGTGTAGGCAGCTGTACAACATTTTTCAAAGCCACCAACAACTCTAGTGCTTCAGGATAAACCCTGCAAAACAGGTCTGTACATCAGAATGCAGAATGTAATTAAATATCCAGTATATTTCCAGTTTGCAGCACAAGGAGAACATCAGAGGGTTTTACTGGTAACCCTCAAAGGGTTTACTTTGACTGTGATACATGATCACCTCACTCTGTGGTCTCACTCAACCTCAGCCTGGTGAGCTGCATCCCTATCCCGAGATCTGCAGCTTAACCATTTCTTTTACCAAACTGTCAGCTGAAGAAAATCTGTAAATGTTAATTTCAAAAATGGATAAGCTTATCCTATATTTTTAGATAGTACTTTTCAGAAAAGAAAAGAAGATTGAAGGAAGGAGTACAGAAAGTCAGGAGGAGAAAGAGAAATTAAGAGGCAAAAAAAACAGCATAAGGAGTCTGTTTGTTGCTGGGTGCATAAATTGCATTAAAACATATTGCATTTTCAAAACAATCTCTGGTTGCTGTTTGTTAATGAGTATTTCAAAAATTCTTATTTGGAAAACAAGAACATCATCAGAAATTATGGATATAATATTAACAGAAACTTGCTCTTTCTGAAAAAGTTCATTTGGATTTTGGCACCAGTACTGGGGCTGCGGCCGGCGAGGACCTATTATCACTTCTTGTGGCTATATTTATTGTTTCTGTCCCTTTGATTGCAAATTTGGCCCCCTGAACTCACCAATTTTGGCACAGAGGACAGGTCTGATGAAAAATTAAATTTTCTTACTGTTGAAAAGAACACACTCTAAGCCACATCCCAAATACCCCATTGTATTTTAATGGAAAGCCTGATGTTTCTGCATCACACACTTTATTCAATGCTTTTGAGCTGTACATTGTTCACAAACATTTCCACTAAAGCCCTTGTTGATGTTACATTGCAGAAGGACATGGCCCTGCCACCATGGCAAGCTTCAATCCTTCACCATGACATTTCAATTGCCTTTCATTGCCATACTTTATCCCATTGCCCTCAAACTTCACAAGTGTGATAAGGACCCACACCTGAACACATCCACATGACATTATTGAATGAAAGTTGCAGTGCCACCTAATGGAAACAGGAACTGTGAGCAAAAACTTCAAAGACACAATGGCCAATCTGCACCAAACATTACTGCTTTGTTAAGAGCTCCATCCTGAACACACTGATCTGCATATGCTCAGTGACTGCCACTATGGGCTACACAAATTGGAATCAGCAGTACTTTAATTTACTGCTGATTCCAGGTTCACTGCATCCAGCTTAAAAGAGCTCTGTAAAACTTCAGACATTGCTCATGCTTCAGAGTGACAGCTGTGACTTCTAATTCAATGGCAAGCCCTTCTGGCATGCTCATTAGACATGAAAGAGGAAGTGCTTGTAAGCCAGGGAAAGCTCAGAAACTCATGAAATTTGCCACACATATCTATCATGATAATGGCTTTTTGGTTTGTGTTAATGTACTTTTTTTGTTTTGCTTTTACAGTGTAGGACCATCTCCTTCAATAGAGAGTAAACCACTGTATTTATTTTTAGCTATAGATAAGAGATAAGTGTTTACAGTTCAGGCTGGCTCATATAAAGGTCTGACACTTAGAGCCTCTCCCTTCTTTTTTCACCAAGTGAAAGCAGCTATAAGTTTCAAAGAGGCAACTCTGCTGCTTGCTCTCACAGTTCAATATTCTTCATGATGTTTGAGTAATCATCATAGCCTTTTTCCTCAATGAAGAAGGTGGAGCTTCCCCACAATAAAGCACTAGAATCTCAATAACAGCTACTGGATGGTACAATAGTCTGAGATGCCAGCAAGTAGTATGATTGTGTCATCATTTTCAGGAATATGTCCATACAATCAGCTGTTGAACTTTAATTCTCAAGTCCATTATCAAGTAAGTCCTGGTGCATTTTATCTTTGTATTGACTGTGATACAGAATCAAAACATGGAACTGATAACCTTCTCTGTATAATGACAGAAGTGTCTCTTAATAGCAGATTGACTGAGGTCAGTTGTTAAGATGTGAATCACTTTGCCAACAAAAGCATTAACAGCGCATCATCAGTGACAATTATTTCTTTCTTTCAAGGTCTGATCAGTTGAGGTGCAGGTTTTGTCCTGGACATCTATTCCTTCAATTTGCACAGTCCAGCATAATCCAGGCTATAAAAGTGGAGGTGCTGTGGTTATGCTGCTCAAAGCTGCTGTCCTGCTTTAATGAGAGAGGCACTCTGAAGGCTTCAGGAAATGCTGTTAGGCTACAGACTTGTGAAGGTAAGGTCATGGCTTTGTGATATGGAATATTTTGAAAGGATACTTGTGAAGATTAGGTAAAAAGAAAAATACGTGCACAAATTTTCCAAGTTAAATTTTTTTTAATTATTACAACAATCTCATAATAGCCATTATTACAATAGCCCTCAGTCAGTTTTCATCACTCATTAAATGCTTGGAAACTTTTTCAAATATAATGTCCCAAAATAGGCTCCTTCCTCTTAAATTTGAGGATTTGCAGCTTTTCTTATCACATGTAAAAGAGTTTTTTCTTTCGAATGTTGTGAAAAGTGACAGAGAGTTTGGCACGAGTTTAAACATTGTTTTGTATTTAATGTAAATGTGGTGAAACAAGTATCAGAATTTTTACTTAAGCAAAAGATAGACTGGTACCTAAGTAATAGGGAAAATATTTTAAGGATCAAAATAGACTTAAAAGTAAACAGTCTCAAAGTTGCTGACAATAAAGCAGGCCACATTTCACAGATATTTTCCATTAAAAATACTAATAAAAGGCACAAAGAAAGTGGAAGTGTCCACTTTACTGACTCTACTTAGTGGATGGGAGGCCTAACACACAACGATCAGCTGCAGTTACCTGTACTTGAATACCTTACCACCCCTAACTCTGGTATCCAGCTGAATGAGTTATCTTAAACCAAAAAAAAAAAAAAAATCACCCACCACAGTTGAGTTAAAGGGGGAAAAGTATGCACAGAGGAGCAAACTTTTGTTTTCTTAGTTTTTTTTTTGTAGCTGGCAGTGAGTATGCGTTTTAGTGCTCTTAAGGTGGGGATTTTAACCATAGACTGTATAAAAATGCAAGTATCTACTTGGTTGCCAAACAAATGAAAAAACTAACAATATGTGTGACAAAAATGGGAGATTCTTACTGTGAAATCACTGTCATAGTCAAGGACCATGACAAATGATGGGAGAGACACCAGTTTTTCACGTCGGCCGGCAGAAATGGATCCAGACGCAGAGGCAACAGTTTGCCAGAAAAAACATTGTTTTGTTATTACAAAAACAGATATAACAAAACAGGTGGGGGTTGTGAACTGTCTGGCAAGCACGGAGAATCTGTAAAGAGAAAGAAAATAGAGTCAGCCAGGAATTAACTAACTGAATTTGACGGTCAGGGGGGCAAGAAGGCTTACTCAGAGGAACTCAGGTTTAGTGACTGGTTGGGGACGTGGCTGGCGGAGTGAGTCAGGGCCGAGGACGTTCATGGGGCAGGCAGGCGGAAGCGGGAGAGCAGGTGGCCGAGAAGATGGGCTCTGCGGCATGGTGGAGGCTGATTTCGCCGCTCCGAGGGAAGGTGATGCACAGGGAGCGAGTCAGCGTCTCAGCTCGTCCTAAATACTCCCAACCTTGATGGCCACCAGGAACACATGTGCGCCCAGGCACCTCTGTGACAACAGGAAACACAGCTGCCTACTCCAACAGATCACCTGGAAGACAGACACTCCCACAAACCACACAGCCCGCCCTGGCCCATGACACAGTTAAACTCAAGAACACCAGTTTATTTTGTCATAAACACAGACAAACACACAACCAAGCAACAGCATGCCCTGGCCAAGGCAGAGGGCCGTCACACCCCCCTCCATAAGAATGGAGCACCAACCCCAGACTGATGAAATTAAATATGCCTACACAGTAAAACTCAAAACCCCCAGCCCCAAGTAAACCACTAAGAGGGCATACTGCATGTTACCCACCTCCATTCCTACTCTGCCTCAATCCTTCAGCAACCTGGTACCAAAGGAAGCATATTAAGAGGGAAAGTAAACAAAGTTGGAACAAAATAGGCAACATCCAATATTCTGCACCATTAATGATGGGGAGCTCTAGACAAGGCATCTGCCACCACATTGTCAGAACCCTTGATGTAACGAATATCCAACCAGTAAGACTGTAATATAGCGACCATCTTACCAATTTCTGGTTTGGATATTTCAGAGAGTTAAGAAATGTCAAAGGATTGTGATCTGTGTAGACCACCACAGGAGCCACACCAGAACTCACATAAATGTTAAAATACTTTAGGGCCCATAACAGTGCCAATGCTTCTTTTTCAATGGTTGAATAATTTAACTGGTAAGAGTTTAATTTTTTGGCTTGCTGAAGGACAGCCCCTTGCTCCCACATGGCTAGCATCCATCTGAAGTGAGAAAGGCTGGTCAAAGTTTGAAACTGCCAACACTGGAGCACTGCACAACAATGTTTTCACACTTTCAAAAGCTTGTCGACAGGCAGGAAACCAAACAAAGGTCATTTTTCCTTTCAGCAAGTCAGTTAGGGGGGCTACCACTTCAGAAAAGTTCCTGCAGAAACTCTTGTAGTATCCATCAGTTCCTTTTTCATGGTAGGTGTAGAATACCGTTCCACAGCTTTCAGCTTGTCTTGCACTGGGTGAATTGTATCTTGTCCAACCACCCTCCCTAGGTATGTCACGGTCACCTTAGCAAACTCACATTTGGCAAGGTTGATAGTGAGACTGGCATCTGCCAAATAGTCGAACAGAGCCTGGATATGCTGTAAATATGGGGACCATATATCAGACCAAACCACAACATCTAGGTAAACCGTACATCCTTCCAGATCCCCCAATACTTTAGTCACGAGTCTCTGAAACATCACTGGGGCATTACACAGTCCAAAAGGCATGACTTTGTATGAATACAAGCCATCTGGTGTAATGAATGCAGAGATTTCCTGTGCACGTGCAGACAATGGGACCTGCCAATACCCCTTTAGTAAATCAAATTTACTAACATACGTGGAAATGGAAATGACTCTGAATTCCTTAAACGTTCTTCCACCACTGCAGAGTCAGGGCAGGATAAACTGTCCTCCAGCTCGGGTGCCACAGTCTGAGGAACCGAGACTACTGACACTCTCCCCCAGAACATGCTGGAACCACACAACCTGACTGATCTTCAGCCTCAGAAGAACCAGGCTACTGGGAATAATAGGGTTTTAACAAGTTCACATGGCATACTGGGTTGGTTTCCTACACCTAGGGGTGGCGATGATGTAATTTTGTTCAGATACTTGTTCAAGAACCTAATGGGGACCTATAAACTTTGCCTGGAAGGGCAAGCTTTCCACAGGCAACAGGGCAAATACCTGGTCCCCAGCCATGAATCGTCAGCGCTCATCACCTTGATCAAACAGCCTCTTCATTTTACTTTGAGCCAAGGCCAGGTTTTCCTTTGCTATCTCCCCTCCTGCAAACCATTGACAGAGCCAATAAGATTTCTAGGTGGTTCGGCTTTTTTCCTCTGATCATGCAGTAAAGCCAATGGTGTTTGTGTGGCCAAAAACCAGGTCATTAGGACTGAACCCAGTGCTCTCATGTGTGACCTCCCTAGCTGCCAACATCAACCACGGTAACCCTTCCTCCCAATCTCCCCCCAACTGAGTGCAATAAGCCTGCAACAGGGACTTAAGCGTCTGATGGAAACGCTCCAAAGCCCCCTGCTTTTCAGCATGATAGGCTGACGCCTTGTTATGCTTGTCATGAAGCTGTTTAGGGAATTGGAAAAACAGATGAGAGGAAAAATTTGAACCTTGGTCATTTTGAATGATTCTTGGAATACCAAACTATAAATGAACTGAGTGAGTGCATGAACAACACTTCTAGCAGTTATTGTACGCAGAAGGTATGCAGCTGGATAGCGAGTATTCAGAAACATAACCGTGAGGAGATAAATAGCTCCAGACCTAGAACGAGGCAGTGGGCCTACACAATCAATGATTAGATGTTCAAAAGGCTGTGTGACAGCTGGGATGGGAACTAATGGAGCAGGTTTTACCCTCTGATTAGGCTTACCTGTGAGCTGACACATGTGACACGTCTTAACATAATGAGTAATGTTTTTCCAACCATGGCACAGCACCTGATCATATGTTTTCTTAACACCCCAGTGTCCCCACTCATCATGAGCTAGCCTCAACACAAGACTGACATTTTTCCGGCAGCACAACCTGAACAATGGGGTCCCTCAGTGAGGCACCCACTTTCTTACAAGCAGGTTGTCGTGGATGAAGCAACCCCCAGCACTATCGTTCACCTCTGTTGTAGAGAGCACCTGCTCAAACAAGCTCTTGAGAGAAAGATTAGCATGCTGTTCAACCTCCAACTCTTCCTTTGAAACTGAGAGGGGTACATCAGACAAAGAAAATGCACAGAGCTCTGCAGCCTCACACCTGCCAGGCACAGGAACGTGTCACTGCACATGCTGTAAAGATATCCTACAAATGCTTGTCATTCTCACCAGGTTGTTTCTTCACCAGTGGAATTGAGGATACCACCAAAGGCGGAGGGGCATCAGCCCAGACACATGCCCCTGCAGTGCCATTACCCAAAATCAGCACAATACCTTTAACTGGCAAAGCGGGACACACTCCAACCGTTAGTTGACCATGAAAGAGGTCAGACTAGCAAAATTTTTTCTCATCCCTAAAACTGTAATAGAGGACCTGTGTCAGTCTCTTCCGAAAATGGTAAAACTAAAGCCTGAATGAAAGAGTCAAAAGCTGTCGTGTCCCGCCATATCCTCACCAGTCCCATTGCCAGATCTCAGTCTTAAGGGGGGCTTATGAAGTCCAACAGGGGGGCACCACTATTATTAGCTTGATTAGTGATCTGGCTTGGGTGGGCGGGCCAGGGCGGGCCCAAGCGTATCAGTGGGCAGGCACGGCCCCCTAGGGCCCGCCCATAGCGACGGGTCTGATCCTCACTGGTACGTTCAACTCACTTCCCACACAGAAGCCATTAGAGACAAGGTAAAAATGACTGTAGGCTGTCAGGCAGTACTTCTTGCATATCCTGACCACGAAGCAGGTTGGGAACAAACTGGATGCAGAAACACCCAGACAAGTACCTTTTGCCTGTGACAGCGCTCCACTGGACCTAGATTGAGCCTTAAGAGCATAGCAATCAACTTTCCAATGCCCTTTTTTATGACAAAAATTACAAACCTTCCTGAAGTTGTGTGAACTGCTACAGTACTTGCCCTCAGACCTACCTGATGGAACAGAAGGCCTAACATTATCAATGCCTGTACCTGTACACTGTATGAAGTGTGCTACATGCATGTCAACACAGTGTATCTTTTCAGCAGTGGTTTGGCCTGTGGTGGGACTCTTAATGAAACCTCTGGACAATTAGTGTTATGAATTACACAGCTTCAGTTCCTGCTAATGGCAAGTCAAATACCTGTACATTGTTGTTTTTCTCTGCTTGGCTGTGCTCCTCTAGAATGAAATAGTCCGAAATCAGTTCTTCTTTACTGAGCTTTTTTTATTAGTGAGTATTCACTAAATATAGTATTCTCACTTGCTCAGTGGAAAACATAATGAAAGCTCCAGTCACCCATAACTGGAGAAGAAGGTGAGTGTGTATATTGCAGTATGCATAAAAGCCAAATGGAGGCACTAGTGCTCCACATGTGTGCTTGTTCTATACATACAGGCTGTTTAATAGCCTCTGCAAAGCATAAGAGGAAAACCTTGAGCTCTTTCATGTCTTCATACTTTCCAGAGTCAGCAGTCTTGTTGTATAGCCTTCAACACATCTGTCCAATGCTATCAATCAGTTGTTTGCTGATATGCCTATATAACATCTTGTTACAGATATAAAAACATGTACAGAGATGAATGATCTTTGTGTTATGCACTGTCATATATAGTGCAGCATAAACAACAGTGTTCACATATTTATTGAGAAAAGAACAGATCCATAATTTCACAATATCAATTAATTGCTTTATCAGTGGATGACAGTTTTTCAGAAGACGTATCTAAATTTGACATTAGCCTCAACTGAACAGCTTTTTGACCTTTCTACATGCTACATGCTTTTAGTTCCTCCTTTTTAGAAGGAGGTTTAAAAAATAAATGTCTGCTCAAGGTCCCAGCTAATTGGTTTAATTAAGCGGTCCACTAAATCCATAGATTGTACCAACCTGCTGATGATAGAAGCTTTAATGGATGCTTTTCTTCCCCAAAATTGATTTCTGAGGCCTGAAGATGCATTGTGTTGAGTTACTCTTCAATAATTTTGAAATTTGACTCTTGGGAAACAAAAAAAAACAAAAACTTTTTCTTCTTTGCTACTGGTTGAAAATATTTTAAAATGCAGTGCTTTATAGAGGATTTAACATCAGTCTCATTGATTTTAATTGCTTTTCCACATCCATTATAAAAGTGATTATTGTGAGCCAATTTTCAGCACTGTATATAGACTGAATTTTCTCTTTCACACCAGTAAATATGAACAATAAAAGCAGCATACAGGCACCACACTGCTTAGCAAGTTCAACATGTGTATTATTTAGCTACCCCCCCACCCCCCATACATCGTGTTCACTTGCTGCACAAGACATGTCACATGTGTTTACACAGGAGCTGTTGGATGGACACTGCTCCTCTGTTGCCTATAAACAGCCTGTCATCTTTGCCCTCTTCTGATGGTGGGAGTGGTGGATGGGTGGTCGTCAGAGGGGTTAAAGTTTGTTTGACCCACTTTATTACATTTTCCTGGACGGGCTGTGGGGGCTGCAGGTTGAAGACTGAAAGCACAGCCGAGTTAATGTCAGGGCTTTGTTTGCTGCTACTGTAGGTCTCATCAGGATAGACCCGAGCCAGACAATAGCTGGGATCACAGGTCATCGGAGACGCAGTGTGAGAGAGGGCTGATGTATCAATATTGAGCTATGAGGAGGAGGCCGGTGTGGTCTGTAGCTGCAGGCTGAGATGGTTTTGACAAAACTAAGACCAGTTTGTCTGTTTCATTCCTGGCAAGATGCTGCAGAGCCACAGGTTTGGCACATAGCACTTCTTACAGATGTTGATTATTTGATGACCAGAACTCTGGATCACTTAAATATACCCCTTTTCTCAAGTGATCTAAAGTTCACTCTTAATAAACACCTCTACCTTCTATGGAAGGTTGGACATTTATTTAGAGTCAGTTTCTGAAGGATTATTGTCTATTATTGTCCACACTTGAGTGGACTTCAAACATGCAGTTGAGATGCTTTTTCTATCCTGCCATTGGGTATGCTAGAGACTTTATGAAAGCTGCACCCTAGATCCAAAGAGACGATGAAGGCTTCAGTTGTCAGAAAACCAAGTATTTGTGTGATTGCCTAACATTGATTCAGTAATTTGTTAAAGTTTACTTTTTACATTCTTCACACTTATCTCACTTTTGATGTGCTTGGCCACATGTGACAGTATGAATACCTCCCAGGAGAGAGTGTTTGAAAGCATGTGTCCATATCCTCAAGTCCAGACAAAAAGAACCAAAAGACAGTGAGTTCTGGAGACAGATCATATAGCCTGGAGGAAGTTGTGAATGTGGTTTCAGCAGGTATGAGCATGGTTGGAAGATACCTTGCCCAAACACTTAATTTCAGTCATTCTTTTGAACCTTTAACTCCTGCTTAGCATTTGGCATTTATTTTGTTTACACTCTCACCGTTCTGTGTCGTGTGGCTGTGATTTCTTTAAGTTTTACTCCCATCCTTTCGGCTTTGTTGCTTTTAATTTGGATTTTGTTATACTCATACCACCACTCTCTATCTTTCATCAATTCCTGTGACCCCAACACATGTGGCTCTGACTTATCCAGCCGTGGCATTGACCCCTCCATTCATATCGACTGGCTTTTTCCCATGACCTCTTGACCTCTTGGGGTCAAACCTGCAGCCGTCTGGACCTCCTTCTCCTCCAACTGGCTCCTATCTCCACCCCTCAGATGGATTAATTCTGCTCATAACATATACAGGATAACATTGTTGTTTCAACAGAGTGAATCCACAAAACACCAGCCCCTGGCTACAAAATAATTTCTGTGGTTATGGTTAAAAATTTCTCATCAAGCCCCTGAATTGACCAGTGTATTTCAAAGTTTTCTCATTGAATTTGTCACTTTGGAGAAGCAAGCTACATGACGCCAGAGAACTTTCTCTGCCTGTCTCTCTTTTACTCCCTGTCTGCTGCTCTCTGAACTCGCTGTCCTCAATTCCACGGCATGGTTTTGATACATAATGTCCTGCTAGGGAGAATCTGGGTCAGTGTGGGGAGCCTGAGATAGAGATAGCACAGGCACACGGCTGACTATCTGAAGAAATGCGTCACACATTGCCATCCTGAATCTAGAGAAAACAATACCACTTTGGAGGTTTAAAATTTCATATACATAACATAACTGTCAGATTTCTCTTCTTGAGGTGTGGAAATATCACTATGTTTACCCGTGGGATCATTGATAAGGCACGAGAGAGCCAGGCCCAAGCAGGTAAATAGCCTGGCTGTGATAGTAAATATCACACTGGTCGAGATACTATTTTATCGCCTTCAAGCAGAAGTGATGCAGGAAATTGTTCATATGAGAACATTTCAATGGCTTCAGTGACTGCTTTTGATTTCCTTGTCATCTTGAGTGACATGCTCATTAGTTTTGGATTAAATATTACATCACTGAAATCTAGACAGGCATGATATGATTGAATTACGCAGACTGGGAATATGCAGCAAGCCTATGATATTTTTGGCAGTGAAATCATGGAAGAGAGCATCATCCTACTGTCTAAGTTGCCTTTAGTCTGTTTTGTTTAAATTGTGATATTTTTCATGCAAAGTGGTACTTGCCCCTTGGAGCTAAGTGGACTTTGGTCTTGCAGCAGAATTCCTCCCTCCCTGCTAAACTGAGCTACAGGGAGAGAGGAGGGAGGGAGGAAGGCTGTGAGAGAGGTGGGGGAAGGCAAGAACAAGAGAGGAAGTGAGTGTTCATTACAAAGTGTGCCGTGGTTGTGGGCATGCCCAGTAGAGTTCGACTCGCAGCCTGAAATCCACCCTCTAAATTTGAACAGGAGGGAGACGAGGTGACTGAGCAGACTTTTGTTGCTGCTTTCTCTCCCTGACTCTCTCTCTCTCGACATATTATTTTTCCCATTCTTCCTCCATTAGTGTGTGTGGAGATATTTGATTTTTGCTATGGAAGAGCAAGAGGAGGTGCAGAATTTCAGCTAGAGAAAAATACAACAAGGGAGAAGAGAAGTAAAGAAAATAAGAGGAAGAAGATAAGAAGCGGGACAAAAAGGCAAGAAAGACCCCATGTTTCTCTTCTTCTCCCCTACTCCTCACTTCACCAATGGCTTTTACCTCAGAAAAAGCAGAGGGACCAAGTTCAAAAGACAGTCAGGAGGGAGCTGAAGTGTGAAACGTGAGGAGAGAACCAAGGCTGACCGACGCTGTGCTTTGCTGTGTTGTCCAGGTCAGTGCCCAGAAAAAACTAAAGTGCTCACTTCTTTCCTTTATTTATTTTTTGTTTGTTTTTCTCCAGCTCAGTATACATCCAGTGTTTTGTACTTGTATAGTACCCTTGTGTGTGTGTGTGTGTGTGTGTGTGTGTGTGTGTGTGTGTGTGTGTGTGTGTGCGCACGCATGTATGTTAGTGAGAAATTGTATTAACAAGACTGACTGACTGACACACTGAAAGACAGCATCTGCACTGTCTCCTCCTCTCAACACTATCCGACCAGTGTCGCCTGCAGCAGTTTGAAAGTACAGAAACTCCAGCTGCTCCCTTCAGCACTTCACATGGGAACTGTTATAGTTGATAGCTCAGATGTTCACATGCATACACGTGTTGAGGGACGACAAACTCTATGAATGTAGCCACGTGTTTACAATAAGAGAGAAATCACAGAGACTTGCTGTAGGCTGGGTACTCACATTTACTCACATACTGGATGCCTCTGTTACAGAGGAGGCACAAAGAAGTGATGAGTTTCCACGTTCTGTGAAGGGATTTTTGACGTAACATTTTTGCGATGTGTGGATGTGTTGAGGAAGGTGTTCATTAGATCAAATGTGGTTGCTCAGATTTCCATTTTTTATTTTAACAATGAGGAACAGAACTACTATAAAATATCTTTTCTTTTAGAGACTAGAGATTGGAAAGCGCTAAAATCAGATGTACATTTTTTTTTCCTCTAACCTGTAAAGATCTTTATTTATCAACAATGTTTTGGTGTGAGTTTCTCAGATTTGGAGATTGGTTGTAGCAACATTTGCTTTGTCTTGACTATAATGAAACTAAATTGAAATCACAATGTGGTGTTCAAAGCACCAAAACAAAATACATTTTAAAATCTTAACAACAACAACAAACAGTGTACCTTGTTATAACTCTTTTTTTTCTACTGTACTACAGCCACCAACCACATTACTCTGCTAAAGAAAGCATTCAGATTAAGGCATCTCTTGCTTTCAATATCTCACTCAGAAACTCAGAAACTGAAATAATGATAAAAAGCACTGCACTTTGATATTGGGGCTTACTGCCCCAATATCAGACTTCAAAAGAATTTCATTGGCTACTTTTTGTGCTACTGTAAACTTTATTCACTTAACTGTCTCCGGCAATGGAAACCAGTTGTCAATACATGTAAAGTCTTTGCTTGCATTTTAGACATTGTGCAGTTACAGAGCAACATTAGGTGTCATTTGTTGCTACATTTCCATCCCCTAAAGCAATCCAACAAATTTTAACTCCAGTTTTCTGTCTCTTCTGTTTTTGAACTCCCCTAGCAGTTCTCAAACTGTGGTGCAACTAAGAGGCAGGATGGAAATGTAAACTGAAACAAAACTGAATATTTCAATTGATCCCTTTTTAAAGTTAATGATTGATTTAAAAAAGTGAGTAGGAGGGTTCAGTTTCTTGGCAAAAAAAAGTTTGGCAAAAAAAAGTTTGAGAACCCAGTGTCAAAGGGAAAATCCCTGTTTATTTTATTTTATTTTATTATATTTTATTTACATAAATTCTCCATGTTGTACACCAGCTGGTGCTTAGACAAAAAAATGAAACCATGAGAGCAGTGAGAAGGGCCATCTAAATAATGAGCTGAGATTTAGTAGATAGCTCATTTAAGCTGAGGGGTGCTGGGGATTCCAACTGATAATTTGCCAGTCTACAGCCTTTTTAAAGAATCCTGTTTTTGTTTGTTTGTGTGTTTAACATATTTTAAAGGGACCTTCCATAGACTTTGCACAATGATGAGTTTACATGTCGTGGCCAGTATTACTTATACTTTAAAGGTTTGTGTGGCTGTGAAGGAGCTTTTGACACTAAATATGAAATTTGGAACATGAGGGTAGGGGTTTAATTAAAGATCCAATTGAGGAGCACTATAGGAATTGTAGATTTGTTATAGTTTCTATTTCTTCTTCTTCTGCTTTTATTTAAGAAAAAAAAATACATGAAATTCTGCAAGTGCCTTGTCGAGACCTTTAAAGCATTGCTTGCCATTTCTGAGCAGCAGCATTCTGGCTCTATATGAAGTAACCCAGGAAGCTGTTGAAGCAACTTCTATCATTTCATTTATTTAACCAGCACGATGACGCCCTTATTCCTAGGAGACTGGGTTCCCATGCGTACCTCCCTGGGTCTCACCCCGATGGCCCATCTGAGGCTCCATGATCCATCACACACCAGGTGGCCAGTTTTTCTGAAAGGGCCATGAACTTATTACCTCCCTCAGCCAAGCTCGCCTGAATGTCAAACTCATTTTTCTTTTCTTGTGTCCCCTTTCTCAGCTTCTTCCCTTCCCAGGACTGCTGGTATATTGAAATAATTGGGCTGCATTCAGTGCGACCAGGTTGCCAGTGCAGCATTTGAATAGAAATATCAAGTTTGGTGCCACAATTTCCCTCTGACCTCCCTTTCACAGCTCCTTCTTCTGCCTCCCTCTAAGATTGTGATGGGTCATCATCATGACTCCTGCTTCTCAGTACAATGACACAACATCCATGGTACATTATCTACAGTGGCTCAGCCTGCCTGGAGCTGTGTCTATAGGCTATTCTTCCTTGGTCCGTTGTCTCCGGGATTTCTGGATTCAGCCTGTTCAACATGGCACACATTCAAAATGGTAGCCTCAAGGGGCTTTTATTCCTCCCGTAGAATTCAATCACTTTTCTCTCTCGTCCTTCTACCTCTCTGCTGAGTTATTCAGAGTATAATGAGAGAGGGAAGATAAAGGCAAGCTTATGGTTTGCCGAATCGTGGCGGCCTTTTTGTTTCTGTTGGAGGACCCACACAGCGAGCGTTCATGTGAAATGGGCTCTTTTTTTTTAACCAGAGGGGAAGGTGATTGAGATGTCTGAGAAAGAGCCAGTGAAGTGTCAGAGAAGATGCAGGTCTTGAAATATTCCTCTATACTTTAGATGCAGTCCAGGTTACAGGGGTTTGACTGAGAAGAGGATTTTTTTTGGCAGCATGAGGAGGTATAATCTGCTGAGAGGTATTATGATCATCAAACATTAATGCACTGATTTTACCATCAGCATCAAATAGTTATGCACCGCTACACCTCCTGTGCTGTGCATCATTTAAATGACTGCACAGGATTATCCCCTTACATAAGAAACTGTGGGTGGTTTGGAGACAGCTCTTGACAGTGTGGGAGGGCATCAGACCGGACCTGAGGAAGCGCTGAGCTAACACTGGGCTGTTGTTGAGGTCCAGCTTAGGTCAAAGTCCATACTACATATCAGCTGTCAGAAAGTGTGTTTGCTTTATTGGCTGCATGGGCGTCAGCATTGAGGCAAGGTTCCTCTGTCTGACATCAGTAACAGTGCTCAGAGTGGAGATGTAGCAGGGTTCAGCTGGTTTAAACACTTATTCTCTTTCTCTCACTCTCTTGTTTTCTTACTCACTCACTCACTCACTCACTCACTCACTCACTCACTCACTCACTCACTCACACACACACACACACACACACACACACACACACACTGACAAAAAACACAACACCATCACTGTTGTGCTGGTCTATCGCTCTGGAGCTGTTTGTTAATTTTCCCATGAGCAGTTGTACCAGCCAGCTGCTGGGATTATGCAGTTTAGACAAAAAGAACCATCAGAGTACATCAGACAGGTTTATAGGAACTATTTTAAGAAGAATTATTTTCGTATCATAAGCGCACATGGCACCAGGATACCCTAGGTCGCAGGTCAATGATTGATTTTGTAATCGTATCACCAGATCTGCCGCCGTATGTTCTGGACACTTGGGTGAAGAGAGAAGCTATGCTGTCAACTGATCACCACCTGGATATTGATTGTGAATGGACCATGTTCCGCACCTCCATTGTTGAGGCTGCTGCTCAGAGCTGTGGCTGCAAGGTGCCTGTCGTGGTGGTAACCCCCAAACCAGTTGGTGATCACCGGAGGTGAAGGGAGCCATCAAGCTGAAGAAGGAGTACTATCATGCTTGGTTAGCCTGTGGGATTCCGAAGGCAGTTGATAGGTAAGCAGTACATGGCTAGGGCGGTGGCCGAAGCAAAAACTTGGGTGTGGGAGAAGCTTGGTGGGGCCATGGATAAAGACTTTCGGATGGCCTCAAAGCAATTCTGGCAAACTGTCAGGCAACTCAAACAGTTCTCTACTCACACAGTTAATAGTGTGAGTGGAGTGCTACTGACTTCGACTGAGGCTATAGTTAGGCAGTTAAAGGAATACATTGAGGACCTCCTTAATCCCACTGACACACCTTCTGTAGTGGAAGCAGAGTCTGAGGACGAGGGGGATGATTTGTCCATCACTCCCCCAGTGATGGACAAATCATACCCCTTGTCCTCAGACTCCACCTCAATTGAGGACATTGAGGTGGTTAGATGTTAGATTCAGCTCTTTGCCATTGTGCACACAAGGCACACAACGAAATGATCATTCCAGATCACTCATCCAGAGATGAGCATCTGCGGTCATGCAGCCAGAGACCGGCACTACCGTTAGGCAATGTGGTTTACATGTCTTGCCCAAGGACACAACGCAGTGCAGGGACAGGAGCTCGAACCAGCAACCCTCTGGCTGCAAGGCAAGTGCCTACCTACTGCGCCACTGCCACTGCAACTCCTTGGTGGCAGGGCCCTTGGGGTGGATGAGATTCGCCCTGAGTTCCTGAAGGCTCTGGACGTTGTAGGGCTGTCTTGGTTGACATACCTCATGCCTCTCTTATGTGGAAATCTGAGGCAGTGGCACTAGATTGGCAGATTGAGGTGGTTGTCCCCATCTTTAAGAAGGGAGACTGGAGGGTGTGCTCCAACTTTTGAGTGATCACACTCCTCAGCCTCCCCGGTAAGATCTATGCCAGTGTGCTGGAAAGGAGGGTTAGTCCATTAGTCAAACTTCAGATTCAAGAGGAACAATGAGGTTTTCATCCTGGTCACAGAACACTGGACCAGCTCTTTATCCACTTGAGGATATTCGAGTGTGTGTGAGAGTTTGCCCATCCAGTCTACATGTGCTTTGTGGACTTGGAGAAGGCATTCGACTGCATCCCTCTGGGTATTCTGTGGGAGGTCCTATGGGAGTATGGGGTGTCTGGCCCGTTGATGCAGGCCATTCAGTCCCTGTACAACTGCACCAAGAGCTTGGTCCGTATAGCTGGCAATAAGTCGGACTCGTTTCCTGTGGGTGTTGGACTTCACCAGGGCTGCCCTTGGTCACCGATTCTGTTCATAATTTTTATGGACACAATTTGTAGGCTTAGCCATGTGGCAGAAGGCTTCTGCCTCCAGCTTGCAGTGGAACGGTTGAGAATCAGCACTTCTAAGTCTCCAGACTTATGGTCCTCAGCCTGAAAAGGGTGGAGGGCCCACTCCGGCTCAGGGACGAGTTCCTGCCCCAGGTGGAGGAGTTTAGGTATCTCGGGGTCTTGTTCATGAGTGATGGGAGAAGGAAATGGGAGATTGACAGACTGATCAGGGCTGCATCTGCAGTGATGCGGATGCTACACTGGTCTGTCGTGGAGAAGAGAGAACTGAGTGTAAAAGCAAAGCTATCAATTTACCAGTCTGACTAGGATGCCTCCTGGGTGCCTCTTGGGTGAGGTGTTCTGGGTGGAGGCCCCGGGGCAGACCCAGGACATGCTGGAAAGTTTATATCTCTTGGCTGGCCTGGGAACACCTTGGGGTCCGTCCGGATGAGCTGGTGGAGGTGGCTGGGGCGAGGGAAGTCTGGGCTTCTCTGTTTAGGTTGTTGCCCCACAACCTGGCCCCTGATAAGCAGAAGAAAATGGATGGATATTTTCATATGTCTCCAAGGTACATAACACTGGATTTGTGTTTGTTAAACTGGTGAGATTAGATAAAATGGGCCTTTGTAACAGAAATTTATTGAGCTTTAAAATTATAATCTGTAGGGATAACCCAGGAACTTTTGGAGAGTGGTGCAGTCAAGGCACTCCTCCATCCCAACATGACACAAACTCTGTTGTACTCTGCGTTAAGAGTCCAGCTCATAAATGATGTACTGTACAGTCACACCAATTAGGACTGAAGTGGTACTGCTCAACTGTAGCAAAATTGATAATCACAGCTTTTTGTGGATAAAAGTGTCATGTATTTGTTGAACTTGAAATGTGTTTTTACTGCGGATGCCCCTGAATTTGTAACAAATAAATAAATGGAAAATGAGTTGGGTGTGGTGAGGTACTGTACACAAGGCCATCCAAATGGGAGACTAGCAGGTGTTTTTGAAGCCTGTTTCACAAGGGCTATGGATGGTATTAAGTTCTGCAGACTCTCCCCGCAGACATTGGCTTTAAAACGAAATAATTCCTTTTGAAAGAAAGAGTAGCGACTTTCACAAAAGAAAATTTATTTCAACTACAAGAGGACTTTGAGAGTGCATTACCTGCCAAAGCCAAGTCCCTATTTTTCAGTTTCAAATTAAATAATTTGGATACAAACCCAAAATTTAACATGTTCTCATTTTGCAAATGCACCAGTTCATCAATCTTCATTAAATTCCCTATAGTATTTAATGCTGCTGCCAAACAGGAAGGAAAACAAATGACACTAAAACACTTCATTTCAGTTCAGGTTTTAGTGCCAAGTAATTTACTGACCTTTCTTATATACTATTGCATTAGATATTACCATTCACTTAGACCACTTTCTGGTACTCTCCATTTGTCAGAAGTTAGAGGGTCACTTTAAAAGCACCACAAATTGTTTTAACAGTTGGTTTCTTAATACTGTAGATGTGAAGTTGACATAAAAGAGAATGCCCACAATTTCACGTCCACAATGTTACATATTTCTTTGCATTATATATATATATAATTTAAATCTGAAACCACTATCAAGAATGAAAGACAGTAAATAAAAACAGGGCTGCTGAAGCATGTTGGCACACTTGCTCTGAAGTGTAACTTTGTTTAACATGAACACATAGCCTTTGAACATCTATTCATAAGAAACTGTTAGATCCCAACAAGAGTCACAGTAGTAAATGTCCTGCTTAAAGCTTTTTCTAGATTTTAAATTAGAATTTGTCACTTGGCTCTATTAGCGTATGTATCACACAATAATTTAGCCCATGTTTTTATTGTACAGGTGTTGTAATTTCCTGGAGCACTTTGGCTTTATAAGTGGATATCCTAGTTATTATAAAATTATAAAAAGCTTTTACAGTAAATTTATTTCTCTGAAATAAGGTCCCTAAAATAGTAGGAAGAGAAGATAATATGTTTGGGCCTAAACTTGAGGTAAATCCCAGTCAGTATTATAGTGACCATGTCAAGAAGACAAATGAAACAAGCCTGAGACTGTTCCAGAACATCAAGATGGTCACTCACTCACTCACTCACTCATCCACAGTATAGAGTTTGCTTCGTAGTACACTAACAAAACAAGGTGCCTGCAGACAGGTGTTAATACATTGTACCTCTGCTACATATGATATTTTCTGATGTTAAAACAACTGCAGAATATCTGCACCATATTTCTGAGGGCATTCACTGCAGTGTATCCAGTGTAATTGACATACAGTGGGGGAATGTGGCCATAGTGCCGATATTGCAAGTTTTCCCACCTACAAAGAATGGAGAGGCCTGTAATTGTTATCGTAAGTAAATTTCAACTGTGAGAGACAGAATTTAAAAAAAAATCTGGAAAATCACATTGTATGATTTTTAAATAATTAATTTGTATTTTAGTGCATGAAATAAGTATTTGATCACCTGCCAACAAGCAAGAATTCTGGCTCACACAGACCTGTTAGTTTTTCTTTAAGAAGCCCTCTTATTCTGCATTAATTACCTGTGTTAATTGCACCTGTTTAAACTAGTTACCTGTATAAAAAACACCTGTCCACACACTCAGTCTATCACACTCCAACCTCTCCACCATTCCCAACACCAAAGAGCTGTCTAAGGACACCAGGCACAAAATGGGCTACAGGACAATAGGCAAGCAGCTTGTTGAGAAGGCCACAACTGTTGGTGCAATTATTAGAAAATGGAAGAAATACAAGATGATTGTCAATCTTCCTCAGTCTGTGGCTCCATGCAAGATCTCACCTCATGGGGTAAGAGCTCGGGCACCAACACATGCCGCATTGTGGTGTGGGCGGCGCGGGTTCACATCCCGGCCCGTTGCTAATTTGCCCACATGTCTTCCCTGAATCCTTTCCCCATTTCCTGTCTCTCTCCACTGTCAATAAAAGCCACTGTGGCCAAAAATGCAAAGAAAAAAAAAAAAAGGAATCAGCCCAGAGCTACACTGAGGGACCTGGTCAATGAACTGAAGCGAGTTGGGACCACAGTCTCAAAGATGACTGTTAATAATACACTATGTCATCATGGATTAAAATCCCGCAGGGCATGCAAGGTAAAAAGCATTTCAAGGTCTTGGAGTGGCCTAGCCAGTCTCCAGACCTGAACCCAATAGAAAATCTTTGGAGGGAGCTGAAGCCCAGTGACAGCCCCAAAACCTGAAAGATCTTAAGAAGAAGAATGCACTCCCAATGGGTAATGCAGTCTTTGCTTTTTCCCTTCTTGTTATAACAGAGAGACAGGCTGCAGTGCATGATGGTTTTGGATGGATGTAGTGTACAGCTTCTGAACACTAGTTATTGTTGCATAATGGAGTGATTTTTTTTTTTTTTTGTGCACTATGCAGGGAAGATTATAGTTGAGATTTCAAAAAGCACTACAAGGTGACTGACACTATACTGTGGACAATACGAACTCAGCAAGCATGTCTCTTTTTTTTTCTTATGTCAGTGGGATGTTTATTTGTGAAGATATGATGCCACATTACTAATTTGTTTTTTTTGTTTTTGTTTTTTTACTAATTTGTTAAATAAATCCTTCCAATAATTCTTGGACCCAGATCCTGATTAGCCTGAAATATCAAGCAGTTCTACATCAGGCTGACCCCTGTGTAAAACTGTAAAACTTGTCACAGTCCATCTATGACTTTGGTTTGTTTTGTTGTGGACCATTATATTGCATAACTTCCTTAGTGGAGGTCACAGTTAATAAAGGAATAAAATTAAACATAAATTGAACTGGAGGTGGCAAATTCTAGTAACAATAACAACAAATAGTCTATAATTTGAAACATTTGCTAATCAAAAAGGTTCCCTCCTGAGACGTGTGCGGCTGTGACACCTTTGTGACACCACCCTTTTCAGAAAACACCTGTCAGCTTGGGAGATGACACTTTTTCCTTGATTCACTCACTTGTTGCTGTATATTGTAAAGAAGACAAAATGTATGCAGTTACAGGAAAACAGGCAGCTGTATGAAGCTGTCAGAGATGATTTTGTTGAATGCTGAGAACTTTTATCTGAAAGATGATTGCTGTTCCACTGAAACTCGAGCCTTTAAACAGAATGTAATGTTAAAGTTGTGTTGTGTGCGTGGGCGTGCTTATAACCGACACTCCTGCCCCCTCTCTTTGTTTTGACTCTTCATCTCTGTCTGCTTCTCTCTAGCCTCCCTCCACCTTTTTTTTCCATACCCCTCTCTGTTGTGCCTCAGTGGGGGTGAGAGTCGCAGGTTGACAGCATTGCAGGACTCCTCATTACGCCGTGTCTGAGTCGGCAGAGATTTATAGAGATGATAAAAGCAGTCTGGAGGGCAATAATGACCACAGGCTCTGGTGCAGGAGGGGAGAGGCAGGGTTCTGTCTTGCCACTTGCTTGGCATCTTATCACTCGTGAAATGTAACAGCAGAGAAAATTTGCTTCAGTTTTGACACCTGAATATATTCATGTGTTATCTTTATATATCTTTTATTTCAAAATATGTCCGTCTGTTCCCTATCATCGGGTGTGACCTCCGTGCAGTAATTAGCATGACACAAGCAACCAAATGCAGTTCATATTTTCATGAAATACATTCTGTCCCTATAGCTTCATCATGCCCTACTAATTGCTGTTAAATTATATATTTCAGATATTTAAATATATCCTGTAAAAGTAAGCCATATATGAATTTAGATTCAACCTATTTATCTAAAGAAGTATTTGGTTATTTTTTGTATTTAAAAAAGTAAATTAAAAGGTATTTAATGTACTTTTTTATTAATAAACTCAGGCGTGTTTTAAATGAAAGTTTTCACAATGCAAACCAGTGTTAACTAGGTGTGGCTATAATTATTTCACAACAAACTGTCTCAGCTTATTGTGAAAAAATGGGTATTTTGATTTTTACACAACATGACATGAAAATTTGTGGTTTTGTGAGGTGTACATGTGAACTGAAGTGAAACTATGTTGCTTCATCACTGAGATATTCCCTGCATTGCATGTACAGATATGGATTTATGTTGAAAATATTTCATTTTCGCATACAAAGAGGTGTGTATAATGTGGTTAACCAAACTTTAGTGCACCCCCTCCGAACCCAGTTGTCCTATATACAATTTTGCATTCACTGTAAGTGTGGTTAGGGTAGCTGCAGCGCCACATAGTGCTGGCTGCCCCCCCGGTCCACCACCACTTTTATTCAATGCCACACCTGCTCTCCCAATGCCCAGCATTGACGTTCACCTCTTTTCTCCTCCTTAAAGAAGGACAACTAAAAATGCTACAATTAGATTAAAAAAAAAAACCTACCCTTTAAAAAAATTTAATTTTTTTTTTTTGAAAGACCTGTACTAAACATTTTTTGAAAAGCTGTTAACAACATTTTTATTTTTTCAAGAGTTGACTATCTTTATTTAGTGGCTTCATTATGTAGTGGATTACATATTTGTCTAACAAACAAAATATCCCTTGTTCAATCCCAGGAGCAGACACAAATCTCTTTGGGGATGCATCAGGACGGGCATTCAGCATAAAAATCAGTTAAATCAAGGCTACCTGTTCTTGTGAGCCCTCATGTGAAAAAAGAAGCTTTATTCACTATCTTTATCCCTAATTCACCTTTTCATGTAAAGAAGAAATTCCATTCTAATATACAATGTAACTAAAATGAATAACATTGGGGCCAGATTTCAGTATTCCTGCATCATACTCAATATTTATGAGCTAACAAGCAACAATATTGGATAAAATCTCAATTGGTAAAGGTTTAACGCTTAAAATGATGTTTACTGAAGTGCTGATATATGTGGTGTCACCTTTTTTAGAAAGGTGACACCACATATATATTTAGAAATATGCCACATAATATTCTTACACTGGATAAAATACAAAAGACCATTTCTAACCCAAAGACTTTTTATCAGGCCATAATTAGGCTACTTTAGGCCTGTTATCAAACATGCATTCATTAGCAGAGCATGAAAAAATATTTTTCAGAATAAAATGGGAAAAAAAACCCTGTTGCTTTAATACTGCTGTGACCACGTATTCTTTCCTTATCTGGCAGTGGGAGCTTGTGATGATTGAAGAGAGAAGAGGGACCAAGGAGTGCTGACAAATACTGAAAGAACAACTGTAGTGAAAGAGAAAGATGCTCTAAGGGGATGTGAGGTGTCAGAGTAAATTTAACCTGGCATGAAGGTTGTGATCCTTGGACTGAGATGCTTAAGGTTTTTTAATGCATTTGATGCATGTGCAGTTGGTCAGATCCCCAGCATTTAGTCGAGAATCCTCAGCGTAAAGGTAAGTCACTCATCCTTTTGAGGTTACAGGTTTGAAGCTGAAGGTTCAGGATATTAAAATATTCTTTCCAAATGACCTTTCATGTACATGCATGTTTTTTCTAACAGCATGTACATAAAGAGACAACTACTCCATTAACAAAGTGCTGTAAACTGTGCCATTTATGTCAATCATCTCATTTGCCCCTGTCTCTCTGTCTCATTGCTCTCTGTTCCATTTTTCTGGACCATTCATATGGTAATAGGGGTCAGGAGATGAGGGGGTTCTCACGTTCAATGTGAAACTTGGCCCTTTGTGTAGTGCTGGTTTGAGCTGCTGTGACAGAGGCCAGAGGTGAAATTGAATTTAGCTGAAATTCCCAAATAACGCTAGACTGGACTTGCCTTGCCTTAGGGTGTAAGCCACAGCTCTGTGTATGGCCAGAATTCTTGGGTGTTAGATGACCTTGACTTGGTAACCCTGAGGGTTAAGGGGAACTGTGCAATTGATCATTTATTGGTATATTTATTGTGGAGACCACATAGACTCTTGTATTTGAAGCACCAGTATTTTGTTTGTATTTTATTTAGAACATGTTGTACATAATACAACTGTTTTAAATAGCTACTGTATATAAGAAAATCTATATGACAATAAAAAAGGCTTCTTTTGTTAAAAAAAAAAATTAAAAAGAAGAGGTAGAGGGTGTGTGTGTGTGTTTGTGTGTGTGTGTGTGTGTTGTCTCAGTTAGTGTTGAAATACTAGTTGTCACTATAGTGTCTTTGTTGAAGTTTGTGTCAGAATTATAAAAAATGACTGAAAAAGCCTTTGAAAAATATTTTTCTCCATCAAATGGAAACTTCAGCAGTCTGATTTATTTGCCAGTCTTCTTTTATATTGATTTTAAAAATTATATTTAGCCAAATCCTGTTTTTTTTTTTTCCCAGAAAACAGCTATTTTTAACTCAGGCGGAACTCAGATATGCCAAATATTTGTTAAGAGTGGGTAAAATGGTAAACGGACTAGTTCTTATATAGCTCTTTTCTACTCTGCCTGAGCACTCAAAGCACTTATACAACATGTTTACATTTACCCCATTCATACAAGCACTTCTATGATTAACTAAGCGCTTCTTTTTTTATTATTATTATCTAACATTCACACACATTCATACTCCAATGCTTGCATCAGAGAGCAACTTGGGGTTCAGTATCTTGCCCAAGGATACTTTGGCATGCAGCCTGGAGTAGCCAGGAATCGAACCACTGACATTCCGATCAGTGGGTGACCTACTCTCTAAAAACTAAACTAAAAATAAAACAGTGACTGTCAAACTGTGTGGCATGGATGGCCAGGGAAAAAATAAGAAATGAAGCTAAACTAAATGAATTTGATTTTTTTTTTATGTTGCCCTATTTAGAAATATCTAGAAATACAAAGATTGTCTAGTTGGGGGAAAAGTCTTATAGGGACCAACAATGTACATGTGCCAATTTAACAGATGTTAAGATATTTTACTGGATAGTCTGAAAACCCTGACCTGATTGTGATAAAGAAAATGTAAAGATCACCACTCATTCTGAACCATCCTCTGGGGACCACAAATGCAATAATGAAATTCAGTGGAACCTGTCCAATAATTGTTGAGATATTTTACTCTGGAGTGGTGGACTCACCAGCCTGTTTTCTTTCCATCTCACACTGCTGTGGCCAAGAAGCTATCATTAATGTAGATGTGTGCCAGGATATAAATTCATAGATAGATGTTGGACTCTAAAATCTAGCTATTTCCTAAACCATACATTTTGCCTTGATAGATAAATTCTGCTTTATCCATTTGTCAAAATAATTATGGCCTTATTAAAAATAGTACCACCTAATTACACATAACTTAAATTTACTTACAGGGTAAATCCCTGTAAATTACGTGTAGTTATGGCCTAAGGACGGGCTGTAAAAGAAAGTTTTACCAAAAGTATTTATTGTTATGCCTGTGAATTTTCATCCGTAAGGGCTATTGTAAATTGATGTGATTTTTTTTTTTTTCATTTCCTGCTTGAGGGCCGTGACTTTACCGCTTTTGTAGACCACAAACCTCTCACATTTGCCATGGCAAAGGTTTCAGAACCATGGACTGCACGGCAGCAACGGCAGCTTTCTGCTATTTCAGAGTTTACCACTGACATTCAGCACGTCGCCGGCAAGTGTAATCGGGTGGCTGACTGTCTGTCCAGGGCGCAGGTTAGTTCTGTGCATTTGGGAGTGGACTACTCTGCCATGGCTGCCGACCAACTTACGGATACGGAGATTCAGGCTTTTAAGGCGGCCGAGTCCAGTTTGCGTTTGGAAGATGTCTCATTTCAGGATAGTGGCGTAACCCTACTTTGCGACGTCTCATTGGGCAGGCCTCGCCCCTTGGTTCCTGCTTGCTGGCGTCGGCGGGTTTTTGAGGCAGTTCATTCTCTTTCGCACCCAGGAGTTAAAGCCTCAGTTAAGTTGGTAGGGGCCAAGTTTGTGTGGCCCGGCCTCCGGAAAGAGGTCAGGGTGTGGGCTTCCTCATGTGTTGCTTGTCAGCGCGCCAAAGTGCAACGACACACCAAATCCCCTCTGGAGCACTTTCCCATACCCCAGAGAAGGTTCGAACATGTCCATGTAGACCTGGTAGGTCCATTTCCCCCTTCCCGGGGTTTCACCCATCTCCTGACAATGGTGGACAGGACGACTCGGTGGCCTGAAGCAGTTCCTTTGGCGTCAACCACCTCAGCAGATGTTGCTCGTGCGTTCGTCTCCTCCTGGGTATCTCGGTTTGGCGTACCGCTTGACTTGACATCTGACAGGGGTCCTCAGTTCACGTCTGAGCTGTGGACTGCTGTGGCGGAGAACCTTGGCGTCAGACTCCATCGCACTACCGCGTACCACCCGCAGGCCAATGGCCTTTGCGAGAGGTTCCACCGTACCATGAAGGCTGCCTTACGGGCTGCGCTGGTGGACAGCAGCTGGGTTGACCGCCTTCCTTGGGTCCTGCTGGGCCTGCGTGCGACACCTAAGGAGGACCTGCAGTCTTCTTCAGCCGAGCTGGTCCTGGGCCAGCCTTTGAGGGTTCCAGGGGAATTCTTTCCTGGTGCATCTGCTTCGGGGGCCGACAAAAGGAGCGGGCCGGTTTTCCCGGGGAATGATAGGTTTTTGGCCCCAGTAGCGGCGCATCACTGCCTTCCACAGTCATATGTGCCAAAGGACCTGATGTCTGCCAAGTACATTTTTATCCGCCATGACGCGCACCGTTCTCCACTTCGACCTCCTTATGATGGTCCATTCCGTGTGCTAGAGGTGGGACCTAAGGATTTTTTGGTTGAGCTGGGAGGTCGTCAGGAGCGGGTTTCGGTGGATCGCCTTAAGCCTGCTCACATGTTTCCGGAGGGTCCTATTGAGTTGGCCCAACCTCCGCGCCGCGGTCGTCCTCCCGTTTCTATGCCTCACTCGGAGGACCTGCCCCCAGCTGCTGTTTTTTCCCCTGCGAGGGGGCAGTCTCGCCGTAGTCGGGGCTATGCCCCTCCCTCGTTTTCACCACCTGTGGTCGCCAAGCACAGCCGTAGCGGCCGCCTTGTTAAACCCCCTAGGAGATACTCTTGATGTGGTATTTTATTTTTGCTATGTTGAGTTGAAAATGGTTGCTGTTTTTATTATTGTATTGTTTGCCATTCTGTGTGTTCAGGGGGGGCCTGTGTGGTGGCCACATATATGCACATTTCACACCAGAATGCCCCAAGCTCTTATTGCGAAGAGAGAGACCGGAATAGAGAGGGAAAAGGCGGGAGAGAGAGGGCTTGACTCCTCCTTTTGCAGGAGTTATATTTGGAGTTCTAGTTTGTTGTGATTTTTACCGAATAAAGCTGAGACTACATACCTGCTCGTGTCTCCTTCCACCGACTCCTACACACTAGCAAAATTTGTTCTGAATAGCTCAGTTGATGGACTTGGTAACCAAGCTGCTAATTAGAGAAATACCTTATTGGTTTACATGCTTGTAATTTCAAGCTCAAAAAGGGCTTGTTGTCAGAGTGAGATCTCTAATGTTGCCCTCTGGCTCTGTCCAACACCACCTGGCATACATGATTAAACATTTTGCCATGCCTGGTAATCAAAGGCAATTTTTCTCAATTATGTCATAATTACACATCTTGATTCATGTACAGTTTGTTTTTATTTTCACCCATATCTGAAAAAAACAAATTACACATGAACTCTCAATCTGAATAACTGTGCAGGAGAAATCTGATGCTTAAGGTTACGAATAGATAACTTTAAAGTAATTTTGTGAATCAGCTTGTTAAATTATCAGTGGATTCTTATGAATAGACTTTTGCTTTTGTGTGTGTAACCCTGAGTAAAACTGAGTGCCTGTTTTCTTTCAGAGACAGAGAGGTCTGTCATTCTCTCTCAAAGACAAATATGTGTGCCCTTGGAAGCTTCTGCAAGCTCGAGTCCGAGCTTTGTTGCCAAATTTAGGAGAATTTGGCAACAAAGCTCGGTGAGTTTTTGATATGCTGAGTGGGTGAAGAATCTGGGTTTTAATTGGAATGGAAACGCTGCTGCACAGGAAATCAAGCGTACAGTGACAAAAAAATTTCTTCTGTGTATTAATTGCACCCAAGTTTCAAGCCATGACAGAGGTGTGCACATTTTATGAGCCTGTTTAACTGTGACACCTCTTCTTGTTCAGTGTCCTGTAACAGGAAAGACAAAGACATGAGAGATGTTGATTTTCAAACTGCTTTCAACATCCACCCACAGCAGTAGTGCTGGGAAAGAGCAGATGGTTATTTTCAGCTAATGCTCAGACAGCAACTTCGTGCCCTCAGACTGATTTAAAAAATTTATAGAAGCCTGATAATTCAGTGATATTTGTTTATTCATCTGTAAAGGGAACTGCAATCTAAGTGGACTCTATCAAGCCTCTAGCATTTCATATATAAACACACACATTTATATTATTAGATGTAGATTTAGGTGTTAGTGAGTGTGGAAGGTGCCTGGAGTTCAAATGAAAATCCTTTTTACAGTAGGATCCTGTGCTACCTGCCATTCTAACGTTCAGTGCTTAACGCATTAATTAGACCACTTCCCAGTATAAGGTTTATGGCACAGCTGTCCAATAATAACAGTATTGGTAATTACCAAAATATTTTTTATGTTTTTGTAATGGTTAATCCACCAGTATGTGCAAGCACTTTAATCACAATGATATTTTTGTGTTTTCTTGTTTTCATGACAGGCTGTCTGATAAATTTGCTAAGCACAGTATTTGCACGGTGTAGGGGGAATATGGAAACAGTTGTAAGGGGCTCAAATTCAGTTTTAAGTGTGGAAAACAGTGTTAACCAGCAGTATTGTACAGGTGCATCAAAGCCAGAACAAACAAACTCAAGAACAGTTTCTTCGCCAGAGCAATCACCACCCTGAACTCACACACTCACCCACCGTAACTGTGCAACACCCACATCTCTGTGCAATATTAGATTTTTCATAGTGAACAATATCTAACATTCCTATATTGTGTAATATCCAGTATTCATTCACTAGTGCAATATTCATCATCTTCATTTTTATATGTATGCACTTATTTACTTTTCTTACAATGTACAGATGCACCAATGTATGTATATATTTTTATACATTCTATTTTTTGTATATTTTATACATTGTTTATTTTCTGTATATTTCTTGATTATACTAGACTATAATATTTTTATTTTTTATTTTAGAGAATTTGATTTTCTATTGCATGGCACTGAACAGGAGTGGCCCTCCTATCTCATTGTACATCCTGTATAATGACAAAAGGCATTCTATTCTATTCTATTGTTAAATTTGACTATGCTGCCATCGATACTGAACAAGGTTTGAGTGGAGGTCTATACATGCCAGGGAGCTCTGAGACTAGGTCCCGTTGGTGCTGCCAAGTTGCAGCTTTTATTGTTCTATTTTGAAAACAACTGTTAGTAATGGCTAGTTAATATAATAATCAACTCTGGAAATGACTGCTTAAAAGAACATCTATTGATTAATTTTCTACCCATATCATAGATATACATAGATTCTGCCTATTACTGCTCTATTAGTGTTGTTAAAATGAAATGTAGTAGGAAACATTTTGCATTTTGAGGCAATCTGAGGAATATAAGTCTAATTTTCTCATGCCTGTCCACCAGGGGACCAGTTTCTCCTTAGCAGCTAAATGTTTCGCTCTGTTGCTAGCTGTCTTCATGCCTTCTTTTGATTTGAGGGCAATTTACTATTGTATAGTTTTGTGTATATATATATATATATATATATATATATATTTTTTTTTTTTTTTTTTTTTTTTTTCAGGAACACATTTGTCATATCAGTTTTTCATCCATCATTCAGTTCAGGCAGTGGTGACTGGCAGAGCCCCTAAAGGTCAGTGCAGCAAATCTAAGACTGATATGTCCTTGATTTCTGTGCAGTCTTCACAACACACTACATTAACAATTTTTAGGTGCATAATGTGAATTAGAGTTGTCATGAAATCAGGATTTCATTACACAATTATTGTGGTTAAAAGAATTCACAGTAACAATATTATTGTGAAATGGCAGCAATGTCAGTCAAGTTCATTTATAACTTTATTTATTGCACATTGTCTTTTTTTTGTGAATGCATTTACATATAGATGGCACGAGAGTCTGTAACCTTAACTGTACAACCATACAAAAGAAATTATTTACAATTTTAACATTCATGTATTATTAACACAGCATAAATATGCCACTTTGAAAAATCAGTTATCAATACAGGTATATCACAGCTTCCCTTATACAAAGACACCATAAAATTCTTGTAAAACAATGAACAATGAGCTAAAAGGGACTAAAATCCTTCATTTCATATACCTCTTTGATTCATCTGTGACTTAAAAAATATGGAATAGAGCTAAGCCTGCATTGTATTATGTTGATAAATGTCAATTTAACTCCTCTGACTCCTACGAATGTTTGTTATGTACAGTTTGATGAGCAGACTATACCCTCATAACACTAACATTATATATGTCCTCCTTTCTAACATCTTCACTCACTGGTTTCAAATCAGTCACACTTTTAACTTGTGCCTTTGACCTTAAATTGATACATGTTCTTTAAGAAATTCTACAAGTATAGCACATAGTCAGCGTTTCACAAGACATTCAGGAAAAACATGAGTAAATGAGGCATTCCACTGAATGTGAAGTATACAAGAAGTATAAAAAGATACCAAGGTGGGTATCTACGATTTTGATTGAGATTTAATTTGCGTTAAATTTTCATGAGAAATGATCAGTTTGACAAAACGTATACTGCAATGAAAAAATAAATAAATAAAACATGATGTTTAGTAAAAATTTCACCTTTGAGTAAAACTGTGCTGATATGACAGCAGTGCAGGATGTGGATGATGGAGCGATGGATTTACTTATTCTTGGATACTGGTGAGGGGTCTGGCAGCACAGCACAGTTTATTTTGTCTGGAGGTGTATGAGAGGTGCATGTCAATTGAAGTGAATATTCCTTCTTCACTAGTATTGCTCACACCCTGTATTGTGTCAGTCACCATGATATTTATTTGTAATATTTTAGTGTTTTATATGGGCACTGGAGCCTGAATGATTTATCAGTGGGCTGATATTATATATTCGCTGTTTGTAAATCTATTGGTATCTGCATTAAAAAGAAAATTAAAAGTAAAAAAAAAGTAAAGAAGACACAGGACAGACACCCTTGGGGATACACGCGCCATGTTATGGGTGTTGACATTGCAAAGTTTATCCATCAGCGGGTACGCTACAACTTCCCTGATCGCAATAAGTGTTTGGAATACCACAAAAACAGCAGTCAGGTAGAGCCTAAATGAGAAAAACAGACAGTAAGTTAATGCCACAGTAATATTATTTGAGACAAACATTATTTCCTATGCAGACTATCAGCATAAAACATGGTTCTCCAATCTCATTGTACATCCTGTTTAATGACAGTAAAGGTATTCTATTCTATTCTTGTTTACTTTGGCCTTATTTTAGTAATATCTTTAGCTTACATTTTCCTTATTAAAGTTGCAGTGCTTGAATGCCTGTTGTCCTTCTTTTTTTGTGTGTGGTTATACTAGGTAGTAATTTAGATTTTTTTATTTTAGTTTATTCTATGCCACTATGTGCCTAAATTTCTGGTAGTAAATTGGTCAGCTAACTGATAACAACATGCTAATTTAGCTAACATTTATTGCAAAAAACTGTATTAAGGTTCTGCAAATAAATATACAGTAAGAACCAAATCTGCTAAATAATCAGGTAAAGATGTTTTATTGTGTGGGTTTTTAACCAGAAGATTCCATAAATGGGGATCCGCATATGGATATAGTTTATATTTATAGATGAAAACTACATTTCTATCATGGTTTTTATTTTCAGTTCATTGTTAAAAAGTTTTAGTCCCATTTTTATCTTTAAAAAATGCTCTCACTAACTTTTTTTGTCAGTGTTATCATGGAGTAAATGCTATACTTGTGATGGTGCACTTTACACATCAATATAATATATACTGCACTGAAAAATATGATAACGGTAGTGTGGAAATTATGTTTTGCACCTTTAGGAAAGTGTGAAGTTGGTTTCGAATTACACAACAGACAGGAATTATCTATCTGGCCATGCTGAATCCTGTTTTGTTCCTTGTATATCATACTTCTTGCCTGTAGTTTGAGTGTTTCATGGGTAAGCCTGCCTGACTGGACAGTTGATTGACAGCAGGTAATGAATTATGGAGAAATGTGAGAGACCAGCACAGCAAGAGGAAGTGCAATGAGGGAAGATAGGTGAATGAGAGTGCAGTAAATTAAAGTAAAGCTATAGAGGGGGAATAAGTACACTATCCCCAAGACTGCTTTATTTCATGGTGTAAAAATGACAGCTTCTCACCACAAACTATTGCCTTGTGTGGCAGGTAATTATTTTGGTGGCCAGTAAACATCCCCACAGCCTCCCTCACAAGGGGCCATCTGTGCACAGCTAGCCCAGATAAGTGAGAGAAATGTAGGGCAGTCATGCTGTGATGTGAGGTGCTTGCCAGGAGCTTTAGAGCCTCAAGACTCCACCCTAAATTTGTACATAATGGCAGAATGGAGGGAATAGAGCTTAGGAGGGCATGGCCAACAGCAGGATGTTTTAGGAGAGGTTGGATGCAGGTGGTGGGTCCATGCAGGGAGCGGGGTTTCCTGCAGTGTTCAGAATAGCCTGACAAAATGTGTGAAATAAACACTAGCTCAGCAATGCAGATTTCTGCTACAGATGTAAACTTCATTAAGTTTGCGCCTGTTTCTGTAGTAGATTTATTTTTACCTTGTGTTTGGTTAAAATTTGCTATGGAAGGTAGCTTTGGTAGAGTATAATATTGTCATGTTTAAAATGAAGGCAACTGGCTTCTTTCCCTTAACTCTTGTAATTGTGAATTGTAATTGGTGAATTTGCTGGTGTGAGTTTATACATATGTTTATATACAATGTTAGGTATTGTGTATGTTTTAATTAATCAAAAATATTATTAGCTGGTGACTTGTTTGTGTAAATGCTTTGCTTTAATCACATGACTCATTTTGATAAACAAGATAATTATATTTTAAATAAACAGTACATATGCATTTTCTTATAATTTATGCTTACTGCCTTGTAAACTACAGCAGCATGACCTAGAATGTAGTTTGATTAACTGAAGCTACAAAAACTAGATTATGAAAATTACAGAAAAGTTAGCAAAAAATGCCTCTCAACAGATCTTACTGTAAAAACTACCCACAATTTAAAAAAAAAATATATATATATACACACATGGGAAAGTGAAGCATCATTTCAGAAACTGGAGTCCAGGTGGAGATATTGCTTACTTGTAATATAGCATGCAGTAGCATGCAGTGTGTGACTGCACGACAGTTGCATACCTGTACAGCTATCAGAATGAGGCAAAGAGGTCACAGAGCTTGTCAAGAAAGGTCTGTTTCATGGCCTATTCATAGCCCCAAATTTTGCAGTTAAAAAACCCCCCAAAAAACATAACATTATACAGATGTGAATGTAGGTCACCTACCAGCAAGCTGCTTCAAAATACAGTTGAACCTCTGGTATAATTAGATGCATTTTAGTCCTAGTCACTGGAAATATTGGACTTCCACACAGGCATGTGAACTTCAGCGTCTGCAGCTGGCCTCCATAGGTTTATGCTGTTGTATTGTTTGTTTGCCTCAGATAGAACTCATTCAACACTGCATGGAATCAGCACTTGATGGCCTCACTGGTTTCTCATGCTAATTTTTGCAGCATTTTAGTCACTGCTACAAAACAACAGTTTGCCTGTTTTCAATAATGGACACATTGGGAGGTTTAAATGAGTGAATTCATTATACAAGCTGAAACATTCCCATGCAAAATACATGAGACAGCCCTACTTTCTAAATTTTAGACAGAAGGTAGAATGCAGCGAGCTCTGATTTAGATGGTTTCTGCTTGTGCCAAAATAAAGTTTGACATTTTTGGCATTCATGTTTAACCTCTTTCACCTTGCAGGTCTTTTCTGTTATGAGAAGGCAATCGGTGTAACTCTTTGATAATGAAGAGGTAACCTAGTACTCCCATGACTAAAGTAGATCACTAGTTGTGTTTCATTTCTGGTGTACCAAATTTTGCACAGTTTATACATTTAGAACAAGTTCAATAAAAGTCAGTCAAGGATTCATTATTACTTACATTGTAATTTACAGTATTGATTAGGCATTTCAAAGCTCATGCTGGACTGGAAATGAGGATAATAAGACTTTTCTAAGGTTTCTCTTATCTAAACCCTAAGGTTGTTAATTCTGGCTTCATGGTTTTACAGTTTTTACTAAATTTGGGGATTTTTTTTTCCAGGTGGAAATGTCAAACAATAGCCTTGAGCTTAACAGGCTTAAATGATTTATGAGCAGTGATTTCTGTTCTGCAGAAGTTATATATAAATTCAAATGAACTGAAACTGTACAGACTCAAACAACAGACGTAGTATACAAAGACACACAAGAAAAACAACACAAAGGGAATGCACAAAGTCAAGCTAATGTTGAATTTGTGAATGCAAATTTGAAGCAAGATGGTTATATATGGCATGTATTTGTATAAAAATACTGCAGTTTAGTGCTTGATAAACAGGTCAGCTTGCTGTACTATATTTACAGTAAAGCTCTGTGTTAAGACTGGTGCATAGTGTCTGTGTTCAGAGTTACAGGTTACATGAAGTGTAGCAGAGATGAGCTGTTTTTAAATTCCCGTTCACAGCTTGTGTCCTACATAACAGATTCAAGCTGAGTACATTCATTAGAATTAAAATTTAGATTGGAATAATATTTGTATTCTCATTTAATATTATTTTATATTATTACAGTGATATATAATGAGGTTCAGTTAGCTTTACACAAAAATTGCTGGTAGAAATGTTCTCCAAAGAGTTACTTTTACGTTCTTAGTTTGAGTACATTTCAGAGCCTGTACTTTTTAAATTTTACTTGAGTAAAGAAGTTGAATCAGTACTTCAACTTTTACCAGGTTGATTGCAAGTGATCCTGTATTGCAGGGCCATCCAAACATTTTTCAAGGAGGTCCAGATTTGATAACGTGAAAGTGCCCGAGGGCCAACAGTCCCTGACAACATTATTTTAAACAATAAAAGATGCATATAAATATTCTGTTATTTAACATTTTCATTTTCATGCAGCAAAAAAACACGAAATAACCAAATGTTAGCATTCAGAGGAACACATTAGAGCATAAACAGGATTTACGAAGGGCTAATATATAAAATAAAGAAATGACCTGTTTTGCAAGTATCTTTATGACTGTGTTATTGTATCTACATTATAATCAATCCAGTCCTTTTTGGCCACTTTAGCTATCTTTATAGAACTGTGATGTTATATTTGTGCTACCCTCTTGGCAAGATCTCTCGGAAAAAATGTGAGTTTTTACCCTGATAAATAAAGAATATATAAAAGTCACTTTGCCAAAAAGTGATTGCAGCTTCTGCCTTGTGACAGGAGTGTTTGTTCTCCCTCAAAATGAGTTGATATCAATTATGAGAGATATGTTTGACAGATTATAATCCAAAAAGTAATTTACAACAGTTTAAAAAGAGCAAATCATTTTTTTGGCAAATACAGAAAATTACTTTTTGGCATGACACTGGTAAAAAGGCACAAGAGAGAGATGCTGATGTCGGCTGCAACATTCACTGACACACTGAAGCTCAGTCAGCTCCAGCTGGTGGAGCATCATTAGAGTCAAATAGCAACATATCCTTTTCAATAGCGGCAAAATCCCAAAAATGGTTGTTGAACTCACAAGCGAGAGATGCAATGACTGCTACATACTGCTTCATTTGCACACCCATATCATGGGTGGTCATGGTTGGCCATGATCTCCCACAGGGATGTGAAGCGTGTAGTGCAGAGCTCTGTTTGTGATAAATGTCTCTGAAAAAGTTGCCACTTTGTCTCAAAGCCTTTGCAAATTGTTGGCTCACTGCTGTAGGACTAACGAAAAAAAAAAGTTTGTTGACCTTTCTTCCAGTTGTCTGTTAACATGTGATGATCAATTCTGCATACCACATTGTTCCAAGCAAATTTTAGCTAACTCTGCCTTCTTCTCAGGGCAAATTAATATGTATTTTCTGAGCACCAAGTTTAAGTAAGTAAGTTTAAAGTGTTATGGAATCAACCTCAGTGAGCAGTATTTGTAATGAAGGTGCAATAATAATAATAATAATAATAATAATAATAACAAGAAAGGGTTAAAGCTATATATCGGGTTATACTAATGGATATCAATGGATTTCAGGTTTTCACACAGCCATGGTTCTGTATGCAAGTGGCATAATTGTAATCATTAATGTTTCTAATTGTGAAGATGGGCTGTCCCAAAAGAACAGAAAATATTAATTTGGAATCAGTTTTTTAAATCTTAAACTGATTTAGAGTTTGGTGATCAAATTATTGTGACTTAATTTTTTTTTTTGTCTATTACTCAAAAACCCATACACTGATTATTATAAGGGTTCATGCAATTGTCTGATAGGTCAAAAGGATTGTGACAAAACTAGAGAAGTTTTTGTTTTGTTTTATAAAGTTTTGTTTTGTTTGTTTTATAAAGATAGATTAACATATCATCACTTTGTTCTCCTGAAACAAAACTGAAAGCAAAAAATCTCAGAAATTACTCTTCTTGTGCTGGTTATGTCATTTCCAACTTGAGTCCCTGGCCTCCATCCCCACCTATGTGAGCACACAACACTCAGACCTACGTAGAACAACTGCTGCAAATTTGACTATTTTAGGTCCCATTTAAACAGGCAGAGAGACTGGTTGAAAGGCATCTGGTAACTGCCAGTCACTAGGGAAAATGCCAACTGGTTGTGAATGGATGCTGGCAGTTGCTGTGAACTTGATTGCTAAGCCTCAGTCACGCAGGCCAAGAGGTCCCCCATCTCGCAGTGGTTATTGTGGGAGGGGGGAAATAAGTATTCCCCAACCAGTTGTGAATGGTTGCTGGAGATTGCTGGCAGTTGCAACTGTAGTTGAAATTGGTCACAAAGATTACCTCTTTGTGACCAATTTCAACAGGGCTGCACTAAAAGTCTGCATGCAATTGTTTTGGTTGCTAACTTATTGCTGTGGTTGCCCATAGTTTCCATAGGTACCAACTTGTCAGCACACACTCACCAACTACTAAACATTGTGAAACTGAAAAGTTGGACAAACTGGAAAAACTGGAAACGGAAAGTGTTTGCCTTCAAAGTAAAAGTTTTGCCCTTCATTGGTAAGATATAACTTTTACTTTGAAGTCGAATGTTCTCCATTTCTGGTTTGGAGAACAGGTGATCACAACTATCTGCTAGCTTGGGCAGTATTTTTTCTGTGTCTGATTCAAAGTCAAGAAACAACTGCAGGAAAAGTTGCCATTTCAGTATTATCAACAACAAATGCCTAAAGAAACCTACAAAAGGGCCATTGCAAATTACTGCAGGGTTTAGCTTGGTAAAAAGATACATCAAACAAGAAATTTCTAGGCCGTTGCCTTTAATCAAACCTATTGATCAGCTTGTTTTGTATCTGCATATAGGCGTTGCACGTGGGTTTTCCAGATTTCTGCATATAGTTTTAGTCTTAGCTCCCCTAGAGCCCTCATACTGGTTAATTCAGCGGTTTTATTTTTGAGGTTTGAAACTGATGTGCTCACATTTGGGTGGGGCTGGAGGCAGGACCTCTACCTGATGCTTATCCACCCTAAATAATTACTGCATAGACCTCACCATGACTTGGCTGTAACCTCTTCTGCAGAATTTAGACTTCAGATTTATAGTGGTGAATTTTCTTCCACTTTTAAATACAGTCTATGTGTCTGACAGCTTTTCTTCTGTTTCACTCTTGGCCTTTTTTTTTAATGAAGCTGGCAGGTCTTACAAATTAATGCAATTACAGAGTCTCATAAATGATACATTGGGTGGCCTCAACTATATATTTTTATAGCTTAGGTTAGCAAAGGACACAGAAATGTAGTGGAAGTATGTCCTTATAGGACACAATGTAAACCTTAAAAAAAGAGTTGTCAGTTTACCTCCAGTGTGTGGTTGACAGAGAACCTCAGAAGCAAATGCCTTCATTACTATGAGTAAATGTGAGGCAGACACCAACCTCCTACAGTATCATACATCACACATCATTCAGACAGTCAGGTCATCCAGTCATTTTTTTCATCTGCTCAGCCATTCATGATGCAGTCAGCCAAGCAGCTCCCGAGTCAGTCAGCATGGTAGGAAAGCATAAATAATAAATACTGTACATGTGAAGACTTTAGAAGTATGGCGGTTTTTCAGTTCCTTTGGGCACCAGACAACTCATTTTCTTTCTCTCTCATATTTCGTCTTTAAGGCATCTTACTCTCATTGCATTACTGTATCTCTGTACGTCTTCGTCAGTCTGTGTCTTTTTTCTATTCTGCATGTTGTGTTTACAGTATCTTTGCAGGTTAAAGGATGCAAGTGGGACATTTTTTTTTAAAAAACAAAACACACTTAATAAATGGAGGTTTAACATCAATGTAAAAAGTGGAAATATTTAATTCACAGAGTTTTCTATGTCAGATGACATAGAAGTGGAAACCATTTTCCGCTTGAGGTTCACTGAGTTCATTGTGTCGTGTTACTCCATTTTATCCTCAACTGCCATCTCTATTTATTTTACCGCCTTCAGTGGAAAACGTCCTCCGTCTGCCTGTTTCTTGCTCTTTCTCTCTCACACACACACATACTCCCTCTTGGCTTCCTCTCTCTCTGCTGAGCTCTTAAGAAACACTGGCTGCTCTGCTCTATAGGTGCCCCAGCAACAGGTGTGGTGTTACAATGGTGACTACAGCCCTGTGAGACAACCAGGAGCTGGAGCATGCTCAGACAAGGTGGAGAGGAAGAGCTGTCTTCCGTCAGTGGTGTACTAAAAGTAGTGACAATGTCGTGTGTGTGTGTGTGTGTGTGTGTGTGTGTGTGTGTGTGTGTGTGTGTGTGTGTGTGTGTGTGTGTGTGTGTGTGTGTGTGTGTGTATGTGAGCTGTGTGTAAGTACAGTGTGTGACATTGCCCTGTGGGGCCCATCAGTCTGTCCTCCAGCCTTCTAAGTCCTACAGTATATGGCAGTGTTGATTGACCTCAGAATGTTAACGAACAGTTGAAAACATGTAATCCCACCTCAGCTCACAATAATGCAGACAAATGTTGCACTTTCAGGAGTGGTCTATACCTTTTTCTTTTTTTAACATTGTGTGCATTGCAAATATTTAATTTGTCAGTTTCTGTAGGTGCATTTGTTTGTTTGGGTTTATTGTATATATTCAAAATTTTCTGGCATTGTTTTGTTTTACCAAGCTTGCAGATTGCATAGTTTAAAATGGTTTCCAAAGTCGTTTTTAACAGTAGCACATAGGCTATCCTTTGTTTTAACTGGATTTAGCCTGTACATTGGGTAAATGTTTTGGTCTCATAAAATTTTTAAATTTTGTAGTCCAAAGGGAAACAGGAATATATAAATAACAATAGGACTAGAAACTATAACAAACAAAGAATCAAAACCAATTGCAAACTGGGAAACACAACAGAAGAATCTCAATGAAAACAGAACCTAAAATAACAAAACACCACAAACACACTGGGCAACGGTCCAGGACACAGGGTGATAAAGCAGACAGAGGAGTACTGAAACAGCAACTAAACAACATCACCTGATTCTCTTCTCCTCTCTTATTTTAATGCCATTACCAGCAAGGACTCAAGTGGACCTTAATGAACAACACAGACAAGAGCAGGAGAGTGGGGGGAGGAAAAAAGTATGCAACATTCATAATAATTTCCTATTTGTAACCCTCATTTTTATAAGAGAAATTTTGAGGATTAATGTGTAAAAAATTTGAAAAAATGAAAGACCGATACAGGGAGAGGGAGAGCGTGTCGGACAAAGGTGAGCATGATCTTTCCCTTCCCATTCATCTATCCCTCCCTTTATCACCCTGCATCACTCTGCTGACCCCTCTGTCTGCTCTGTCATTCTCCCTGTTCCCTCTCTGCTCTTGCCTTTGTCTGGGTCCAGCCAGAGTCTGGCGAACTCAGACAAAAGAATGCCACCTGTCATGGAGAAAGAGCAAATATCTTGGCTCTCAGGAGGAGGTGGAGCAGTGGCTGGGTGTCAGGGCTGGAATGGCATTGTCAAAGCTGTGGCTATCTATTGTTTTCTGGGCTTGCTCCCTGCCTGCCCATCTCTTCTGTCTTCGATTTCCTTCAACGTCCGTGTGCGTGCGTGCGTGCGTGTGTGTGTGTGGAGGAGATGTCATGAAGCTGTTTCCTGTTGCTGTGGCTCTCTAGGCTGGGCAGCATGCTTGTCCTTCCATGGTGCTCTTGGTTCATACCACACAGGACATGCTGATGTTTCCAGCAGGGTTCAAACTTTGGGATGGTTAAGTGTCGGTGATCCATTTCTTTTCTTAAAAGAGCAGCATGTAGAGTACCAGTCAAAACTTTTGATTGGTACTGTAATATGAACTCTGTCAAATTTTAGCCACCTGAAGTCTTAGTATTCCTAACCCTAAACCCAAACCTTAACCCTGTGCTACCACAATGTGGGACTTTTGTTCTTGGCGAGCTGTCATTTCTGTGATAGATAGATAGATAGATAGATAGACAGATAGATAGATACTTTATTGATCCTACAAAACTTTACATATAGAAATAAAAATATATAAAATATAGGTAAAGTGGAGTTATATTAAGGCAGACATTGTACAAGAGAGTAGTGCAAATTGCATTGATAAATAATATGTAACATATATACTCTGAATCAGAATATGCACACAGATAGTGTGTAAGACAGCAGCAAGAGGATATAATACAAAAACCTGTGTGTAGGATCATGTCTCCTGAAAGGTGTGTTCACCTGTCACCCTGTGATAATCGTGGCAGTGGCGCAGTGGGTAGACGCTTGCCTTGCAGTTGGAAGGTTGTAGGTTCAAGCCTCTGTCCCTGTGCTGTGTTGTGTCCTTGGGCAAGACACTTAAACCACATTGCCTAACGGTAGTGCCGGTCTCTGGCTGCATGACCGCAGATGCTCATCTCTGGATGAGTGATCTGGAACGATCATTTCGTTGTGTGCCTTGTGGGCCCAATGACAATGAGTTGAATCTAACAAGAAGAGTTATTATACAGTTTTTTGGAGGACGATAGGAATGATTTCCTGAACTGTTCTTCATGGCAGCGAGGACGAATCAGTCTGAGGGAGCAGGAGCTCCCTGTGGAGTCTCACCCATTCCACTGTGGAGTGGAATGGGTGAGACGGAGAGCAGTTTATTCAGTGACCTCCAGTCCCTCACTGACTCAAATGTCTTCAAATTCTGACCAATGATGGTTCCAGCCTTGCAAATCAGTTTGTTGATCCTGCTGGCATCTCTGGCACTGATGCTGCCCACCCAGCAGACAACAGCAAAGTAGATGGCACTTGCTATCACAGACTCGTAACATCTGGTAACATCCAACATCTTGCTGCACACATTAAAGGATCTGAGCTTCCCTAGAAAGTGGAGTCTGCTCACCCCCCTTCCTATACACAGCATCACTGTTGGTCCTCCAGTCCAGTCTGTCATTCAGATGAACGCCCAGGTACCTATAGCTGTCCACCTTTTCCAGATCCTCTCCCATGATGTTATTCTCCAAAACATAGGGTTTTGCAGATAACAATCTAATAATATTACAGGGCAATTATTCCACACATTAACATATTGTAGGTAGTTTTTGTTCTTAGTATTTGTGTCCACTGGTGTTTAAATGTTTTCTTTTTTGTATTGGTAAAGAATATGACAATTCTTCCACCACTAAATATTTCAGATAATGCAGCAGAATTTTAATTTGAATTTTAGTAATCATGGTTTGTTTCTCTGGTAGGACCCCACACACCTGTGAAATTGACTAGATCATTTTTTAATGATTGTAAATGTAATGTAATATTAAACTGTTCATGGTTGTTAGCAACCATGAACAGGTTTTTGCTTATGCAGACTGCACATTTATAGTTAGAGGAGTAACCAACATGAAAGCCAGAGAGCTGTCTATGGGTGAAAACAAGCAATTATGAAGCTGAGAGAAGATGGAAAATCAATCAGAGCCAACATTGGCCATAGCCAGTACAACTGTTTGAAATGTCCTGAAGAAGAAAGTTGTAGCTGTGTACTAATTAACAGATATCAAACAGGTAGAACAAGGAAAACAACAGCAGTTGTTGACAGAAACATTCTAAGTGCTTTAAAGAAAGGCCCTAAAACAACTGTTAGTGACATCAGCAACAACCTCCAGAGGGCAGGAGTGAAGGTATCACAATCTACTGTTCACAGAAGACTTCATGAGCAAAAGTACAGAAGCTTCAACAGAAGATGCAAGAACAGAGATGAGCCTCTGACAGTGGACTCATCTCTGTTCTTGTCCTGTTGGACCTCAGTGCAGCTTTTGATACTGTTGACCATAACATTTTATTACAGAGATTAGAGCTTGCTATAGGTATTAAAGGTACTGCACTGCAGTGGTTTAAATCATATTTATCTCATAGACTCCAATTTGTTCATGTAAATGGGGAGTCTTCTTCACACACTAAGGTTAATTATGGAGTTCCACAGGGTTCTGTGCTAGGACCAATTTTATTTACATTATACATGCTTCCCTTAGGCAGTATTATTAGAAAGCACTGCATCAATTTTCATTGTTATGCAGATGATACTCAGCTTTACCTATCAATGAAGCCAGATGACACACATCAATTAGTTAAACTGCAGGAATGTCTTAAAGGTATTAAGGCCTGGATGACCTCTAATTTCCTGCTTCTAAATTCAGATGGTAAATGGACTAGTTCTTATATAGCACTTTTCTACTCAATCAGAGCACTCAAAGCGCTTATACAACCTGTTTACATTCACCCATGCACTCCCATTCATACAAGCACTTCCATCGTTAATTAAGCTAAGTGCTTTTTTAATTTTAATTAACTAGCATTCACACACATTCATACTCCAACAGAACGGTCGGAGAGCAACTTGGGGTTAAGTATCTTGCCCAAGGATACATTGGCATGTAGCCTGGAACAGCCAGGATTCGAACCGCTGACCTTCCGATCAGTAGATGACCTGCTCTACCTACTGAGCTACAGCCACCCTTAACTGAAACTGAAATTCTTGTTCTCGGCCCCACAAATCTTAGAAACATGGTGTCTAACCAGATACTTACTCTGGATGGCATTACTTTGGCCTCCAGTAACACTGTAAGAAATCTTGGAGTCATTTTTGACCAGGATATGTCCTTCAATGCACATATTAAACAAATATGTAGGACCGCTTTTTTGCATTTGCGCAATATTTCTAAAATTAGAAACATCCTTTCTCAGAGTGATGCTGAAAAGCTCATTCATGCATTTATTACTTCTAGGCTGGATTATTGTAATTTATTATTATCAGGCTGTCCTAAAAGCTCCCTGAAAAGCCTTCAGCTGATCCAAAATGCTGCAGCTAGAGTACTGACAGGGACTAGAAAGAGAGAGCATATTTCTCCCATATTGGCTTCTCTTCATTGGCTCCCTGTTAAATCTAGAATAGAATTTAAAATTCTTCTCCTCACATACAAGGTCTTGAATAATCAGGCTCCATCTTATCTCAAAGACCTCATAGTACCATATCACCCCAACAGAGCACTTCGCTCTTAGACTGCTGGCTTACTTGTGGTTCCTCGGATACTTAAGAGTAGAATGGGAGGCAGAGCCTTCAGCTTTCAGGCGCCTCTTCTGTGGAACCAGCTTCCAGCTTGGATTCGGGAGACAGACACCCTCTCTATTTTTAAGATTAGGCTTAAAACTTTCCTTTATGATAAAGCTTATAGTTAGGGCTGGATCAGGTGACCCTGAACCATCCCTTAGTTATGCTGCTATAGGCCTAGTCTGCTGGGGGGTTCACATAATGCACTGTTTCTCATTCACCTTATTTACTTTGTTTATACTCCACTCTGCATTTAATCATTAATTGATATTAATCTCTGGCTCTCTTCCACAGCATGTCTTTCTCTCCCCTCAGCCCAACTGGTCACAGCAGATGACTGCCCCTCCCTGAGCCTGGTTCTGCTGGAGGTTTCTTCCTGTTAAAAGGGAGTTTTTCCTTTCCACTGTCTCCAAGTGCTTGCTCATAGGGGGTCGTTTTGACTGTTGGGTTTTCTCTGTATTATTGTAGGGTCTTTACCCACAATACAAAGCGCCTTGAGGCGACAGTTTGTTGTGATTTGGCGCTATATAAATAAAATTGAATTGAATTGAATTGAATCAACTAATGAGCAAGAAGGCCAGGAGGGCCAGGCTGGAATTTGCCAAGAAATATGGAAACAAGCCTCAGAATTTTTGGGACAAAGTTTTATAGACTGTCCATCCATCCATCCATCCATTTTCTTCCGCTTATCCGGGGCCGGGTCGCGGGGGCAGAAGCCTAAGCAGAGAAGCCCAAGCTTCCCTCTCCCCAGCCACCTCCTCCAGCTCATCTGGAGGGACCCCAAGGCGTTCCCAGGCCAGCCGAGATACATAATCTCTCCAGCGTGTCCTGGGTCTACCACGGGGCCTCTTCCCGGTGGGACATGCCCGGAACACCTCACCCAGGAGGCGGCCAGGAGGCATCCTAATCAGATGCCCGAGCCACCTCAACTGGCTCCTTTCGATGTGGAGGAGCAGCGGCTCTACTCTGAGCCCCTCCCGGATGGCCGCACTCCTCACCTTATCTCTAAGGGAGAGGCCAGCCACCCTTCGAAGGAAACTCATTTCTGCCGCTTGTATTCGCGATCTTATTCTTTCGGTCACTACCCAAAGCTCGTGACCATAGGTGAGGGTAGGAACGTAGATCGACCGGTAAATCGAGAGCTTCGCTTTTACGCTAAGCTCCCTCTTCACCACGACGGACCGGTGCAGCGTCCGCATCACTGCAGAAGCAGCCCCGATCCGCCTGTCGATCTCCCATTCCCTTCGCCCATCACTCGTGAACAAGACCCCGAGATACTTAAACTCCTCCACTTGAGGCAAGAACTCGTTCCTGAGCCGGAGATGGCACTCCACCCTTTTCCGGCTGAGGACCATGGCCTCAGACTTAGAGGTGCTGACTTAGACTGATGATACAAAAATTAACCTTTACCAAAGTAATATAAAGACTAAAGTTTGGAGAAAGAAAGGAGCTGCTTATCATCCCAAACATACATCAAACACAGTGGAGGTAATGTCATGGTTTGGTTCACATGGCTTTTTCTGGGATGGGTTCATAAATCTTCATTGATGATGTCATACATGATGGCAGCAGTACAATGAACTCAGTCGTCTGCAGAAACATTTTGTCAATTTAAATAAAGATGCAACCACACTGATTCTTCATTATGCAGCAAGATAATGGCCAAAACACACAGGAGCCAAAACTACAAAGGAGTTCATCAGGGGCAGGAAGTGGAAAGTTCTAGACTGGCCTAGACAATCTCCAGATTTAAGCCCTATGGAGCGTTTTACCTGCTAAAGAAGAGACTGACAGGAGTAACCCCCAAAACAAACAACAGGTGAAAGAGCCTGCGTTGAAAGCCTGGAAAAGCATCACAAAAGAAGAATACAAAAGTTTATTGATATCAGTGGGTCACAGGCCACAGGTCACAGGTTATTGCAAGCAAAGATTGGAGCTAAATAGTAAGTGTTATTCACTTTAATCTATTTTAGATTTATCTGTTCCAGTACTTCTGCTCACAAGAAAAATGGGTAGGTTCAGCCAAAAAGGTGCTATATTCTGAACTATGCATCAGATCCAGATGTAAATATCTGAAAATAAAAGCTGAAATGTTGTCTCATTGATATTTTGATGTCAATCCCAAATGTCTAGAGCAAAAGTAAAGGCATTAGCCTCGCTGTTCCAATATTTTTGGAGGGGAGAGTAAATCCATGGTAGATGGAAGTCCTGGTCTTTTTTTTTTTTAACGGTAGCATGGAGATTCCCATGCTGTGACAAGGTTACAGTAACATGACTTCCTGTTGTCAGTGTCTATTTGCACAACAGTCTTTTGATTTGAAAAGTTTTAGGAAATTCTGGACAAGTCTTAGTCACTCTTAGTCACAAGCCTGTGTCTTGACTGGAGACTACAAAGCAGAGTTGCCATCAGATGTCAAACTGAAGCTGATCTGCTCTCTATGTGAATGATAAGTGGGGGATTGAAGCTGAAGCTGAAGCTCTTGCCATACATTGATGGCACTGATGAATAAATTGCCATCAAGCACAAGCTGTAGGAGGCAAAGGATTGAGTTTCTGTGGTGTTTCTGCATATTTTGCCCCTCTGTGACTAAGTGTTGCTATGCAGCAGACTGGGGACAAATTGATTATTCAGTCAGAAAGTCCAGGCTGCCAATTGTCTCCAGCTCTCCTTTGATTTGCTGAAATGTCATTCTGATTGATGCTGGCAGTGATAATTCCCTCAATGGCACAGTAAATACTAAATATTTACTGAGTTGAAATGGTCAGCTCCCTGAATGTGAATCTAAATGTGAATGGTAAGACTTATATGGTCTAGACAGTAACAAGCACATATTGTCACATACAGAAATAAAAGATTTAGACTTACTAACATGCGTCTGGAAGGATGTGTGCTTTTTATAGGTTTAAACTGTAAGTTGGTTGAAACTAGTTGACTACTTCACTTTTTTCTGTATTGCCAAACCCTAACAATCTTGAATTGCCTTCAGTTTTCCCTTAGTTTTGAACTTGAAATAAATGAGTTATATATGCATCTTGAAATGATTTCAGTGATTCCTTAAAATGTCTCACAGCAGAGTAAATGCTGTGTGCGGTCATCAGCTCTACTGTAGTTTCTCTGTTGTGCCAGCAGATGGGGAAAAGAAACATGTTTTTTAGCAACACAGTGAGGGATGATTGCAGTCTCTCTGCTGTGGCCTGATTCCCAGGTTGCCGCTTTGATTGGCGGACAAAACTTTTGTTGACATGGTTGATGTTAATTAATTTATTTGTTAATGCTTTTTTTCCTTTTATAGGGTGTTTTTTTTACTAATTCTTTCAGTCAAGAAAAAATAGAAAATGAACATATAATTTGCTTTTGTTGTAAAATAAGTGTAAAATAAGTGTTATGTTAAATGGCATGATAGAGATGGGCTTTTTTTGTTTGTTTTGGAAGTAAAAAAAATGCTTCTTTAATTTTACATATTTCTTTAAATTTTGGAGGTATACAAATGAGTTACAATCTTTTTAGCTTTATCATTTAAATATGAATTATAAAAAAGTGGAATACAACAGTTTAGAGACATGGTTAAAAAAATTACCAAATTTCAAAGGCCACCTTCAGTGAGAAACCTTCTCTCTCTCTCTCTCTCTCTCTCTCACACACACACACAAACACACACACACGCATCTGTAAAAGGAGGGTCTCCAGGAGATGATTTCCTTCCCTGTATGTCGTCCCCCTCGCGCCCCTCCCCTGCCCCCTCCCCCCTCCTTCCTCTGCTACGCAGTGTAAACACAGTGTTCCAGAGGAATGTTGGACTCCCTGACCTCCACTGCAGTTCACTCGGTTCAGCCTGGCCGCGCTGTGCTCCGGCAGCAGCAGCAGCAGCAGCAAGAGCCCCCCTACTGCCCCACACCTTCCTACCTCCCCCTCCAGAGCCCCTTCTCTCTCTTCTCCATGCCTCGTTCCCTCTTCTCCTTGTGCCTCCCTTCCTCTTCATCTTCCTCCTCCTCTCTTCTTATTCGCTTTTCTTTTCAGTGTCCTTGTCTCTCACCACTGCTCCCCCAACCCCTCCACTCCCCCTACACACTGACACACACCTCTTCTCTTTTTCCCTCGTTCTCTCCATTCTCCTTACTTCCTCACTGCACCCCACTTATTGCAGTCATCCACTTTACCTCGTGGTTATTTCACTGTGTAGTAGTGGATTGTTTCTCTTTCTGTGCTTCACTTCACTGACTTGAACAGAAACTAAAGAGGGCTACTAGTCCATCTGGCCACTAGTTGATTTGATTACTGAGGTGACAAGGTAGCCAGAGCAGACATGTGGTGTTTGCAGTTTTGACCAGGTTCACAGGGTTTAATTTCCCGGAGCATAGAGCAGATCATAAATATATCTAGCTGGTCATCACAGGTCATGCTGAATGCAAACGTCTGGGGGGAATCAGAGACTGTTTGTGTATTTGTAATAGATGCTGCTTGTGCTGGATGGGCTACACAAGAACAGCCATGTCCCAGCTGGCCAGTTTTTACAGCCTGTCTGTCAGCCTGCCAGCTAACCTGACCAACAGGGTCAGCAGCCAGCCAGCAGAAAATCCTGCATATAGATAGATCAGAGGAGGGAACATATGTCTGTGTGTGTGTGTGTGTGTGTGTGTCTGTGTGTGTGTGTGTGTGTTTGGGGTGCTCTTTTTCATCATGCCTAGCCATTTTTAGCATGCAAACCAAATTCCTCCATTAAAAAACCCTTGTTGCAAATGGCAATGCTATACTGAGTGGACAGTCTTTAGCTTGATATTAATTTGATACATGCAGCAAGGTACACTGCAATGTGAGCTTCAGTGCACACAGTGCTGGAGCAAGCATTGATATCCTTCACTGATCTAGCCGAAGTGTAGAAATAGTTCACTTCTACTTTATTCAAGTAGAATTCAGAGGGATACTAAAATGTTCTTTAAGAGTGCTAACTACTCTTCATTAGGTGTGGAATTACATCTGTCACTCTAACTCAGCTGCATCATACTATGTCATATACAAACAGGTGACAAAAAAAACTTAACCCATGACCCCTACAACATGCCCTTTTCGATAGCGGCAAAATCCCCAAACTCGCTGAACTCACCAGCGCTAATTGCTGTATCCCGCTTAATTTGCACACTTGTTCTGATAACCATGACCTCCTGCACAGCTGGGAAGCATGTGGTGCAGGGCTCTGTTTGTGACAAGTGTCTCTGGAAAAGTTGCAGCTTTGTTTACAGTGAAATCCATGGGGTGGGGTGGGGGGGTGTCGACTCAGTGCTGAAGTGAAGTCCAGACGTATGAAAGGAGTGCTGCATATACACAGAACAGGGCGTCGGTGGAGGATTTCCACTTTCCGAGCTGGGTTGCTGGGGTTCTGAAAAGTCGCTTAGTTGGCAACACTGTGTGTCACCTATGACCTCCACCCAAGGCACTCGGCATCAGACAGCATGGGCTGTGTTTGGTTAATCAGTTAATCTTCTTCTTTTTGAGGTTTTGAAGCGATTGGGAGTCATCTAGTACACAACTAGTACTAGTAGTACTAGTACAACTCCATGAGTTAAAAAGAGCAATTGTATGCTGAGTTGTATTCATCACTTGTACCCCCCCCCCCCCCCCCCCCAAAAAAAAAACAAAAACAAAAAACATATTTTCACATAGTTGACATAGAGTAATTTGTTATGCAGGGGAAAAAGTAAGTAATAAGTTAAACACTGCTTTCTGTGCCACCCTATTAAAAGTATCAGTGTCAGTCTGGCCACCACCATAAAAATTGTCTGGCTCTACCATTGCTTCCAGTGGCAATGCCCCCATTCAGAGGGCAAAAGGGCTTAATGAATAGTTTAATTAGTATGAAAAAACATGAATTATTTTATATGGATGTGTTGATACTCCCCACTACCATCATCTAAACACTTATAAGGGACTGTCTTTTAGAAGAGTGGTGTTCACTCCAGTATATTCCTAGAGACTTGTAGAATCAGAGCCAGTTCCTTTAAACTGCACGAGGGCCCAAACACCTTACTTAAACAGCTTGTTGTTTCCTTTCTCACCCCTCTGTATTGCACAGCAGGATTATCATTTCTGATGTGCTAGATCTAGTCAGAATTTAAATGTTCTGATTTGATACTTCAAATTACCAGATTTTATCAGCTTTTGTATAAGTTAGTGTGGGATAGTCTCAACTCAGATTCATAGGTCTTCTGTGTGTTGTTAAACCAAACCAAAATAATGTGATAGAATGTAGTAACATGGTATGGTAAAGGATTTCCGGGGCTATCTGTGACAAAAACCACAACTGACAATTCTGATCAATACTGTATTTATTGAACTTTTTCCTTAAGAAATTACATTTTAAGAGCAGATTTCCTTGAACTTTAAATGTGATTACACTGAGAAGAAAATTATATGAATTGAACTAAACTCACCACGGTCTGGAATGGAGATTGCTCCTGTTGCAATCATCCAGCTTGAACAAATTCAGATAGCATGTGTGGCAGTACAGTGGTGGTTAGCATTGTTGCCTCACAGCAAGAAGGTCCTACATTCGTATCCACCTTGGCCAGGGCCTTTCTGTGTGGAATTTGTAGAATTTTCTGCCTGTGGGGAGTGGGGTTAGGTTAATTAGGGATTCTAAATTTCCCATAGGTGTGAACGGTTGTCTGTCTCTCTATGGCGACCTGTACAGGGTGTACAGGTCTTGCCCTATGACAGCTAGGATTGGCTCCAGCCCCCCCTGAAAAGAATAAGCAGAAGAGTGTGCATGGATGGGTTATATGGTTTGAATGCTGTTTATAATGGCCTCAAATGCACTTGTGCAGAAAATCAAATCAACTCATTTTAGCCAAATCTCATTAACACAGATTTCATGTACTGCACTCAAATAGTAGGACACAACACTTGTGTTTAGATTATCTGGTCATTCATGGATAAAAAACATCCTTTACATCTGAAGAAAAAAAAAGGTAACTTCCATTCTTCTCCTCATCACCCGCATCATCAGTCTGCCTCAGTTGTCTCTCGTGATCCTCCCTTCCATTAGCATTAACCTTCACTGGCACTCTCCCCTGTCTGTCTGTTCCTTCCTGCCATCTTCTCAGCGATTTGCTTTTATTTGCTTCCATAAATCTCAGCCACTGTGAATCAGCCAGTTTTGCTCCATATGTAATTATATGATCATTTTCACTCAGATTGTGTGTGTTGCTTGTTCACACTGTGGCTGCAAGCACAGCAGTGATCATCAATTACTCAGGCAGTGTAATTGTTGCACACAGATAATGAAAACGATGCTGGTGGAGGAACATGTGGCCATTTTGCTCATTATGCTGACAGGGAAGAGGAACTTGGCTGACCTCTGCTGGGCTCTGACAGGCACTGTTGCAGATGTTGATGAGCATTAATGAATTGATCCAGGATGTATATGTATTCTCAAAGCTTCCTCTGGTTTCAGTTACCCACAGAGAGGCTTTAGAGATGATTAGAATGATGCATCCTGTTATACAGCAAAGAGCATCAGTTTAGCAACTACAGATGTTCTTCTGTTAATGGCAGTATTCTCATATATTGTCCATATAAGTGATGGGTGTAGGTTTAATTTGTGTATTCTTGCATTCTGGTGAATTTTTATGCATCAGTTCATAGTGAACACATCTTTACTTTTGTAAAGGAAAAACAGAAAAATACTGGAATATAATGCCATAAAGCTCTCTGGTGTCCTGTGTTACATTTAAATAAGCATTCTCAGCTTTTCTCATTTAATGTTACTCTTACTTTCTCACACACAGAATTTTGTCGTCTCGTGTTTGCTTCAAGAGCTGAGAGTCAGAGTTGCACTCTGATATCAGGATACCTTTGTGTGTGATACATGCATATCTATTTAGATATGCATGTGTCACCTGTTCAGGCCAATGATACAAATTCATTTACCCATAATCTATCCACACCAGGATTGATTTATGTTAGATGAATACTTCTAAACTAGAAATGAGGGGCTCACAATCTACTCTTTGAGAATAAAAATGTCCTGATATCAGCCCTTCTCCCTATTTTCTTTCTTCGGAGACATGCCCCCAAAATTCACTGCATCTCCCCAGTAATATGCATCTGTGATGTAAATGCATATTATTTTGACCTGAATAACTTAATTTTTTTATGTGTAATTGGAAGGTATAAAGGGCAAAACAATGGCTGAAACCCCTAATTATGAAAAATACATTTTCTAATTTAAATTTAGCACGTGGAACCACATCACTAACCGCAGGGAGCAGAATTCGATCTGAGGGACTTTACTGGGAAAGGAGAAGACTGATGGAAGGAGAGTGAGTGAGTGAGACAGAGAGAGAGAGAAGCAGATGGCTGGAAATATAGCCTGTTAAATTATTCATCTAGGCTGGAGTCTGGAGATAGAGAGATGGATAGGAGCTGGCATGGACACTTTTATTAGGATTCTGAGAGCTATGAGGAGAGAGTGGTTCAAAACGCTGTGATTGCCTTTTGAGACTATATGAAAAATAATTGCATTAGGTCTGGGAACAGCTTTTATGTCAGAGGAATTCAACCTTAAGTCTTAAATTTAAATTAAAGGACAGATATGCATAGATATCTTGTGAAGCATAAAAATGAGTTAAAAATAAGTTTCTTTAGATGAGATCAGCTGCAGTGATTTAAACTAAACATTTTTTAATTTGGGCCATCATTGTCTCTGTATAAGGAATTCTGGCCATGCACAGATATTTCAACCGCAGTGATTAATTTCCACTTCATGTAGAGGGTGACACAAACGCAAAAACAGTTCCAAGTTTCCAGATTCTAAAATCTGACACTTCTGACTGTGTGTGAGGTGACTGGGGTCACTGCGTGTTGACTGAAAAAGCTGCCCTCAACAGTTTGGGTTTTAGAACAAGTTATTTCAATGGCAGTGAGGCAAAATAAAAATGAAACATGGCTTAGTGGGCAACAAACCGGCTTCGTAAAACAAGATTTGTGGTGGGCATACGTTGTGAATGCTGTGGAAAGCTTGCAGAGGAGTGGGTGAAGCTGACTATAATTCACTGGAATGTCTAGTAGACTAATAATTTGCAATCATAACCCTGTGTTTAGTGGTTTAGTGCATACATTTGCATTAAAAAATCCTTTATTTGCCTTTTAGATGGGTCCTGTTTGCTTTATCCCCTCCCCTCCACCCTTTCCTCTGCTCAGTGTTGAGACAGTAAATATGAGTTCTCTACTATTTTTTTCCCCCATTTAGCTTGGTTCATCATGTGCATCATATATGACTCGTCCAGATTCAGAGACAAACATGTACACACACACACACACACACGTACGCACGCACGCACGCATGCACACAGATGCGCGCATGCTCCTGAGCGGAGGACTCTGGGGAAATAGAGCAGAGAGGAAGCTACGTGCCTTCACCAAGCAAGGGCTGTCTGGTGTCATGGCAACGGGCTGCAGATTACCCCACCCTCCAACATTCAAGGAGAGGAGAGGAGACACACACTCATACACACACATATATAGGTATATGGAGACATGACTTTCACAAAAGGGGTTTAAATGATCTGATATTCAGAAATAATCAGCTTAAATATGAATTCGTAATGGCAGTAGCATCTCAGCTACACAAGGAGAGAGCCAAGGGAGGAAGGGAAGTGTAACATATTGTTATTAAAAGCAGTAAGGTTATCCAGCGGACAGCTTTACCATTAAGTTGGACATTTTGCAACGTACTAACGCGCTTCATGCTGCCAGAGTCGTGTTGAAACGGATTTAGCGGTAGATATTATGTTCTCTGTGTGTAAGTGCTGGAGCCTGAGAGGAGAGGAGGATGCTGGGTAGGCTGAAGAGCAGAGGTAGTGATGCATGGATAAGCTGACAGCAAGAGAAGAGAGAGAAAATGAGAGGAGATAATATTAGAGCCTATGCGAGGGTATAAAAGGGTAGTTGGAGCTTTTTGTACCAAAAAAAAAAACTAAGAAAGACAGGGTGTGGAAGAGACAAATGACAACAGCATGGAGAGAGAGACAGAGGGGGGCAGGGGGATGAGACAGATAGGAGGGAGGGAGCTGAGGTCGTCTGAGGATATCTCTTCTGAAATTGACTGCGGCACAGCCATCGTCGACAGTTACATCACAGCTGAGCTCAAACTCAGGATGAACCTCTCCCTCCCTTTCGCTCTCATCGCCTCTTTGTCCCTGCCAACCTTTAAATGCTTCAAAGCTGTACAGAAATTAAGAAGAACACACTGCGCGTGTGCAATAGGATGCGTCATTTTTTTAAGTTGGATTCACTGGGACAGGATGTGACCGAAAAACTGAAGCGAACATCATTTTCTCTGCTCGGTAAACAGGCCTTTATTTTTGCAATGAAATTTGACAGCTGCTTCCCAATCATCCCAATGAAGCCAGGGGATCCAATACCAGTGCTTTCTTTGTCCTAAACTTAAAATCTGAATATTTCACTGCATGGAACTCTCTGTGGGATTTTTAATGTAAGGTTACACAATGATCAGAAATTGATGTACTGCTAAAAACTATTACCAAAACGTGAATGCAACTTCATTTATCTCCATGTATCCAAGACTGACTCCATGATGCTGATATTGTAGCCAAAACTGTCAGTTATGAAACTTCCTATTTTGCTTCTGTCTGAAATTCTGTCTCCAGTCTCATTTTACATTCTGTATAATGACAATAAAGGCATTCTATTCTATTCTATTCTATTCTATTCTATTCTATTCTTTTGATTCTTCATTGTTGTGCTGGAGAATGAATTCTCTCTATTAGAGGTGGATCTTGTTAAGCAATAGGTGACATTGCATTGGTAAAGTTGCATTGTGAAGTCGCTGTCACCATCTTGGTGTTTTGAAACCAGATGACAATCAAAATGTGAAGCCAAGGGACACTCTGCTAGCTATTTTTCAGTGACAGAGGAGACTTGCTCTGATCCTACTGTGCTTTATCCTTGTTGACTTGATTGAAGACCATCATTTTAAAAAACTGAACATCTCACTGTATTTAGTAAACAGAGTCCCTAAACTCCTCAGTAAATGGCTTACTGATGTCCTAAAATTTGTAGCTAGAGAATTTTTTTTTTCCCCATGAACTTCACCAAGTTTTCCATTTATTTTTTCCTTAAGTATATTTATGGTTCTCAAAATTGTTTTAATCCTCACTGTTTAACCAACTCTTCATTGATTCTCTATACACTAAAAGAATATTTTATATTGCTTTTTATGTGATTTATGTTTTTGCACATTGTCTGTATTTGGACTCAAGCCTTTTCTTGAGTTATGGCATTTGAATGAAAATATGCTTTTATGCATTGTTTACATACTTTAAACTTTTGTTTTTCTGTACTTTGAATCTACATGGTGACAGGACACTGCTTGTTTTGAGGCACATACTGTTATGAAAACATTACCTCTTACTCTTTTTTCTTTTTTTTTACTTTACTTAACCAGACGCCTCAGGTTAACGATTAGTTGGAATTCAGCCATTTGTCTCCGATTCTCCAGCTGTTATGATAGAGAAATTTTTTATATTGATCTGTCTTATATCTCCCCATCCCTAGGAGCTGTTAGGACAAGAAACTGAGATCTACAGGTAACTCCTGGAAGTAATCTGTAAGTACTGATTTGACAGACATCAGAGGTACTAGTAGTCTGCCTGCCGTTGTAGAATGAGATTTGTTACTGTGACCAGTGCCTTTGTTTGGTAGTGCTACAGCATACTGGCTCTCTGTTTTTTTGGGATGCCCTGATATGCACATTCTGGTCTGCAATAAGAAAAAACAAGTTACAGAAACTATTTCTTCAAACTAGCAATTTTTTGAGACATACTATACATTGATGGTTAACTTTAATCCTTAATCCTCCCTTATTCCTTGGCCAACTCTTTTGAAACTTGGTATGAATATTCAATGTGCAAAGCTTTATTCAGACAGATTTTTTCTTTTCAATTTTTAAAAATGTTTTATGAATTTTTGAAATTTTTTGTAAAAAATGTTTGTAAATTGTTCATTATTAACTTCAATGACTATTTCTCCCTTATTTATTGACTACAATTATTAATTGGGCAAATCTATACAAAATGATGCAAATGAATTTCAGATTTTTGACTTTTTTAAAAAATTTAAAAAATTTCGAAACAATAAAAACTAAGTATCAGCTCAATGATGGTGGACCTACGTTCAAATTAGTTTCTGTTCCAATAAAACATTTGACAGAAGATCTCTATAGGCCAATAGGTCTCTTGTTCTTGGTAAGATGTAAAAGAAATCTCTGAAGTCCTCAAAATTACAGTAAACCAGGTGTTTTATCTTTGCCTGCCTAGGCCTAGTGAGGGCTGTGTTTGGCATACTTGACTGACATCTTTGACCTTTCTACCTGTTTTTCTTTGTAGCCAGCTGAATTAACCTGCACTCACCCCTGAAATGAGATATGATGGCACATTTCCAGATCTAAAATATCATACACAAACTGAGCATAAAAGAGCAACACCATAATTTGTAGTGTTTAATGACGATCCATGAACCAAACCACCATTTCCACAAGCTTTTAGGATATAAAGTTTCAACATTAGCATGTTGGCCACCACCATATGTGTTTTTCTTGGAACCAGAAGTGACAATATTTAGATAGGAAGTTATCAATTAACAGGGTGGGTTAGCAAGCTCTGTCCATATAGTTATTGATAGCTGCTGTTTGGGCCTAGATAAGATACAATTAAAATATTAATACTTCTGTCATCTAAACTGCAGCACAGACTTCTTAGAAGGTCATTACAAAGACTATATAATAATCTTTGTTAGGCAATTGTTAGAAATTGCCCAAGATGGACCAGCGGCACATACATAGTCAGAAGGTTCCAGTTCATGAGCAGACGTGAGGTCTAGTAGACAGTGATCAGTCGCAGCTGCCTGTTGTCACAGTGGATTTTTTTTTTCACAGACATGCTGAAAGCCAACAGAGTACTTGAGCCTACTTTTTATTTCCTAAAGTAAGGATCTAGATTTAATATCACCTTTAGCTTTTCTAGGATCTTCCATTGTAAGATGGATTTCAGTTTGCTCAATACTCCCCTCCGCCAAAACTTACAGTTATAGGAACCTTGCTTTCTTTAACAGTTACAGATTAACAAAACATAAACACTGGTCAGATGTCTCATTTCTGCAGGCACCTCACTCATGGTGCAATCAGTAATTACACTGCTGGCTTAAAAACTTGAACAAGAACGTTGACACTCCATTTAGTCCAGGAGACTGCCCCTTGTAAGACAACGTAACAATATGCTACCTGAATCCTTGTCATTCTTAACGGGAGGAGGGCAAACATACTGCTGTAGGCTTTAAATCTTTGCATTATTGCCCAGTGAATGTTTCTATATCATTACTAACACAAAAACTGACTGTTAAATCATTGCTTGCTAGTGTTGGGAATATTTGGCATGTAGTCTGAAATCATTTTAGCTTTTTGTGTTCTGTTACGCTATGTTTTTTTTTTTTTTTACATGTTTTGCCACTGAATGCAGAAAAGCACTTAGTCCCAGTCTGTAAATATGCTTTTTAATGTGAGTTAGTTCATGGGAGTCTGTGGAAATTGACTCACTTTTGGAGACAGCATCAAGACTTAAAGGAACTGCATTTCTTGGCACTTCCACACTGGCTTCACTTTTCAGCCCTGAAGTTTGCTGCTTGGTCAGAATTTCAAGTGTGATGATTCTATACAGGGATTCATCTGAATTTATGCAACTGCTGTCCTCTGCAAAAGTTGTCAACAGTTTAGATTATCATCTATCATGCATTATCATCATTGAGACATCAAGGAGCAGATGCAACAGATAGTGTGGCCCCTACAGGCCCATGTCCTCAATATTATGGTGCTGGTATGGGGTAGGGATGCCATACCATTCATCATTTCATTTATCAAATAAATTGCTAATTACATTTTTAGAGCATCTCATTCTTTGGAGGGCATCTCCAAATACATAAACAGTGACTGCCATAAAACACTAGGACTAACTGACTACTAAAAATTTGACTTTTTCATTTGCAGAAAAGTTTAATTTATGTGTTCATTAGTGGAGAAAATGGAGACTGTTGGATAGTTTTGCTTGCCCTTAAAGCTTTGTTTTATCTAACAATATAGTTTTAATAGTGTTTAGTTTTACACATTAAATGCAACATTTGTATCTCTTTTAAAACAAACATGCCTGTATTGCATTAAACCAATCAGCATTTAAATGTCACAATCAGAACCACAGTCTGGATAAGCGGTACAGTGTAGTAGTTTTTTTTTTAAATTGCGTAGTGGACATCATCCCCTTTGGTACTGGGCTGGACCTTTGTTGGTATGATTAACTGAGCACTCCAGCCATTTTGAGCACCAGGGAATTGAAGAGATTCCTGTGTCCTCTCTCTCACTTTCTGTGTTTGCCTCTGTGTTATGCAGCTGTTGGTGTTCTGTGGTCATCACCCTATAAATACAGCAGCTGACTGATGGACCCTCCAGCAGCTGTCTGCTGCCCAATGACACATACTGTACACAGAGATACAAATGTGCAAAACACGTGTTTGTTGTTAAGAGCATTTGGTGGCATTTTAACTGAATTACTATATCATGTTCCACCTGGTCTTTCATTGTCTCTAATTCTGTGAGTTACAATAATTTGATTATTCAGGCTCGTATGATGGCACGAAATACATCACATTTGTTTTTATTAGCAAAGAACTTTTGTAGGCTCTTGAAAAATATGGATCTTAATATGAAACATTCCTCTCAACATTTTTACTGCAAGAAATGTTTGAAATTTGAAACATGTGCTCCTGAAAGCAGCATTTCTGATGAAATTGTCAACAGGAGGGACACTGAATTAGAGCTATTCTCTGCTTTCGCTGCCACACACGGCAGCAGAGAGTGGCAGTGAAACAATGATGCGGATATTGAGGATCCCAGATTTATCCTCTCTATTCAGTCATGCAGCAGCTGCACAGACATAAGGAGAGGAATCATTACAGTGAACTGAGGCCTGTTAATAGGTCTGCAACATGGGGGGCCAGACAGCTCGGCACAGGGCTCATGAGAGAGGAGGTCAGGGATTAGGAAGAAGGGCAAGGTGCGGGAGGAGTGTTTGAGACAGGAAGAGCAGGATGGGCAGGGAGAAGGAAATGGGTATTGAAGATTAGTCTGTACTGTGTATAATATTTTTTCTCTCCATTACTGCTATTTTTTTTGTGGTAATGGATTTTTTTTTTTAATTTCTGCTTTGATGTGCCTGTAACCCAGCAAACCTTTTACTGATAAATAGATGTTATAATGACAGGAACCCTAAAAATCTGAGTGGAAAAAAAAAAAAAAAGCTTTAAAATGGAAGCTAAATGGTATTTGCATCCATCAATACCTGCTATCTAAGCCTCCTTTGCAGGGTTCTTTCAAAAGTGTATGCACCCAAATAACCCTGGTAATTTATGTATTTACACATTTCCCAAAAAGACTGTACAACAAACTTAGTTTATGTTGTCTGGGATGCATGATAGAAATAGGGAATATTAGCATGTTCATGATTTTTAAAGCGTTCATCATGAGGAATGCATGAATAGAGTTGGTGTATTTGGAGTGAACCCACTAGGGATGTGTGTGATTAGTTGACTAAGATGATTAAACACTGCTGCCTTTGCTAGTAGGTTAAATTCTTATTGTAATACATAAAATCTCTGTCTGTCTGCACATTCCTACTACACAATCAGAGGTTGAACAACCAGACTGGGCACACAGGTACATACGTGGGATGCTGAAGGTTCTTATCTACAGTACCAATCTGGTACCCTCCCAGCAGGATCTCTCATCATTGTATGGGAGGAATCATCTGCTAACATGCTTAACTATTAGCCCACATGCTAACAAAACTCACATACCAATATTCAGAGCCATATTTAAATATTCCAAAGCCAGCAGCCGGCACTAGATGCTCTTTCTAACGTCCAGCAGTGGAACTTAAACTATAACCATGGAAGGATTAAATCTATGAACAGCAAAAAGTTTAAGTTCTAAGAAGAGTTGCATAAAGAGAAGGGCAAGTGGCAGCAGCATAATGAAGGTTACAAATGATCTTATTGCCTCTGAGAGTGGACTCATCTCCGTGCTTGTCCTCTTAGATATGATAAGATTTATTTGTCACATGCACAATTATACACAGTAAAGTGCACAATGAAATGTATTTTGTACCTGCAACCGATATTAAGTAGTAAAAATATATAAATAAGAACAAAAATAAGTAATTCACACATCGTTGAAATATATGAATAGGACTCAAATATGTAATTTACACATCATGGCAGACAAGATTAAAATATAAAAATATCGAGCTTAAAAATATAAGATTCTATTCATTGGTGTTTACACAAGGGTATGTTATTGCACCAGTCCTAGACCACAGTGTTAGACCTCAGTGTAGCATTCGATACAACGATTCGAGCATACTATAGGTATTAAAGGAACTGCAGTGGTTTGAATCATATCTGAATCATATCTGTCTAACAGACTCCAAATTTGTTCATATCAATGGGGAGTCTTCACATAGGTTAATTACGGAGTTCCACAGGGTTCTGTGGAATTATGTATAATTCCCTTAGGCAGTATTTATTAGAAGGCATAGCACATATTTTCATTGCTATGCAGATGATACACAGCTTTATCTAGCCATGAGGCCAGATGATACAGTTAGTTAGACTGCAGGAATGTCTTAAAGACATAATCTCTAATTTCCTGCTTCTAAATTTAGATAAAACTGAGATTATTGTATTTATCTTTAAAATTTTAGAAGCATGTTGTCTAACCAGATACTTACTCTGGCATTACTTTGGCCTCCAGTAATGCTGTGAGGAATTTTGGAGTATTTTTAACCAGGATATGTTCTTCGGTGCACATACTAAACAAATAAGTAGGACTACTTTCTTACATTTGTGGAGTATCTCTAAAAATAAAAACATCCTGCCTCAGAGTGATGCTGAAAAAATAGTTCATGAATTTATTACTTCTTGGTTGGTTTTAGATTGATTATTATAATTCATTATTATCAGGTTGTCCTAAAAACTCCCTGAAAGGCCTTCAGCTGATCCAAAATGCTGCAGTAAGAATACGGACAGGAACTAGAAAGAGAGAGCATATTTCTTCCATATTGGCTTCTCCTCAATGGCTCCCTGTTAAAACCAGAATTAAATTTAAAATCCTTCTTCTCACATACAAGGTCTTGAATAATCAGCCTATCATAGTACCATATCATCCCTACAGAGCACTTTGCTTTCACACTGTACGTTTACCTGTGGTACAACCTTTGTTGTCAAGAGTGAAAATTTGTGCTTGTGCAACAATGTGTGGGCAAAATATAATACAGACAGTCTAGACAGGTTTTTGACTTGTAAGGTAGACAACACAATCAGCTCTCAAAGTGTGACAGCATGAAAGAGGCAGGGAAAGAGCTTGTTACTGATGTGAGTATCACCATCCGCATCAACCAGGCTGGCCCCCAGACCCAGGGTATTGAACTCACACTACATGCTCGGCTGCTAGGAAAATTCATGCTTCCCATGATGCACAATAAGAACAACTCCAGGTTTCTTTTCAGCACTCTATCCAGGCTGACAAAGAGTCAGAACTCTGTTGAGCCGAGTATTCCTGTAACCTTTCCTGGAAATGACTTCATGAATTTCTTCACAAATAAAATTTTAACCATTAGAGAATTTCATAACCATTTCACAGATGTGTCATTTTGTACAACTACTTTCAATACTACTGATATTTATTTAGATTCTTTCTTTCCAGTTGAAATTTCTGATTTAAAACTTCAATAGTTACTTCCTCCAAGCCATCAATCAGGTGACCCTGAACTCTCCCTTAGTTACACTGCAATAGGTCTAGGCTGCTGGGGGCTTTGTGTGTGTCTTTTGTCCTGTGTCCTTCTCCTCAGAGTGGATTATTGGTAATTTCCATTTGTAATAAACATGGTGGAGAGAACACTTTATATTGAGTCATTCCCAAAATAGGAATGTCAGATCTATATATATATATCCTCTGCTGTAAATAGTCGAAAAAAAAAAAAAATCACAGTTTACTGATTTTTAAGTAATTCTCATATAAAACTGCACTTGCAGTGGTTTTTATTAAATGGAAAAATGAAACTGCATATTTGGGATTTGTAACCTCATCTATAGCCATGCTTGAATAAATGCTACTAGGCTTTCATTACAATAGGCCACTGTATTGATGGAGTAGACATCCAACACAAAAGCTGAAACTTTTGCACAAGGATATTAAAACTGAGTTAGTAGCACTTGGTTTGTCTTGTAAAGTCGGAGATAGGATGAAATATTTTTACTAAATCTTTATACCAGAGCTATACCACTATTTATCTTGACAGACAGGAAAGCATATTCATTGGTATTTAAGAGGAATATGTATTTTTGATGTTGAAGCGCAGGGAACAATGAGGAAAATGTGGTATAACAAAGGAAAAAAGGCATCTAGTCGTCATTCAGTGACGGCTTTTATACTTACAGCTCCGGAGGCAGTTTGGATTTGTAAATGTTTGCCTAGTATAATATTATAAATGATAAAATGATTTTATCAGCTCTTTTATGATTGATGATCTACACAATGTAGGATTCAATATGGGCTTTACGTATATTGAATGGCATCAGCCCATTCTGAATCAAATTTGACAATTTGATTGAACAGTAACACACCAAACTATCAAACTGAGTTTGTCTTTGTAAAAGACCAAACAAGACATTGGTGATTAATCTCTAATTTTTAGCATAAATTGAAATGAAAAATTCTCAGAGAATTTATGTGTGACTTCTGTGTTTTGACTGATGAGCCAAATTTACAACTAAAACACTTTTTCAGAGCTGCTGATTAGTAGACAGACTCTTTCGCCTGAACTCTACAATCACGTTGTGGCCACTACAGTTAAAAAGTAGTTGGTTGCAGCGATAGGTGAGTGTGGGGTAAGCAGAAAGTAGCAGAAGTCCATGTAGCAGAAGGACATGTGGCTCAAAAAATTGCTACCGGTACTACTATACACCTGTTATGTTGTAAGAAAATTATTGTATATGGTACAAAGAAGCTTCAGAGTTTTAAATTCATCGTCTACAAGTCTAGTTGACTTGTCCTTAAAATATTATCATGTTACAGTCCGTAGCCATTTTGAAAATGGCTTCCATCTTGAATTTTCAAATGGCCCATTGTCTTTAGCAAAAGCGCATATGTGCCTTTTATTCTTGTATTTGCTTGTGAAAGAGTTTTGACTTCTAATTATTGAACAAGAGAACAAGATATTTGTGATAAAACTGACTTGCAGTCATTTTCACTACAAAGCTCATTTTGTCTTGTTTTAAAGTAAGCAAACTTTTTCTTTCACATCAGTGGCCCAAGCTCAGTTAATTTAGCTAAGCTAGAGCAAAGATCAGCCAAGAAGGCCTATGTGGAAGAAGTGAAGCTATAGAAGGATCTTTGAGAGTCTCTCAAAGATACAGGCAGTGGTGCGTGACTGGTGTGCCAGCTGGTTATCAACCACATCTTTCTGTTGCTCTCCCTGTAGCTGTTGTGTGGGTGTCGTAAGGTGTGTGACATCTTGTTGCCCCGATTGTCTCTCTTTTTTTTTTTTTTTTAAGCCTGTCATGTCTGGCAGATATTGTAACCAGAATTGAGATTTGAATGCACTGTTGTGCCAGACATATTTACTCTTCCATGATGAGCTCTATAGATTCTCTATAGGCTTCTCTTGTTAATGTTGTCCTATTATTTTATTTATTTGTGTTGTTTATACATATACAGTCCTTGTGATGCCAGAGTTGACAGGCTAAGAGAGAAGAGAGAGAGAAGAAAAAAAAGGAGAAAATAAGAAAAGGGGATAACCCAGCAAACAGCATGCAAAAAAGAACAAACAATACCTGGAAAAACAAATTCACAAGGAAAAAAAAACAAGTCAGAAACAAAGCATGGTCACACAAACCAACAATCCCGCTACACTGCGCCCGCACGAGCAAGGGAAGGTCATACAGGCCCTGATTGTCTCTTGCAGACATCTTACTTTTTTAGGCTGCAGAGCCTCCAGGGTCCAGCAATTGTTCTTGAGACTGACTTTATGGCAAAAACTAAACATGATCTCTGGTAAAATTACACAAATTATCAATAAATGCATGATGAGGTTGATGAAAAATTACACCTGGAACTACTCACCAAAAGAATCAGGATTAAGATTTTAGACATAATTTACTTTATTTTGATCCATTTAACTGTGGCCAACTGTAGTCTGTTGTTTATATCATCTGTATGACACTGATATGCCCTATAATATTCTTGTATGAGGCTCCTCATTTTTATTCCATCTATGCTTGTCAAAATTCATACAAATGTGTGAGAAATTTGCAGCCTGCAGTTATCGGTTACTAATGCTGATAACATAGTCTCTTTGTGCCTCAGTGTGTTAAAATGTCAGTGTGAATTAGAAGTGAAGCAGAACTAAAGTGTGTCCTTTTTTTCCCTTCCTGATATGGATCAAATGAACAGAGTTGTAAATGTACAACACTCCAAGGCAGTGGTCAGGTGTGCTTAGTTGTGTTCTTGAGTGCTTTTTTTTTTAATTGTTCAAATCATTTTTTTCAAAGCTCTAACATGCATCTGGCAGCCTCTGTGGACTGACTTTGTGTCTGTGCATGTGCTATCTGAGCTTTTTCTTGACCTTCAGAAAGTAATGCCATGCCTACTTGCCACACTCATGGTTCCATTGTGAGAATCTGAACAGTCTCTCATACAGAGGAAAGGTGGAGTGCTAGGAATCGCTTGCAGACATTTTGGAGAACGTGATTGGCAAGGAAAGCTTGCAGTTTGCACACATATGTATGTGTGTGTCTTTCTCGTGCTGGTCCTGGCTGTCTGAAGGTCACACCATCCCCATGCTCAGCTTCATGGAGAGCTGCCAATGCTGATGGCTGCTGCCGCTGCACAATGTCTGGCGCATGCTTCCCCCCACTGCAGTGCATTGATTAAGTGGCACAGCTATGCCTCAGCTGCTGGAACCAGCCAATACCAATACAGCAGATACTTCAGCTAGCCAATACCAAAGTAGGGAGAGGCTTGGAGAGGCTGGAGACAAACTGACACCCAGCAGACAAACTGTCTTTTTTTTTTCTTCCTTTGGTGAAGTGAAGGTGGAAGAGAAAACAAAGTGATAAGGTTGGAGAATAGGGAATAAACTGTAGAAAAAAAGACAAAAACTGAAGGGTAATGAAGAAGGGTGAGATGGATCATGGAGAAATGCGGGACAATGGCTGTGAAGGAGGGAGATGGTAAAAGAGGGAGAGATGGGAAGAAAGAAACTTGGAAGGAAAATACTGCATCAGGGACACAGATATGAGGGAAAAGAGTTAGAAAACTATTTGTGGTCACACAAGCACACACTCAGAGACAAATATTTTGAGTCTTTTCAGGATGCTTTAATGACGCTGTCACAATGAAAAATGAGCTAGTCAAATCTAATAACATGAGAAGTTAAGAAGCAAAGTTTTCATGCAGAACTGTGGAGAAAAGAGGCTTCTGTGCTGACGAGCATGAGCAGAGGAGGCGTACAGTATTAGTATTCAGCTGAATCATTTATCATATTGCTTTATTGCTGTAAAAATGTAAAATGTCTTCTGCTAAACATGAATTGGTTTGCTCTCTGAACCATCAGACACAGTTTGAAGTCACTCAGTCTGCTGGAGTAATTTTCACAACTGATTGCCCAAGTTATTTACATATAGAGCTTAAATGAATAAGGGTTAAATTACAATATGAAATTATTTTTTGTTGTAGTAATGAAACACTGAATTCTTGTGACAGTAACATGCAAATGTCTCACACGCGAGGGTACTGGGGTGGGGGAGGGGGAGGGGGTGTTGTTTGGTAATAGAGATTTGTGATGGCACTTAGGTGGCACTTATGAGACAGCCCTTGGTCCATAGTCTAGAGTGGACTAAGAATACGAATACAAATACCTTTATTAGTCCCACAATGGGGAAATTATGGTTAACAGAGCACCCATCCAAGAAATACAAACATAGAGACAAACACAAACAGGGGGGACAGGTGTCTGAGGTCATGCAGCCATTTTACCGGCACTACCTTTAGCAGGAAAACAGAAAGAGATACACTGGGATAGGTAGGTTCAAAAAAATCATCTCGTACTGTGTTCATTATGAACACCTTATGAGGTTCCAAAAAAACACCTCAGCAAAGCAGTAATTTTTTTTTTTTTTTAAGTGAGTATTACTTTAAAAAAAAATTACAAAAAGCAAAGCAAAAAAACAGGCAATGTGTGTGAATTCAGTGTTTACCAAACAGCTTAACAACAAAGATCTTGGGATGCTACAATAATAATGGATACATGCACACTATAGCAGACAAGAATGTATTTGTGCATTTTCTAGCTGGAAATACAGGCACTATTTTGAGTTTGTGTCAGCTAAAGATGTCAATATCAAGGTTAGTTGTACACTCTCTGCTGGCGACAAAGTGCTATCTACCTTCAAAAATACTAGTTCACTAGAAACTTTTGGAGTCGGAGCATGGCACAGTCAAACTTACAGAGCAGCGCAACACTGTAACATTTCCTCTAAGGCAGAAGGGGAAGAAAAGGAACACACACATTTAAAGAAAGCTCTTAAAACATGTGACTCCCAGTTGGGGCTTCATCAAATCAGTGAAGATGCACAAGAGAGAACTAGGGAGAGAAAGTCAGGAGAATTTTCTCCAAGCATGACATCCCAGTCTACTTCAGACCCAACCAGACTCCAAGACAAAATCTGGTTCATCCCAAGGACAAAACTCCCAAACACAAAATAAGCAACATGTAGTATGCTGTGCAGTGCAGTGAAGAGTGCTCGGACCTCTACATTGGAGAAACCAAACCACTCCACAAACGCATAGAAGAACCACCTTGACAGGATAAGACTCAGCTGTACTTCTGCAGCTAAAGGATAAAGGACACTCTTTCGATGATGCTAATGTTCACATTTTTGGATCAGGAAGACAGATGGTTTGAAAGAGGAGTAAAAGAAGCCATCTACGTCGATTGTCAACAACCATCTTTGAACACAGGTGGTGGCTTACAACACCAGCTGTCAGTCACCTGTAATGTAGTCTTGAGATATCTTCCTAGTCCCCTCAAACCCCACTCACAACCTACTTCAGGTGACCTCCACATTATAGTATGGGGCAAGTCCATATGATAGGGCAAGGTCTCACCATGGTTTCACCAGAAACCCCTGATGGTTTTCTTTTGTTTTTTCACTCCTTGTCTCATGATGACTCACAAAATCAATAGTGGGTCAAAGACCACCTCCAAAGGGGACAGCCCCCTATAGGGTTTACATAACAGGGACTCTCCACCTTTTGGTTTTAGAACTGAGGAAGCTTCTTGGATAAGAGGTGAAACATCTTTAAAGAAATTGAAAGAAGTCCAGTCACTTTTTTCAAATGTCTGTAAGTATTCTTTCACCATTTCTAATTGAGAATTTTGAAAAATATATTAAATTACTACATATAATGGGGTCAAAGTCCTGGGCAGATGCTTTAGTTTTACATTTGTTTTGTTGCTTTGGTTCAGGAAGTAAAGTGGGTCATCTTCTAATTGGAAGGTTAGTGGTTGGATTTGAGGCTCCTCCAGCCTGCATGACAAAGTGTCAAAAAGGCAAGGTACTGAACCCCAAATTTTTCCTGACACATCCATTGGAATGAGAGAGTGTACATGAAAATGAGAATGTTCTTAAAGACATAGAAAATTTATGAATGTATGCGTGAAAGGGGCAGCACGGTGGTGCAGTGGTTAGCACTGCTGCCTCACAGTTAGAATACCATCTGGAAGGCCTGGGTTCAATTCCACCTTGGCCCAGGCCTCTCCCTCTCTCTGTGTGGAGTTTGCATGTTCTCCCCGTGCTTGCGTGGGTTTCCTCCGGGTACTCCGGTTTCCTCCCACATTCCAAAGACATGCACTTACTGGGCTTAGGTTAATTGGCTAATCTAAATTGCCCATAGGTGTGACTGAGTGCGTGAATGTGAGTGTGAAAGGTTGTCTGTCACTCCGTGTTGGCCCTGCAACAGGCTGGCGACCTGTTCAGGGTGTACCCTGCCTCTCGCCCTATGACAGCTGGGATAGGCTCCAGCCCCCCCGCGACCCTTAACAGGATGTGCGGAAGCAAATGGATGGATGGATGGATGGATGGATGCGTGAAAGGGGATTATAGTAAAAAGTGCTTTGGGTTCAATAAAAAAAAGCGCTATATACCAGTACCAGTCCATTTGTTTAAGAAATATTTTCAGGATAGTGAAAACTCCTTGGTCTTTAAGTTTTTCTTCAGAGCTTTGAGGTGGGTTTATGCTCATTAAGCTGTGACAGTCTGAATTCCTTTCCAGAATGATGCCATCTAGTGGGTGAAGCATATAAGAATGGAATGATGTACTGCTTTTCTTTGTTCATGGTGGAGCCAATTTGGTGCAGGTGTCCAAAGTAATGGTAGCAAACCCTATCAAATTTGAATCTTGCTGCTGCTGTGTTTCAATGTGTATTTGGGCCACTGCTATTCTGTTATAATGTGTCATTCTCATCCCCTTCCATACACCATTATGTTACTGCAACTACGGGACTCTTTTTCACAATCCATTGTAATTCTAATATGTCTGAACCCACCTTAACTGTTTAGCCTTGCTTCTCCTTCTGAGAAGTGATTTCAGGACTTTAACTGTCACTTTTATTTATTTATTTATTTATTTTGCTAGAATTAAGGATTCTGACTTGTGACACATTCACTTAGTTCTGATCCTATGTATTTTAATGGCTACCTTCTACACAGTGATAAAATACTATGCTTTTAAATGTGACTTGTAATCTAATTAGCTAAAGTTTTGTTATTTCTGACTTTACATAAAAGATGGGCATGCCTACCATAACGGCTACCGGTGACTTGAGACTTACCATTTTGAATTTTTTAATTTGCCATTTTTTTTGCCAAGTTCAGCCTGGGAATTGTTGATTAGTGCTAGCTAGCTTATTTTGCAAGGTTTATTTGTAATGCACTGTGAAATGAAATAGGGTGCCAATTGTCGCACTAAAAATCTCTTCCTTGTCGCCCTGGCACCCACCTGTCATGATTTGAAGAACATGTTTCTGGCACACCTACAGTATTTGGCCTTCATTTTTCCACAATGCAGGTTCCTGCTTGTGTGCCACCAGTTGCAGCCTGTGTTAGAGTAGAGAGACATAAAATCCATTGTCTAATGCAAAATCCAAAATATAGAATCCATAGTTTGGTTGCTTTAAAGGGTTAACTGCCTAAAAGGTTTCCTGTTTCATATGCAGCAAACCTAAATTGATGCCTTTAGATTTCTCTACAGGAATGTATGAACCCATTTATAAAAATATTTACAGGATACTTTTATCATGATACAGAAAAACACTACCGAAATCAGTCATTAAGCTGTTATCATTTTCATCTCATCTATTAAATTAAGTCTGGGCAAGTGCTGCCTCTTCCCCATGTGTTCACATCCAAAGCGTTTACTCCTTACTTCACATATGAAGAAAATGCAGTTTTTCTGTATCAGCATGCTTGAGTAATATATAGTGTACTCTGTGTATTCTCAACTTAGTGCTGTTGCGATAATGAATGAAGAACTAAACAGCCTCCAAAAGCTAAAAGGTTCATTAGAAGTTCCAACTTTGAACTCAACACAAATTTTTCTTCTGTTTTTATAGTCTGTAGAAGTTGTGAAGCTAAAAATGTAAAAGGAAAGGTCAGAGGATCACAAGTCACTGCAGCACTTTTCATGGCAGTATGCCAAATTAATTTTAAAATGTGTTGGTTAAAAGTTTCTGTGGGTTTCTAAAGGTCATAAGATGAACAATATATATATATATTTTTTAAGCTGGTTTCTGTGGTATTTTGAGGAGAGTATGTTTCCTGTCTATATTGCTTTATTACATTGCTATGAGTTTCCTAAAATTTACATGAGAATCCAAAGTGTCAGATTGTGTTAGTTTAGTTGTATACCTCTGAATTCCTCTCTCAGACTTCTATGGAGTGGTGCTTTTGTTTCAAACAAATCTGATGTGGAACTTCTGGCTTATGTTTCAAAGGTAAGAACATCCCATTCAGACATTTATAACTATGGTACGGAACATAGAGACTTGAAAGTAAACCTTTCAAAACTTTTCTCATGTGTTTCGGATCACATGTTGAATTGTTGTTTTAAATATAAAAACTTGAGGAAAAACATTTTGTCTTTAACCATGACAGTTCTTTTTCTAACTTTGCTTGGTGTTTCACTATGGGAATCGCCTTGGCGAGACCAACTATGGAAGCTCCAGTGACACCACGTCTGTCTGTGACAGACCTGTCAAGCCGTGCTCAGGGCCCTGCCCCTCATACCAACAAGGTTGACCAGCTTCTCCCCACTCATTCTCGCTTTCTTCCCGTGAGAAACTACATTAAGCTCCTTCAGCATGTCCAGGCTAGCTTGCCTGGCTGTTTAACAGTTCTCAGACGTCCCGTAGAGGAGTACATTGCAGAAAGTAGTTTCTCCAGTTTTCAGTCTGGATTGTGCTGAGTAAGTCCTTCAAAAGAAGCGTACTTGTAGTTATATACCTTTGGAAAGCAATCGTGTTGTGATGAGCTGTCCAATTGGTTGCCTGGTCTTTTATTTATTTATTTATTTTTTGGCATTTTTGGCCACAGCGGCTTTTATCGGCAGTGGAGGGAAATGGGAAATGGGGGAAAGATACAGGGGAAGACACGCGGGCAAATTGGAAACAGGCCAGGACTCAAACCTGCGCCGCCCGCACCTCAAAGGGCCCGGTTGCCTGTCTTTAGTCAGTGGGGTAGCCGTTGTGTGTATAACTTGGGCTAACACGTTACGGTGAGCTTTTCATTGTCCAGCTAACATTAGCTTGTTAGCAGGCCACAAACGTGTTAGTGATTGGCTAGCATTAAATTGCTAACTGACCCCAAACAGTGTTAGGTTTCAGGTAGCATTAATTTATTAGCTTACCATATTTTTCACACTATAAGGCGCACTTAAAATCCTTAAATTTTCTCAAAAATCGGCAGTGCGCCTTATAATCCGGTGTGCCTTATGCATGAATTCTTGTTTTGCTTACTGACCTTGAACTGCACTCAGAAATCTGTCAAAATATTTTAGTGTGAATTTGGTAAGGGACGCTCAACAAATATCGACATTTTCCAGAGTGTACAAAGCGTATGACAGGGGGGAGGGGGGTAACACCCAGTGTACGCTTTTCAAATAGTTGAGCGCTGCCGTCTGACCACCGATGGCCGAGGCATGCGCATCACTGCACCACTGCGTGTTCTGCAGCGATGTGGCCTCCGGTCTGGCAGATCAGTTCAAAAGCCTCATTGAATTCTCTAAAATAGGCCATCATCGATTCACAAAATAACTCTACTGATGATATTAGACAGGAACAAACTGTGAATGTGATGCAGCAGGTGTGGAAAGCAGCCGAAGTCGCCGGAGATAAATTCAACAAGAAGTGGAAGCATTGCTCCAAAAAATGGAAACTGTACGCAGTAAACCACAGAAAACTATGATGGATTTGGACTATTTTCACCTATGCTGGCCCATATATTTGTGCGTAATCTGGCGATCAGCAGCTGGACCTGTTGCCAACTTTTGTGCAACAAAACTTGCAGTGGGCTGTCTCAAAAGTCGCTAGAAGTCGCTAAAGGATGAATCAAGGTCCGGGGGTGTGTGTGCTGTCCCCCTCGGTGCCAAAAAGAGATCTGGGCCACGCCAAAACATATGAAGGGACGCAGTACGAGCGCTGTATGTACACAAAACATGGTGACAGTGGAGTTTTCAGGTTTCCGGTGTTGAGTCAAAAAGGGATTTCGTTTTTTTTTTAAATGTTTTTTCTTTGCTTATATCGGTAAATATACTGGTGCACAGGATTTGTTAAGGGCTTATATATAAAATGAAAAAATGACTTGTTCTTACCCTCATTAATAGAGAATGTATTGCAGCGTCTGTTAAGACTTTGAAGAAGATGGTGAGAGACTGCCAGCAAAAGTTGCCCTTTTATTAATAATTAAATGGTAGCTGTGTGCCGCAACCCGGCATGCTTGATGCCGAAATCGCCCAACTGTTCAACTCAGTCACTGAAGATGAGGAAATTGATGGATTTGTGGAAGATGAATGATTTAAAATGTGAGTTATATTTTTTTATTTGTTATAACTGAACAATATTCTGAGTTATTGTTAATGAGTTGAATAAAGTTTGACTTACCTGACGCTTTTGTTTCACTCTACATATGTATGAACAGTGGCATCAGAATATTCTAGTACATAGATGATTATCTAATATGCTCTGGATTGCAGGAGCAGGCGATCACAGATTCCAGTGTGGTAGTAAACCACCTTACAGAGCTTGGCTTCAAAATCAACTTGGAAAAGAGCCACTTGGAACCCACACAATATATGGAGTATCTCTGGCTTATTATAGATTGCTGCAGGCCTGCCTCTAAAGGTTATTGACACCATTCAAAATGCAAGAACTTCCTCCACACACTCCCTTTACAGTGGTAAATGGCGGGTTTTTGAAGAGTGGTGCTGTGAAAGGCAGGTAATCCCTTTTCAGTGCTCTGTGGTAGAGGTGCTGTGTTTTCTTCAGGATTTGCTAGACAGAGGAAAAGCTTTTTCCTCAATAAAGTTCTGCTTGGTATACCTGAGGCCAAACCGTGCCTTTGTCCCTAAGGTGATAGAGTCATCATATAGGTGCCCCACAGTAGAACAGTTGGCATTTCACCCCCCTCCATTTCCTCTGTAGAAGAGCGCAGGCTTAACACCTTGTGCCCTGTGCAGGCCTTATGTGGACAGAACAGGTGGGTTCAGAAAATGAGATCAGCTGTTTGTTTCCTGCCCCCCACCCCCACCCATAAGGGCAGGGCCTTGTCCCACCAGAGGCTATCTCATTGGAATGTAGAGGCTGTAACTCTGGCCTATAGCTGTAAGGGCACTCAGCACCCTTTGGGGCTTCAAGCTCATTCTACTAGGGGTACTGCCACATCCTGGGCTATGTTCAGAGGTCTGTCAGTCCAGGATATCTGTGCAGCAGCAAGTTGGGCTACACCACACACATTTGTGTGGTTTTGTAGCCTGAATGTTGCACAGCCATCCCTGGCTCAGGCAGTCCTGGAGTCTAGTGCCCCAGGCCCGAGCTGAGATACTGAGTAGTGCTGGAGCATAGCTTCGGGAGTGTGATGCAATCCAGGAGTAGGCTATAGCTCCCATAGTGAAACACTGAGCGAAGTTAGAAAAAGAACTTTGGGTTACTTAATCCAACGTTTGTGGTTCTTTGATAACAGAGTGAAGTTTCATCATCACCCTCCTCCTTGCTTGGGCATGGAAAGAAATCTGCTTAGAATCAGTAGAGAGGAGCTGGTCAGTCGTTTTAGTATGAAGGGACCTGAGCATGGCTCGACAGGTCTGTCACAAACAGACATGGTGTCATTGGAGCTTCTGTAGGTGGTCACCTTATTAATAAAAAAGCTCATGAAATTCTCACACAATTCAATGGCGCTCTCCAGGCAATCTGATTGTGGTGCATTTAGAGCAGAATTTACAATTTTAAAAAGAACACAGGGGTTGTGACAGAAAAAAGAATATCAGAAAAGTACTTAGATTTAGCGGCTTTCACAGTTTTCTGATAAAAACGCCAGCTGTCACTTAACAACTGAAAGGACACCTTTAACCTGTCCTTCTTCCACTTTCAGTGGTTGAGGAATTAAAAGCACAATAGTGCTGTGTAGCAGTGTGAGATTTCACCATATGACAAAAGAAAGGCACGTTAAAGACAACGGGCATATGATCAGAAAAAGCAGCGTCACAAACCTCTAAGTTAGAAACAGTAAAACCATATGTGCCCACGTTTTTGTGTTGGACTAGACACAGACTGTACAAAATTAAAAGAGTCAGTAAGATGTAGGAAATCATTGGCCAATGGCTTCAAGGGACAGCATACATGAATATTAAAGTCACCAACTATTAAAATCCAATCATAGTTTGCCATTATTCCTGCCAAGAAGTCAGCAAAGTCACCAATGAAATCTTCGTTATACTTGGGGGGTCTGTACACAACAGCACACAACACTGGGGAGGCAGAGCAAAGTTCAACTAAGTTAATTTCAAAGCTGGAATAAGATGTTGTCAGACTGACATGTTTACACTTACACGTGTCCTGACGTCCTCAGAGAATTAAAATAAGTGCAGTTGGGAGGCAAAAGTTCACAGAGAGCACTAGACTCATCAACAGTCATCCATGTCTCAGTAACACAGAGAAAGTCTAGTCTGCGGCACGTAAAGAAATCCTTCGGGATAAAAGTTTTGTTGGCTAGCAATCTAGCATTTACCAGCCCCATCCTGACAGGAGCCGGAGCATTAGTCAACTGTAAGGTCCAAGCAAGAGGCTGCAGATTGCATAGGTTCACCCCAAGGCCGCAGAGGTATGGAAAGGAGAGACCTGTCGGTCGCACCTCATCCGAGCCGACCACGGGAACCAGAGAAGAGGCAGTCGGATCCAGGAAGTGCCACGAAATAAAACAAAGAGACACCGACCCAGTATCTCCAGAGAAAGTGACAGGAGAACACACCAAACTGGTTTTAAGTTTTATCAACCTGCCGCTGCATTTCCCACGATGTCTGCGCCTTCTGCATGCAGATAGAGCCGGAAAACGGCAGAGGTAAGCGGATATAAAGAGGTGGAAGGTAGAAGGTCCTCTGCTGGGCTTGCCTGAAACGTTCCCAACATATGCATGATTGATGTATATTTAGGAGTGTTTGGTGATCATAATCCAGTAGAGAGCTGACGTTCAGTATAACAAGTGTAACAAGCAACCAAAACAGCAGGGAAAAAAACAGTTCGTAGAGACAGAAGGCAAGCCACAGACAGTGACACCATCTTGACTCTGAACCATCCCTTAGTTATGCTGCAATAGGCCTAGGCTGCTGGGGGGTTCCCATGATGCACTGAGTGTTTCTTTTTCATTCACCTCTTTTTACTCTGTTTATACACAACTCTGTATTTAATCACGAGTTTTTATTCATCTCTGGATCTCTTTCACACTGTGTCTTTTGTCCTTTGGTCATTTGGTGTTGGCTCTCACTATCACTTCCTATTCAGGAGCACAGTGGTGTTTTCCTGTCTGTTAGCTGTATAATCTGTGTAGCTTGATTTATCTAGATAACGACATATTTCAGTGTAATCTTCATGTGCTTTATCCAAAGCACACTCTCTGCTGAATCACCTGTATTCACATTATTCCCTTTGTCTGTTTTTAGGAATTCGCTAGCTTAGTGCAGCTAGAAGCTTAGCTCTTTGCCGACTCACTAGCAGCATGGCTTCTTCTCCTGTCCTTCCTGCATTTTCCTGCTCTGTGTGTCAAATGTTTAGTTACTCCTCTGCCTCCATCACGGTACTTGTAATAATTGGAGCCTGTTTTTAGTTTTGGAGGCCAGGCTCAGTGAATTGGAGACTCGGCTCTGCACCCTGGAAAATCCAGTAGCTAGCCAGGCCCCTGTAGTCGGTGGGGACCAAGGTAGTTCAGTCGCCATTAGCTCCCCCCCAGCAGATCCCAAGCAGCAGGGAAAGCAGGCTGGCTGGGCTCCTAAACAGAAGACCCTGGTACACCACAACCCGTTCACATCTCTAACCGTTTTTTCCCCACTTGGCAACACACCCGCTGAGGAACAAACTCTGGTTATTGGCAAAAGTGGCAAAGTGCCTTTGATTAGCTGACTCTGCAGTGATACGCTACATCTTAACCGCTGTTTGCAGCTAGTAAGGGCAGGAAACTGGCGCTTCAGCGGTGATCACCCAAAGTTAAAGGGTTAAACCTTTCAAGTGCAGTCCCTTTGATTCCAGCAAAGTTCTCCAGCCGAGTTATAAGGATACCATGATCTACAGTATCAAAGGCAGCACTGAGGTTCTAAAAGTACTAAAAAGACTGAATCTCCTGAGTCAGTAATAGTTAAAAGGTCATTTAAAACTTTTAAATGAGCAGTTTCAGTACTGTGAGGTTCTTTAAACCCAGACTGAAATATTTCAGTAATACCATTATGGTCTGTCTGGAGTTGAAGGACAACTTTCTCCAAGACTTCAGACGGATTTGTCTGAAGTTGGATTAAAATAGGCCACAGTTGTAAATAAGAACATGTTCTTAATCTGTCTGCCTGGTTAAATAAAGGTTTAAGTAAATAGTTGAATTAAGGTTTTGTTTTTTAAGAATAGGCACTACGACAGCATGTTTAAAATCAGCAGGGACACACCCAGAATTAAGACAGCTGTTGATAATTGACAGCACACTCTTTCCCTCTGTGTGAAAAACATCCTTCAGTAGGCGAGATGGACTAATATCCAGAGGATATCTCGTGGGTTTCATATGGCTGATTCTGACACGGGCTCAAAGTGGTCAAAAGCCACAGAGGTTGGTGTGTGAGCAGATGGGCCAGTGACAGGAGGGATAATATGAAACCTGATATTAGCAATCCATCTATCCATCCATTCATCCATCCATCCATCCATTCATCCGGGGTGGCTGTAGCTCAGTAGGTAGAGCGGGTCACCTACTGATCGGAAGGTCAGCGGTTCGATTTCTGGCTACTCCAGGCTACATGCCAATGTATCCTTGGGCAAGATACTTAACCCTAAGTTGCTCTCCGATCGTCCCGTCGGAGTATGAATGTGTGTGAGTGTTAGCTAATTAAAAAAAGCACTTAGCTTAGTAAACATGGAAGTGCTTGTATGAATAGGAGTGCATGGGTGAATGTAAACATGTTGTATAAGCGCTTTGAGTGCTCATACTGAGTAGAAAAGCGCTATATAAGAACTAGTCCATTTACCATCATCCATCCATCCATCCATCCATTCTCTTCCACTTATCCTGTTCAGGGTCACAGGGGGGGCTGGAGCCTATCCCAGCTGTCATAGGGCAAAAGACAGGGTACACCCTGTACAGGTTGCTTGCCTGCTGCAGGGCTAACACAGAGAGACAGACAACCATTCACACTCACATTCATACCTGTGGGCAATTCAGAATCACCAATTAATCTAACCCCAGTAACGGCACGTCTTTGGACTGTAGGAGGAAACAGGAGTACCCAGAGGAAACCCACGCAGACAGGGGGAGAACATGTAAACTCCACATAGAAAGGTCTGGGCCAAGGTGCATTCGAACCCAGAACTTCTAGCTGTCCTTCTAGCTGTGAGGCGCAGTGCTAACCACCACCGGATCAGCAATCCTATCAACAAAAAATCTCAGTAAGTTCTCACACAGCTTTAGATGTTACAAGAGGAGCAGCACTGGGAGGATTAAGAGCATAGATAATAACTTTAAATAAAATACTGGGTTTGTGACAGTTGTTAGACACAATCTCAGAGAGATCCTTTGTTTTTGCTGCTCTTATAGCCATCTGATAATTTAACAAAGATTCTCTGAGTACATCAAAGGACACCTCAAGTTTATTCTTTTTCCATTTTCATTCAGCTTTTCTACAAACCTGTCTGAGATCTCTGGCGGCACTTTTCAACCAAGGCTCTGTTTTAGGATTTGGACTTCTATATATGAGAGGAGCAATGGTACGGCATGGTTACTATTTTGATAAGAACATACAAAAAGATCAGCAGTAACTGAGGTAACCATGTGAGATCTGTGTGCAGGCACATCAGATTTGGCAGACTAACATAAACGAAATCTCAAACATTACAGGCATGTGATCAGAAAAATTAACTTCACAAATTTCAGTGTCACAGAGAGGCAGGCCACTAGACAGCACAAGATCCAGAGTATGTCCATGTTTGTGTGTGGGCCTTTAACTGACTGAACAAAATTAAAAGAGTCCATAAGATTTAAAAAGTCATTAGTCAGTGGCATATTTATGCAGCAGACATAAATATTAAAATCCCCTTGGATTAAAACACTGTCATATTTCGGCATAATTCCTGTCAAAATTCAGACAGAATTGGATAAAATTCTTGTGGTTTTTTCCCCTGAAAATTTCCCAATTATCTATAAAGCCCATATAATTGTTTGGACACCATTCAGACAACCAGCAATTTAATGAGGCTAAAGATGTCACTCCTGGTCCTACTGGGGAGGGGTCCAGAGAAAAATAGAGAGTCCCACACTGTTTTGGCAACATTACACACTAGTTCAATATCAACTTTAGTGACCTCTGACTGAAATAACTGGGTGTCATCACTGCAGACGTGAATTATTTTACAAAATCTACGTTTATCCTTAGCCAGCAGTATCCAACCAGAAGCTGGTGTTAGGGAGTGGGTACTCTGACAGCTGTCCAGACACAGGCAGCTGTAGCCAGTTGGTGGCTAGTTAGATTTTACCTCCACTAGTTCTCGTTACTGAAGTGAACCTTTCCACTGTGTTTGTGCTGTTGGTGCACTGTGGAGCAATTTTTATGGAATTATATGAAAAATACAGCCAGTCCATAAGCTTACCAATAAGTACTAAGTAACAGACTAACAAAATACTAGAATTCACTCACCAAACTGAAGCAAATATGTGTCTGTGCAATGTGCCTGTACAGTTTGTGGATACAGCTTGCTAACCAAGCTTGGATAACTTGCATTCTACTCTTTCATCCAGTTAGGGTAAGTTCTCTCTCAAAAAATCAACATGGTGGTGGCCACAAAAAAGCAAACCCTGAGGTGTCAAAATGATATTCCTAAACCAGTGGGTGATGTTAGAGCCTTGACCTGAACTGAGATTCAAGTTTGTATACACCTCTTGAATGAACTTGCTGTAAACTGATCCAACATGTGTACAGCATGCAGTTCAGTCTCTTCATCTCACAGTACACAGAAAAACATGAAAAAGAAGATGTATATACAACAGGATGTGCAGCAGAGCTGTACTCAGCACACAGTCTGAGATGGATGCAACTTTCTGACTTCCAAACATCCCCAGTGGCCTGCAACCTGGAGCTTTCTGCTCTGTCTGGTGTGCATGAAATACTCGTGTTTTTTTGTGTGTGTGTGTGTGTGTGTATGTGTGTGTGTGTGTGTCTGTGTGTGTCTGTGTGTGTGTGTGTGTGTGTGTGTGCGCGCGCGCATGCATGAGTGTGTATTGCTGCAATAGAACAAAGGATCCTTTTGTACATCAGGCCCATGGCTGCTATGTCTCTTCCTAACACTGCACTGCATGTATTTTCATGTATTTTCACGTATGCTCATGTGTACTGCCTTTTCTGACTCGATGTTTATTAAATGAAGGTTGAGCTTCACTCCAGTATTTTTGCATCCCTGTGGAGCACAGTTTTTGCCCCAGGCCAGGCTGACTTTAGGGCTCCTGCCTTTTGTCAGACCCCACTCGCCTTTCTTTCCTCTGGCTACCATCTAGTATTTTTTGTACTTTCCATTTATATTTGGATAGTTAAAGATGCATAAAGAAAAGGTGGCAGGAAGATAAAAATACAGACTGTCTATTGAATAACAGAGAGAAGCCATCAGTAATTAGGCTGCATATTTTGTTTGGACTTGATTGAACTCCTGGCATCAGTTTAGCTGGATTAGATCCGGTTCAAGGGACAGTGCTGTTATCATTTTTCTTTGTGAATCGCCACCTTATGGTGTTGGAGGGGTTTGTGTGTCCCAGTGATCCTGGGAGCAATCTTATGTGGGGGCTTGTCCCTCTGGTGTCCCATGGCAAATTGGTTCTGGGTGAGGGGCCAGACAAAGAGTAATTCCATAGACCCCTACGGAAGACTCATCAAGGGAACTGTTTACCCTGCCTCAGCTAGGTTTACTAGGGCCCCACCCTGGAGCCAGGTTTGGGGAGAGAGCTCAAGGGACTACGACAGCATGGTCAAAAAAAGCTCTGAGCCATTGTCCTCCTAATCCTGCCATAATAAATGTAATAAAGACCCCCATGAAAACCTTATCGAGACATATAACAACCTTCCCTGCCCCCACCACTGCTCTTGTAAATTTCCATATGCAAAGCACACACATACAATATAAGGGGCGTAACAGCGTATGGTGATATTTTCTGTGTAATGGTGCATGTCAAGCTCACCATTACATACATATTTACATCTAAATGGCATATAATACGAGGACGAGCTGAGAATAAAAAGTTACACCATGAATACCATGAATCACCATCAGAGTACAGCTGTTCGTTCGCGGAATTTTTTCAGCAATAAAACTGGTCGAATCAGCGACAAAATCCTCTAATAAATAATAATCCACTCTCGTGAGTCATTTAGTCACTTTGTTGAATAAATAGTCTGTTTTTGATGCATTCTGACAATCTGTTGGCGAGAAAAAGTACTGTAAACACTGTTTACGCAAGACGGCGCGCACACTCTTACTTCCTGCTCAGTTTCACGCATGGAGGACGCACTGAATACGCAGGGAGTTTATGCGTTCATGTGAAAACACACCCCAAAGCGCCATATACACACGTGTCAGGAATTTTATTAGCTATGAATCTGTGGTTTTGGATTTTGGGTCGGAGTCGACCACTCAGAATGATTGGAGAACATTTGGGGCATGTCCAGAAAAGTCACATGACGCTGTCTGGTTATTATTGGCTCTGGAAAATCCATTTCATAACATGATTGGCCAAATGAGGTGTCAATCCAATTCTGTCATATAAAAGCATTTTAAGGGTGGACTGCAGTGTTACTGTGACACTATGAGGCTTCAAAGTTAGAAAGCACTACAAACGGCCCGCGGGTGGACCGTTGCCAGTTAACAGGTTAACAGTTCAATCAGCCCATGTCCCTGCAGACAACACAGCCCCCCCTGCCACCCCCCTCCTCCTCCTCCCCCACTACAACATAATCTCCTCCAAGGATTACTGTGGACCAGGTTAGGGGTAAGCCAAGGAAGCTTCATCCCAGGAAAGGAGCTGGCCCGGACAATGTGAGCCCCCGACTGCTGAAGGCATGTGCTGCTGAAGGTATGTGCTGCTGAACTGGGTGAACCACTCCAATGCATCTTCAACCTCAGTCTGCAACTGGGGAAAGTGCCTACCCTTTGGAAGACATCCTGCATTGTTCCAGTCCTGAAGACGAATTGGCCTAGTGAGCTGAATGACTTCTGACCGGTGGCACTCACTTCGCATCTAATGAAGACATTGGGGCGGCTCTTTCTCAACCTTCTCAGACCCCAGGTGCAACACGCCCAGGACTGTCTGCAGTTTGCATACCATGTAGGTGTTGGTGTGGATGACGCCATCCTCTACCTACTACACTGAGCATACACTCATCTAGAGAAGGGAAATAGCATGGTGAGGATTCTCTTTCTGGATTTCTCAAATTCCTTTAACACCATCCAGCCCCTTCTGCTTCAGGATAATATGAAAAAGATGAGAGTGGACCTTGCTGACTTTATATAAAAAGTTAAGTAATTTGGACTAAAAATGATAATTTAGTTGAACTAAAAGCATGTAATCTGAACTTGATAAACTGAGTTCATACTTTTAGTTCAACTAACTAATCATTTTTAGTCCAAATTAATTTATATGAAAAGTTAAGTCAACAAACAACATGTTGGGTCAACTCATTTATTTAAGTGTAGTTCACTTGAAGCTTTACATATTCAAAACTTAAGTCAAAGCAACAAGTTTACTTGACTAAGTCAAGTTGAGTCAACAAATTCTTTTTTACAGTGTAAGTTTTGGAAAAGCTTATTTCAATGAGAAAACTAATACCTACAAAACTACTATAATTCAACAATGAACAAATCCATCTTAAACATAACTATAATGCTCACAAAAATATCTCAAGATGTATTTCAGTCAAGAATTTTATTGCATTAATGTCATCAAGTGACCTGTTCAAAATTCATAAATTCAAGTGTTTCAGAGACAGTTACTCCTGGGAGCACACAGAATATAAAATTAACTGCAGTATATAGTAGCAGTAGATTTATAAAGCTCTTCAGTGATGTTGGCACCAAAGGACAAAATCATGAGTACAGTAACTTTAGGACAAGTGAAGAAACATCTTCCCATCCCTGAGCAATTTATTCTTCAGAGTGGACTCCTGCAGTACACGAGTCAAAAGTCACTCCCATAAACAGGTACTGAATTACCTCAAAAGTGTACTTAAAGTCTTTTGGATATTTAAGGTTCAGAATTTACAGCAGTCCCATCAGGTTCACAAAAGCATTGGGGGCATCACGCAGGTGACGGATGACGAGTTTTTCCTCCATTACTATGTCGACATCATTGTAGGAAGCTGGAAGAGGTTCCCGCTCATCTTCAACCAATAAAATCTTCCAGTGATCATTCCCTTGATGTCATCCTCAGGATCTGTAGGCTTCATGAAAAAAAAGACAAAGTTGTCAGTGCTTATGTAATCCTTTGTCATATCATTCAGCATTCAGGGAGCACAAGTGTTACCCTGCTCACTGTGAACTAGTTTTGTTTTTTGTCTGATTTTAAATGATAAACTCCTACCTCACACATCTTCAGGAATGCAGGATTCTTCCTCACGTACCCTGGTAGGCCCTGCAACGCTGCTGCCCGACTGTCTTTGATTCGATGCCTGCCAACAGAGCATACAGCTGCCATCAGAATTATATGAGCCCATCAGTCCACAAGTGATTTCAAGTACACATTTTGGTTCCACACCGTGATGCTTACACTTTACAAGACAATATTTATTTAATAAAAACTATTTTTTATATACAAACTAAAACAAACTAAAAAATAACTCAAGGAAGCATTACATGATTAAGACAAGTAGAACAGAGAAGGGACTTGGCAACATTATATCTACCTTTTTAGTATTTAGGTTCACCCTCTCTCCTAATTCCCATCCCCTTCACTTCTTTCATTTCCATCTTTCCTCCTCCTGCCTTATCTCTATTAATACATTCTCCTTCTTTCAGCTGCTTCATTTAGTGGTCACGACAGTGGATCATCTGCCTCCATCCCACCCTATCCAAGCATCCTCCTCTGCCATGCCAACCCTCTGCATGTCCTCATTCCATGAATCTTCTGAGGTCTTCCTCTTTTACTCCTGCCTTGCAGCTCCATCTTCAGCTTCCTTTGTCCAATATATCCACTATCCCTTCTCTGCACACGTCCAAACCATCTCAGCCTTGCTTCTCTAATCTGGTCAGTTTAAGCAGTTTGGAGAGACTAAGTTGTTTCCCTCTGATGTCACTATTTCTGATCCTCTGTATCCTAGTCTCCCAGTGGAGAGCTGAACATTTTCAACCCAGCCACCTCCAGCTCTGCCTCCTGCCTTTTTTGTCAGAGCCACCATCTCCAAACCATACTTCATACCAGGTCTCACTACCATCTTGTAAACCTCCCCTTTCACTCTTCTACTGGCTTTCTATCTTGTGCTCATTTTCTGCATGAAACCATCCTGCTGCTCACTGACCGTCACTCTCTTCAACAACTCTTTCCCATATCTTCATGGTATGGCACATCAGCTTTATCTGTAGCTGCTCCAGCTCCAGCTGATGCTGTATAGAATTCTCATTCTTGCTGATCTGCATGTTTGATTTGGCAAAGATTTTACACTGGATATTCTTCCTGATGCAGTCCTCCCCCATTTATCTGGGCTTGTGACAAACACTGAGTATACTGGCAAGTCTCTAGTCTCAAGTCTCTATTGCATTGAAACAATTTCAAAGTAAAGAAATGGACTCACATCCTTGTGAAGACGTTCCAGTATGGGTTGTAATTTCTTTAACCCCCTCATTTGACCTGAACCACTGAATAGATGGCTGTCCAGATGCTCATAGAATGAACTGAGGTCCATCCAGGTCCATTCAGCCTTCTGACTTACTTGAGCACCTTGAGTTGACATTACATAATTTAGTGCACTGATATTTTCATTTTAGTCCATATTAGGTGACATTACAGCAAGCTGTTGTTTAACCACCTCAGTTTAACAACTCCTTCAGTCTGCTAGCCAAACCTCGGATTCAGGAGGAACAATGTAGTTTTTGTCCTGGTTGCGGAATGCTGGAGCAGCTCTTCATCCTCTTGAGGATATTCAATTGTGCGTGGGAGTTTGCCCATCCAGTCTACATGTTTTGTTGACTTGGAGAAGGCATTTGACCGCATCTCTTGGGGTATCCTTTGGGAGGTGCTGCAGGAGTATGGGGTGTCTGGCCCGTTGTTGCGAAACATTCAGTCCCTGTACAACCGCAGCAAGAGCTTGGTCTGTATTGCCAGCAATAAGTCGGACTCGTTTCCTGTGGGTGTTGGACTTTGCCAGGGCTGCCCGTTGTCACCGAATTTCTAGGCGTAGCCAAGTGGTGGAAGAATTCCGCACCACTATGTCTGGATCATGGTCCTCAGCTGGAAAAGGGTGGAGTGCTCACTCCGGCTCAGGTACGAGTTGCTGTCCCGGGTGGAGGAGTTCAAGTATTTCGGGGTCTTGTGCACGAGTGACAGGAGAAGGGAGCAGGAGATTGACAGACGGATTGGGGCTACGTCTGCAGTGAAGCAGATGCTGCACCGGTCTGTCGTGGTGAAGAGGGAGCTGAGCGTGAAAGCGAAGCTGTCAATTTGCCTAGCTTCCGAGATCAGACGAGATTGGGCATGCAATTTTATACCATAACTTCACAATTATTTGTCCTGTCAGAAAAATTCAAATGGTTCCTGAAAGCCCAGAAATTGCACTTCAAAGCCATGTAGGGGTATTACGGTATTTGCTGCCAGAAGTCCGTGAACGGCGGCACTTTTGAAGTACGTTGTGCTGCCACAAGGTTAATGTTCCGGGTTTCACTCGTGTCCGTTAATTCAAAGAGGAAAAAACTATCCACAGTACTTCCGATGTAGAAAGGAAAAGAAAAAAAGTTTATTTACACAGTCCTCTCACAGTCTCTGTGAGTGATTGATTCAGCTCGAATTCCTGCAAAAGGCAATCTTGGTAATGGGTCTGTCCAGTGTACTTGTCCTGGTTTTGATTCTTACTTGAGCGCACCATTCCTGTCCTGTCCTAAGATGGGTTTGAGTTACTTTCCCCTGCAATCCAGGAGTTGCGTGGCGCTGTTTCGTCAACGATAAGCATGATTCTCAACTGCAAAGTTGGCGAGACGGACGGGTTCCATTTTTGCCTTTCCTGAAGTAGTGGCAAATAGTCTCTTGCCCAACGTTTCCAGAATATGTCGGACATATATTGCCACTTGCTTCCATCTCCTCCTTGCGTAAAGATCTTGTCTGTTGAATAGTCCAGGAGGAAGAGATGGTTTGGTCTTGAGGAGTAAGAGGTGATTGGGAGTGAGTACTTCCAGATCGTTCGGATCACTGGACACTTTAGTTATCGGACGACCATTAAGGATGGCCTCTGCCTCACACAGGAGTGGTGTAAGCCCTCTTCATCTAGTGTCCTGCAGTCTCAAGGTGACATTTAGAATTTTCCTTCACCGACTTTATTAATCTCTACCATACAACCTCCATGGTGGGATCCTGTGGGAGGGTTGAACATCCACTGAATGCCTTGTTGTTGTAGATGGTCTTCAATACTGGACATGTTCCATTCATTATGGCTCTCCTAAGCATCAACGCTCCTGCTCCAATGAAGTTAGGTCATTGTCAGAACGAAGGATCTTTACCTGGCCTCGTCTGGCTATGAAGCGACGAAGGGCATGAATAAAGGAATCTGTGTCCAGTGAGGCTGCCATCTCCAAGTGTATTGCACGAGTAGTTAGGCAGGTAAAAATAACACCATACCTTTTTAATACACTCCGTCCACGTTTAAGCTCGAATGGGCCAAAGTAGTCCACTCCAGAGTTAGTAAATGGAGGGTCGTCTGGCAGAACTCTGTCTCGAGGAAGGTCGGCCATTTGTTGCTGTCCTACAACTCCATGTGCACGTCGGCAGACAATACACTTAGAGAGTATCTGCCTTACTGCAGAGTTGGCACCAGGAACCCAAAATCTTGTTCTCAGCTTTGAGATGACATGATTACGACCACAATGTCCCAAGTTCTCATGAATTTCTCTGAAGATAAGCTTGGCGATGTGAAGATCCTTACTTAGGATTGCTGGGCGCCTTAACTCCTCCGGTAGGGCAGCTTTACTGAGTCGTCCTCTGACCCTGAGAATGCCTTGTTCAAGTACTGGATTCAGTTTGGAAAGACTACTAGTCCTCTTCACACTTTGACCTTTAGAAATTGCTGCGATCTCTTTGGAAAATGTCTTTGCTTGGCAAAAGCGAATGATTGCTTCTTCAGCTTCTGCAAGGTTCTCCACGTTAGTTTTGTTGGTGCCCACCTGAAGCAGGCTGTGCTTGAAACCTCTCATGTCCTTTTCAACTTCAGACTGAGCTTTAACTGCGTTCAGCTCTTTCCTTTTGCGGCACAGATGCAGCAGAAGACTCTTGATTTTAAGCATCCATGCAACCGCCCTTTTTAGTCGAAACCAGGATGAGAAGTGCTGTAGGAATTCCAGCACTACTTCTTCGCATTCCTCAACTGCGTGAGCACAGACCAGTGTGTTCTTAACCTCTGGGTCGTCTGTAGTCAGGTCTCCGACGGGGTGCATACTTTCCGGCCATTCATCCTTCGATTTACGGAGAAAGTCCGGCCCCTGTAACCATACGTGATGGTGAATGAAGCGCTCCGCCTTGAGTCCTCTTGACGCAAAGTCAGCAGGGTTCAAAGAGGTGTTTGACTACCTCCATTGTTGTGGATTGGAGCACTTCAAGATGGCATCCAGGCGGTTAGCAACGAAGGTGCGGAACCTACTTGTTTGGTTGCAGATATATAGTTAAGTACCGTGTACTGTCTGACCAAAACACTGATGGTTGGAGTGGAAGATGCAACTCTATTGTCAGAAACTTGTCCAAGCGTGCTGCCATGGCTGCTGCAGTAAGTTCCATACGGGGAACCGTCATGGGCTTCAGTGGGGCCACTCTTGCTTTCCCCAACATGAATGCACAATGAACTTCGTACTGCTGTTTCTCTGTAGCAAGTAGCTAACTGTACCATAGCCCTCTTCGCTGGCATCGGCAAAATGGTTCAGCTGGTTGTATACTGACTTTCCAGAAGCCTACAGGTTTAAACATCTTGGAACACTATGCTCTCCAGTTGATGTAGCTGGGTCTTCCACTCCCGCCATCTATGAGCTAGGTACTTCGGGTATGATGTCATCCCAACCAATCTTCCGCCTGCAAGCTCTTGCAGAATTTTCTTAGCTTGAAGCGTGACTGGTGACAGGATCCCAATGGGTCGTAAACAGAACTCACAATAGAAAGAGGTTCCTCGAGTGGGAACTTTGGTCCAGGCATTATAATCTGGAATCTGAAGCTGTCAGACTGAATACACCACTGAACTCCCAAAGCCGCGTCTCTATGGTAAGCATATCTGACCTAGTCGAGCTCCTTAACTTCCGATATCCTCTCTTCTTCCGGAATAGGCAGACAGCACTGCTCTGCTATTACTAATCCATTTGGTAAGTTTGAATCCACCTTTGTGGACATACTGCGCTCAGTAGTTGTTGTGTACAGCTGCACGGCTTCATCTTCGGAGCTAATTGCCTTTAAACAATCAGCTACATAGAAATTGTTAGTACTGTGGTCAACCGCTTGACTGTGTAGCCCTGGTCTCGGTTGTCTTTGGCGCATTTGCCGCAGAGCAAAGCCTGGCGCAGCTTGGTGACGAAGTGGCACCAAAATGTGAACCACCATCTTGTACTCCCACCAGTTTCTGTGTGATGTCACCAGATTCCCCACCAAAGGAAGCGGAGAAGGTCAGAATCTTCATCAGGCACCTTTACTTGGTGGAACATTGCTTCCACGTCTGCCATGATGGCCACTTCTTCTTGTCTGAATCTGATAATTACTCCAAGTAGCGTACTGGTAAGATTCGGTCCTTGCAATAGCTGGCTGTTTAAGGTGGTGCCTTTGTACGACGCTCCACAGTCAAAAACCACTCTAAGCTTGTGTTTCTTGGATGGTAAACTCCATGGTGCGGCAGGTACCAAACCTTACCATCGTTGCGACCAAGGTCTTCTTCTGGCACCTTTACTGCATAACCTTTGGCTATGATGTTACTCATGAAAGCTGAGTATTCTTCGTGGAATGAAGCATTCTTCTCCAGTTTCCGCTTTAAATTTAAGGCACGTTGCTCGGCCACTTTACGGTTGTTTGGGCATCTTGTATATGCTTGTTCCTCAACGGCAGGGTGATACTGTAATGTCCATCCACAATGGTAGCTGACTTGTTGCTATTTCCAGAAACTGCAAGTCCTCCCTTGACATTTCTTGCTTCTCATTTCTCTCGCACTCAGGGAAGTCAGTTTTAAACTGTTGACTCAGAGTTCATCCAATGTGCTAACTGATATGCGGTTTGCCGAAACTTCAATCAAGCCATGTGTTGCACTTTGAGAAATGGCTCCTTGGAGGGGTTCACTGATGGTCCAACCAAGCCTCGTCTTCACAGCGTACGGACCCCCATTTTCGCTGGCTATAACCTGCCAAGGTTCGATCGCTTTAGGAGCATTAGTCCCTATTAGAAGTCCAATCTTTGCTTCAATCTTTGGTATAGACACCTGCATGAGGTAGGGCACTTGTTCACGTACTCTTGTGAAGGAATGTTGTCAACAGAAGCAGGAATGCTGTCGTGACTGTACATTTCTGGCAACTCAAAAAAGTCATTATTGTCTAAGCTGCTTATTTCCAACCCAGACACCATATGGCTACTGACGACCTTTTCTTCTCCCATTGTTTTCAGCAAAATGTTCGTCTTCCTACCAGAAAGGTTGAGCTCATGCATTAACTCTTCTGTACAAAAACAAGCAGTACTGCCTGGGTCGAGAAAGGCATATGTGTGTGTCACCTTTTGACCCCTTTTAGGTTTGACTTTGACTGGAACTATTGCCAAGAGGTGCTCGGTTATCTCTGCATCGTAAGCGGATGCATTCGTTCCCACAAATCCATTTACGACTGACTCTGCCGGTTGTTCTTCTCTTCCACCTGTTTCCACTTCAGGCCCTGTCTCCTTGTTAACTCCACTAAGCTTTGTCTTCATGTGTAACACTGTGGGATGTGGTTGTGCACAAACCTGACAACTTGCCTTTTCTTTGCATGCATTACTCATGTGTCCCTGTTTAAGGCAGCTGAAGCACAGTCCTTTAGTTCGCAAGAAATCAATTTTTTCCTTATGAAGCGACTTCCTCATCCTCTTGCATTGCTCCATAGTGTGCTCTTCACCATGACAGAAGAGGCAGGGTTTGGAAAATGCACACATCTGATTTCCGCTGACCTTTTCCTTTGCCTTAAAGGGTGTGTCCTGTGTAGTGGTGATAGTTGCAGCAGTGGTGAATCCCTTTCTGATACCACTTCTTCTTTGCAACCTCTCATCCACTTGTCCTTTAACTTGGACCTTTAAGGTGCTGTAATTTATGTCACCAAACAGTGGGTGCAAAACTTCTTTGGCCTGCTTATTGATAAAACCCACCAGATCTGCAAACTTGACTCTTCGTTTTTCCTTCTCCAATATGCCACAAGCAAGCGTTCTCCACCTTTCCCTCAGTTTGTATGGGAGCTTGGCAATGATAGCACGCATGTTGGCTGTGTTATCCAACTCCTCCATGTACTCTACTTCTGCCATGGCATTACAGCATCCAGTGAGGTAGAGACCAAAAGCATGAAGAGCCTCCCCGTCGTCAGACTTGATGGTTGGCCAATTAAGAGCCTTGTTAATGTATGCCACTGCTATCTTGTAGGCGTTTCCAAAGTGTTCTTCCAAAAGTCTCTTAGCTTCTTTATAGCCACGTGTAGGTTCCATATGAAGGCAACTTCTTATCAATTCCCTTGGTTGTCCACTTGTGTACTGTTCCATGTAGTACAGTCGATCTTTGTCGCTCTCAGTTTTATCCTCCACGCCATGCTCAAATGCCCAGATGAACAGCCGATACTCCAATGGGTCCCCGTTAAACACAGAAATGCTCTGCGGGGGCAATGTGGCTAACTTCTGCTGCTTTGTTAGAACTTCGACCACATCCTGTAGGGCACTGGGTTACTTACTATTTAAACAAAAGAAGGTTTACAGTAAAATAAATACTATATATATAACCTAACTTAACTTGGCTCCACATACGTTGTGTCTCAGCCGACACCTTTAGTGGTTATAGCGTTAAGCTAAAGCTAGCTGTTTGGTTAAATTGTGTTACCAGGCCATCTGCCTTAACTCACAGGTATTTGATTATTATCGAGGTGCAGCAAAATAGATAAATAAAAACGACTGCACTGCTAGTCCATTATTACATCTGAACACTTTTTGTGTGTGCACATTCGGAATTTGATGCCAAGAGCTGTAGTCAAGTCTCACCAGGTGGGCTGATGTGTCAATTACAAGAACTCTAATTAATATTTTACCTGTTCCTTTCCACATACACTGTATATGATCTGTAGAAATGACACTGATGGAATTTGTAATGGAATTTGTCCTTGCAAGAACAGCTGCTGAAACTATTCACTTTGTACTACACTTTACAGTTACTGCTCTTTTACAAAATACACCTGGAGCTGAAAAGTGTATGCCACATATGCTCAGCGGTACATCCATACACTTAAAACCACACACATGCCTGGAATATGCAGCCTATGTAATTCCATCATCTCTGCCATCCCTCTGTACTTTGTTTGTTTCGGCTGTATCTAGTTCCAATGCCATCTGCTATCCACAGCCATTGGTATCACACTCTTCAGCAGGCCCTCAGTAGCCTGCTGTTCTCAGGGCTCGGCTCCTCTTGTCCAATCAATGACTGCGCTGACAAACACAGTCAAATGCTTGAGTTCATGATGAAAGTTTCAGAGCAGACACTTGCATATTGTTTTACTGATCTACTTTCCATGGGGTGTCCATCTAGTAGCTCTAAACAAAAGGGGGAATGTCTGTCTGGGGAAAACCTGTTCTTGTTAGGAATCCATCCCACTTTGAATGGAGCAGCTGTCATTTCTAGAAATCTGGCCGAATGTATTAAACATGACTACCCAGGGTTGAGATCATGACACAGAGTTGCAGTCTTACATCTCTGCAGCTTCTCTCCTCCTACCATCTCCCCAAAACCCCATCCCCACAGAGATGGTGCCTGCTCCCAGTAGGTCGAAGAGGAGGAGTTGCAGCAATATTCAACTCCAACTTATTAATTAACCAGAGACCAGGGTTATAATAGCTTTGGATTTTACATTATTGTTTAGTTTTAGTTTGTTTGTTTGTTTGTTTTTTCCTCTAATTCAGTAGCTTTGGTTAGCTTTCAGAGTGGTTTTGCTCATTTTTATTAGTTTGTATTTTGGTTAATTATTAATTTTAGTTTTAGTTTACATTAGTTAGTATTAATTTTTCATACTTGTCAGGTGCAAGATTCAGGGTGCAAGAGTTACTATTGTGTAATAAAAACTTAACAAAAGATACTGTTTAAAAAATTGTATTCAACAACCAACTGTTCACAAGATACCAGCTTTGTGTGCTAAATGTGTTTAATATTAAGGACACACATTAACATCAACAGGGAGAAACATGAAGAAAAACAAACTCCAAAACCCAATAAACTCCACAATTAACTCCCAATAAACTTCAGCATCAGTAGATTAACAACACCTACATGTGGTGTATAACATCAGAACACAGGAAATGCCTGACAGAAACAAATTGAACTCTTTGAAGGAATCAAAGCTCAAATCCAGTTGCATTCTGATGTTATCCACTACATGATGCTGGTCAGAGCTCCTCAGAGAGCTAGCTTGGTTAGATGCTCGCTAATTAGACTTCAGCAATGGATCCTTGCGGGTCCTCTGTATACAACCTACGCAAGAGGCCGATATTGTGTTATGCTTGTGTAGCTGTATTATGTGTGTTAATTACCTTGTGGTCATGTGCCGGTATTTTATGTGTGGTGCCGGCTGGGACTTTTACCCCTCTTTGGGTTTCCATAGCCGCCTTGTGCACGCTTCTCAGGTAGACTTTGATGTTGGTGTTTTTTTTCCACAGTGTTTCGCACATTTTTTCATCATCCACAACAAGACACTCGCTTCTATCTGTCTCGCTATTGTACTCAAAGAAACCCCATATGGGAATCTGCTGCTTTCTCAGCAGACCGCTGCCATTACTTTTCGGACCAGCGTGGTGCGCACACGCGCGCGCACAGTTGTGGTGCTCCCAGCTTAAACTGCTAGATCGGAAAAAATTATTTCATATAAATCCACATGCTTTTAAATAAAATAATGAAAACAAATTTTATCTATAATTTCACTTCATTTTAGTTAGTTTTGTAAACCCACAATATAGTTTTAGTTAGTTATCATTTTTTTCCTTTTAATTATCGCTATTATTTATTTCAGTTAAAGAAAATGTGTTTTCAATTTTTCAATTTTCGTTATTTTGTTCATGTTCATTAACGATAATAATTATATTGATTTATATATATATATATATATATATATATATATATATATATATATATATATATACATATAAATATATATATATATATATATATAAATATATATATATATATATATATATATATATATATATATATATATATATATGAATTAGTTAACCATAGATCAAGACAGAGTTTTAATTCCTTTGAAATTATGACTCTTAGCCTTATCCACTCTAACTGGAAATCTCGAAAAAACTGCTTTATTTTTTTTATCTATCATCCTTCTGGTCCTCACTTACAGTTTCTGTCTGTCTTTTAATCCCAGAAAGGTCGATTATCTTGTCAGTAGTTTGACATCCTCACTGCATATAACTTTAGATACTGTGGATTCTCTGAAAAGGAAAGCCTCAAATTAGAAGAGCCTGATTCCATGGTATAACTCAAAAACGTGCAGCTTGAAGCAGATAACCTGTAAACTGGAGAGGAAATGGAGTCTCACTAATTTAGAAGATCTTCATTTAGCCTGGAAAAAAATTTGTTGCTCTATAAAAAAGCCCTCCATGAAGCTAGGACATCTCACTATTCATCACTTTTTGAAGAAAATAAGAGGCTTACTTTTAGCACTGTAGCCAGGCTGACAAAGAGTCAGAGCTCTGTTTAGCCAAGTATTCCTTTAACTGTAACTAATAATGATGTCATTTTTTCTTCACAAATAAAATTTTAATCATTAGAGAAAAAAACTTATTCATAACCATCTTACAGATGTATCTTTGGGTTTGGCTGCTTTCAGTACTGCTGGTACTTGTTTAGACTCTTTCTCTCTCATTGGTCTTTCTGCATTAACTTCAGTAGTTCTTCCAAATCATCAATATGTCTATTAGTCCCTGTTCCTGCTAGACTGCTCAAAGAAGTCCTGCCCTTAGTTGATGCTTCAATCTTAAATATGCTTAATCTATCTTTATTAGTTGGCTATGGCTTTTATGGTGGTAGTAATTACACCATTACTTAAAAAGCCATCACTTGACCCAGCTGTCTTACCTAATTATAGGCCAATCTTCAACTTTCCTTTTCTCTCAAAAATTCTTGAAAGAGTAGTTGTAAAACAGCTGTTCTTCTGCATACGAATGGTTTATTTGAAGAGTTTCAGTCAGGTTTCAGAATTCATCACAGTACAGAAATCAGAATCAGAATCAGAATCAGAAGGTTTTATTGCCATATGGGTGAACAGGTTCACAGCATTAGGAAATTGCTGCGGTACTTCGTGCTTACAGAAAAAAACAAATAAGTATAAAAACTATAAGACAATATACAAGTATACAAATTGCAAATATACAGAGATATTAGAGCTATAACTATAGCACAATATTACAAAATTACAAAATATACAGTGCAGAGACTAATTAAAAGATAAAAGAATGTAGACTATATTCCACTAATATGTACATCAGTGCAAACAGACAGGTGCATAAACATAGGGTCATCAGCGTTTGTGGAGGGTGGTGGTAACAGTCTTAGGGTAATTGTTCATGAGTCCAACAGCAGAGGGGAAGAAACTGTTCTTATGGCGGGAGGTTCTGGTCCGTATGGACCGTAGCCTCCTGCCTGAGGGGAGAGGGTCAAAAAGTCTGTGCCCAGGGTGAGAGTGGTCGGCTGTGATCCGACCTGCACGCCCCAGTGTCCTGGAGGTGTACAGGTCCTGGAGAGATGGGAGGTTACAGCCAATCACCTTCTCAGCAGAGTGCACAACGCGCTGTAGTCTCTGTTTGTCCCTAGTGGTGGCTCCAGCGTACCACACAGTGATGGAGGAGGTGAGGATGGACTCAATGATGGCAGTATAGAACTGCACCATGGTCCTTGCTGGCAAGTTGAATTTCTTCAACTGCCGCAGGAAGTACATCCTCTGCTGGGCCTTTTTGACAACAGAGGTGATGGTGGGCTCCCACTTGAGGTCCTGGGTGATGGTAGTTCCCAGGAAGCGAAAAGAGTCCACTGTGGTGATGGGGGTGTCAGTCAGGATGATGGAGGGTAGAGGGGCTGTGTGCTTCCTAAAGTCCACTATAATCTCCACTGTCTTCTGGGCGTTCAGTACCAGGTTATTGTGGCTGCACCAGGACACCAGACGTTTGACCTCCATCCTGTAGGCCGACTCGTCCCCATCTGAGATGAGTCCGATGAGAGTCATGTCGTCTGCAAACTTAATAAGCTTGACAGACTGGTGGTCAGAGGTGCAGCAGTTGGTATACAGGGAGAAGAGCAGAGGAGAGAGGACACAGCCCTGAGGAGTGCCAGTGCTGATGGTCCGGGAGTCCGAGACATTCTTCCCCAGCCTCACGTGCTGCTTCCTGTTCATCAGGAAGTCAATGATCCACCTGCAGATGGGATCTGGCACGTTCATCTGGGACAGCTTGTCTTGGAGGAGATCAGGGATGATGGTGTTGAAGGCAGAGCTGAAGTCCACAAACAGGATCCTGGCGTAGGTTCCCTGGGAGTCCAGATGCTGTAGGATGAAGTGCAGAGTCAGGTTGATGGCGTCGTCCACAGACCTGTTGGCTCTGTAGGCAAACTGCAGGGGGTCCAGAAGGGGGGCTGTGAGGGACTTGAGGTGGGACAGCACCAGACGCAGCACCAGACGCTCAAATGACTTCATGACCACAGCATTAGTGAAGGTTACAAATGATCTTATTGCCTCTGACAGTGGATTCATCTAGCTTGTCAGTGTTCGATACTGTTGTCCATAATATTTTATTATAGAGATTAGAGCATGCCATAGGAATTAAAGGTACTGCACTACAGTGGTTTGAATCACATTTATCTAATAGACACCAATTTACTCATGTAAATGGGGAGTCTTCTTCACACACTAAGGTTAATTATGGAGTTCCACAGGGTTCTGTGCTGGGACCAATTTTATTTACACCATATATGCTTCCTTTAGGCAGTATTTTTAGAAAGCATTGCATGCATTTTCGTTCTTATGCAGATGATACCCAGCTTTATCTATCCATGAAGTCAGATGGCACACATCAATTAGTTACACTGCAGAACTGTCTTAAATATACAAAGGCCTGGATTACCTTGAATTTCTTGCTTACAAATTTAGATAAATGAAAAGTTAATGCACTTGACCCTAAAAACCTTAGAAACATGGTGCCTTATCAATTATACTCTGGATGACATTATCTTGGCCTCCAGCAACATTGTGAGAAGTAATTTTTAACCAGGATCCTTCAATGCATATATTTAGCAAATATATAGGGCTGCATTTTTGCATTTGTGCAATATTTATTAAAATTAGAAAGATCCTGTCTCAGTGTGCTGCTGAAAACCTAATTCATGCATTTATTACTTCTATGCTGGAGCATAATATTTCATTACTATCAGGTTGTCCTAAAAAGCTCCTCCTAAAAGCTCCCTGTTAAATCCAGAATGGAATTTGCTTCCTGGTCTCAACCCTGGGTAGTCAGGTTTTAGGAGGGTTCATAAATTTTGCCAGATTTCTGAGAGAGCTGCTCCATCCAAAGTGGAATGGATTTCGTCTCTCCTAACAAGACCAGATTTTCCCCAGAAGCTTTCCCAATTATCTATAAAGCCCACAGCATTTTTTGGACACCACACAGGCCTCTTTCCAACCAACAGGGTTCTGGAGCCTATGCCATAATTTGAACATTAGGCAGGTTTTCCATCGCTGAAGCACTCGGTGCTCAGCCGGAAAACGGGTTCAATTCTGGCCCCGCAAACTAGCTGGTCTGGAACCAGGAACGTGTGCCGAAAGCGGCAGAGGGGCGTGACTCTGCCGTCTCAACATCAAGTTTTCTACCATATTACATGTGTATTACATGAGAAAAGCGAAGCGATTTTCACGGCTGTGAATTAGGTTGGGCTCTAAGGCTGAACTTGCTGCTTTGTATCAGTTCATATCACAGATAAAAGGACACAAAGTGCGTACTTGTCGTCTTGCTCTAATCGCTGTCTGTGTTTACCTCTGTGCTGCACACAGATGCTGCAGTAGTTTGGTTTGGACCATAAAACGTATCTGCAGCACAAGGAAGGGGAGCGTGTTCTCCCACGTTTGTGCGCTTCGGCTTCCATGTCCAGACGAGGACCCGCCCATGCTCATACGTAAAGGAGCAGTTCACAGAAACGTGGTGGGAACGCGGGCCCCTTCTTAATCGTTTCGCCGGTTCCTTGGGATCGGCACGGGAACTTGCTCCAGCTCCGGAACCTCGGCGGTGGGAAAGTAGCATCAGACAGACAGCAATTCAAGGAGAACATGCAGCTAAACATGTCGCTCCTGGTCCAATTGGAGAGGGGCCCAGAGAAAACTACAGAGTCCGACATTGTTTTTGCAAATTTACACACCGATTCAATATTAATTGTAGTGACCTCTGATTGGTGTAATTGGATGTCATTACTGCCAACGTGAATTATGATCTTACCAAATCTACACTTGGCCTTAGCCAGAAGTTTCAAAATTCCTTGAATGCTGCCTGCTCTGGCCCCTGGAAGACATTTCACTATGGTTGCTGATATTCTCAGCAACCACTAGCAACACACTAGCTTCACATTTCTCAAACAGAGTTGCCAATGACTAACCAGAGTTTGTTCCTTGGCGGGTGTGTTGCCAAGTGTGGAAAAATGGTTAGAGACGTGAACGGGTTGGTGGTCTACTGGGGTCTTCTGTTTAGGACTACGCTTCCTTCTCAAAGTCACCCAGCCAGCCTGCTTTCGCTGCTGTTGGAATCTGCTTTGGGGGGCTAAGCTAACTTGGTCTACCGACTACAGGGGCCTGGCTAGTTACTGGATTTTCCAGGGTGCAGAGCCGAATCTCCAATTTACTGAGCTCCAATTCTAAAGCTACAAACAGGCTACATTTCTTACAAGTACCGTTACTGCTAAAGGAGGCTGAGGAGTAACATTTGACACACAGAGCAGGAAAATGTAGGAGGGACAGGAGAAGAAGCCATGCTGCTAGTGAGTTGGCTAAGAGCTAAGCTACGGGCTGTGCTAAGCTAGTGGATTCCTAAAAACTGACTAAATGAATAATATGAATAAAGGTGATTCAGCAAAGAGTGTGTTTTAGATAAAGCACATGAAGATTACAGTGAAATATGTCATTATCTAGATAAATTGAGCTACACAGATTTTACAGCTAAGAGACAGGAAAACACCACTGTGCTCCGGAACAGTAACAGGAAGTGATACAATACCGCAGTGAGAGCCAACACCAAGTGACCAAAGGAGAAAAGACACACTGTGAAAGAGAGCCAGAGATTAATAATAACTCATGATTAAATGCAGAGTTGTGTATAAACAGAGTCAGAAGAGGTGAATGAAAAAGAAACACTCAGTGAATCATGGGAAGCCCTCAGCAACCTAGGTCTAGGCCTGGTTCAGGGTCACCTGATCCAGCCCTGACTATAAGCTTTATCAAAAAGGTAAGTCTTAAGCTTAATCTTAAAAATAGACAGGGTGTCTTTCTCCCGAATGAAAACTGGGGGCTGGTTCCACAGAAGTGGGACCTGAAAGGTGAAGGTGCTGCCTCTCATTCTACTCTTAATTATCCTAAGAACCACAAGTAAGCCAGCAGTCTGAGAGCAAAGTGCTCTAATGGGGTGATAAGGTACTATGAAGTCTTTAAGGTCTTGCTGTTAAAAAAGAATTTTTCCTTCCCACTGTCGCGAAGTGCTTGCTCATAGGGGATTGTTTTGACTGTTGGGTTTTCTCTGTAATTATTGTAGGGTCTTTACCTTATAATATAATGCTCCTGGAGGTGACTGTTGTGATTTGGCGCTATATAAATCATATTGAATTGAATTGAAAAAGACTTCTTTTGAAATCTTTTTTAAGTAGTTCTTCTGTGCTGTATTATATTTAAAAATGCAAACAGGCCAACAAATTGAGACAATGCTTAAGTGCAATGAAACTTTTAATGCTTGCAGAAAAGCTAATGTGTTGTTCCACTGCATCTTGCATTAAACAAATTTGATCTCGGTGGTGCCTTCAGTAGACCCGTTCACTTCCTGTCTACTCTGTCAAAGGTATACTATTAAAAAGTCCTGATGTACTGTCTGAAAAAAACTGATGTAAACTCAGAGTGACTCAAAGTGTGCTTCCACTTTAAAAGAACAAAGTGGTGGCAGTTAGGATAAGGTTATAATTTCAGTAATAACAAGTTGGAAAGCTCCATTTTTTTAAGTTAGCAGGGTCAAAGTTCTATCCCATCCATGACGGCAGCACTCACATTCATGTATTATATTTCATGTTGCTTACTGTTGAAACTTAATTACAGCTTGTTTTCCCATTAATGTATTTAAGCATCATTGTTAGATTTATATTAAATTTAGTCTACCTTGCTGTAATTGCCATTTCTACATATAAACATGGACAAGTGTGGGCGTGTGGATGCACGAACACAAGCTCCAGCTCCGGTTCGAGTCCAACCCATGGCCATTTGCTGTGTATCTTCCTCTTCTATCTCTACGTTTTCTTGTCAATCTTCACTGTACCGCTATCCATTAAAGGCAAAAAAAATCCCTGAAAAAATACCTTAAAAAATAAAATAAGGAGGATTGGTTATTGACCATTTCACAATCAGACCCTTCCCTAATGGAGTAACCTCAATCCTCCTAGCTTGGCACTCTCCACTGAAGAGTTTTGGTGAAAAGCTGTCTTGTACCAAATGTCACATACCAGCTTTGATAATATTAATTGGAAGTATGGTAGGATGACACTGACCAGAGATATGTTTCAATATACTTGTGTAATCCACAAGTAAAGGACTTCCAGATACTGCAAAATAAGCCTGTGCAGGTTTTTTTTTTTTTTTTCCCTTTAAGCCTTAGTTTTTCATTCTGCCTGTATGGTACATGTACATACTGTACTGGTGCCAAGTTAAATGAAAAAACTGATGGAGTCACCTGCGTCAGGAGGTCTTTTTTTCTAGAATGTTCATGGAACATATATGCCATATTCCCATTCCAAAATGAAACATTTATGTATTAACTGCACTGTACTCTCTTCAGTAGAATCAAATGTGTATATTTTAAATGGTGTTGTTAGTGAGTTCTACTGTTCTCCATCAACACTCTATATAGCTTGTTACTATGATAAGACCATCACAGTAATGTAATGTTTGTGGTGTCTGTATTACGGGAAGCCAGATGCCTCAAATCATGTTAACATTTACAAGTTTCCCACATTAGGAAGATGTCTCAAAACTGTCTGAGGTACAGAGCAGTACCATTCATTTCAGTACACAATCTTGTCATCTGTATTCCACATCCATACCTTGATATTATCACAATATAACTGCAATGGTGTTTTATATTTACTCATTCATTATTGAAAAGAATGACATTTCCATCCAGGTATCCAGTATAAAATCTTTGCGAAATCAAACATCATCAAGAATGCGATTTCCGTGCCAGATTGGTCAGGGCATGGTTTAACAACGACCGCCAAGAAGTTTGACAAGAGGTCGCCAGTGCAAACTGTGCTACTGCTGGCCAACGACAAAGGAAAAGAGGGGAAGGCGTGTTGGTAATGGGCGAGAGATGGCTGATATGATGGAGAGAAGGAAGGTAGATATATTGTGTGTGCAAGAGACCAGGTGGAAAGGAAACAAGGCCAGAGCACCGGAGGTGGATTCAAATTGTTCGACCACGTCATAAATAGGAAGCTAAACAAGAGTAGAGGCAATCTTTAAAGGAAGGGCATATAAATAGTATTGTGGCGATGAAGAGAATGTCAGGCAGGATCATGGGTTTGAAGGTGAAACTGAAGGGATGATGGTGAATGTTGTCAGCATATATGCCCCATATGTTGAGTGTGTTAGTCAAAAGGAAAGAGGTATTAGATTAGACAAGCTTTATTGTCATTCAGTATACAAGTGTACAAGGAACGAAATTTCATTGCAAAGAGGTCGACAAAGAATGAATTAAAAACAACTTTTTTTTTTAATATATTAAAATAGATCAAATATTTAAAAATACAATAATGTTCAATGGTAAAAGTGGCCTGTGGAATGAACATACAGAAACATGTTATCCAGTATGAGCAGCATTTTATAATTTAGAGTTCAACTATTGCAGAACCTGGTGGTCCTGTACTAAATGCTGCAGAACCTCTTTCCATAAGCCAGCAGGGAGAACAGTCCAGGGTGAGGGTGTGAGGCCACTTATGACGGTTCTGGCTTGAGACAAGCTGTATTTGGGTGCAGTGTCTGAATAGAGGGAAGAGAAGTCCCAAAGATTTTCTTTGCTGTCCTCACCACCACCCCCGAAAGACTTCCAGTCAGAGGCACTGCAGCCTCCACACTACACAGAGATGCAGATATTAAAAATGCGCTTGATGGTGCTTCTGTAAAATGTAGTGAAGATGGGCGGTGGCAGGAGTGCAGACCCTCTTGTGCCCTTTTGATCAGTGAAGCAGTGTTCACAGACTAGGTGAGATCATCTGTAATAGTTGCTTGAGGCAAGTATTTGTTGTGATTTGGTGCTATATAAATAAAATTGAATTGAATTTAATCTGTGATGTGTACTACCAAACTTGGTGCTGCTGACCACATCCACAATGTTGATAAGAAGTGGAGCATTGCTGGGCTAGATCTTCCTGAGGTCAACAATAATCTTAGTTTGTTCATGTTCAGGTTGTTGAATTTGCTCCATCCCACTAGCTGTTCCACCTCCTGTCTGTAGACAGCTCATTGTCATCCCTGATGAGGCCCGCCAGTGTTGCATTGTCTGCAGATTTCACAGTGTGGTTGGTGGCAACCCTGCGGAAGCAGTTTTATGTCATCAGGGTGAACAGCAGAGGGCTGAGGGGAGCCTGTGCTGTGATAATAGAGGAGGTGTTTTCTCCGACCCGCACTGACTGTGGTCTTTCAGTGAGGAAGTCAAGCAGCAAGTTGCACAGTTCAGTGCTGAGGCTCAGGGGTCCCAGTTTGTCTACCAGATGCTATGGAATGATGGTATTAAATGCTGAACTGAAGTCCAGGAACAGCATTCACATTCTCCTCCAGGTGTGTAAAGAACGGAGGAGATAGCATCCTCAGTAGAGCGGTTTGGCCAGTAGACAAACTGGAAGGGATCAAACATGGGAGCGAGTCCGGGGATGATGTGCTCCTTAACCAGCCTCTCAAAGCACTTCAATATAATAGGAGTGAGTGTGACAGGCCAGTAGTCATTGAGTAACGTGATTTGGAGTTTCTTTGGCAGTCTTGAAACATGATGGAACTGTGACTTGATCCAGTGAGGTGTTAAAAATGTCTGTTAGAACTAGGGATGTTCCTGGCAACTAATTTCTTAGTTGACTAAACAAGGAAAAAAATTTTGACTAATTGATTATTTGAAAAATAAGAAACACTTGGATATGAAATAAAATTTTAATGGACAGTGTCAAAAACTGTGTAAATAAAAGCATTTGAGACTATTAAATGCTGCTTAATTGTGTGGCACAGAACATCCTGCATTATGAACACTGCAGGTTATACTCTAAACCAGGGGTCTCAAACTCAAATGACCTGGAGGCCACTGCCAGTTCTCATCTCAGCAGAGGGCCACTGTGTATATATATATATATATATATATATATATATATATATATATAAAGGGATTTTTTCCCTCCTGGATCCTACTCTTTGTTGTGGTCGGTATTTTAAGGTGCAAACACATTTGTCCCTTTTTTTTGCTTCTTTGTACAAATTGCACAGAAGGAAATGATGGAGTTTCTTGGGAGGTGCGCTTCAAGTTACTTTACGTAAACTTAAAAAATTAACTAACAATATTAGGCCTTATAAAAATATCAGGCCAAGATTAACAGAGTTATGGCATATTTCTATAATGATATCAGGGCTGCAGCTCTATCTGACGGCAGATCACTGCGTAACATTTAGAACAACCATTTACGGTATTGGGCATCAATTAAAATGTTAATAATTAGGCTAACCGACTAGTAACAATAAAAAGTTAAAAAAGTGACTGTAGAATTTACAGTAAACTACTGGCAGCAGGGTTGCCAGCCCGTTACTGTATTTTTTACAGTAACCTTACTGTAATTTAATTACAGTTTTACTGTAATTTTTTACAATTTGGCTGTAATTTATTTACAATTTTACTGTAATTCTCTTACAGTTTTACTGTAATTTTTTTACAATTTGGCTGTAATTTATTTACAATTTTACTGTGATTTTATCACAATTTTACAGTACAGTATTTTATATTACATGGTTACTGTTACTTCATTTTTTTCCTGTGATAGAAGTACAGTAAAGGTTATTTCATTTTTCAGTAGTTTAAGAGGCACCCTAAATTGTAATTTCAACAGGAATTGAACTCTGCATACTGTGGCTATTGCTAGCTGTTAAAAGTTAAAATGTCAACTTGTAACTTAATTTACCAAACTGTCAATAAATGTTAGCAATTTTTCTAATTTCAAGCAAATAAAAAACAATATATTTTAAAATTACTTTATTTCATTGTCAATTTAAATCTGACAAACTGAAACATAACAAAACATGACATGCTTTGCAAAGGCAACATTTGCTTTTTACATACAAGTCAAAAAGTATAGAAACCAAAGTGTAAAAATACACTGACATGAACTGACCAAAAAACATTATGAACTGATACATTTTTAAATGCATAACCCCCATGGTAATATTTCATTCTATACAACAAGTTAAATGACCTTTAAAATAAAAGTTCCAAAGGATCAAGATTTCTAAAAAAAACAAAAAAAAAACTGTCAAACAAAGGCATAACAATGTAGGTTTTTCATGTAAAACCTCCAGTATCAAAACTCTAAATGTCTTTGTCCTTTTCCCCTTTTGAAGGAAGGAATCCAGCACTGTCAAATATAGAAGTTACATATTTTTGAACACTTTATAGGAACCCTAACAGTAACATCTTTAACATTTGAGCTAGTTTAAAACTTAGTCAACAGCCAAACCAAACCAACATGAATGAGTGCGGAGTGGGGCTTAGTCTTGAACACCTCCTGAAATCATCAAAGGGCTGCTAGAAGATAAAGAAAGGGAAAATGTTTCATTTAACACATGAAATATACACATTTCACATTAAACTACATTTATGTCAGTTAAAGACAGACAGGAAGAGGAGGACAGATTTGGTGGACAGACACTCTCTGACCTTACCTCATTGTAGCTGTCCTCCTGTCTGTCAGTTAGAAATGGATAGGACAGATACAGAGACACAGAGGCAGAGAAAGAGAAAGAGAAAGAGGGAGAGACAGCCAGAGAGACAGGGAGAGAGAGACAGAGAAAGAGAGGGAGAGACAGACACGTCCGTGGACAGGAGGACAGATAAAGAAAAAAAGCAAAGAGCACATACAGAGAACAGTAAATGTGTAATCTTACCATTTTAGAAGTTCCTCTGGTACTCCATGAACTTGCAGAGGAGAGTGGAGACATGTGGGCTCACTGCTGTCTTTTTCTTTTGGACGAGTCGTTGTCATTTTTGAAGTTACTCTTCCTTTTGCAGCTTTTGTTCCCCTTTCAGGGTTGAGGCCTGTGAATCACCTAAAACAGATGGGAGACATATAGCTCAGTGTTCAAAACTACCCTTTTCTTTACTTTAAGTTACATATTGCCTTTTTAGATTAGATGCTTGTGAACTACCAAATATGTTTAAAAAAGGCATTACTGAATTAGATCTCACCTTTGAAAAAACTCCAGTGTGCATGCTGCCTCCTCTGGATACTCAAGGTTAAAAACGTAGAAGGTGGCAAAAAGTGCTGTGAGACCAGCGTGGAACGTAGGTTGAATGCCCTCACAAACAATTTCACCCTCGATACTTATCATCCACTGATGAAGGGTAATGTTGTCTCCTGAAAAAATAACAATATTAACTGATATTAGAGGGGAGGCAGATACATCCCTGTCTCAGTGACAGAGGGATGTATCTGCCTCCCCTCTGTCTATAGACCTAGGGATGCAGATACAGTAAGCTAGCAATATCCCACTGTATCTTCCACCCATTTGTCTATAGACAGGGGGATGGGAGATACAGTGAGACACCCTGAAGACTACATTGTGCATATGTTGTACTTACTGAGGGCAATGAGTTGTGGACTTGGCGGCAGGTTGTGTGTCCCTTTAAGATCTGCAGCTGTAGCACACCTCTGTAGCACATCACAACATAAGATTACCTAAGAAAAAACGTACAACAGTTGGATTTTATTTTTCATTCTTCCTCATTTGGTTGCTGAAGGACCTCCAGCTGTTTCCCAGTAAAGGTTTTAAGCTGGTTACAGGTAAAAGCGCTGCTGCTTTGGACACTAGAATAACGTCTCCTTTCTCTTCACCTGAGATCACCGTCTCATTAACAGCTCCGCCTTTTTATGCTTGCTGCGCAGTGTGCAGACAGACTGCACGTAAAACAGCTGCTGTTGTGTTTTAGTTGAAAAACTGGGGGCTGCATGAGTTTAATGCTGTAATGCTTTTTATTCACAAGTATGCTCCAAATTACGTTTCTACTGCAGCTCTATTTTTAGTCGCTAATCAGAGTTTAAAGCATAAAAACCTTTTGACGAGCCCCTCGGGTGTTCGGCACCAAACGATCACTAGTGCTAATAGCAAACTGTGGTTATAGCGCCCGTCCTGGTGGCTACAGCTGAAGTAAAGACTGACATTCTCTGCACAGCACGCACGCGTGCACACACACAGCACAGAGCAGTGGGGGCGTGGAAAAACTTGTCAGCGATGATCCACTCATGTAAAGGGTCGTTTTTTCCAAATGATGGAAATCCGCCACAGCGGATTTAATGTCGCTAACATGGATGAAATGCTCTGCATGGAGACACCTGAGCTGCAGAGTTAAAAACATCGAAGCAACAAATTTGTGTCGAGGATTTTTAATAAAAGAACTATTTGAGTTATTCGTTGCAGCCCTAAAATTTGTATTCAATTTTCAATTTGTGTATCAAAATACATGAAGGTTGTTATCTACATTTTCATGTTGGGACTTTTTTTGTTAAATTAGAAGCCTGAAATTTTCATTTGATCTTCATTTTTCCTCTTACTTCTCCTCCGTTCATGCCAGCTGTCCTTTCCATTTCTGTAGCCGTGAAATCAAGAGCACGCACGACCATAGTGAGAACAAATGTGCACATTGTTAATGAAACTGCCCCTGCTCTGTGGTAGATTGTAAATTGCAGTGAAATGATACAGGTGCAAGCGGCGATAATAGCAGCCTCAGCAAGGCGCAGCGCCCCCGATCAACCGCTAGCTAGAAGACTGTGACAGAAGCGAGAGTAGCTCACCACATAAAATTTTTTTTTTTTTGCCCACTAACAGACACAAAACTGCAATAAAAGTGTTAAATCCTAAGAAAATACTTACCCGGTGAAAATCCTCCTTGGTCCCGCTCTCTAGCCTGCAACTGTACATTTAAAATTTACAGCACAGCTATGCACGTGATCCAGCGGTCCAATTAAATTCGATATTCTTTTCAGAGGCATTTCAGTTTACAGCAAAGAGCTGTATTTTCAAAATACAGCTGCCTTACTGTATTATATTGCTGTAGGTTTTACAGCCATTCGTTACAGTGTAGTTCAGGAAGGAGTCGAGACAGGCTCTATTTTGTAGAGAAGAGTTACCAAGTTACCAGGTGAGTGGGAAAGTGGGGCCAAGAAGGTGTTTGGTGTATCCTCTGGACAGAGGGAAGAAGACAAGGAGACTTGTTAGTGTAATGAGGAAGTAAAGGAAAGCATTCAAAAGAAGAGGTTAGCAAAAAAAATGTGGGAGAGTCAAGGAGATGATGGAAGTAGACAGGAGTACTGGGAGACTGGGTGTATGGGAAAGGAAAAGGGAGTTGTATGTGAGGCAAGACACTAAGGAAGTAGAAAAGGACATGTATAGACAGGTTAGGCAGAGATCAAGCTGGAAAGGATGTGCAGCAGGTTAAGGTGATTAACAATAGAGATGGAAATGTACTAATGAGTGAAGTGAGTATGACTGAGAAGGTGGAAGGAGTACTCTGAGGAGTTGATGAATGAAGACAATTAGAGAGAGGATGCATAGAGAAAAGTTAGTGAAAAAGAAAGTGCAGAGGATTAGCAAGGATGAAGTGAGGGCAACTATGAAGAGGATGAAGTGTGGAAAGGCAGTTGGTCCAGATGACATACCTGTGGAGGTACGGAGATGTCTCAGAGAGAGGGCCATTGACTTTTTAACCAGATTGTTTAACAGAATCTTTGAGAGTGAGAGGGTGCCTGAGGAATAGAGTGTAAAGTTACCAGTTTTCAAGAACAAAGGTGATGTGCAGAGCTGTAGTACCTACCGAAGGATAAAGTTGATAAGCCATACCACAGAGCTATGGGAAAGAGTTTTTGAAGTTAGGTCAGAGAAAGAGGTGATGATCACGAGCAGCAGTATCCCGAGAAATAGGACTACAGATGCAATGTTTGCTTTTAATGTGTTGATGGAGAAGTATAGAGAAGGTCAGAAGGAGTTGCACTGTGTCTTTGTGGATGTAGCCCCTTAACTGGCAAGGGCCCGGTGACGGGCCGTTTGTAGTCCCTTTTATATGGCAGGCTAGACCCTCCCATTTTTATTGACACGTCATTCGGCCAATCATGTAACTGGCTGCACCAAATCACCTGACAAAGCTACGTGACGCCCTCTGAGTATTATTGGCTCTGGGAAACCCATTTCTTAACATGATTGGCCGAATGAGGTGTCAGTCAAAATGGGCGGGTCTAGCCTGCCATATAAATGCACTTCATTCGGCCCGCGGACCAGACGCAGCCGATTAATAGGCTATGAAATGGGTTGTTCAGAGCCAATAATGACCAGAAGGCGTTATGTAGTTTTTGTCAGGTGATTTTTTTGCTGCCAGTTAAGGGGTTAAAGAAAATATGAAGGGATGCTAAAAGAAGAACTGCGGTACTGCAGATAAAGAACAGAGTACAGGCAGGGTGGAGATGAGTGTTGGGGGTAGCAAGAGTGAAAGAGAAGGTTTACAAGATGGCAGTAAGACCTGCTATATGTATGGTTTTTGGAAACGGTGGCACTAAGAAAGAGTCAGGAGGTGGAGCTGGAGGTGGCATTGCTATAACTGTTAAGACTTTCATTGGGACTGATCAAAATGGACAAGGTTAGAAATGAGTACACCAGATAGACAGCTCAGGTTGAGCAATTTGGAGACAAAGAGAGGTAGGGCTGAGATGGTTAGGACTTGCACAAAGGATGAGAAGGGATGATGTATATACTGGACAAAGAATGTTGAATACGGAGCTGCCAGGCAGGAGGAAAAGACCAAGACTTCAGAGGAGGTTCGTGGATGTAGTGAAGGAGGACATGCAGAGGGTTGCTGTCAGAGGAAGATGCTAGGAACAGGGTGAGATGGAGGCAGGTAATAAATTGTGGTAACCACTAAAGAGACCAGCCCGAAGAAGAAGATGATTACATTTCTAAATATTTGTTATAATATATAGTATTAAAGTGTAGAAACCACCTTCTTTGATATTCACCTGATCCCTCAACCCTCAAGTACCACCCCTTAAAAATATATATTCATGATGAATGTTCTGCCCAACGCAAAGGTTAAAAAATAGTTCATAATAATTCAGTGATAAAAAATGTCATAATCCATCTGCAGTAATTCATGTTAAAAAAGATGGTCATTTAGTTAAGAACCTTATATAGTCAGTGTTGGTTATTTGTATCTTATTTTGAAGGTGAATTCTGAGGTAGCAATGCATTGTGGGTAGCAGAAGCAGAGCTTAGTGGAGGAAAAACATTTGTAGCGAAAATCCTGCCAATCCATGCTTAAACTTCACCTCCTGTGTCCTAAATCTTTATTTACACCTTCGAAAGCAATGGCTGTAAGTCTGATCTATGTTCTGGTTAATATTATATGGTTATAAGAGCTGATTTAGAGATCGTTTTGTGAATGTGTTGACACCAGGATTAGCCTTATCCCAGGGGCTCGTTTTGCTTTATGCTCTGTATATTAGCATAGCAATGATGCTAACAATCTAATTAGCATATGAAAAGATTGCTAAAATGCTGTTGATCTTTAGTAACAGCCAAAGTTAATTCTTATGCATGCTTTCTGGCACTAGCAATTTTATTTGGTGCATTTATTTTGCATAGCAAGAGCTGATACATATTTTATTTTCTGCTTATTTTCTAGTTTCACTCGACCTTGTTCATTGAGCTTTCAAGCCACAATTGTAGAGAATTGTAAGCTGTCAAGAAGACCGTAATAAAGGAGCAAGACGCTCGGTTCCTGGCTCATGAATATCGAGTTTGGCTTGCTGTTGATCTGCGTTAACATGCACAGTGTATCCAACACGTAGTGATAACAGTACAGTGAAAAGCCAGATCAGCAGTTGGTGGAAAATAAAACCTATGCCACAGCGATGGACAATGTGCATGAGGAGAAGGCAGAAGAAATGGCTAAATCTGAAGCTAAAGCCTCATCCATAGCTAGCTCCAGATCCAAACACTCCAGCTCCAGGCACTAATCCTCCAAGTTGTCCTCGAGGTCCAGCGTATTGGAAGCAGCCATCTTTGTACAGGCCTCGGCTGAAGCCACAAACGCTAAAGCCTCCTATAGTAAGAAACAATTAGAAATTAAAAAACAACAAGCAAGTCTAGAACTGGATTTAAAGATGCTGGAGATAGAGAAAAAAGCTGCAGCTGCTACAGCAAGAGCAGAGGTTCTAGAAGCTGCTGCAGCTGCTGAACAAGACAAGGGAGAAAGTGCAAAGAGTGCAGTCTCACCCCAAGTTGTCAGACAGAGAACTATGGAGTACCTGCAACACCAAACAGAGCTGAAGTCACATTCGGCTAAAGGAGAAACACCTCAGGTCGAACTGGCATCAAATGCACCACCGTTCATACCAAGGAGATCTGGACAAACTCCCTCTCCACCAGTGTTCAATAAAATGTATGTAAAAGAGGAAGCTTTTAACACACCAAGAGACTATGACAAACCAAACAGTTGCAATGCTCCCCACAGCAATTACCCACCTATGGCCGTCTTTGCTAAATTTCTTGCACATAGAGAGTTAACCACAACAGGGCTTTTCAAGTTTGATGACACCCCTGAAAACTTTAGAGCATGTCAGTCATCATTCTTAAATGCAACTGGAGACATTGATCTCACATGTAGCCAGGAGTTGGATCTTCTAGTAAAGTGGCTCGGTAAAGAGTCCTCAGAGCATGTTAAAAGAATCAGAGCTGTCTATACCACTAGCCCCAATGCTGCCCTCTAGTTGTCATGGGACAGGTTAGAAGAATGTTATGCTACACCAAAAGTAGTAGAAAATGCTTTGTTTAAAAGACTAGACAGCTTCCCTCGCCTGACAAATAGAGATGACGCAAAACTCAGGGAACTAGGAGATCTGCTCCTAGAGCTGCAGGTCGCTAAAGATGAAGCTTATCTCCCAGGCCTCGCCTACCTTGACACACCATGTGGTGTTAAGCCCATAGTGGAAAAGCTGCCTCCAAACCTACAAGATAAATGGCTTCACACAGGCTCAAAATACAAACAAAAATATGAAGTGGCATTCCCTCCCTTTTCATATTTTGTTAAGTTTGTCTGAGAGGAGGCAAAAGCGAGAAACGACCCAAGTTTTGCAACATGCAGCAGCCAACCCTTCAACAAAAATGAGAGACCACTACTTAAACAAACTAGCTACAAAATTCCTCTAACTGAAAACAGAAGAGGTTGCTACAACTGCTCCTGCTAGTACCAAAGAGGATGATCTAACACGTTACTGCCCAGTCCACAGGAAAACGCATCCTCTAGCCAAATGTAGACCTTTCCAGATCAAACCACTGCAAGAAAGACGAAGCATACTCAAAGAACACAAATGGTGTTTTCGTTGTTGTTTCCCCATGCACACAATAAAAGACTGTGACATGAAAGTCAATTGTGAGGAGTGCCAAAGTGAAAAACATTGCTCTGCCATGCACCCTGATACGGTTCAACAACCCCAGCCAGAAAACAAATCAGAACCAGAGCCTCAGCCCCAAAATAACATGCCACCCGAGGTAACATCACGGTGCACTAAGATCTGCGGTGAAGGCTGTCCCCCACGTTCTTGCTCTAAGGTATGTCTAGTTCGAGTCTTCCCTAAAGGCCAACCAGAACGCGTCATCAAAATGTACGCAATCCTTGACGATCAGAGCAATTGCTCACTGGCCCGTCCTGAATTCTTTGAGCTATTTGGAATCAAGGGAAGCCATATGAGAATGTGCGCCGGTCTAACTCAAATGCTCGGCAGGAAAGCAGTGGGGTTCCAAATTGAGCCAGTAGGTGAAGGCCCACGTCTAGACCTCCCTCCTCTCATTGAATGTGATGAGACAGTGTTTAATAGAGATGAAATACCAACGCCTGAAGTCGCTCTTGCCCACCCTGACTTGAAACATCTGGCTACTCTCATACCTGAGTATGATCTTGATGCCCAGGTAGCGGTTTTACTAGGCAGAGACATCATACAAGTCCACAAGGCAAGAAAGCAAATAAATGGACCCCCCAGCGCTCCCTTCGCACAGCGTCTGGACCTGGATTGGGTAATTGTGGGGGAAGTATGCCTCAACGCTCATAAGCCAACTGTCAACATCTACAAAACGCACATACTCGCCAACGGACATCCATCTCTCTTCACTCCTTGTCCTAACAGCATCAACGTCAAAGAAAAATCATGCTACGGCGGGGAGCACAAGAATAGCTTCTTGAAGCATAGCTTGAAACCTGATGTAGCAGGAGAAAAGCTCGGAGAGAAAGTTTTTGAGCACACAGACAATGATAACCAGCGTGCCCTGTCCTTCGTGGATGAGACCTTTCTAAGGATAATGGAAAAGGAAGTTCACCAGGATGAAAGTAATAATTGGATTGCTCCTTTACTGTTCAAGTCCCCGCGCTTGCCACTCCCAAATAACCGAAACCAAGCACTGTCTAGACTCAATTCATTGAGACGCAACTTGATCAATAAACCTCAAGTGAAAGAACGGTTCTCAGTTTATGGACAAGCTGTTTAAGAACAATCATGCAGAGATCGCTCCACCCATCGTCGACAATACTGAGTGCTGGTATCTGCCCATTTTCGGAGTATATCATCCCCAGAAGCCCGGTCAGATACGGGTAGTTTTTGATTCCAGTGCAGAGCAATGTGGTGTGTCACTCAACTCAGTACTGTTAACCGGCCCAGATCTCAATAATACCCTCCTCGGTGTGCTGATCCGGTTTAGGAAAGAGCTAATTGCAGCCACTGCTGACATCCAGCAAATGTTTTACGGATTCCTAGTCAGACCAGCCCACAGAGATTATCTCAGGTTCCTGTGGCATAAGGACAACAACTTGTCAAAGGAGGTGCAGGAGTACCGCATGCAGCTGCATGTTTTTGGCAACAGCCTGTCACCAGCAGTAGCCATCTATTGCCTACGAAGAGCCATCCGGAAAGGAGAGACAAAGTTTGGAGCAGACACGACGCACTTTGTCAAGAGACACTTTTATGTGGACGACAGGTTGATTTTGCTTCCCACTGAGTCTGCAGCCATCGATCTGCTCAAACGCACATGTGGATCCTTGGCTGAGTCCAATCTTAAGCTCCACAAAATCACCTCAAACAGTGTCTCAGTCATGCAAGCCTTCACAAGCCAGAAGATCTGGCCTCTGGCATCAAAGACTTTAGTCTCGGTGATGATGCTTTACCGGATCAGAGAAGTCTAGGGATGTGCTGGGACATGAACACTGACTCATTTACGTTCAAGGTAGCTGTTAATGACAAACCCTACACCCGCCGCGGGGTTCTCTCAGTGATTAACAGTATCTTTGACCCCTTGGGACTAGCATCTCCAGTGACGATCAAAGGCAGACTTTTGTTATGCAAAATGTCAATTGGAGTTCAAGACTGGGATGCTCCTCTCCCTCAAGACAAAATGGACACATGGGAGATATGGAAAATGTCCCTCCAAGATCTGAGCAACCTCAGAGTGCCGCGCTGCTATGTACTGGCCGCTATGTACCGGCCGCTATGTACCGTTTTTTGTGACGCTTCAAGTTGGGCTATAGCAGCAGTGGCATACTTGAAAACAGTCAATGCAGAGGGTCAATGCGAAGTTGGCTTTGTGTTCGGAAAGGCAAAACTTTCACCACAGCAAGAACCTACAATACCTCGCCTTGAACTCTGTGGGACAGTTCTAGGAGTGGAGATGCCGGAGCTCATTCTGGAAGAACTTGATCACAAACCAAATGCTGTCAAGTTCTACTGCAACAGCAGAGTGGTTCTTGGGTATGTTTGCAATGATTCGAAGCGCTTTTATGTCTACGTACATAATCGAGTCCACCAAATATGCCAGTCTACATCCCCTGAACAGTGGCATTATGTCACATCAGAGTAAAACCCAGCTGATCTAGCTACCCGGTCAGTACCTGCATCCCAGCTCATGGACACTATGTGGTTTAAGGGACCAGACTTCCTTTACAAACTACCTGAACAGGACACGCATGAATTGTTCAAGTTGATTGAGCCTGAAATGGACGCTGAAATCCGACAAGTTGCTACTTTCACTACACAGGTTAAGCAGGGCAGACTCACGCCAGAACGCTTCCAAAGCTTCTCAAACTGGAACTCACTGGTATGCGCCATTACCTTCTTAATTCACCAAGCTCGTTCTCACTCATCAAGCAACGTGTCAAACCATCCATGCAGAGGCTGGCGTGAATGCAGAATTCCACAAACTCCAGAGGTGCTGGATGCTGCCAGCAATCTCATTCTCCAGTCTGTTCAGAAGGATGCCTTTCTCTATGAATATGCTGCTCTCCGAGCCAATGAAACTGTCCACAGCTCAAGCTCCATTGTGACTCTCGATTCCTATATAGATGGAGGCCTCATCAAAGTTGGGGGTCGCCTCAAACATGCTTCACTGGACACAGCATCTAAGAATCCAATCATCCTACCAGGCAACCATCACGTGTCAAAGTTGCTTGTCCTGCACTATCATGCTAAGGTTGTGCATCAAGGAAGGCAATTCACAGAAAGTGCAGTTAGGCAAGCCAGATTGTGGATTGTAGGATGCAAAAGGCTGGTCTCGTCTATTATCCACCACTGTGTAACGTGCAAGAAACTCAGAGGAAAACTAGAGACTCAAAAGATGTCAGATCTCCCACCTGAGAAACTCAACACATGCCCTCCATTTTCGTATGTCGGGTTGGACGTGTTCGGCCCAAGGACAGTGGTCAATCGACGCACAAGAGGTGGCGCAGCACAGAGCAAGAGGTGGGCAATACTTTTTACGTGTATGACCACAAGAGGTGTACACATTGAAGTCATTGAATCTATGGACGCTTGCAGCAGCATAAATGCAATAAGCAGATTCTTTGCAATACGAGGTCCGGCAAAACAAATGCGATCAGATAGGGGCACCAACTTCATCGCAGCAAGCGTGGAGCTTGGTATGACACAACCAAGCAAGAACCCTCCCAACATTGTCAACTATCTCCACGCCAATGATTATACATGGGAGTTTAATCCCCCACATGCCTCCCACATGGGGGGCATCTGGGAAAGGATGATTGGGGTAACTCGCAGAATATTGGATTGTATGCTCTTGCTCAACAAACACACCCGTCTAACACACGCAGTGCTTTGTACCTTAATGGCTGAGGTATCATCAATTATCAACGCAAGGCCCTTGGTTCCCATCTCAACTGATCCTTCCTCACCAGTCCTACTGTGTCCTGCAATGATGTTGACCCAGAAGCAGCACGTTCCTTCTCCACCAGGAGATTTTTGTGGAAAAGACATGTTCAAAAACCACTGGAAACAAGTGCAGGCACTCTCCAAGGAGTTCTGGAGTCGCTGGAAGAACGAATATCTCAACACCCTCCAATCAAGGCGCAATCATAGAACACACCGCAATCTTCAGCCAGGTGACGTTGTGCTGTTGAAACAAAATCAAGCACCCAGAAACGAATGGACAATGGTTATCGTCACAACCACTTTTCCAAGCAGCGACGGGAAAGTCAGAAAGGTGGAAGTGAGGACATTATCCCAGGGTGTCTCAAAGATTTATTTGCGCCCCATCTCAGATGTTGTTGTGCTCTTAAAGAATGAAGAGACTGATAAAAAGTAGTGGCATCAGTAATGCCAGGCGGGGAGTGTTCTGCCCAATGCAAAGGTTAAAAAATAGTTCATCATAATTCAGTGATAAAAAATGTCATAATTAATCTGCAGTAATTCATGTTAAAAAAGATGGTCATTTAGTTAAAAAACCTATATAGTCAGTGTTGGTTATCTGTATCTTATTTTGAAGGTGAATTCTGAGGTAGCAATGCATTGTGGGTAGCAGAAGCAGAGCTTAGTGGAGGAAAAACATTTGTAGTGAAAAACCTGCCAATCCATGCTTAAACTTCACCTCCTGTGTCCTAAATCTTTATTTACACCTTCAAAAGCAATGGCTGTAAGTCTGATCTATGTTCTGGTTAATATTATATGGTTATAAGAGCTAATTTAGAGATCGTATTGTGAATGTGTTGATACCAGGAATTAGCCTTATCCCAGGGGCTCGTTTTGCTTTGTGCTCTGTATATTAGCATAGCAACGATGCTAACGATCTAATTAGCATATGAAAAGATTGCTAAAATGCTGTTGATCTTTAGTAACAGCCAAAGTTAATTCTTATGCATGCTTTCTGGCACTAGCAATTTTATTTGGTGCATTTATTTCGCATAGCATATTTTATTTTCTGTTTATTTTCTAGTTTCACTCGACCTTGTTCATTAAGCTTTCAAGCCACAATTGTAGAGAATTGTAAGCTGTCAAGAAGACCGTAACAAAGGAGCAAGACGCTCGGTTCCTGGCTCATGAATATCGAGTTTGGCTTGTTGTTGATCTGCATTAACATACACAGTGTATCCAACACGTAGTGATAACACTACAATGAATTTGAAATGGAAACATTAAAAAAATTCAGACTGTATATACACACATATTATAGTGCAGTGATAATAAAAATGGATTTACTTTACAGCATAGTGTAATAAAATTACCATTAACAAGGTTTAAAGCACAAAATGAAGTGTGAGGTACAGACAAACCAAAATGTAATGAGGACACATGGTATCAGGAAGTTAAAAATTGTAATTCCTTTGTCTTCTTTCAGACAGACAGATCATACATGCCCCAGCATTTGTCAAAGAGTGCAAGTTGTCTTATTGCAAGGTGGTATTGTTTCTGGAAATTGTACATTTGTCAGTTTGATGGGACACGGCATGGGACAGCTCAGGGATATGAACTCGACCACAGATCTCATCATCTACCTCAAATTGAGCTGTTTATTATTTTGTCTCTTTCCTGTTATCTTGCTTTATTCAACTACAGCATATCTTGATGTATGAGGGCCGTTAGGGACATTATTACTGAAACTCTCTCACACACTCTACTGAAACGCGCTCACACGCACTACTGAAATGCTCTCACACACACTACTGAAACACCTTCCTGTTTAGCCAAAACAACTTCCTGTTTGCACAAAACACCTTCCTGTTTACACGAAATGCACTCACACACTACTGAAACGCGCTCACACACACTACTTAAATGCGCTCACACACACTACTGAAATGCGCTCATACACACTATTGAAACGCGCTCACACACTACTGAAACGCTTTCACACACTACTGAAATGCTCTCACACACACTACTGAAAAGCTCTCACACACAGTACTGAAACGCGCTCACACACACTACTGAAATGCTCTCACGCACATTACTAAAATGCACTCACACACACTAAGGTTATTTAACCCCTTAACTGGCAGCAAAAAAATCACCTGACAAAAACTACATAACGCCTTCTGGTTATTATTGGCTCTGAACAACCCATTTCATAGCCTATTAATCGGCTGCGTCTGGTCCGCGGGCCGAATGAAGTGCATTTATATGGCAGGCTAGACCCGCCCATTTTGACTGACACCTCATTCGGCCAATCATGTTAAGAAATGGGTTTCCCAGAGCCAATAATACTCAGAGGGCGTCACGTAGCTTTGTCAGGTGATTTGGTGCAGCCAGTTACATGATTGGCCGAATGACGTGTCAATAAAAATGGGAGGGTCTAGCCTGCCATATAAGAGGGACTACAAACGGCCCGTCACCGGGCCCTTGCCAGTTAAGGGGTTAAGATGTGGTAGTAAACACACGGAAGATGTATACTTCATTCAAAAATTTTAATCAGGTTTGCTACTGATATAAATTTAACAAGTCCATTTTTTCCTTTATCGAGGGTGAAATTGGCCCAAACCTTGGATCGTTTAGCATGCCGTGAAAGTAACTAAATTATTGAGATCTTGCCTGAATGAGACGGGGTTGATGGGAACTACTTTTTCTTCCACCTGGTAAGTGTGTAACAGGCTCGACACACGGGGAGCCACGTTGCCCCCTCTCATTCATTTCCTATGGAGTTTGTGCAATGAGGTGACAATCGCTTGCCCTCCTCCCGCCAAGCAACTGGCCAAATTTTTTTTTTTTTTCTTTTTTTATACTTTTATTGAACAAAGTTCAAAAACAATACAGTAACAGTATAAAAACAACTTTAAAATACAAACTCTCGTGGAGGATAACAAGCTAGGGGCCATGCAATAATAAGGAAGACCGGCCAAATTTGTGCATGTGAAATTTTGTATATTTTCATATAGGCAGACGTCCACACATGGGCAGGCGACATGACCAGTGAGCGGAGAGTATGCTGCACGCTGAAGTTTGCAACTACTTTCAACATGGAGGAAAGGATCATTTTTGCTGTGTTTGACTTTCCTATATAATAGGAAATAGATAATAAAGGATGAACCCAAGGTTGTCTTTTTCTTTTGCAGAGAAGACCTAACAGCACGATTTCTGTCAGTTCCAGTGAAATCTTCTGACTCTTCATCTTTATTGCCTTGTCTGACAGGGACTGCTTTGAAAATGCTAAAATCGCTCCAATTTCATAACCAATCAAATTTCTTTGAGATAAGTGATGTGAGAGCGTGATTTGCAATGCTGCCATCACTATCGTGTCCCATGTGTCGTTTGTCGCACCCCGTGGGTCCTGCCAATAATGCGTAAGGACATAATGCCTAAGTGCAGCGTACGGCTGCTGCTCACTCAGATGCAAGAAGTCACACGTGGAGCTTTTTCAGATCCACAAATAGCTAAGACGTGATCTGTGAATGAGTAATAAATGAGGCTACTACCTCCATGTACTTCTGAGTTTAAAATAAATAAATGAAAGTGATATCTTGTGTTCTTTATGAAGCCGAAATTTGAATTGCACCACTTTTTTTTAGGTTTTTTGCACAAAATATCGGTATCAGATTGGTATCGCTGATTGTGGCTGTGGCTGTGGCTTTAGCTCCGATCCTACTGATCGGAAGGTCAGCAGTTCGATTCCTGGCTACTCCAGGCTATGTGCCAATGTATCCTTGGGCAAGATACTTAACCCCAAGTTGCTCTCCGATGCAACCGTGTGAATGTTAGATAATTAAAGCACTTAGCTTAATTAATCATGGAAGTGTATGTATGTATGGGTAAACGTAAAATGTGTTGTATAAGTGCTTTGAGTGCTCAGACTGAGTAAAAAAGTGCTATATAAGAACTAGTCCATTTACCAGCTTGAATTTTACTCAGTATTGGATCGGAGAGGAAATCTATGGTATTGAAATTCACTAATGGCTCGGCTACTCACCAGAGATAGAGGGACAGGAAGATGTCTCACTCCGTTAAAAAAGAAAAAATCAGTAATAAAAAATGACTGTTAACAAAAATTAATTTCGTCATCAACTATTTTATTGTCGATTATCATTGACAATGTCAACTAATCAATGCAGCCTTATTTTGAAGTGCCTTTTTTTCCTCAGCCACCTTCCTGTGCACCTGAAACGCCTTCCTTTTGACACCAAACACCTGTTTACATGAAATCTTGGTTTTCATGTGTGTGTGAGAGCGTTTCAGTAGTGTCTGTGAGCATGTTTCAGTAGTGTCTGTGCGAGCATTTCAGTAGTGTGTGTGAGCGCATTTCAGTAGTGTGTGTGAGCGCGTTTCAGTAGTGTGTGCGAGAGCGTTTCAGTAGTGTGCGTGAGCACGTTTCAGTAGTGTGTGTGAGAGCGTTTCAGTAATAATGTCCCTAACGGCACCTCATATTGATGAGTTGTCACTGCTCTCGCTCTCTGGAATTGTTACATAGAGGATGTCACATCTATGTTAAAGAAAGGTTTGTCTTTTTGTCAAGAAGAGGCCATCCCTCAGCTTCCAGGAAAAGTGGTACAGAAGAGATCCAAGGAAATACCAAAAATACATCCCTCTGCAGCTGCTGATGACTTCTAAAAAATAAACAGTTTGTCACAATTCACTTATGGATGGCATCCATTCATTTACAAATTGCTTACAAGTAACAATAGCTGGTATATGCAGTTTTAATTTTCAACAGTGTACTATTTAGAATGGAACTACATGTCAGCTGTTGTGTGATTTATTTTTTTTTTTTAAGAGGACCCTACAAAACTTAGTACCGTATTTTTCGGACTATAAGTCGCTCCGGAGTATAAGTCGCACCAGCCAAAAAATGCATAATAAAGAAGAAAAAACATATATAAGTCGCACTGGAATATAAGTAGCATTTTTTTTTTTTTTTTGGGGGGGGGGGGGGGTTATTTGATAGAATCCGAGACCCAGAGCAGAAATTCCATCTTGAAAGGTAAAATAATAATGGATTAAAGAACAGGGCGAACACGGTTACGCCTACGTTATGCTAACGTAACACATTCAGCTACATGACGCACAATGAACAGAGTATGTGTTTGGTATGTTAACGTAACATTAACAGTTATTCAGATAACCATAGCATAAAGAACATACTGACAAGTTAACCAAATCATCAATCCATTGAATTCTTCATCCTCAGTGTCACTTCTAAACAACTCCACACACTCCGTAGGTAGACGTCATCAGCTGCAGTTCCAATTATTCCGGCCTTTCTGAATCCCAACAGGATGGTTTCTGTTGTCACTGAAGCCCATGTTTTCTTGATCCATCCAATGACTTCCAGGAAGTTGTGTGGCGCATTCTCCCAGTTGCCGTGAAGCTGTGCTCTCCATCCATCATCCACTGCGCCCACAGGTTACGCAAGACTGCCTTAAAGCTCTGGTTCACGGAGATGTCAAGTGGCTGGAGTATTTTGGTTCATGTGTTATAAATTTCACATATGTCGCTCCGGAGTATAGGTCGCAACCCCAGCCAAACTATGAAAAAAAGTGCGACTTATAGTCCAGAAAATACGGTACTCATGTTAATTTACCAAACCTTTGATTGTTATGTATTCGGTGCTTAAATACTATTCATTGCAATATACTGGCTATTCATTGCTTACATTCCAGAAACTGTTCATACAAACTCCAATTATGGTTGATTAATTTACAAAATGATTAATAAAACCAGCCATCATAAAAAAATAAAACTTCACATGCGGTCCTTGATGCTATATTCAGTTCAGAATGAAACTGCGCACTTGTTGTGACTGACCGGTAACTGCTTTTAAATGCTGGTAGAATTGCAACCACATACGACAGAGAAATAATTCTTTTTGCATATAAAACAAAGAGGATTTACACTTACATATCATGCATTCACTGTGTCCCAGAGCGCTGTGTCCTTCCTCTAACGGGTTCGCCAAAATCACATGATCAAGCACTCACAACAAAATGTACCCTATGCACTTTATTGTGTGCATTAGCATGTACAGCTATGGTATTTCTGTATCTAGCACAATATGTAGATACAGAAAGTGGTTTTCAATTTCTTTGTGGGTTAGCGCACTTTTTAGCTACCTTATGTATTTACTAATGATTTCCTTCATACATATTATTATAAATACGGTTCTGAAGGTTCTATTGATGTATAGTGAGTTTAAATATTCCACACAATGGTACTACAGCATGTATAAGTGTAAAGATATGGTCTGGCGGACTTATTCTATTATAGGTATTACAGAGGTACAACAATAGAACCTAAATCATTAGTGTCATCTCTAGTCTTTGCTTGGCAATAATATATAGAATGACTGGACTGACAGCAATCATTTTAATCACTGTCTCAAATCGTTTGACTGAATTATCAGAAAGTAGTGTAACATCTGGACAGATGTGGCTGGTTAGTCAAGGAACTGTTTATAGACTGACCATTTGGGGTGGCTGTAGCTCAGTAGGTAGAGCAGGTCACCTACTGATCGGAAGGTCAGCGGTTCGATTCCTGGCTACTCCAGGCTACATGCCAATGTATCCTTGGGCAAGATACTTAACCCCAAGTTGCTCTCCGACCATCCTGTCGGAGTATGAATGTGTGTGAATGCTAGTTAATTAAAAAAGCACTTAGCTTAGTATAAACATGGAAGTGCTTGTATGAATGTGAGTGCATGGGTAAATGTAAACATGTTGTGTAAGCGCTTTGAGTGCTCTGACTGAGTAGAAAAGCGCTATATAAGAGCTAGTCCATTTACCATCTAAAACTATAAATTTAACAGGGCTCAGTGCTGGTTTGAGCTTTGAGTTTGAGCTGCTTCAGATTTTATTTTTGAAGAGCACATTAGATTACTAAAACAGTCACTGGTTAGTATTACTGGGACATAATGTTTTCACAAGCTAAGGCTGTGCTTTTCCTGAATGCTTTTTTGATTTTCTTGCGCTTCATGGAGAACTCTGCTGTCGTTCCTTTTCCCATACAAGCTAACAAGATTTTGTAGCCAAAATTCTATGCAAAGAGATTAAGTGCATGACAGTGAATCCTGCCTAAGACTTGGGAAGCTGGCAGTAAGACCCCCCCAGGACTCAACAGAGCAGGTATCAATGACAACAGATTATATCAGACACAGTATGGGGAAGGGGGGGTTGCAGAGCAGCTTGCAGATGCAGAGCAGCTGTGTGCAGGCATAAGTTAAAATGCTCAGTGTGTAGACTAAGCCTGTAATCCTACAGATGCAAAAAACAAACCTGTTTGATATGGGAAATTAAGCTTAATACCTATACGATTAAAAATCCAATATTCCAATATATCAGCTGATTTATTTTTTCTTTCAGACACAAAAAAAAAAATTTCATAATATTTACTATGTGTAGTTATCACCTTGCCCACCAATAGGTGGACAGGTTATGTTTTTGGCTTTGTCTGTCTGTCATTCAACAGGATAACTCAGATAACTGAAGCAGCTCATCAAAAGTGGGCCAAGAAGAGTTGGCCTTATGAATATTTTCTAAAGTTATTGGGTTACATGCAGTGATGCTAGTATTAGCCAAGTGTTACCTTCAATAAGTCTAGGTGTAGTGGTTCTGTATTGGTCGCCAGTGAGACGTGGACACTAGCTTTGGTCACTACAGCTTTTATTTTGACCCTGTAAAATTGCATTGGCTTAGTGGACACTCTCATCACAATTTGCTTATCTCAACTGAAAAAGTACACCTCAGTCTTACAATTTATTTTTTGCTCTGCCAAGCAATGACTCAGAATTTCCTCCACTTGATCACTAATTGACAGCCCTTTTTGTGCAAATACAAATCTACTATATCAATCCACTCCTAAATGGAATGCTTGTCTGCTCCATCACCACAGAAAACATGGCACAGCTACAGCTGGGTTAGCAAGGGAAGGTTGTGCAGTGAGCGATGGTTGGCAGGCTAAAAGGTGGCCAACTATGGACTCACCAATTTGGTTTCCTAATTCACCAATAAGTTCCCATAACTGCCCTGTGGTGTTCTCATTGGTATTTGTAGGTGTAGAATACAGTGGGTTGTGCTCCTGAGTGTGATCAACATCTAATCCAAACATATTTCTAGGGATAGGCTCTGGGGTGTCACTGACAAATGTAAATAAACCCCTCCCTCTACCAGTAGGAGAAAACACGTTGTAAAATTAAAAACAAAAAATAACTAGTCAAATAAAAATACATATGTCCAAAGAGAAACAACAATACAAAACTAAATACATAAAATCACTGAGTGCCCAAAAATTTTACAACAATAAAATTAATAAATGGGAAACAAGAGGGACTGTTTGAGTGGATACAACAGGGCTACCACTCTCTGCAATGTGTGGATGAAAGAAACACCGTTAATACTGATGATTTATAATCTAATCTATCACAGGCTGAAAATAGACACAAGCCTATTAACAGTATTTTTCATCATGCCTAATGCATTCATTTTGTATTTTCATCTATTACTCTCGATTAACAAAATCTTTTCAACTGTTACCTTAGTTTACCAGACAGCGATGGAGGAGCACGTCTTATCATCACAAGCTGCTTGTCCCATCTGAGTGGGAAAGACAGCCACTGTTGCCAACTCCTCAGTTAAGAAAGTAGTATTGACTTTGCATAACTGGTCATTTGCATGTAGTTGTAATCGAGGATGTAGGAGAGAGGAATAACAACTTTGGAAAGACAAAAAGTGAAGAAAAAAACACCCTAAATATGTTTAGAGCTACAAATGAACTTCAGGAAATAACTTCATGACTTTTAATGCTTTACCTGGACCCACATTACATGAATCAATTTTGTCCGTATTATTTAATGTTAGAATATAAAATTTAATGAAAACACTTATTTGGGCTACAATTGCTAGCTCTAGCTCTATATTCAACCCTCCTCCTTTACCTTTATACCCCCGGTGTCAAAGCAAGGCTCGGGGGTAGGGTGGGGGGCTTAGTAAATTCACCGGCTGCATCACGAGGAATTAGCACATGAAGAAGACCCACTTCCGCTATGAAGGTCACGTGACTTCTGGTACAGACCAACTTCCGCTATGGTGTTCCAGTATGGTCTGGCTGACTCCATGGTTGCACACTCGACCAGGTCTCCGCTTCACTGCAGTGTTTCTTCACAATCTTCATATATCGGTGTTGGACATTTCAAGAGAGTGAATACTGAGGCAAAATGTCCTTGTGCGGAACACTTTTGACATAATTTGTCCACCACAGGGCACTATGCAATTTCCTTGTTGTCAATACTGTGTGAACCACAACAAACGGCTGATCCAAGCAGAGTCGTGCCAGAGTATAACCAAGTAAATAAGTACAAATAACAAATGTTAGGGAAATCTGTTTATATTTTGTATGCCTGAGAGAAAAAAATTAGGCCAATATATCAGAATATTGGATTTTTAAATCACCAAATGGTATTGGTATTGGTTTTAAAACTCTAATATCACTCAGGCTTTATATCTATTGACCCAATATGAATATGGTGAAAACAGAACATGTCTATCCCAGCTGCCATAGAGCAAGAGGAACACCCTAGACAGGTCACCAGTCTGTTGCTAGCAGAGAGACAGGCAGCCATTCACACCTATAGGCAATTTAGAATCACCAGTTAACCTAACCCCACTAACTGCATGTCATTGGACTGTGGGAGGAAGCCAGAGTACCTGGCAAGAACATGCAAACTCATGCAGGAGGGCCTCATCCAAAAGGTGGATTCGAACACAGGACCCATTTGCTGTGGGGTAACAGTGCTAACCACCACACCACCATACTGCCATTTTTAAAATTTTGTTGTCCACCATTTTACGTGTTCAGTTCTAAGACTAAAGCGTGAGAACAAACTCTGTAGTAAGCTCTCAGATTCCAAGGTTTAACTACAATTCTGCAGCTGCTGCTGATTGTTCTGTCCAAAGTCAGTGTACTGCTTGCTGTTGAGTGAACTACTGAAAGTCCTTTAAATGGGAAGGAGAGTGGGTGAACAGGGGAGTAGTTTAGGACAGTCTTTAGAAACATAATGTTTCTAAGCATTAAATAACCAGACACTGCTGTACATGACTAGAAAGTAGTCTCTAGAATTGGCTGTGGGTAATGTCAAAACTATGGCTCTAACTAAATGAGAGGGATGCATTCCTCCCCTTGACTTATTTATTTTCATTTTATGAGGGCATGATTGGCATGGCTGCTATTTTTGACTCCCATCAAAGGTTTTTTTTTAACATCTTTGGCAACTCTGATTGTCCTGAAGCCAACCTGTAATCATTTAATGCACTGTACTTCTGTAGAAAGGAAAAGACACTCTTTCACGATGCTGTCCTAAAAATTCTCTTTCAACTACTGCTATGTATTCTGTTTGAAGCCTCAGTTTGACAGCTTCATTTGTGAAGCATCTCAATTAGGCAGAATATTTCTGCCGACATATCTCGATGCCCAGACTGTCTTACTCGAACATGAAAGCCTGGGCTTAAGGAAGTCATCACACACCTCAGCAGAGAGATGGGCATACACACAGATACACACACACACACATGCAAACACTAAAAATAGAGGCAGCTATCCTACTAACGCTGGTTAATGCTCTTCACCCCAGACAGTCGGATTTGCATATCTTTAATGTGCTTTTTTCTTCTCTCCTTTCCTTTTCTGTGTTTCTCCTGTTTCTCTCTGTCTTTCCGTCTTATGTGAGTCAGTCTGGTCTTTTATAGGAATTCTCTGGAGGGCTTGCAGTGCATGTTGGGATGGAACGTTTTGTATCAGAAAGCAAGAAAAAAGCAGGCTGCAAAGATTTCAACAATTGCGGTAATTAGAGATTTTTGGAAAAGCGAGACACCCCATTGCCACTGACCCCACCTCTTCTTCACACTTTCTCTCAGTCCTTCTCTCTGAGGTCTTTCAGGCCACTGTAATGGTCTCCATCTGGCCTGTGAGGGAGGGGGAAGAAAAGATATTGAGTCTCCAGTCTGTATAGGACAACCATCTGGGCCAGGCCACTCCCATGGCTCTAGGGCTGCCTCTCAACTGTACCAACCGACGAGCAGACACTGGTCCCAGCTACATGCCATAGGGTTACTATGTCAGTAACAATGAAAACAATAGGGACCTGTTTATTCCATTGAGCCCATGAGAGTCTTCCAATAAATAGTAAGCATTGCAATCTGCTAGTAAGCTGCCACTCTGCTAGCATGCAGTTAGTATATGACATATAGAGCCAGTTGGGGTTCTTCCAATTTACAGTGTGTTTGTCAAACTCAGGAAAATCATTCATCCTCTTCCTCTAAGGTCTAATTCTAGGAGTAAGGCAGCTTCAAGCATAACCCTAACATTTTCTGTGCACATCTCCTTAGTGCTATCAGCATTTTTACAATTACATTTCAGATTTCAGTCAGCTACTTGGTTAAGTGCAGTTGTCAGTTTTTGCATTTTGTTGATTTCTACCTTCTGTAGCCATTGTGGCTTAAACATGGAAGAAGAGCTTGACAGTGATAATGTATGGTGTTCTGGTTTTAAGCTTTAACATTTAAAATTAAAGAATGGGAATGCATACAAATGGCAACTGACTCAGCACATGGTAATATAGCTTAAAAAAAATCTTTCTGAATGCAACTCTTTGTTCACAGAGTGTGTTAGTATGTTAGTGATGACATGTGGGGTGGCTGTGGCTCAGGAAGCTCATCGCCGGCTTCTCCAACCTGGATGTCAAAGCATCAATGGGCAAGGTACTGAACTCCAATGCATCCATTGGTGGGTGAATTTGAAAGTGCTTTTAGTGCTCAGTTGGAGGTGAAAAAAGCGCTATTTAAGTAAAAGTACATTTACATTTACTAGTCATCCATCCATCCATCCATCCATTCTCTCCCGCTTATCCGGGGCCGGGTCGCGGGGCAGGAGCCTAAGCAAAGAAGCCCAGGCTTCCCTCTCCCCAGCCACCTCCTCCAGCTCATCCGGAGGGACCCCAAGGCGTTCCCAGGCCAGCCGAGAGATATAATCCCTCCAGCGTGTCCTGTGTCTACCACGGGGCCTCCTCCCGGTGGGACATGCCCGGAACACCTCACCCAAGAGGCAGCCAGGAGGCATCCTAATCAGATGCCCAAGCCACCTCAACTGGCTCCTTTCGATGTGGAGGAGCAGTGGCTCTACTCTGAGCCCCTCCCGGATGGCCGCACTCCTCACCTTATCTCTAAGGGAGAGGCCAGCCACCCTTCGAAGGAAACTCATTTCTGCCGCTTGTATTCGCGATCTTATTCTTTCGGTCACTACCCAAAGCTCGTGACCATAGGTGAGCGTAGGAACGTAGATCGACCGGTAAATTGAGAGCTTCGCTTTTACACTAAGCTCTCTCTTCACCACGACAGACCAGTGCAGCGTCCGCATCACTGCAGAAGCAGCCCCGATCCGTCTGTCGATCTCCCGCTCCCTTCTCCCATCACTCGTGAACAAGATCCCGAGATATTTGAACTCCTCCACTTGGGGCAGGAACTCGTTCCTGAGCCGGAGAGGGCACTCCACCTTTTTCCAGCTGAGGACCATGGCCTCAGACTTAGAGGTGCTGATTCTCATGCTGGCCGCTTCACACTCGGCTGCGAACCGTTCCACTGCGAGCTGGAGGCCACCCCCTGTTGAAGCCAACAGAACCGAATCATCCGCAAAAAGCAGAGATGAGACTCTGAGGCCACCAAGGAAGAAGCCTTCCACCACCTGGCTACGCCTAGAAATTCTGTCCATAAAAATTATGAACAGAATCGGTGACAAAGGGCAGCCCTGACGGAGTCCAACACCCACCGACTTATTACCGGCTATATGGACCAAGCTTTCACTGCGGTTGTATAAAGACTGAATGGCCCGCAGGGACACGGTCGAATGCCTTCTCCAAGTCCAGAAAGCACATGTAGACTGGTTGGGCAAACTCCCACGCACACTCGAATATCCTTGAGAGGATAAAGATCTGGTCCAGCGTTCCGCGACCAGAACGAAAACCGCATTGTTCCTCCTGAATCCGAGGTTCAACTAACGGACGGACCCTCCTTTCCAGCACCCTGGCATAAACCTTACCGGGGAGGCTGAGGAGTGTGATCCCCCGAAAGTTGGAGCACACCCTCCGGTCTCCCTTCTTAAAGATGGGGACCACCACCCCGGTCTGCCAATCCACTGGCACTGCCCCAGATCTCCACGCGATGTTGCAGAGGCGTGTCAACCAAGACAGCCCTACAACATCCAGAGCCTTCAGAAAGTCAGGGCGAATCTCGTCCACCCCAGGGGCCTTGCCACCAAGGAGTTATTTAACTGCCTCAGTGACCTCACCCCCAGTGATGGTCAAGTCATCTCCCTCGTCCCCAGACTCTGCTTCCACTACAGAAGGCGTGTCAGTGGGATTCAGGAGGTCCTCGAAGTATTCCTTCCACCGTCCGACTATAGCCTCAGTTGAAGTCAGCAGCACCCCACCCGCACTATAAACCGTGTGAGTGGAGCACTGCTTTCTCCTCCTGAGTCGCCTGACGGTTTGCCAGAATCGCTTCGATCCCATCCGAAAGTCTTTTTCCATAGCCTCACCGAACTCCTCCCATACCCGAGTTTTTGCTTCGGCCACTGCCCGAGCTGCATTCCGCTTGGCCTGCCGATACCTGTCAGCTGCCTCTGGAGTCCCACAGGCTAACCAAGCCCGATAGGACTCTTTCTTCAGCTTGCTGGCTCCCTTCACCTCCGGTGACCACCATCTGGTTCGGGGGTTACCACCATGACAGGCACCAACCACCTTGCAGCCACAGCTCTGAGCAGCAGCCTCAACAATGGAGGTGCGGAACATGGTCCATTCGGACTCAATGTCCTCAACCTCCCTTGGAATGCTGTCGAAGTTCTGCCGGAGGTGGGAGTTGAAGATCTCCCGGGCTGGGGCTTCTGCCAGGCGTTCCCAGCACACCCTCACAATATGTTTAGGTGTGCCAGGTCTGTCCAGCATCTTCCCCCGCCACCTGATCCAACTCACCACCAGGTGGTGATCAGTTGACAGCTCAGCTCCTCTCTTCACCCGAGTGTCCAGAACATACGGCTGCAGATCTGATGATACGATTACAAAATCGATCACCGACCTGCGACCTAGGGTGTCCTGGTGCCATGTGCACTTATGGACATCCTTATGTTCGAACATGGTGTTTGTTATGGACAAACTGTGGTTTGCACAGAAGTCCAATAACAAAACACCATTCGGGTTCAGATCGGGCAGGCCGTTCCTCCCCAGATGGAGCACTCTCCAGCACCCCGCCCAGCGACTCCAAAAACGGTGGGTACTCTGAACTGTCATTTGGGCGCATAAGCGCAAACAACAGTCAGGACCCGTTCCCCAGCCCGAAGGCGCAGGGAAACTACCCTCTCGTCCACCGGTGTAAACTCCAACGTACAGGCAGCAAGCCGGGGGGATACAAAAATACCCACCCCAGCTCGCCGCCTCTCACCGAGGGCAACTTCAGACTGGAACAGAGTCCAGCCCTTCTCCAGGAGACTGGTTCCAGAGCCCAGGCCATGCGTTGAGGTTAGCCCAACTATATCTAGCTGGTATCTCTCAACCTCACGCACTAGCTCAGGCTCCTTTCCCACCAGAGAGGTGACATTCCATGTCCCAATAGCCAGTTTCGATAGCCGGGGATCAGTCCGCCAGGGCCTTCGCCCTCGGCCACCGCCCGACACACACTGCACCCGACCCCTACGACACCTCCTGTGGGTGGTGGGCCTACAGGAGGGCGGGCCCATGTAACCTCTTCGGGCTGCGCCCGGCCGAGCACCACGGGCTAATGCCCGGCCACCAGACGCTCTCCCTCGAGCTCCCTCCCCAGGCCTGGCTCCAGGGTGGGGCCCCGGTAACCCTATTCCGGGCAGGGTAAACTGTTCCCTTGCTGTTTCAATCATAGGGGTCTTCTGACTAGTCATTTTTTGGACAAATTCTCCTTTCACTATCTTAGAAGAAGAGTACACTATTTTTTTCCCCAAAAGAATTTGATTCTATTCAATTCAATTCAGTTCAGTTCAATTCAATTCAGTTTTATTTATATAGGGTCAAATCACAACAAACAGTCACCTCAAGGTGCTTTGTATTGTAAGGTAATGACCATACAATCATCGCAGAGAAAACCCAACAATTAAAATGAACCCCTATGTGCAAGCACTTGGTGACACTGGGAAGGCAAAACTCCCTTTTAACAGGAAGAAACTTCTGGTAGAACCAGGCTCAGGGAGGAGCGGCAGCTCAGGAGCCCAGCAGCCTAGGCTTATTGTAGCCTATTGCGGCCCAGGCCTATTGCAGCATAACTAAGGGATGATCCAGCCCTAACTATAAGCTTGATCAAAAAGGTAAGTTTTAAGTTTAATCTTAGATAGATAGATAGTCTGTCTCCTGAATCCAAATTGGGAATTTGGGAGACTGAAAGCTGAAGGCTCTGTCTCCCATTCTACTCTTAATTATTCTAGGAACCACAAGTAAGCCAGCAGTCTGAGAGTGAAGTGCTCTATTCAGGTGATACAGTGCTATAAGGTCTTTAAGATAAGATGGGACCTGATTATTAAAGGCCTTGTATATAAGAAGGATTTTAATTCAATTCTGGATTTAAAAGGGAGTCAATCAGGGGAAGCCAATATGGGAGAAATATGCTTTTTCTTTCTAGTCTCATTTTGGATCAGCTGAAGGCTTTTCAGGGAGCTTTTAGGACAACCTGACCGTAATAAATTATAGTCCAGCTTAGAAGTAATAAATGCATGAATTAGCTTTTCAGTATCAGTCTGAGACAAATGCAAGAAAGCAGTCCTACATATCTGCATTGAAGGACATTTGGCGTATGTGTTCTTTACTCTTCAAAGATGTGCAACACCATATTCATCTGTCTGTCCATCAGAGCAAAATAGTTTTGTAGAAGGTAATAATATGTCTGATGAAGGGTTTTCTATTATGAAATGGGTCTACATTTATTTTATATTTTTATTAATGGCAGGAAGATATCCCTATCGGTGATGGGTCTTGTTTTCTTTTTAATTGTGCATGTCTCTTTTTCACATTGTATACTTTCAAAAAGGATAATGTTTGAAGGTGTACACTTTATAGGAGCAGATAACATCCAAATTGTCCCTTGCACACTGTTTCTTGCAGGATTAATTTGCAGCACTCTCATAACTAAACACTCCTGTCTAGCATCAGCTAGTGCTCAGGTGCACTTTATCAAATGAGGCAACCCGTGAGTGGGGCTCATTTACATCTTTTACCTTGATACTTTTTTCCCAAATATTCCCAAAGTAATTGTTTTAACTTTCCAAAGAGTTACAATTTAGCAATTTATTTGTATCTTAAACCCTATGAAGATTAGTCACTTGACATATCCAAAAGCAGCCTCGGTTTTCCTACCAAATTTTTGACACTCAACAAATGAAAAAAATAAAGACAGGTTTTCAATATGTGCTATGTTGTTGCCTAAAAAACATTGTGAACATTACTAGATTCCTTCACCAGTTAGCTATTCAACCACTTAAAATTTTTACATTTAAGTGTTTGGTGCAAAGCCTGCAAGGCAGGGGTGGGCGGATCCATCCAAATATTGATAGTGTTGGGACCAATGCTGGTAAATGACTAGAATCACACTTTGCTCCATCCCCTCCTTCCTGCTTTGGTGTGTTTAGTTGTCTTGTGGTCACATGATTCAGCAGCACTGAGTATTGCCATGTAAGCTACAGTGAGTGAGAATGTGGAGCATCCTGTAGAGGTACTTTTTAGTTGTAAATGAAAACACTGTGAACAGTGATGTGTGTTGGAAGGAAATTTTTTGTCCACAATAGTTAGTTAACACAATAAAACATACCTTTCAGGTGTTACAACAGTAACACCACCAACTTATATAAAGACATGAAAGACCGCAATAAAGAGAACTTTGTCGCAGAGCGAGCAGTCAAACAAAGAAGAGGAAAAAAGAAAAGAGGAGGAAAGAAATCCCTAAAACAGATCCAGACCCCCAACATAGCCCACGGTTACAATCCTTTCAGAGAGGCAAAGAACATCCAGGTAGCCCGTATAGTAGTGAAAGTAATGTTTCAGTCATGACTGATATCATTTCTTCAGCATTAGTTAATGTTAAAGTCTTATTGGTCATCATAGTTTTTACTTCTGCAGACTGATTGCCTATAGACTATATTCAGAGATTTAAATAATATATTCAGCCCACTAAATCTTGTTAAATTATTTCATTGAAACTGAGAAATATACCTCAAACATGAACTATGAAAAATGTCTGAATATAATAACCCTTTGTGCTGACTGTCATGTCTATTTGATGTATTTAGCACATTTAAACAACAGACATTGCCCCAAAGTGCTTTAAAGACAGGGACATTTACATTCAGTTTCCCCAAAAAACCCAGTTTCCAAATACACGAAAAGCTGAAAGGTATGTTTTATTGTGTTAAGTAAGTATTGTGGAAAGTAAAAATCAGTGATTTGGTGGTCAGTGAGATGTGTTCAGATTTTCAGATTTGGCAAATTGATGACCATATATTTCATAAATCACATTGGACTGGTCTCATCTATATAAATGACCTTTATAAATTAAAAGTATTGGTATCAGTATTGATATCGAGTACTGGTCCTGTATTTACTTGTGATCAGATCAATACCAAAATTTGCAGTATTGCACACCACTGCTTCACAGCATTTTTCTACAGACACATTCAACCTGATTAAATTATCACATAAAATTATAAAGATTTCATAATTTTAACATGACTCGTGTTTATTCGTGTTTATTTTGTTAGTAACCTGTGTAAATACACTTATGAACTAAAGTGAGGAAGTGACTATAGACTCTAACTTCTAGCAAAATCCATCTTTTTGCAATTAGTAGACTCAAGTTGAGGCCCTACTTTACCTCAGGTGAAACTGCATTTTAACACAAATAGAAACACAAGCCTGATCTGTACTCTGGGGATGAAAGTTTATAATAATAATATATGGTAAATGCTTAACCAGACCATTCAAATGATGTTGAAGCAAACACAAAGCAGAATCTAAGACCCTTAACCTCCGTTGTTTATTTATTAAATAACCCTGTGCAGTTCAAATGTCTTCTAATCTAAACATAGCTTGATTTCCTTAAGAGTCCTCCAACTATAAACAGTCTATCCTGTTAGAGCTGACTGTATGTAGTATATTTACTCTTCCCAATCTAAATAAAGTTTCTTTCTCATTGGCCAGTCAGAAGCATATAATTTCAAGGGAAGTTATGTGTTGGCAAGTATCATCTGATTCATGCCTAAAGGTGTCCTATTTACATTTTTTTGGGGGGGGAGAGAAAAAAATCCTTCCTGTATTGAAATTATACACCTTCTAACCTCTTCTTTCATCTGCTCCCTTTAGGGCTTGGCATAGCGGATCATCTCCATCCTTCTCAATCTCGCATCTCTAGCATCCTACCTTTGTCACACCAACCATCTCTATCTAAATGTCCTCCTTTGCTACATCCATGAATCTTCTCTGAGGTCTTTGTCTTTTCCTCTTGCCAAGCAGCTCTATAGTCAACATCCTTTGTGCAATGTATTCGCTATACCTTCTCTGCACATCTAAACCATGTAAGCCTTGCTTCTCTAACTTTGTCTCTAAAATGCTCTCTGATATAATCAATTCTAATCTTGCCATCCTGATTACTCACAATGAAAATGATTGCAACTCCTTCAGACCTTCTCTATACTTCTCCATCAGCATTGTCAAGACAAGAATCGCATCTGTGGTGCTCTTTCTCAGCATGAAGCCATACTGCTGCTTACTGATCGTCACCTCTCTTCTTAACCTAGCTTCAAAAACTCTTTCCCATAGCTTCATGATATGGCTTATCAACTTTATCCCTCTGTAGTTACTACATCATGAACCGCACCCTTGTTCTTGAAAATGCCTTGTGCCTTTACCCACTTTGTCATTGACTCCCCTCATCTGTAGTCTGTCTTTGCCTTTCACCTCTGTCTGCGGTCTGCCAGTCAGTCACCCCTGACTTTCCCTTTCTGTCGCCCAACAGTCATCCAAGCTATACAGCAGCTCAGCCAGTGGAAGAACGCTGGGCACCATGCCAGCTAGCCAGGGCGCCAGTTGGGCAGTCCATCAGTAGCATTAAAGACATGTTATCCATCTGAGTGTATCCGTCTGGCTTAGAGCCCTTATCCCCCTGTCTGAATGCCCCCTAGCCCCATGCCTCCTCTGTAGTCACTGAGGGGCCCTGTGTAAAGTGCAAAGTACCCTTCTTGCTTTATCAGCATGGTACACAGGCATTCAGCCTACTGCTTTAGGTCTCTTAAAACACATACACAAATAAATGAGGAGGGTGCTGGAAATAACTACTTTCTCATCTCCAGCCAAGCTGCCCTGCTGGTCAGGTCATTGTCTTTAAAGGGAAAGGGGAACAGAGAAAGCAAGCCATTGCTGACCTCCACTCATTGCTTTCTTAAAGAATACAAAGTCAGCAAAGTTAATTTAGCTGCCTTGAAATATAAAATAGATGAGTGGTTCTACACTGGCTTAAAAGGACTGTTTGTTTCCCGTTATACTTAGCCCAATAATGGACTTAGCAGTATTTTTAGCTGTGATGGGAAAAAAATCTTTTCATCCTGAATATACAGGATTCATACTGTGTCTTGTCCTCATTCTATCTGCTTTAATATGTTTAATGGTCACTGCTTTATGGAGCTAATGTTATTAATACTGTCACTTCAAGGGGGTAGCTCAGAAGCAAGTTTAGTAATGTTAGGTGCATGATATTCAAACTAGGTGTCCAACAGGACTTTGCAAGAATGAATTGTGTGTTGTGTACAGATAGAATAATAAAACGGATAAAAAGTAGTCAGTGTTCATAGCAAAATGATTTCAGTCAGTAAAAGGCCAGACAAGTTTCATACAAAGAAGCAAATGGAAGAACATGGAAGATGGACGTAATTGTCACAGCAGTGTGCAGAATTTTACCCAAAAGATTTCTTTATACAACATAGGTAAGACACTTTTGTGTAGTTATTCCAAGACTCCAAGACAAGCAAGAATCATTTCAATAATATTCAGAAAATCCTTGACAATAGACTCAGGAGAATGGCTTGTAAAAATAGTTCTGAATGCAGAGCAGTCACTCAGCAATGTCTGTGTTGGTTCTCAGTCATCCAGGTCATAGTAGTCTCTAGTGCTTGAAAAAAAGGGCAACTGGACGTCTTTTTGTTTCTTGAAGACCTTTCACCTCTCATCCAAAAGGCTTCTTCAGTTTTCAAACCAAGAGGTGGTGAGACCCAGGTATTTAAACCCCTGGAGGTGGTTGTGACCCACTAATCACATGCCCCAAGGTGTGAAAGGAGGTGTGGGTCAGTACAATCAGACTGACTACAATCTGAATCATTACATTCATAGTACTGCAACAAAGGAAATCTAGTGGAACCCAAAAAGCCCTAATAAAACATGTCTGTATAAGACATATCCGATTGTCAGTAATATTGATTTTTACTTTCCTAATGTAATTGTTTGTTCACGAAGGCTTTATCTTTGTGAATGTTCAACAGATCCAGTAGAAAGATTCATTTTCATGACATCTTAGTTTGAAGTAGCCTGCATTACTAGACAAGGAATGTGTGGTCGCAGTCATCAAGGGAAACACTAATGTATGGATGCATGTGCATGCAAAGAGGATGCTGCCCCAAAGAAATCCTTGTATTACTTTGGCCATTGGCAGATTGTAGGAGTTGCTCATAGTTTGCATGTAAGATGCTGAATTGTCTGCAAACACCTTCAAAGTAAAAGTTGCACTCTTTGAAACATGTTGGTTGTAGCATAAGGCACTATTTTATCTCATCTATCTTATCTAACTTATACTTTGAAGGCAAACCATCTCCGTTTCTGGTTTGTGTCACACTCTTCAAAATATTACAACTGTAATATTGTTGCCTTCCAAGACCAGTTGTTGTCTTCCAAGTCTATGGGTGACCACTGCAAGCCACTAGCAACCAATGTAATTGAAAGTATGTTTTCAGTGCAGAACCATGTACCTTTTTGTGACCAACTTCACCATTCACCAACGAGTTTAGGAATACATGTTTTTCACTAGCAACCAATCGTTACCAGTGGGTCACTGACCAGTCTCTAGTTCTGTGTGACTGAGGCCTTAATTCTTTCTTAATGCAGTACACCACTCACCCAGATTTTTACATTTGTTAATAAAAGCTGCTCTTCTTTCCATATATTGTTGACCTCGCTAGTTCTCTTCATAATAATTTTGAAATATATTTTTCATAATACACTTTACTGTGACCCACAACAGCTGTAGAAAGAAGAGCAGAGTCTGTTTCCTGCTTTCTCTGGTGTCATTATGGGTGGGAGCTGAATGAACTCTGATAAAAAGGTGACTTTTGAACCTGTTGAGAATTGATCGAAGCATTGGTGAGCTAACTGAATGGTGTGCTAGAGCTCTGTACAGTTGCTGAAGGTTCCAAAACAGATGAAAGGAGTTTTAATCAAATGATCTTCTTTGCCTATCTTTGCCCCTCTTAGTCATCCAAAATCCCTTTCTACTTCTTATGGTTTTTTTTCACTTTGTAAGTGGGACATTTTTTTTCTTTCAATATGCATATGATTTGGTACAGTTAGTTTCTCCATATTAAAATGATTTGGGCTATCAAAGATAGCAGCAGGTCAAAAGGACGATTTTGTGTGGTGTTTCCTTTTGTGCTCAACTTTTGCCATTGTTTCTGTTCACAGAAGTGATCTTGGAACAACATGGTCCACAAGGCTGAGGGTCTGTGCGAGTATACACAAAAGGTCAGGCAATTACACTCCTACACTGTAAACCCAGATAAGTTGAATCTACTTAAAAAAACCAAGGTAACTCATTGCCTTAAATTTTTTAAGGAATGGAACAGTTCATTTAACTCAGCCTATTAAGTAAGCACTACTCCATATCCAATTGAACTAAATTGTATGTTCTAATTGACCAAACTTATCTTTTATAGTTCATGAAAAAATAAAATGTCTTTTGATCAATCAATTCCGCCTATCCTTTTCATGGTTGTGTGGGGGTTGGAGCCTATCCCAGCTGACAAGGCAGTAAGATGCAGGGTACACCCCGTACAGGTCACCAGCCTGTTGCAGGGCTGACACAGACAACCATTGACACCTGTTGGCAATTTAGAGAGACCAATTAACCTAACCCCAGTAACTGCATGTCTTCAGATTGTGGGGGGGAAACCCATACAGACACAGGGAGAACATACATGAGTCCACACAGCAAAAGTCCCAGGCTAAGGTGGAATTGAACCCAGACTATCAGAGGCAGCAGTGAGGCAGCAGTGCTAATCACCACGCCACTATGCTGCCCAGTAACACAAATATTTTTTACAGTGTTGAACTGTGTCTGTTTAAATTTGGTAAATAAACAAACATGATAAAACTCAGCCCTGCTGAACACTGGTACATTAACATTTACAAATAACATTTGTCCATGGAACAATAAAAAATTATACGAGAGAGCGTTGTGAACAAAAACACCAAATGTCTTCTATTTCAAACAGCGAGAGGCCTGGGCCAAGCCAGAATTGAACCCAGACCTAGAAGGCATTTCACCTATGAGGCAGCAGTGCTAACCATCATGCCACCATGCAGCTGCACATTAAGTCAATCTGTTAAAACTGGTATAAACAAGATTTTTAAAAGGTGCAAAACTTGATGATATTAAGTTGTTTGAACTCAAACACATGATTACAATAAGATAGATCATCACAACGTACAGTCTACTCAGCATTAACAAGTAATGTTCACATTCTAGGCAATTTTAAGTAATATGAACTCAATATTTTTAAGTGGAATCAAAATCTGGGTTTACAGTGTATATTGAATGGCTGCAAATGTGTTTGGCTTTTTACCTCAATCCCATTTCTCTTTTGAGGTGACACTTGCAGTTGAGCTGTTCCTGAAAGCTCACACATGATCCACTGACATGTAGGTGTTCAATGTTTGAAGTACAGTATTCATAATTTTTAAATACTGGTTTATACAAATGTGAATGTCAGTGTTTTCTCACTTCAGCTGAACTTTCTTTTCAATTCTTTCCAGTCATACGATGGTGTGTACAGAGTTGAATCTGTCTTTTTCTTCCCCTTCGACTGATTCTTCATGAAAAACATATACACAAAAGGACAAATTTTAAGCATAAATAGTTGGATGTCTTATAAAGGATATATCTCAACAGTAAAACTAGCAGACAACTACCAACACCTACAAACTTTTTTTTTTTTAAGTGGGGAAAACAGTACAGTTTGTGGTTTCCTAGACAGAACAAATAATAACAGGGTGCAATGAAAAGAGAAAGCAGTAGCCACTGGGAAGCCTATATCTGTTATTGTTGTTGTTATTGTTATACTTCCAGAATCCACATTTTCAAGCAAAGCAACTTTGATATGGCACTCATTAAGCCAGTATTACTTTATGGATTTGCAAATTACCACTAGAAGAAGGGTCCATGAGGGATAGAACTGTTCCTTTCCATCAGTAGAGTCAAAAGAAAGTCCCTGTTTGAGTACCAGTTTTTGTACCAGTCTGAAGGTAAAGGAACTGATAGAATAATTCTGCATTGAAAATCTTTAAGTTTGTTCGAATAGAATACCCGTATTTGTCATTATATGGAATGTACAATGAGATTGGAGTTTGCTAGCATTGTGAAACTACTGCTGTTATTGAAACAAATTATTTTGTATTTGTTCATCTTGTTTTCACACAAGAACAGTGTGTGACAGCACAAACCAACCAATCCGGGACTTGGAGATAGCAATCTGCAATGCAAAGATTTTCTTTTAAAGTGGACATGAAACACCATCCATCCATCCATTCATTCACTTCCGCTTATCCTGTTCATGGTCACGGGGCTGGAGCCTATCCCAGCTGACATAGGGTGAGAGGCAGGGTACACCCTGTACAGGTCACCAGCCTGTCACAGGGCCAACACAGAGAGACAGACAACATCCACACTCAAGCTCTCATTCACACCTATGGGCAATTTAGAGTTTCCAATTAATGTAACCCCAGTAATTACATGTCTTTGGACTGTGAGAGGAAACCTGAGTACCCAGAGGAAACCCACGCAGACACAGGGAGAACATGCAAACTCCACAGAAAGAAAGAGAGAGGCCCAGGCCAAGGTGGAATTAAACCCAGGCCTTCCAGATGGCATTCTAACTGTGAGGCAGCAGTGCTAACCACCGCGCCACCATGCTGCCCACCCACACGGGCAGCACAGACGGGCAGCATTGACATGAAACACTATTAAGGCTAATTTACACCTTAGAGTCCGACTGTAAAAACCTGTCACAGATTTGACATCCATCTGTGGAACTAAAAGCCCACCTCTCGTGGGGAGCAATAAGGAACCAGTATTTGTCCCATTTTAAACATTAAACTATCTATACAGATATCAGGATGATGCAAGAATTGGTAAACTGGGATTGAAGACGGTCAGGTGGAGGAATGAAAAAATATTATTGCAGCTTCATCTTAAACGTGCTTAAGGATGGTACAGTTGTTGAACTTCTTATCTAAAAAAAATAGGTGTCTGCAAAATGGTTAACTCTAAGATGATTGTTTGCCATTTCTTTTGAATTACTTAGAAAAATAACAAAAAGTGGAAACACCATACTTTTTGTTTACATGCATATGAGCAAAGCCTGCTCAAACATGAGTGGTCAAATGAACACAGACAACAGGATCTTGTCCTTTGCCTACAGATTCTGTACACTCGTATACTGATATCAGTTCATAGAGACTAGTTCAGTTCTACATTGGTGAAGTAGTCTTTATTGTTTTGAGGGATGGATGTGATTTTCATATTATCCATTAGGTTATAAAAAATCATTTTTTATGCAGCAACGTATTGTGTAAAATATATATATTTTCCCTAATTTTAGCAGTAACTGTTAAGATGTAATAGCTTACTTCTGCCAGAAAGTGGCAGTAATGCATTTAAGAGCTGTGTGTTGTCAAAATAGGTGCTGATCATTGCACTACTAACTAATTGACCAAGATTAGATGATTAGCAGCCAACAAAAAGTCTTGGGTGGAACTTCTTTATACACTTCATGAAAATGAGGTACAGTGCAAACTGTGCCAGGTAAAGCTAGCATGTCACAAGTCTACCAAAACTGTGTGGACTCATAGTAGCAGTTTGGAGTGGGTGGTGATCTTCCTCACAGTGATACTGGAGGCCAAGGTGAATAAGAGTAAGAGCTAGACACCCTGTTTCTAAGATTTGCAGAGCCAGGTACAATAACTTCAGTTTTATCTTAATTTAGAAGCAGGAAATTAGAGGTCATCCAGGCTTTTGTGTCTTTAAGACATTACTTGAGTTTAACTAATTGGTGTGTGTCATCTGATTTCATGGATAGATATTATCTATACCAATGAAAATTAAAACTATGTCTTCTATCAATACTTAGTGTAAATAGAATTGGTCCTAGCATGGAACCCTGTGGATCTCCATACCTTTGTGTGCAAAGAAGCCTCCCCATTTACATGAACAAATTGGAGTCTATTAAATAAATTCAAAGATGATTCAAACCACTGAAGCACAGTACCTTTAATACCTATGGCATGCTCTAATCTCAGTAATAAATAATTTTCCAACATTCACTAACACTGTTTCGGTACTGTGATAAATTCTGAAACCTGAGTGAAACTTTTCAAATAAACCATTCCTCTGCAGCTGTTTTACAACTACTTTGTTTTTTGATTTGTCGTATCATGTGACTCCCCTGCTAGACGCATGGTCAGCTCTCGCATCTTAAATTCTTCAACAGCAGATGTTTTTTCAGATAGATTAAATTTATTTTTATCCTTGTCTGACAATGCTGATCATTTAACAAATCTATTTGATGCTCACTGTCATATTATTTTAAATGAAGTCTGTCCAGTTGTAACGAGATTAAATGGTAAATGGACTAGTTCTTATATAGCGCTTTTCTACTCAGTATGAGCACTCAAAGCGCTTTTACATGTTTTACATTTACCCATGCACTTCAATGATTAATTAAGCTAAGTGCTTTAATTATCTAACATTCATACTCCAACGGTTGCATCAGAGAGCAACTTGGGGTTAAGTATCTTGCCCAAGGATACATTGGCATGCAGCCTGGAGTAGCCAGAAATCGAACGGCTGACCTTCCGATTAGTAGGTGACCCGCTCTACCTACTGAGCTACAGCCACCCCTGTCCCCTGGTTCCTATCTTTAAATCCTTGCCCTGGATTGACGATAATATTCGTGGCTTAAAACCGCAAGTCTGAGCGTTTGTGGAAGAAAACTCGCTTACATGTCCACCTTTTATATCTAAAGGACCTCCTAGTCTACTTTAATAATTCAGTTAAAGATGCGAGGGCCACCTATTTTTCTAATCTGGTCACGAAAAGTAAGGGTAATGCAAGAGTGCTTTTTGATACCTTTACTGCTATTGTTAATCCTGCTTTACCTACTGCACCAATCTTTTCTAACAAAGACTGTAATACCTTTCTGCATTTTCTGGTAGACAAGATCAGCGCTCTTAGGACAAATATTTCTCAGTCCAGTTGTTCGCTAACCGTTCCTGCCCCAGCCCTGTCTTTCTCGTTAGAAAGTTTCTCTCCGATCACTTCACCTGAGCTGCTAAAATTAGTTAAATCTATGAAAGTGTCTTCGTGTTCCCTGAATATTCTACCTGCATCCCTATTTAAAAATGTTTTTTCCGCACATCAGTTCATGTATTCTTTCTATAATAAATACTTCATTGCTCTTAGGTCAAGTTCCCGTCTTAAGACCGCTGTCATCCAGCCACTTTTAAAGAAATCCAAACTTGACCCCGCTGCTTTCAATAATTATAGACCAATATCTAAATTACCGTTCTTATCTAAGATACTGGAAAAGGTTGTTGCTAAGCAGCTGACTGCCTTTTTGGAACAACATAATATCCTGGATAAATTTCAATCTGGCTTTCGTAGAGCTCATTCTACTGAGACAGCTCTCCTTAGAGTCTCCAATAATGTTTTGTTGAGTAGGGATGCAGGAGAGTGTTCCGTTGTATTGATGTTGGATCTTTCTTCTGCTTTTGACACTGTAGACCATGAAGTTTTACTTGATAGACTACATTGCTGGGTGGGTATATCTGGATCTGCCCTGAAATGGTTTACTTCATACTTGTCAAATTGTCGATTTCATATGGCAGTTTCTGATTTCAGATCCGACTCTGCTTATCTTGCGTCCCCCAAGGTTCTGTTTTGGGCCCTCTGCTCTTTCTGTTATATTTGCTCCCTTTGAGGCATGTTCTAAACACTTTTGAGGGAATATCGTACCACTGTTATGCTGATGACATTCAGCTGTATATTTCTTTCAAGCATGAACATGTCTCAAAGTTGCAGGTACTAATGTGTTTAAAATCCATTAAAAGCTGGCTAGCCGAAAATTTTCTTCAACTTAATGAGGACAAAACTGAAATTCTGATCTGTGCTCCGGATAAATCTGTCTCTAATATAATGATAGCCCTTGGTCCTCTTGCTAAATTTGTTAAGCCTTCTATTAGGAACCTTGGGATAACCTTTGACTCTGCCTTTATGCTTGACTCTCATGTTAAATCGTTGATGCATTCGTGTTTCTTCCACCTTAGGAATATTGCTAAGCTTACCTCCATCATATTTCATTCTGAACTTGAGATGGTTATTCATGCATTTATATCCTCTCACCTGGACTATTGTAATGCATTATTTACCTGTCTTAGCAAACATTCCCTGGAGTGTTTACAGGCTGTTCAGAATGCTGCTGCTAGGCTTCTGACTAAATCTTCCAAATATTCTCACATCACCCCGCTTCTGATTCAGTTACACTGGCTACCTGTGAAATTTAGAATACAGTTTAAGATTTTGGTACTTACATTGCAGCTCTTCACGAGCAAGCCCCATTGTATATTAGTGAACTCCTTCACTTATATATTCCTTCTAGATCACTGCGGTCATGTGATCAGGGACTACTGCATTCTACAAGACTGAAAACAAAAGGAGACAGAGCTTTTGCCTCAGTGGCTCCCCGTCTCTGGAACTCTCTCCCTGTCCATCTTAGAGCGGCGGACTCACTGATGCATTTTAAAGGTCTTTTAAAAACACATCTTTTTAGCTTGGCGTTTGTTTAATTTGTTTTTAATTTGTTTTTATTATTCTTTGTCCTGTTGTGAAGCCCTTCGTAACACCTGTTTTGAGAGGTGCTATATAAATAAAGCTTTACTTACTTACTTACTTTTTCAAGAATTTTTGAGACAAAAGGAAGGATGGAGATGGAGGATGGAAAGAATGGAAACCCAAGACCAAATACCCAAGTAATCCAAGCTCCACCTACTCACCTGAAGCCAAACCTTTAAAGAATCCCCACCCAGGGTATTGTTTCAGATGTGGCAAGGATGGTTACATAGTGTCTTCATGTGGCAATGACCCAAACCCAATACTAGTGGAAGCCAAACACAAAGAATTCAAGCAAAAAAAAAATGCTTATGAAGACTGTCTTTAAACTGACCTCAGTTCTGGTTGAAGGGCAGACAGGGGCTGAAGCAACTCAAAAACATCCCATTCCAAGTTCAGAACAAGCAACGAACAAACAAACAAAAGCACTGCTTCATTCCCACACTGTAGGACAAAAGCAGGCCCAATTGCCAAAAGGCTTAGTAGGACAGAAATGCACAGCTAATGTCACCGTTGCAGGACTCCTGTGTAATTGTCTCCTGGACTCTGGGTCTCAGGTGACCACTGTGTCTTCATCATTCTATCACACAAACCTGTCAGAACATTCCATTCACTCCATTACGGGTTTAGACATTGATCTGGCAGAATCTTTGTGGAGTGTTGTCTTGTAAATTTAAATAAGCAGTATCCTCAGAGATTACCTGTCTGGGTTTGTAATGAGACCGACCATGACATAACACTTCACACTCCTGAACATATTTATGACCACTTACCTGTTCCAGTTAGCGAAGCAGATTCTATCCAGTGCTGTGCTGCCACTGCCCAACCTACTCAGTGTCCCACTGAATTTAATTTAACATTTGACTTTGGAGAGTCTTCTGTTCCAAAAGAATGGAAAAATAGTGTCAAACAAGCTGAATGAGTATGCAGATGTTTTTACCCGTCATGACGTAGATTTTGGACATGCAACAAAAGTCAAATATCACATAAACTTACTCGCCCAATTCACCCAAGTGACTATGAGGCTGTGAGTGACACCTGCAAACACTGCTAGATGTAGGAGTAATTCATGAATCAGAATCACCATACTCCTCTCCAATAGTAGTGGACCGGAAAAAGAAAGTCCTTCTATGCATTGACTATTGCAAGCTCAGCACCTGACAATACGCGATGTGTATGCACTTCCCAACCTTACCAGATTGAGATGGAAATGCGTGACAAGCCAAAAACTGCCTTTTTTTGTCTATTGGGGTTCTATGAGTTTAACTGCATGCCCCAGGGCATTACCAATGACCCCAGTACCTTCCAATGCTTAACAGAGAAGTCTATGGGAAACCTACACCTCAAGGAAGTGCTAGTCTTCTTGGATGACATCATAGTGTGTTCCAGCTCACTGGAAGAACATGCGTCCAGGCTTGTACACGTCCTCCAACAGTTAAGAGAGTGGCTTGAAACTTTCTCTTTCCAAATGTCACTTCTTTCAGACCTTTGTAAGATATTTAGGCCATGTAGTTTCAAGAAAAGGTGCCCAAACTGACCCAGAAAATGTCACACATCATACACTCAAGGAGCTGAAATCGTACCGTAATCATACTGTAAATCTGCGGGTACTAAGATTTGTCCAAGACTACTCTAAGATTGTCAAGCCCCGAATGATCTAACTGGAGGCTACCCTCCTGCAAGAAAATGCAGAAAAATTAACCCCTGCCCGGAAGGGTACTGCAACGCCAAAGAGCCCTTGACAAACCAGTGGACCCCTGAATGCCAGAAACCTTTGAGCAAATCATTGGGAAACTCACAACTGCACCAGTACCTGGATTTGCTAATCCAAAGTTACCATATGTTCTCCACACAGACGCAAGCACCACTCGTTTGGGGTAGCCCTTTACCATGAACAAGAAGGTGAAATGCTAGTTATTGCCTACACTAGCCGAGGGCTCTCACCCAGTGGAAAGTGATACCCTGCACATAAGCTAGAATTATTAGCTTTAAAATGGTCAGTGGTGAAAAAGTCTAGACTGTTGTTACGGTACAACATTCACCATCATAACGGACAACAATCCATTAACGTATGTTTTGAAGTACCATGATGGCAGGAGCAACCAAGACGCCTACACACTAAGAAATAGAGGGACACGAATGGACCTAAAAAGGCACGAAGGCTTTGTCGCTCCAGCTGTATCCTAGTGGAGTACAACATTGTACCTCTGAACCTAGGAACAATTTTGTACCTTATTGTCCGTACCTTTAAAGGAACATTTTTGTACAAATATGTACCTTTATGTACAGGTACAAAACTGTACTCATTACAAAGGTAAAAATTATGTACCCAAAGAGGTACAGCTGGAGCGACATGGCTAACAGTACCTTGAGAGACAAAAACAAACCCTTAGATTCACAAAAATATTCTTTATTTATCAAAATGTATAATTTAAAATCAGTTCATTCAGTTTAAAACAAGACCAATACTGAAATGTGAACCTGTCCATTCTCAGTGTATTTTATTTAACTTTAACATAAAAGCTAAGCAATATAGAACACAATAGAAGACAGAAGAATGTAATGTTGAAAACACAGTACATCCTGAAGGCTGTTATAAAGGCTTCACCTAGGCCCGTGCAGTGGTACACATCTACTCTGTCTACTTTCACCACACTGGGCCCGGCACTGGTCATCACCATCTTCCACTCATTATCCATCAGTTGAATGGTTTAATAGGGTGTAGCAGCATCCTTCTATATGAATTACAAAAATAAATAAATAAATAAATAAGCAAGCAGAAAAATGTTCCAATTAATTTATCTAAAAGAATTTAAAGACCTTCGTGTTAAGTTACAAGTTTAAAATATTAAGTAAGTTCCTTACTCTAGTCATTTTTCCTTTCCTGTTCACTTATTTGAACAAGATCTTACTGCAGTTCAGATGCCTACCTCTCCCAAAGTGATGTAGTGTTCAGTCTTTTCGCTGAAGATGGATGACAGAAGGATGAGTCCAGTCGATTCCTCAAATGCTGGAAAAAAATTACATAGTGTAACTACAGCAGATCTACTTTCACATTTATTAGCAAGATGACTGTGAATACCTGGTAGATTTTTAACCAGGTCATCCTTTCTTGCATCATTGTACTGTTTTGCCAGCACAGACTTTCCCTGAGCAAGCTTAAGTACATTTGACACCAGCAAAAGCCTTCTTTGAAACGACGACAGAAGGCAGATGTTAAAGGGTGAATTCTGTCAACCTCTGCTTTACACTGTAGAATACACAAACATATTATCAATTATCATTGTTAAAGGCAACTAGTAATTCAAATGTAACCAAAATTTTTTTAAAAAAATCTGGAAATGCAGCTTCTAGTTCAAATGAACTTAGCTGAGGTTTTTTTTTTTTTGTAGGATAGACGGTGTAGCTGAGCTGAAGGGAGCTTTAAGAGAGAGCACACAGCAAATACAAGCCCCAGACAAAGTACTTAACACTTAAATTGATGAAATTTCTTAGCTCTTGTGACGGTACTTCACTAAAATACTAATATTCCGAAATTGCACAGCAGATGGGTAATGTCCTGTACACATAACATGCTAGGTACTGTTAGCATGTTAGTCTTAAAATTTAAATTAATGGAGATTGAGTTAGACCATGAACATAAATAGGTCAGATTACTTACCATTGAATTTTATTGCCTCTTCTTCATTCATTTTGATTCCAGCTTCAGATATTTTTTTGAATAAGTTCTTCGGTGGACAGGCTGCTTAAAACCGGACAGTCCACCATTTTACATTTCTGGCACATTTTTTGTCACCCGGGAGGAAACACCCCACCCAACACTGACTTCTACTGGTACAATTTTGTACCATTTGCTCTGAACAGTGATTTTGTACCTCTGATGGTCCACAGTAAATCACCCCGAGGGTCCATCTCTGTACTTAGAGAGAACTTTCCTGATGAAAGTACCTGTTGGGTACGAAATTTTACCTTTATTTTTTTGTTTGTATGGTCTTTCCATACACCCTCTTAACACTGAACAATAACTATGCATCTCTGGAGGAGAGAGAGAGGTTGAAACAGTTCATCAACAAAGGATCAGAAGGCTACTACAATCGCAAAGAGCCTATGGGAGCAGTTTTTTGTGCACTATGGGTTTCCTGAGTGCCTTCTGAGTGATGAAGATGAGATGAAGAGACTCATTTAGAGTTAAGGGGGGGATGGAGTAACCCAGTATTAGTTTTGGGCTACTAAGCCTCTTTATGTGATTTAAGCTGCAATACTTGTTTTGTTCCAGTGGAGTTCACCTTAGCGATTCACGCTTTATGTGAGCAAGCCACAGAGATCTTGACACTTTTAATTTAAGCTTAAGCTTACAATAAATAAATGAAAAGGTTGTAACAGTCGTAATTGTGATGTCTCTTTACGACAGTCTGGCCTTTTTGTGTTGATGATGTCACCAGTGTGCGCCCATCGCTCCTCAGTAGAGAGCGCGGGAGATGTGTTTTGCAGACGGACATTTTTGGCTTGAGGCGGACCTTTTCCTTTTCCTTATTTTTTTGTACCGTCATAGGTTGTATGAACACTGCTCGTTTTCATGTGTGTTTATGTAGCAGCCGTTCAACCGGGCTTCATAAGGTTGTGAAGATTACATTTATTAAAAGGGCAATACTGAAATTCTCAGTGCCAGTATGCTTGTGCGTTTTTTTTGGCTGCCCGCCGCCTCCTCTTCACTACCGAACACAACCCAGACGTTACAAGGTTAAACAATTGTGAATCATGGAAATGGAACTCAATGAGACAGTTACGTGTGGAAGTCCTGATTGGTTTTATAGTAATCCTCAGTCTGAGATGGCAAGCCCAGCCCACAGTGACTGTGAATGGTGAGACAGCGTGGCCAGCCAGAAGTGTCCATTCACAGGAGAACCCCTGAACTGAACATTGTTCATTGGATTACAGATAAGATGCACCCAAAAACACAACCTGGGTAGCAACGGTTGCAACCAGAACTTTGAACAATAAACAAAAACCCATTCTTGGTGGAAACAGAGCTCTGTTTATTTTGGGTTTTTTATGTATTTTACTTCACAATCACTGTACATTTGTCTTTGCTTTGATGAATGATGAGGTAATAAACCTCTTGTTCATCTGTTCAGTAATTTGTGGTGACTAATTATGTTCAATTACTCATAGTACTGGACCTAGTAGATGTCTAGTGCTTGAGCTTTCGCTAGCCCACTTTAAGGGAGCTACATCTATATAAGGTATGTTCGTGTTTATGACTGCCAGCAAAAATAAAAAAAACCTGTCAGCTTCAAACTAGCCATCCTAGCAAGCCCTGCAATGCTTCCAGCATGGCTTGGATTTTTTTTTTTTTTTAATTTGCCTGCCCCCTAACCATGTGCAGTTGTGGTTTCTGGATCTCCTCCAGTGTGCCCAAATGAGGACCCTTCAATTTGAATTTCATTTTTGATGAAGTCACCCTCCTGGCCATATAAAGCCAGCAGTGTGGTTTGTGAGGGAAGATGGTGTTGGCATGGACAAAGAAAATGAAGCTTAGGCGTAAGTTCATTAAGGAAGATGTGTTTTCACTCCTCTGTCTGCTTTCCTAGGTATTTGGTTACTAGTTTTTTCTTCACATCACTTCTGCTTTTCCATGCTGTCAAACCCAAAGCTGCTCTAGTCCACATGTGTCAGACTCAAGGCCCGCGGGCCACATCTGGCCCACGATATAATTTTATACAGTCCGCAGCATGATTTCATATAGCTATTATTAATGGCCCGTGGGTAAATGGCACTCCCACCCCTTGGAATATTATAAATCCCACAATGCACTGCAGCAGCTGCCATGCAGGCCAAGACCTGTGCACTAACCCAGTGGTCCCCAACCTTTTTTGAGCCGCGGACCGGTTTAGTGTTAGAAAATATTTCCACGGACCGGCTTTTAAGGTGTGGCGAATAAATACGTCAAAATAAATGATACGACCATAACCAAGTGTGATATTTTCTATAATAATAAAAAACGTGAATCCACTTTGTATTCGTATGCAACTCTATCAGCAGCGTTCTCGTAACATCCCGCCTCAACATGAATAACAGGCTCTCTGCCCACAGCGCTCCCTGGTCAGCTGTTAGAGCCATGGTAAAACATGCCTTCAAAATAAGATACACCGCAAAAACAAATACAGTAGAAATCACCTCAGTCGGATTCAAATGGCCCAGTTTGGGGTCTATTATCGAATTTCGCTGCAATGGCTTCTGCTTCATCTATGAATTTGCTTCTGCAAATTTTATAATCTGAAATTTTACTCGTAAGTGCAAGTTTGTAGCTTACACTTGCCACGATTGTCCCCGGTGAAATGAACTGATATAAACACTAAAACAATTTCCAGGCGTTGTTAGTGTGTGTGTAGTTGTGCACGAACGAGCCGATGCATGGAAGTGGGCGGACAGGAGCTGAGGAGCTAAACTCATCCAGTTTATGCGATCACATTTAACTGGAAATTTATTACAATGGGACCAGATTTTTCATCCGAGGTAGGTGAATATCCGACGGATTTATGTGATGATTTTATCGGAATTAATGTTAGGAAAAATCAGGACTGCAGATGCCATCCAACTAGAGCGAAAACCCGATTTGTGCGACTTCGACTTAGGTGATTTTTACTGTATAAAGCGCATGAAAAATACAACTCACCATAACACTGAATCAGTGTAAGCCCCCTGAGCTTGTTTCTCTGATACTCATTTTTGCTGGCTTCTGGTTTGACTGGGTTCGGCCAATTTCACATGGAGCGTGGCTGCAGAGCCGCGGTGTCAAGCGCTGGAGAGTCAGTTTGATGGCTGGGTCTACCTCACTGCTATCCCCGGTGTTGATAAATAAAAATGGTAAATGGACTAGTTCTTACATAGCGCTTTTCTACTCTTGTTGAGCACTCAAAAATTTAAAGAAGCGTTATGTAGGTCAACCAACCGATTTCGTTAGACAGGCCTGAAGCTTCTGGGTTTAATTTTAGCGGTGACATATCATGTGAGCAGAAACGTCTTGACACGTCAAGAGGAAGTCATAGAGGGAAGTAACGGAGCGAATCCGCCCATTTTTCAAAATAAAATATAGTTTAAGCGCAGATAATAAGTAAAACGGAAATAATTTAAGTTATTTATTCTTAATGTGCGGCCCGGTATCAAGTGTCCCACGGCCCGGTACCGGTCCACGGCCCGGGGGTTGGGGACCTCTGCACTAACCCATTTTTGCCAGTAACACATTGATCAGTGATCAACAAATAAAAACATCAGTCAGCACTTTTTACATCAACATTTAAGCTAGTCTGACCCCCCCAAAATGACCAAATGTGGAAAACAGGGATTTTCCAAACAGGCAAGGGCAAAGGAGCTGATCACTGACATCGGTGGTAGACCGTGTGTCTCTTTTCCTCACCTGAAATGTGCGGCGAAAAGAGCGGATTGGTGGGACAGATACAGGAGAAGATCCAGAGAGAGACCTGCACAGATGAGCTGACAGTCCACCACTGTGTCACACACCAGGAAACGCTGCACAGCAAAGTCCTGAAGACAGACCACGTCATAAACACTGGAACACAGACAGTGAACTTTATAAGAGGTAAAGGTTTAAATCACCGGCAGTTTCGGAGGAAATAGCTTCTGAATTTGGTGGTGTGCTTTATCACACGTGCCATGAGCTACCTGAGGAAATCTTTCAAGTTCATGAAAAGTAAAGGAGAAGACTCAGCAGGGCACCAGGATGAGAGGTGGCTGTGTGAGTCGGCCTTTCTGTGTGGTTGCAGTTGTGCTTTTTCCTGATAAGCTGGACACACTGCACAGTTTACACAGCATTTTTCCAACTGAAGTGCAGAAATTCACATCACAGTTTTTACCTGAAAAATTTGCATATTTTCTTCAACTTGAAATATATTCATTTTTCTGATGTTATCTTTGAAGAAAAATATAATTTTATATCTTATTTAATGTGTTAAAGAAAAAGTTGCTGTATTCTGGCCATTCAAATTCATATTGCTGATTAAAAAGATTTTTTTTAAATCCTGTTCGACCCGCGACTCAGACTGTGTCTGCAATTTTGGCGTGTCCTGTGATTGAGTTTGACACCCCTGCTCTATTCCAATTGTCTTTCTGCCAGCATACTCCAAGCCAATCAGTCTCCACTTTGCATAGTTTAAATCTCATTGCTTACCTACCATTATTCCTTGCAGACTTATTTGTGCAACCCACCTCTTCCCCATCTCCACCTCATCCAAATCACTAGGTGCGCCATCCAGCGTCTAGACTCCAGGGTCTCCTGCCCTAATTCTTATTATCGCTAGAATTATATTCTGATTCGATGGACCATTGGGGTCTAACCGCCAAATAGATTAATTGAATCCTGTATTTCAATAAATAATGTTAAACTTTTCCTAATGATCTCTCCTTATTGAAATGTGCCCTTTGTTTGCTGCTGTTGGCTATGTGCCAGGGCACAATGGCACACATCACATTTCAAGTTTTTCATACCACTCCCTCAAATACCTAATTATGTCACAGTAGAACTTTATTTCACAAGTTACTAGGGATGTTACAATATTATAATATTAAGCTTGATGTCAATACCAAGCTAAATATTCAATATTCAATACCACAGGGGAAAAAAGTGACAAAAGTTAAAAATAAATAAAATATATATTCAAAGAGGTGGTGCAACAAAAAGGTACCAATGTTTCTAGGTTCTAGGTAGTGCCTTGCTTCTGGTGACTGGGCTCCATATTTTTATTAAAAGTGCCGACTCGTTAGGGTAGGCTCCCACTGTTTCTGTTGCTTGTAGATGTTTCAGTGTCAATCTGGGACTTAAAGAGAAAAATAACACTTTTTAGACACAATTGTGTTATACTGTTTAATTAATGTTTTTTATTAATGTTGCAGATATCAGGACTGATCATGTTTTCTGCCTGGCTACCACATTAACAAATATTTTTTTTATTAGTTCCACAATAGCTGCTACCTTAATGATCACAGACAGCAAATGTGGGTATCAGGTAATTGTTGATAGTTAAACAGCCAACCCTAGTGTGTGCGCTGGTGAGGTTAATATTTATAATAACTTTTTAATACTTCAATGCTGTTGAAAATGGGAGTTTTACTGACCTCTAAATTCCTGTGAAAGTGTTGTGAATGTCATCTACTTCATCTGTTAGTAACTGTTAGTATTTTTCTACTCTACTTTGAGCACTCAAAGCATTTTATATACCATGCCTCATTCAGAGGCTACGTACCTTTCTGTCTTTAGTTTAACTCCCCAAAATTCTTTACAAAAAAATCCAGTTTTTTAAAATCTTCCTTTTGAACTAAGTCAAGCAGATGCGTACCATGTTTGGCTGTTTCTTTGGGTTTTTTTTTTGTTTGTTTGTTTGTTGTTTTGTTGTTTTTTTTTTTTTGGGGGGGGGGGGGGGGGGGTAATGTTCAGAAACATGCAAAGTTTGTTATCAAATAAATAGCCAGCTTTCATTTTCACTTTCTTTTCCTCTTTTGCTTAATCTAACAAAGGCCACTTTTTTGGTGTTCTGGCAGCCTCCCTGCACATCCTATGGCCTTCTACACAGACCTACAGGGAGGGCTCGCAAGGCTTTAGTGAAAGCCTTTCACTGTATCATTACTTTATCACAATGTGATTAAAGCATTTAGAGACTTTGCCCATTATGAAAGTATTGATGAGCAATCATCCACCATGAGTGGTGAAATTGTGGTTTAACAACTTTGTGATGATGCCAACATTTAGGAAGTGGCATACCCTTAATATAAAAACTGAGATTTAATTAGACGGAGTATATAAATGTAACTTTTGTGTCTGACATGTGAAGCCACTACAGAAGTACCCTATTTTTCTTGGCCAACATGGTCAGCTCCTCTGGTTTCAATATGAAATCTGAATGTATAGAAACGTTTCTTCCTCCCTACTAGCATGACTTCAATAAACACTTACCTGATGAGTTTATGGTCTCAGCTTTAAGGTTCAAGTCTTATCCTTTTGTTAGGTATGGTCCTTATTACAGACAAAGCAATAATACTACAGAGTATAATACAGAGTATGATAAGTTGCTAGCCAATGAGTGAGCAGTATACCTTGTTCACTGTAAAATCCATACTTTGCTCCTTTCCAAACACCAAACATTGGTGAAAACCCTTCTCTTAAGGTTTAATGAAACTTTACTAACAAATGGGTGATGGCGTGGTGGCATAGAGTATATGAGTTTTATTCAATTAATCTTGATCTTTCCATAACTTTGGAAGATGTTTCCATTGCTATGCCATTTTTGTCCAAAGTTGTTTTTTTTTGTTTGTTTTTTTAGAATCATCTGTTTTAAAATGGATTAACTTGTAGACATTAATCAGCAACAGCATTAGGATTATTCACAAATTATGCAAATGATGCTGAATTTTATTGTAACAAGACTGCAGGCTAATGTCTGGGATCTATGAACAACATGTTGGATGAAGGAGAGATGGGCAGTTGGCTTTGACAAGGACCAGATTTGTTAAGCCCAGTTGATTGGACAAAAACTCCTTGCTACTGTTTTTGTTTCTTTCAGTCCTGGTTTGAAGAGGGACAAATGCAAACTAGCAACAAGGTGACAGTTGGGACCGAAAGAATCTGATGTTGACCTACCTCAGAGGTCTTGTTTGATTCCAGGTCTTTGCAAGTCAGAAGTATTTTGGCAGGATGCCAAGGGGAGCGGTCAGTTTAAATATAAATTAGGAAAATGAGGACAACCTGGACAACCTCACCTTCATTTCTTCAACTTTGGCATATCTTTTAGTAGAAATATATTTTGAGGCCATGGCTAGGAATCCAAAGAGACATCTATGAACATACCAACAAACTCGGTCACAATTTTCCATACTTGAAAGAGTTCCTAAGCCTTCACTTTGGTCATTTAGTTGGGTTACCAAATTAAAGGATTGCCTCATTTTCTGAAACGCTTTTCTCCAGCTCACTACAGTATGCAGTGGCCTTAAAAGAACGCCGACCTCTCCTTGCTGATGGTCAGACATTTCTTTGTGTTTCTCTTTGGGTTAATGCCAGACTCCCAAGCAGTTGGCTATCTGGAATTTTTGTCAGCATGCTTGCAGGCCAAATGTCACATTGTATTTTCTGATGAATGCCTGTGCTGCTGATTGTTGATTGATTTCTTCTATTTTCTACTTTGAGATGGATTCAAGATGCTACAAATATGAGATGCTGCTGTAAATCACCAGCAAATCATTTTGGAAATGGGCACTGTCTTTAATAGAGGGCCCCAGAGCAACAGACAAATCTCATCTTGAAGCATAATGTTGAACAAAAGCAAATATTTTTTTGTTACAGTATGTATTCATTTCATTACATTGCAGTAAAGCAGCACCCAGACAGTGCTTGCACCCACCACACCAATGAAGGGAGGGGAGTGGCTGAAAAATCAACAGGCACAGTAACAAATACCAGGCAGCCACGTTTTCAGCTTACAGCAGTCACCCTAAATGGGGGGACCTGGTAAATGCAAGTGACAGAGTCAATGAGGAAGACAGAGAGAAGGGCATAAAGAGGACAATTCATTCAGTTGTAATCCTGAATCCTGCAACAAAGGGAAGATTCACACAGCAACTGAGTCACACTGGAAGAAATATTGATTTCTGTTGCCTTTCTGTAGCACTAATCAGTTTGTCCTTCAAAGATTAGAGCCTAGTATACAACATTTGTAGTTTCAGAGTATTCAAGTGGTTTCAGTCTTGTATGCAAAAGGCTCTAACCTCCAAAAGTAAATGTTTTTATTAACTGGAAATTTGTGTCATGGTCCTGGGTCCTTTTGACCCAGTGTTTTTTGTTTATGATTTTTTTTCGTATTGTATTTATCTTTTCTGGCATTCTTTTGGTTGTGGGTTTTGGTTATGGTTTGATTTCTAGTTCCTTCTGTTTTCTGGCATTCAGCATCTAGTCCACATCTTTGTTCCCTTGTCTGACTTCCTGTTTTATTTTGATAGTCTACTTGTCCCAGTGTGTGATATGATGTTCTGTTTTGCTTCCTCTTGTCATTAGTGTTATTTGGTCCAACTGTGTTCCCAGCTGTTTTCTCTCCCCTCATAAATCCTGTTTCCTCTGTTTGTTGTCACATCATGTCAGAGTTCTGTCAGTGTTTGACTCCTGGTTTTGCTGTGTGCTTTCTGCCCTGGATTATGTTTTGCCTTTTATTCAGAACTCAGTAAATAAAGCTTTAACTTTAATTAAGCTTTTCGACCTTGTGTATCCTGTGTTGGGTCCTCTATCCTGCCTGCCACAGTGTTACATGACAAATTGTGTTTGAGTTCAGTGTTTATTGCTGGAAATCTCTAATTCTAAATGATGCCTAGAATTTATTGCTTTATTGTTTTTTATGTTGTTAAAGGGAAGGTTTACAAGATGGAAGTGAGACCTGCTAATGATGTATGGTTTAGAGGCGGTGGCAATGACAAAAAGACAGGTAGCTGAGCTGGAGGTAGCAGAGCGGAAGATGTTAAGGTTTTCGTTGGGAGTGACCAAAATGGATGAGATTAGAAATGAGTATATCCAAGGGACAGCTCAGGTTAAATGGTATGGAGACAAAGTTAGAGAGGCAAGGCTGAGTAGTTCGGACATGTGCAGAGGAGGGATAATGGATGTACCAAGACAAAGCATACTGAATATGAAGCTGCCAGGCAGGAGTAAAAAAAAGGAAGACCACAGAGAAGATTAATGGATGTAATGAAGTAGGACATGGAGAATGGGTGAATTGTAAACGTGTTGTATAAGCGCTTTGAGTGCTCAGATAGAGTAGAAAAGTGCTATATAAGAACTAGTCCATTTACCATTTAGCAATGGGGGTTGAGGCACCTGGGGAGGAAGCTCAGGACAGCACTGTAAATGGGGGAAAGTTGGTGATGTAATCCACCTCCTCTGTTCAATGATGGTTGTTCACAGTAGACATAGATGGCTTCTTTTTACTCCTCTTTCAAACCATCTGTCTTCCCGGTCGAACATGTGAATATTGGCATCTTCTTTCTCCTTCAGATTCAGATGTACAGCTGATTCTTGTCCTGTCGGGGTGGCTCTTCTGTGTTGTGCCATTCATTTGTGACGAGGCTGTTTGGTTTCTCCAATGTAGAGGTCCGAGCACTCTTCACTGCACTGGACATCATATACCATGTTGCTTATCTTGTGTTTGGGGGGGTTTGTCCTTGGGATGGACCAGTTTTTGCCTTTGGGTGTGACTTGGTTTGAAGTATACTAGGATGTCATGCTTGGAGAAAATTCTTCTGATTTTCTCTGATAAGCCTGCCACATAAGGAATGACAATGTTATTCCGGTCATTCTTATTCTCCCTAGTTTGAAGGAGAATCTTGGATGATTTGTGATTCTTGGCTGATTTGATGAAGGCCCAGTTGGGATAACCATATGTTTTGAGGGCTTTCTTTACATGTGTGTTCCTTTTGGTTCCCTTCTGCCTTAGAGGGAAGGCTTTGTGCCTCGTGTTGCAGGGTCCTGATCACCCCGAGTTTGTGTTCCAGTGGATGGTGGGAGTAAAAGAGTAGGTTTGAACTTCCAGTAAACTTCAATGCTGAGGCTTCCATCTTCCTCAATAAGCACCACACTGTCCAGGAAGAGTAACCTATTATCCCTGGTAAAATCCAATGAGTTGATGCAGCAAGTGAAGGCCTCTACTTCTTGGGTTTTGGTTTTGGCCCAAGTGTCATCCATATATCTGTACCAGTGGCTAATAAAGCTCTTGAAAGAACCAAGAGCTTTACTTTCCACTTCCTCCATGTAAAGGTTGGCTACAATGGGTGACACTGGAGAGCCCATGGCATATCCATGCTTTTGTCTGTAGAAACCATCATTTATTTGAAATATACAATGAGGTATACAATGAGGTCTAAAAGTGCACAAATCTGATCTGAGGTAAAGCTGGTTCTGTTTTGTAAGGAGTTGTCTTCCCGTAGTCATTTTCTGACAGTTTGTTATTTCTTATAGATAAGATAAGATAAGATAGTGTTTATTTGTCACATGCACAGTTATACACAGTACAATGCACAGTGAAATGTATTTTGTACCTGCAACCATATATACACACACATATAAATAAGAAGAATAAAAATAAAAAAAGTAATTCACACTATACACTATACTCTATATACTATACACTATACACACTTTTTAAATTATATGATTTACATTGTGCAATAATGGTCCAGTTAGGGCTCAGAGTTGAGCAGACGGATGGCTTGTGGGTAAAAACTCTTCTTCAACCTTTCAGTCTTAGTCCTCAGGCAGCGGTAACGCCGGCCTGATGGGAGCAGGGAGAAGAGAGAGTGTCCGGGGTGGCTGGGCTGTTTTAGGATCTTCATGGCCCTCAGCCTGCACTGCTTGGTGTAAATGTCCTGCAGGTTGGGGAGGGTGGTTCTGATGGTCCGTTCAGCTGAACGAACCACCCTTTTTAGGGCCATGAAGTCCTGCTTGGTGCAGTTTCCCATCCAGGTGGTGATGCTCCCACGCATGATGCTCTCGATGGTGCAGGTGTAAAAGTTCCTGAGCACCTTGAGTGGGAGCTTGAAGTCTCTCAGCCGCCTGAGGAGGTAGAGACGCTGTCTGGCCTTCTTCACAGTGATGTTTATGTGATGAGTCCAGGACAGGTCCTGTGAGATGGTCACTCCCAGGTATTTGAAAGTGTCCACTCTTTCCACCTCAGCACCACTGATGACAAGTGGATGGTAGTCCCTCTGCTGCTTCCTGCTGAAGTCCACGATCAGTTCCTTTGTTTTGCTGACGTTGAGCAGGAGGTGGTTCTCCTGGCACCAGTTCTCCAGGCGGGAGACCTCTCTCCTGTAGGCTGTCTCCTCATTGTGAGAGATTAGTCCCACAACAGCAGTGTCGTCAGCAAACTTGATGATGACGTTGGACTCTGACGTGGCCTCGCAGTCATGGGTGTACAGTGAGTACAGCAGAGGGCTGAGCACACAGCCTTGGGGGGATCCAGTGTTGAGGGTGAGGGAGGATGAGGTGAGGTGACCCACTCGTACCACCTGTGGTCTGCTGGTCAGGAAGCTGTGAACCCACCTGCACAGGGATGGGCCCAGGCCCAGGTCCAGCAGCTTAGAGACCAGCCTGGAGGGAACTATGGTGTTGAATGCTGAGCTGTAATCTACAAACAGCACTCTCACATAGTTCCCCTTACCAGTGTCTATGTGTGAAAGGGTCTTGTGGAGGAGGAAGGATATGGCGTCATCTGTGGATCTGTCTGGCCGGTATGCAAACTGTAGTGGGTCGAGGGTGGTGGGCAGTGAGGAGGTGATGAATGTCTTGATGAGTCTCTCAAAACACTTCATCACCACAGAGGTGAGTGCTATGGGCCTGAAGTCATTGGGGCTGCTGGGGTGTGGTTTCTTTGGGACAGGGACTATGATGGACTTTTTAAAGCAGGTGGGAATCACACACAGTTTCAGTGAGAGGTTGAATATCAGTGTAAACACAGGTGCCAGCTGGTCAGCACAGGTCTTAAGGACACGTCCACTAATACCGTCTGGTCCAGCCGCTTTCCTGGTGTTTACACGTCTAAACGCCCTCCTCACGTCGCGCTCCGTCACAGTGAGTGTCTCCGCCCCTCCGGCCGGGAGCGCAGTGGGCTGTCGGCTTCCCGACTCAAAGCGCGCAAAGAAGATGTTGAGTTCATCAGCCAGAGAAGCGTCGGCACTCACCGGGTGTGTGGTTGGTGCTTTGTAGTCCGTGATGGTGCGTAGTCCCTGCCACAGTCCCCTGGGGTCAGACTGTTGTAGTTGCTGTTCCAGTCTGCGGCCGTAGCGATGTTTGGCCTCTTTCACCGCTCTGCGGACGTTGTATGATGCAACCTTGTAGTCCTCCATGTTCCCAGAGGCGAGGCCGGAGTTGTAGGCAACGGTGCGGGACCTCAGGGCGTCGCGGACAGATTTATCCACCCACGGCTTCTGGTTGGGAAAAGTCCTGATGGTCCTCCTAAGTGAAGTGTCTTCAACAACTTTCCCAATAAATCCCACAACAGTTTCCGTAAACTCCTCGATGTCTCCGCCCGCGCTGCTGCGAAACATGTCCCAGTCGGTTGAATCCAACGCACCCTGCAGAGCGGCCTCTGTTTGATCAGACCACCGTGTCACTTCTCTCACAGCAGGGGGTTCCTGCCTGAGCCGTTGTTTGTATTTCGGCATGAGAAAGACAGAGGTGTGGTCAGACTTCCCAAAAGGCGGAAGAGGCTTTGCTTTGTAGCCATCTTTGAATGGAGAATAGCAGTGGTCTAGGGTCCTCTCTCCTCTGGTGGGGCAGTCAATGTGTTGAATCAATTCCGGTATCACCTTTTTCAAGTTTGCACTGTTAAAGTCCCCGGCTACGATGAGAGCCGCATCACGCTGGTTAGCCTGATAGGTGGAAATAGCCTCATGTAGCTCGGATAGTGCAGTGTTTGTGTCCGCCTGAGGTGGAATATAGACGGCGCTGAAGATGACCGAAGTGAACTCGCGGGGCACTCACTTTCTTATTGCTGTTTCTGTGGCCGTAATGAGGTCCACAATGGGCAGCTGTTGTGGAGATATGGCAAAATTGAGCCCTTTGGCTGGCACATTTTCTTCCGGTATAGTGAGGACCCTGTCTGATAGGTTCTTCACCCACTTCTCTTGGTTGTCATTGATTATGGTGTCTCAATCCGAGCCCACGTTGGAGGGTTCGTTCAGTCCAACCCCGCACCTGAGGATTCCGCTCAGTCAGAGCCGCCCAGGACCAAGCCAGTGATTTGTGCCAAGTCACCCGAGGGTCTCCGTCTTCGCAGACGTCGCCTGAGGGTCCCTGCCAAACTGCCCAAGGGTCTTTGTCTTTGCAGATGTCACCCGAGGGGTCTGGTTGCCGTCATTGATGCCGGTTTCCTGCCATGCCGTCTGAGGGTCTTGGTCATCAGCACCAACTACCAGGCCACTTCCGTCCATGCTGCTGGCCCCATGGCCAGCCCCTTGTCTCATCTCATTGCTGCCACTGGCCCTACGGTTGGCCTCCAGAGTTCCTCCATCCACGTTGCTTGACCACTGGTTGGCCTTCAGGTTGTTTTCATCAGTGCCACTGGCTGACTGGGCAACCCTCTGAACTGTATTGCCAATGTGGGGTTTCCCTGGTATGCCTCCTGAACTGATTTGTCTTCTTCGCTGGCACTGCGGCCAGGTAGACCGCCTGAGCTTTGTTTGGACTCCTGTGCCCTTCGGGGTTTCGTTTTTGCTTTGGATGGGCCCTAAGGGTGAACTTGCTGCTTTGTATCAGTTCATATCACAGATAAAAGGATGCAAAGTGCTTACTTGTCATCTCATAATTGCTGTCTGTGTATACCTTGTGCCACACACAGATTCTACCATAGTGAAATATGTTCGCAGCACAAGAAAGAGAGTTTGCAAAAGGAGAACGTGTTCTGCCACATTTGTGCCCTTCGACTTCTATTTTCAGATGAGGACCCACCCACACTCACATGTAAAGGATCAGCTCACAAAGCATGGAGGAAATGCAGGCTCATTCTTAAGCGTTTCATTGAAACCAGCACCAGCACTGGCACGAGCACCGGCACCTTGGTGGTGGAAATGTAGTATCTGTGTTCCCACTGTGTGCCTGCCTCCTCGTGTGTCAAGTCTGCATTTCTGCATTTCCTGTTTGTTCACTTCTTGTTTTATTTTCCTAGCGTCCTGTTCCCCGTGCGTTGTGTTGAATTTTGCTTCTTGTGTTGTGCCTGTCAGTTGAAGTTTTGTTAAAGTGCTGTTCCTCTACATTTCGGAGTTCTGCATTTGGGTCCACTCTGCCTGCCACACCGCTCACACATGAGAGTATCCTCAAAGAAATAAAGTTATCCTGCATACTAAATACTCAAATTAAACCAGACAAGGCATTACAATACTGCACTGTTTTGCAGGACTTTTTTTGTACCAGCAACTATTTGAAACACTTTTAAACATATTTTATACCCAATTAGTGAATGGAGGGAAATAAAAGCAAAGTATTTATAGTATTGTTTTAGGAATTTTAAACAATTAAGGTAAAATATTCAAACAACAGCTTATACTTTTGGTCCCACAGTGTTTGGAGTTGTCATCTTGCTGCAGTGATACAACCTGACATTAATGAGTGTCAGTGCAGCAGTTAATCTGGGTGTCATTGACTACACATCATTATGGGCATTATTCATAGTTGTTTCACTGGCTGACTCATAAGTACTAGTAAGTCATAGTAATATGAGTTCACATATCACTGTTTTTGATAGTGATGGTTGGAAAAAAAATAGAACAAATGCACTAAAGCTTTGAGAAACCTGTGTGACTGGGTGAACTTTCAAAGACTTTCCATTGTGTTGGCACCCCCAATGAGGTGCTCAATAGGAGTAGAGTTAAAGGAGTTGTCATGCCAGACTGTGACCTGCAGGGATCTAGCTCTGCACTGTTCACTTCAAATATGCTGCTATGTTACATTCAGGATCAGCTCCCAGACTTTGTCTCATTGGACAGCGGTGAAAATTATGCAGGGAATTTTATTGGTCATACGCAGCTGTGTCTGAGTGGCTCAGTTCTCAGGCAGATTTGTCCACATATCTGGACTTTAAAGCACACACACACACACACACCTGCTCTATTAAGCCAGTACGTTGTCATTCACCAAAAATGTATTATTTTAATATGCATGTTTTGAAGATTTCTTTTCTTTGTTTGTTTAGTTTAGTTTTTTCCTCTTTATTAAATATCAGACATTTATAATATCATCTTCTTCTGGTAGGCAGCACTAAGGACTATTAATATATTTATTAATAACACCATTAATACAACCTGTCTGGTTATATTAATATTTTTTTTTTGGGGGGGGGGGGGGTATGTTAAAATGATTTGTTTTAATAATAAAGGACTTTTCTTATTTTGAACCTTTCCACAGGTCTTGAGTCTGTTTAGACTTGTTTATAAGTTAAGTGTAAAGGGACCATTTTTAGCTTGTTAGAATTTTGTGGTCTTCCCATTTCTGCAAGTTTCTGTTTTACAGAATGTTACGCTTTAAAATCAGTGTCCCTCAGCTCATCATAGATCCTATGATGTTAGGAACTAGGAGTGTTTCTTTTCATTTGCCTCCTTTACTCTGTTTATATCCCACTCTGCATTTAATCACTAGTTATTATTCACCTCTGGCTCTCTTCCACAACATGTCTTTTCTCCTGTCACTCCCCTCAGCCCCAACCAGTCACAGCAGATGACTGCCCCTCCCTGAGCCTGGTTCTGCTGGAGGTTTCTTCCTGTTAAAAGGGAGTTTTTCCTTCCCACTGTCGCCAAATGCTGCTCATAGGGGGGTCGTTTTGACTGTTGGGTTTTCTCTGTATTATTGTAGGGTCTTTACCTTACAATATAAAGCACCTTGAGGTGACTGTTGTGATTTGGGACTATATAAATAAAATTGAATTGAACTGAATTCAACATGAGGCTGAGTTATCATATAACACTGATCCAGTTACTGGGCTAGAATTAACAATGTAAAAAAAATCTATTTATGTTTTAACCAGAGCTTTTGTCCCCTTCTACTATTAGTTGATTTGGACACCCAGATTTCTGGAGAAATCACCCATATTTGAAATAGCTTAAAACACTGTCTAGTTTCCACTTTTTCTAAACCACAAGCTAATTTTCACTCATGAGCCAATCAGAATCCAGAATTCTTAGTGGCTATAATATTAGATATTTTGTGATATGCAGTGAAAGAAATGTCATCAGGAGAATTATCTGAATGTTCAGTGTTGCTGGTTTTTTTTTTTTTTTTATTATTTTACTTTATGTTTTCATTTGGATGCAGATGTGAAGGAGGTCAAGTTTAGAATGGAAGAATCCAGTTCATGCTATGAAAACCTTGACCTTTTTGCCTTCAATCCTTTTGAAGCCACACAGCTAACTATGCACATACACCATTCTGTGACATTTGATACTAACAATTAATATTTATTTATTTTTATCACGCACTTGTGAATACTGCTTCAGAATGCGTTATCTGTACTTCTCTCTGGATTTATCTTCATAGCAGACTTTTATTTAACTCTTTTGCTTTCACTGAGCTTATAAGTGGCACCAAGCGAGCCATTACTGCAGTGCTGTCCAATCAGCTGCAGGCACACACCCTCCACTTCCTGGTCTTTACTGACCAATGACATCTGATTGGCATAAAAGAAGTGCAAATGCCCTTTCCTCTCATCTCATCTTTGTATTGTCCTTTTCTGAAATGGCTGACACATTTGTGTTTATTTGAATCTTACTGTTTTCTTTTTTAATTTGCCCACATTTCCTGAAGGAATAGCACAACCAATTAGATAACTCACCCTCAGAAGAGTGAGATCATTATGGCAGGAGTATAACACAGAACATATACAGGTAAAAGATAAATAAATGAATTGAGACTATGAAAATGAGTGAAGTAGGGCTACAAGTATTATGAAGATGTCTGTCAGACAATAGACAGTGGCGGTAACGGCACTCAGCTTTCAGCGGCATCACCAGCTGTGCCCGCGCCGAATGGGCAGGGATTCAGGCCAAGAAGGGTCAGATGAGGACACAAACAGAGGGGAGGGGGGTGGAGTGTGTTTGCAGGGCAGGCAGAAAGATGAAGACAGGGAAAAATGACTGTGAGGAAGGGGGTGGGTGGAGAAGAAGGAGAGAACGAGGGAGCGTTTGGTACAATGAAGGAAACAAAAGGACAGCAAGAAAGGAAAACAAAAGCCTGTGCAGGAGGGTTAGACCGATGAATTTGTTTGCGAATATACAAGGTCAATACAGACTTTGTGGTAGACACGGATGTCTTTAAGTCATCATCCATGTCTAATATGCCAGATGCGACGCTGCTGGTTTGCATTTCATCATATACCTTAGTAGAAAATGCAGTACAAACTCTTGCTTTTGTGAATACCTTACTGAAGAAACATTTTTTTGTTTTGTTTTGTTTTTTCTCTGAAAATCCTAAAAAAAAAACATGGTCAGAACAACCCCGTAAAACAACTGGACCTCAGTTGGGCTCACTGTTGCCAACTTAGCGGGGTTTTTTTGTTTTTGTTTTTTGCCCCATAAAGCGACAGGGAAATCCTCACCATGTTTTGTGTACATAATGCCTTCTTACTGTGTCCCTTCGTACGTTTTGGCATCGCCCAGACCTCACTTTGTCTCCACCCTCCAACCCCCGAACCTCACTTAAACACAGAGCCTGCCCACCCGCTCCCTCCGCTCCCATCAGCCTTTATCAACCTTTGAGACAGGCCACAGCAATTTTTCTCACACAAGTTGGCAGCAGAGGCCCAGATAATGGAGGGGTGTTGAGTGTAGCTAGCAATCTCACCCCACAGTGTTTCAGTTAAATTTGATATTCTAACATTAAACAATACGGGACAAAATTGATATATGTAATGTGGGTCTAGGCAAAGCATTAAAGTTATTAAGTTATTTCATAAAGTTTATTTGTAGTTCTAAACATATTTAGGGTTGTCTCTCTAAAGATGTTTTTCCTCTATCCTGCAGTCTTGATTGCAACTACAGTATACCCAAATGAACAATTATGCAAATTAGGGGATGACATCATATAGTGACCTCTATTTTCAGCAGTGGAAAATTTCCCGTATTTTTAAATACAAAACTTGACAGGTATGGTCTATATATCACTTAACACTGATGCAATTACCTTGTATGTACGAATCATCTGACTGGGAATTTCTGGGCCAAAAGACATACCAATTTGGCAGATAACCAATACAAGTTTGGGGTTTTTCCAGGAAAAGAAAGAAGCCCTTATTATAAAAGATGACTGTCTTAAATATTCCAGCCCTCTTTCATGTTTTCTTTGAGCACAATTTCAGTTATACAACTAGATCCCAGAAATGTTACATTTGTGATGCCCTCACATTGAAAAATTACTTTTTATGCTATTCACTATATAGAGGTTTTTAGCCTAATAGCATAATGGCCTAGGTCATATTTTGGCATATTTTGAGATTCCTACCTAATTCTACTCTGCTAACAGTGTAGATTCATTTAGATAGATATCTCAATTTTGGCCAAAATATGACTTAGGCAATTATGCTATTAGGCTAACGATATTTTATGGTCAAAGTAGGTGAAAGGGAAGTCAAAATCCCCCCTCATAATCTCATCATAACATAATAAAATTCATTCATTATTAGTTGGACCTTGGATGAATCTTTATCTATCAGGATGACTGACTCGTTCCACTTTCTATCTACATTTCCCATCAAGTCTGCCTTCAGCTTTTATTTCAATCCTCTTAGCTTTGTCTTTTCCCAGTGCAAAAGAAAAATTCCCAACATCAGACCCAAACAAGATCACACCTAAACATTAAAACCTTATGAAGAAAACACCATCACACTACCAGGCCAAGCTGATTAATGCAGAGGGGTCTTTCTTTACTTGGAATTGCCCATAAATAAATTAGTGACCATGCAATAAATTACATGCAGTACAAGAGTGTTAAGGAGCTTGGCATCCCAATGAGGATTAGGAAAATAATTGATAAGTTCATTCTTGGTGGTCCACAGTGGAAATCCCTCTGCTTTTGACTTACTTCTGACCCCTTTAAGAAATATTATTGAGCTGTTTCTGTATCCTTATGATATACATTGTTGGAGCTGTGGTATTGGGTTTATAAAATAAATCCCTGTACTGTAAACATTTGATTTTTGAGCTGTGCTCTCTTCACCTCTGAGGAGTCCTTTGCAGGACTCTGTCACAAAATAAATATAAAATGGGACATTCAGCACATTGGTGAATAACATTGTAGTGTATTTTCATTTTATGAGAGTTCCAGTCATTGGTCCCTGGAGTGCAACACAAAGGGCAGGTTGTATAAAGCAAAAGACAAGTTTCAAGGTTACAAAACTCAGGCAGAGGACTCACACCAAACCCAAATTCAAAGTAAAAGCAAATGTTCAAAAAACAAGAACTACAGGAACAGAATGCTGAAAAGCAAAAGCATAAAGACAATCTGGTATTTGACTATCCTGGTATTAACCATGGGGCTGAGTAGCAGAGTGGAAAGTAGACCTGGGTAGAGAAGATCAAGTGATCCAGCAAATGGGATTGGCTGGTTTGAAGAGTAGATAATCGGAGTTCAAAAAGAAAACTGAATGAATAACTTGATAAAAGACAGAAAACCATGACAAATGCATTATTTGACATAACTTCTATTACCTCAGTTTATTTCAAAAATGACTCCTTATTGTTCAATTTACAGAATGTCTTCAAATATCTTTTGACTGCATTATGTTCTGGTCTATTTTTTTTTTTTTTTTTGGAGAATGTTGCTGCCAAAAGGCAAAGAAAGATATCTTTTTTTTTCTTATAGGAAATCACAGAAGCTGTCAATAACAATAAATGTTTGAGGTAGTGCAGAGAATTCTGACAAACTCTTGTAACGGTGTCAGAATCATCTTAAAATAATGCCCTAATATCTACATTGCATCAATTATATATGTAATATAAATGTGGAAAATGTTCACCCAAACAAGATCCAGATGCAGAAATGATTGAAACCAAGTTTTTTATTATCTGAGTTGGACCACACCCCCACCCCTCTAAAATTCAGATAAATGCGACTTGGCATTGTGCCGCTGGTCTACTTGAGGTCTGCAACATTAAAATGTTTTAAAAATGTGAAATCTAAAACCTGAAAAAGCATGTGAGGTGGGCTATAGTTTTACAGCCAGTGTTGGACCCTTGCAGTGCCGCCATTTCATGTCAAATGGACTCTGGGGAAGATTAGGAGGTACTTTTGTCAGACAGACTCTGGATGAATAGACAGAAAGAAAGGGGAAATTTAGAGAGTTTGAGAAAGAAAGAGGCAGAGCAAATGAAACTGGATGATGAAGAGCCATGGGGAAACTTAGTGAAAGAAAAGGGGTTGAAGAGGGAGTGAGAGGTAAGCGATAGAGAGAAGGCCAAATGTGTCTGGGAAAGTTTTGGAGCTGAGGTGCATTGTGGGAGAGCAGACAGTGTGTCTGGGGGGTCTGAGGTGTGGATTAATGCCAGCGATTGGAGGAGGGCTGCCGCAGTTGTGCGTGAGCAGAATATCAGACGGAGGGAGAAGAGAGAGAGGAGAGAAGATGGAAAGGGTACAGACACTAAATTTTGGAAAGGGTGATATTCTCCGCCTGCAGACACTAAGGACCAGCCACTCATGTTGCATGAAAGAAAGTGCCAGTAAACTTGAACAAAAATGTAAAACAGCGTACTTAAAGAGCCCTCATTTGCATGGAATTTAAGTTATAAGCAGCTGTTTAAATGAAAAGGATTAATCTTGAAGACTGCAGAAAGCTGCTAGAGTCAGCCATGCTTAAAGTCCAAGGCAGTAAAACTCAGGCCTGGGTTCATCAGGTGCATTTGAAGCAGAACCCATAATCCATGATCTATGAAATGGCACCATACTACTTTAATTTCTGCATGAAAAGCTAGTTAAAAGGATTACGAGGACTGCAGTGAACACATCTTATGAACTCCGACTAAGGCTAAAGGCTTGACACAGTAATATTTTATTATAGCAAGATTATTGCAGATCTATGTTGAGTTTATAGTGTATATTTGTTTTTATTCCCTGAAGCAAACTTCATGCTAGTTATCTATATGCTAGAGGATGGAGTGAAGCTGGTAAGTCAAAGCCACTGAAGAATGGATTACAGATCATAAGAACTGAAAATGGATGAATCAGATGAGGCTTCCTCAGAGGCCAGAAGTACAGAACAATTGCTTGCTGCTTGTATGCTTGGCTGGTTTGTTGTCCTGTTTTGGGAAGGCTTTAAAGGTGGTACAAAATGGCAAAAACAAGTAAGTCTGGAAACTCTTTTGGGAAAGTTAGCGGATCCATACTCAGGTATAAAGTTTTAACTACTTGTTAAAACTCTGTAGGAGTTCATTTCCTTATCCAGTGCAACACTGTGTAGCATTCTCTATAATGGCTCTTAAGTTAAAAAAAAAAAAAAAAAAGTAGCAACTGAATCGCAGCTTGATAAACATTTCCCAAGAAAATTATTGCAGTGTACAATATATCCAAAAGTTTTCAAAACTCAGATCCAATAATAGCTGTCTGGAAGAGGACTTGTGGGTCCTTATTTGATGTCCTTAATTCTTCTATTTTTTAAATAATGAAACTGCCTAATTTGAATAATATAACTGCTCTAAAGAAGGGCAGCTTTTCTGTGGATTATTTTAAATAGTAGCTGTACTATTGTGCACTCCTGATTCTAAATCATGGAGATTTTATTTGACCATGGGAACATATGTCATTAAATAGCCATGGGTTCATGCTTAAACTCTGCTTATTTTTCAAGCTTCTTTCTGCCTTGTTGTAAGGTATTGAACTTACTGAGGTTTCACAAAACCTAAGCTCAGAACATTTATCTTCCAATGTTCAATGTCTGGGCATGTCTAAGAACTAAAAGTTTATATTACAGTTATGCTATTAGCTATTAGTAAAGTTATGCTTGCAAATTAGTCATACTAATATAGACATACTAACTTCACTGAAGGTAATCCCTTTCTCTAGAAATTACATTTCTATTCAGTTTTTCAGCATAACTTTAAATAGTATAATAAATTATGGAATGCCAGCAAGTATTCAGTATAAATGTTATTACTTTCTTATTGTAAATTATCAATGGCCGCAAGCTACTTAACAACTACTCATGCAGGACCAACCACCAGTTTAATAATTTCTGTTAGGCTTCATTCCTTTACCAAGAAATTCAACTCCTAATATGAGTATGAATATGACTATAAATTAATGTGCTGCTCAAAAAATCAAAGGATCATTTTTTAATCAGAGTATAGTATCAAGTCAATTAAACTTCTGGGATATTGATCTCATCAGTTAAGTAGCAGAGGGTGTTGTTAATCAGTCTCAGCTGCTTTGCTGTTAATGAAATTAACAACAGGTGCACTAGAGGGGCAACAATAAGACAACCCCAAAACAGGAATGTTTTTACAGGTGGACCCCACTGACATTTTCCCCTCCTCATCTTTTCTGACTGTTTTTCACTACTTTGCATTTGGCTAGAGTCACTGTCACTACTGGTAGTATGAGGCTAGATACCTGGACCTTACAAAGGTTGCACAGGTAGTCCAACTCATCCAGGAAAGCACATCAATACATGCCATTGCCAGAAGGTTTGCTGTGTCTCCCAGCACAGTCTCAAAAGCATGGAGGAGATTCCAGCACACAGGCAGTCACTCTAGTAGAGCTGGAAAGGGCCGCAGAAGAACCACTGGTGTGAATTTCTCTGACCAAACAATCAGGCCCCTGCAGACTAGGCAACAGCACCCTGACTGCCACTAGGTATCGGGATAAAATCCTTGGAACCATTGTCAGAGCATATTCTTGTGCAGGGGGACCTGGGTTCCTCCCTGCGCACGGCAATGCCCAGCCTCATGTGGTGAGAATATGCAGGCAGTCCCTGGAGGATGAAGTAATTGATACCATTACCTGGCCCCCACGCCTGCCTGACCTAAATCCAATTGAAGACCTCTGGGACATTATGTTTCGGTCTATCTAACGCCACCAGGTTTCACATCACACTGCAGGAGCTCAGTGATGCCTTGGTCCATATCTGGGAGGAGATCCATCCTCTCATTAGGAGCATGCTCCGACATTGTTAGGCATGCATACAAGTATGTGGGGGCCATACAAACTACTGAGTACCATTTTTTGAGTTGCTGCAATGAAATTTCAGCAAAATGGACTAGGTTCCCACACTATTTTTTCACTTTGATTTTTGGGATGTCTTTGAATTCAGCCCTCTATAGGTTGGTAATTTTCATTTCCAGGAAAGGATGTGGCACCCTTTCGTCCCTAACACATTACCCAGCCCATGTTATAGATATCTCACATATGAAGTAAACCAATGAAACAGATAACGCTGGCTATCCTGTAATGAGTTACTGAATGGGATGTAGAAGAATTTTTAAAAACCTTAGAGACTCTGACTTGGACTAGGTTATTGGGCAGTGGGCTGTTTAACTGCTCCACAGTTTAAAGTTCCACTACTTGCTGGATTTGCTGCTAACACCTCAGTGCCAGGTACCACAAGGCACCTTCACATGGGGAGGAAGTTGGATGGTACACATATTTAACAAAAGAGAAGTACAATAATTTGACCTTCAGTCTTCATGGTCCTCATATGGGCTATATATTGATCTTCTTGGTCACATTCTGAGTAGTACTTGGTTTGATACTTGCATTTTACAGTGTGACCACCTTTTTCTTATTTTTCAGTGCCCCTTGTTTTCTTTAAAAACAGGCTATAATTCAACCATTTCAGAAAAAAAATCATTCTAATGAATGATGACTGGATGATGGCCCCTTGAGGCACAAACTAGGGTTGATTTCAGAATAACAAAATGGCAAAAACCATCCAATTAAGGCACAACTGCCTTAAGCTTATCCTCCAACTATGTTTTTTGTACAAGGAATATGGTTAAAAAAAAAAAAAAGCCCACCTTGATTTAAAACTTAAAAGTTTTTAAGCGGAATCATGAATATGATACAATCAAATATGGCCGGGGATTGGTAAAGGTTTGGCATAGTTGAGTGTTTGGGTTTCTGCCCACAAAGTGTGTAATGGGAACCGCAGATGTGTTATTTATGGACAATCTATTGAATACCCAGAATTCCTGTAATGCGACGTCAACAGGCAGCATACCTTTATCTACCAAAACAACTAGTCTGTAATACCAAAGAATACCAGACAGATGAAGTAGGCAAAAAACTAAAATCAGTCAGCCAAGCTTTCTGTGGTTCTCCGGAAAATGGCTTGTATTTTACTTTTACATTTGAATTATTGAAGGTATCTGCACCTTCTACCTGAATTTAATTTGGAAAAAAACAACAGTAAACTTACAGCTGGGAGTGTGTATCACAGCTTTTGCAGCTTAAATTTAAAGTATCTCTCCATTTCTGAGTGCTGCATTGATTCATTTGGCATCCACTTATGTCCTATAATGGAACAGAGCTCATGTGCTGTCACCAGCATTTGGAAAGCTGTACCTCTGTACCTGTTAATTCTGAGACTAATAACATGATAGACAAGTCCACTATTCCTGGTCTTTTCACAGTATCGGCTACTTTCACGGACTTATTACTGGAGCTGGATGTTATCAAAAGATATCAGTGACAGAGGACATTTTTTTGCAGTATTATTATACAGTCAAATCTGGAGCTGCTCCTGAGCTGTGAAAGGCAGGCATATGGAGAAATGGTCTGTATCTGTGCCTTGGTAAACCAGAGCCAAGTCCCGAAATGACTCCTTTTCTATTCGCAGCTGAGGCTAACTAAAGATTGGTATTTGTTTTTGGTGTGGGGAAGCTTTCCAAGAAATGTGTGTGTGCATGTGTGTATTTCTGTATATACACTCTTGTTAGTGCATCCACAAGTGTGTGTGTGTGCATGCAAGTCAGTCTGCTTCTGGCTGTGTGGGACGCTCTGGGAGACGAGGATACGTGTGTGTGTGTGTGTGTGTTTGTGTGTGTGTGTGCAAGTGTTTGTGTCAGAGTAGTAGGGCATTTTGGGAAGAGAAGGACTGAGTGAGTAGTAGCTATACCTGGCACTACTGTCCTCCTTGCTTTTAAGTGCAGAGGAAGGAGAAGAGGAGGAAGGAGTGTGCAAGGAAGAGGAGGGAAAAAAGAGAGAGGAGGAGAAGGGAAGGGGAGAGGTTCAGGGGTGACAGGAGGACGGCTTCATGGCTGCGTTTTCCTTTTGCTGCTTTTCCACACTCCCCTTTCTCTTTTCTGTTTTGCCTTATTCAGCTGAGCGAGGGAGGGAGTCAAAGAGAGGAGGAGAGTTTTGCAGATAAAGACTGAAAAAGAAAGAAAAATCAAGCCAATTTTTTTCAGTTTAATTTATTTTTTGTAGGGCTGGGATCTTGGCTGTGTTACAAACAAATTCTTCTTGTCATTTGCTCGTAGTGCAGTTAGGCAGTTTGTAGAATTAGCAGGCTTCTTGCTTTTATATAGTTATTATTGCTGTCGCGCGGTAAACCAAAATTGTAAAAACACCAAAAAAAGGGGGTTTCTCTGTTATCGCTTTTTCCTTCTCCCTCCTTCTCTCCCCCTCACTAGTTTCTCTTCCCTTTGCCTTTTCTCTTTTGTCTCACTCATTCTTTACTCTCTTCTCGAACTGCCTTTCAGGGTACTTTTGCTACTGTAGTTGCATGTTTGAGGCTTTTTTCTTTTTTTCTTTTTTTTTGATGGGCCACAGTGGAAATGATTGCCTATTCCTTCTGCCAAAGCACCGTAGGCCCTGCAGAGTAGAGAAAAGAAACATTTGGAAACTAAACATAAAGGCAAATCGGTAAGTCATCATGTTACCAATGTCATCAAACCTTTTTTTTTCCCTTTTCGTTGCTTTTTGGCTGGTAATGTTGAGCATTGTGATTGCAGAATTTCTGATGTTTGGTGTTTACTGTTTGCTGTGGTGAAATGGGCCTAAACCGAATACTACCTGTTGGCTAGCGAGGGATATGTGTGGACGCTGCATGATATTATGAAGTGCTAACGACATGCCACTTCCTCACCTCTCACTTCTTCACCTCTGTTGACCCCCCACCCCCTTTCCCTTTCTTCCCCACACACACACACACACACACACACCACCACTGTTGCTGGGTAGACTGGGCGAATAGCGCCGCTGGGTTTGGCTGCTACTGCCGCTGTTCAGTGCCGAACAATGCAGGTGGTGGCCTTTTGCTGGTTTTAGTTTTGTTTCACACATACATACACGCGCGCGTGCATGCTAGTGCAGCAGTGGCAGCATTGGTTGGCAGGGTGCTGCGGCCCCCGCCGACCGCTTTGTTCGGTCAATCTCAAGGTGTCTTTCAGCTCGCTGGCAAAGACCCGCTGACATACTTTAAGCAACAGCTTCAAACAGCTTCAAAGTCGCATTTAAATTCAAGCAGAAGGAAAAGGAAGAAAAAGAACTAAATGGAATCTAGAAGTTGAAATTGGACCACTTACTTTTTTTTTTACTTCTTACTTCTTTTTTTTTTTTTTTTTTTGCTTCTGCGGGAGAACAATATTTGACAAGAATGTGCTAAAATATTGACAAGATTTTACATTATGTGCTTAAAATTTAGGTTAAAAGGATGAGTGGACTGGTGAATTTTACCTTCAGTGAAAATTGTATACTGTGAATTGTTTTGGTAGAAATCATTCACAAAATTAATGCCATGACCATGATCACAATTCTAAATATATTTGTAATTATTATTATTATGATTCCAGCAGTGCAATTCTGTTAAAAATAATCTTAATAATAAAGATCCATGCCACAATTCTGTATCCAATTATTAAAAATAGACCTTTAATCCCATTTCAATTTTTTTCTTTAATCAAATGAATTTGAACTGACCTCAACATCACCCACTGTAAATCTTTTCAGAAACTCAAGTTAGCCAAACATCCACGTCTATGAAGAAAAATTCCTACACATTGATTGGAGAGAGCAATTTTCCTGCTACTTATATAGTATCCGGAAACATAACATTTTCTTTTACTTATGTTTCATTTGAGCTCAGCCACATATTTAAAATGCCACTTGAATTTTTCCACCCATCACTCACTGAAACAGCTTTCTCAGAGGGAGAAAACAAGAGTATGATGCAGGAGCTGGCATAGCTACTGTAAACAAGTAATAAAGGACAATATGAGGTTCAAGTATCTGGCTATGAATAAGTGCATTGTGGGACTAAAGTGACCTAAGTTACTGAAGTGTGTACTGGGGCAACTTGGGAAAGCTGTATGATGCATAAATTAAGGAGTTGTGTTTTTTTGTGTAAAAATAAATGATATCAGTTCTTTTTTTTGTTTTTTGTATGTTGATTTTAGTTATTTTAGTTAGATTTTAGTTATTCAATACAACAATTGTTCTGAAGTGTACTCTATTAAAGGCAAAATTTTGTTCACTTGTGATTCATTTTTCTAGGCTGAAGTACAGGGAAAGTCATCATTTTTATTGAATATTTGTCTAAGACAGTATCAAACTTAAAGCTATAAGTTGTGTTAGAGTAGAATCAAACTTTTCTCTTCTTTGCTCCTTTTGGAAAATTATTCCTGCTGCTTGGTAAAACCGTCAGACTTGTTGCACACATGCACACAAAGACATTTACTCAAAGTCTAAAAGACTTTGCTGATTAAAGCTGCTCATTTCTTGCGTCTCATCACTCTGAAGTCATCTGCTCACAGCCCCAAACCCGTAGATCCGAACTTGTGTTAAGTGACACCACAAGCTTGTATCTACAGGTCTGTGTCTGTGAAGCTCCAACAACCCCCAAGCAGGATCAGCGGAAAACGACGAGGCCGCGCACAGGCTCCCAACAGCTTTAACCATTTGTCTCATAGACTTTTAACTGTGTGAGAAATCTCCTAACACATGCTTCCAAGTTAAGATGGCTTCTCCTCAAAGCCTTACTTTTCCATAAAAAATTGGACTTAGAGAGGTTAAGAGTAAGCCAACAAGGAGTCAGTTAAAAGGAAAAATGTAATTGCGGCTATAATTTTTTACTTTACTTACTGTGCATTTTAAATGCTAGTTTGCAGAAAACTCACAAGGAGACTGACCTTTTTTCAGTCAGCAGTCAATTAGCTGCGGCATGGCCTTCCTGGTGTTAATGAAGAAGACATTGGCCCAATTAGAAAATGCAGATGACAGTTGGTATTGCTTGTTTTTTCACAAATGGCCATTACTTCCCATATGTTGACAGTTAAAAATGAGCAACTCCAAGCATTTTTTAAATTTAAAATTACCCTCCAGAAAAAAATTTGAAATACTTCTTCAAGAAAATATTTGAATCACCATTTTTTTTAACCACATAAAGTCCCAATTACCTCACAAAACAAGACTTTTAAATAACACTAACACGCTATTTCTCTGCATCTAATTTTAAAAAGAAATATGTAAATGTTTGAGTCTTTAGTTCAAAAGCAAGCTTCTTCATGCAGTTATCCTCCAGCTGCATGCAAAAATCACGTCTTTTTCATCCATGAAAAGCAATAACTCGGGAATTCAGATACCTAAATGTCATTTCAAAGTCTTTTCCTCATCTGCAAAATGTGATCCATTGGATTATAGGTTTGTTGGTCAATGCTTTTCTTTTCCTCATTTGTTTGCACGTGTGTGTGTGTGTGTGTGTGTGTGTGTGTGTGTGTGCGTGCATGCGTGTGTGTGTTCTTTTTTTTCCTCCAAATAAACTATTTACTGATGGACATTAAATGTAGTGCACTGGTGAATATTTTGGCCATTTACACTGCGTCTGGACTGATGGATTCAAGTTTCATATTGCACTGTAACTGTCTGCTAAACAGCTGTGATGTCACAAAACTGTCTTGTATATACTGTAACATCAAGTGTGCACTTGCATTTCTCTGCACAGTCAAGCTCAAATGGCCAAATGCAACAAGAAGTGGAACATTTCTAATTTGAAGGGCACTTTATTGGAGAAAAACTGCTCAGCATTTGGACAGAAATGGAGAGTGGGAGTTTTGTGTGTTTGTGTTTGTGTGTGTATGCTGTATGCGTGTGTTTGAGGGTCAGTGAGAAGACAAGGGTTTGGAGAAGCTTAGGACTAAGGCATGTTTATCTGCTTTGTATATAGTGACTGTATCTAAGATACAAAGTTGCACTGCCAAGACAGATGGGATAGAATGATGTCACAAACAAATAACATTGAAATATTACTTTTTTAGCCCAGGAGTAGCTTCCTTTTTCTGCCTCATATGTTTGTTGCCCCTCAGCCATTAAGTCCTGTTGGCTAGGTCTGCTTGCTCCCAGGTTGAGGTAGTAGGTTGTATAGTTGAGAATTACACCCCAGGAGATAACTGTACAACCTCCTAGCTTTCCCTGAGGTATGCACGTCACTCTGCACAGCTGGATCAATATAGTCCACTGTAATTATTTAGCAGCCCGCTAAAGCAAGATACTGCACATTTACCGTTGTCCATAACATTTCCAACAGTTTTGGGTCTGTGTGTGTGTGTGCGTGTGTTTGCACATCATGAGTGCTGAAATTATATATATATTCTCTTTTTTCAGGTTGGTGATTTAATGTTGCAAAATCAGGACTGTTGTGGAAAATATTTAGTTCCATTCAGATTTTCCCCCCAAAATTTAAAATGTGCCTTTTAGTTTTAGTGAGTTTTCTTTGGGTTCAGTACATGCCAAAAGATGATTTTAAGTTTTTATTCTGTCAAAATAACTAACAACTAGCAAGGTTTTTTACCATTTTTTTAACAAACAACAGGTTAGTAGTCAAAATTGAGAAAACTGAACTAGAAATATTTGGAGTATTTTTCTTAATTGATTCTCAAAATTGTTGCCAATAATTTTTTTGACATTCAGTTGATTATTTCAGGTTTAATAATTTGCTTGTGCTGCATTTGTTATGACGTAGTGTATCAGATGTCCACGGTTTTGCCTGGATGATACGTGAATATGCCTTATTTTATTTTTTGTGTTTTTTTGACTGAGATGTATTTGTTTCCCAGTTGGCATGAGGGATCTATACTCTGTTTTGTTGGATTTGAAGTCAGTTGTGTTGGCCTGTGAGATCAGAAGCACTGCATATCTGCATTTAGTGGCTGATAGTCCTGATGTTCACTGAACTGTCAGTAGTTAACATTTTATTACCGCTCAGTGATAACCTCATTAACGCTGATGATTGTTTGGAAGAAGGCTGGCTGCTTCGGTCTTGCTGTTTGCATGATGATGGATAGTAAAGGATATCAAGGGGAGAAAAGCATGACACTCAAACAGGAGCCTGTGACAGCACTGTCCCAGTCCATTTACCAGCAGTAAAATCAGCTGTCAGCCTCAACAATTATTGTCACAATATTTCCAATCGGCAGATGTAGACTGCTGCTGTCATACTATCTGACATGTGAAATATTGTGACAGTCAGGGAGAAACAGGAAATAAACTCATTGAAATGATTACTGCACAGCAAAAAGATATTTCTTCTAATAATTCATCATGGTTCTGGGTCGGCTTCTTCAGCCTTAAAGTGTTTTCAAAAGTTAGAATGGAATCCAATCACATATTTGAAGTAAAATTGTGAATGCAAACAGAACAACTGTTGATACTCAGTCTCCTCCCTCTGTGGCTCTCTTCTAATACTAGCTGACATTTTGTCTCTTCTTTCCTTCTACTTTCTCCTGGCAGTAATGACCCTGGGTTTCCGCTCATTAATAGCTTCTAATACTCCCTGTGCAGCAGCAGTGTCATGAGCATACTTGCCTTGATATGTTATATACTAACAAAACACTAAGGCCTGGCACTTGTCTACAAGTACATATGTATACAGCTGAGTTAATAGGTAGAGGAGCATAAGACTGCCCCCTGTTGGTTAACCCCGTGAAGTATCCAGCTCATGTTTGTTAAATGCAAATGAGACTTATGCATCTGTGATTTTATATTGGCTGTGTGTGTATGCATCTGTGGGAGTTACCAAGACAACTTTTCTCTTGATTTTTGTACATTTTCCATCTTTTTCTGAAGTTTGAAGTTAACACTGTGACAACCAATTTCTAAAAAACTTTGGATGCTCTGTAAAATGTAAACAAAAAAGAACGTGGATACTTAAATAATTTAAAGTCTATAATTACATTAGCAGTTATTACCCACATTAAATGTGTTGACACTTATTTCAAAATATTTATTATTGTAGGGGTGTTGCCTTATAGTAAAAAGCACCTTAAGGCAACTGTTGTTATGACTTGGCGCTATATAAATAAAACTAAATTGAACTGAATTGAATCGAATTGAAAGAGAAGAAAAATGTGTTGTGCTTCCACTCTTTTCAGTTGAGCATAGGGTTTAAATTATTTATCATTTATTGCATTCTGTTTTGGAAATTTTGCACTGCATCATTTTTGGAAACAATGTTGATGATGAAATTGGGGTGGTGGAGGTGGTGATGCTGTATAGGTCAAATATTCTCTTCCTGAACCTTTCTTTTAACCATCCCTGTCCCCATAGCAATGACCTCCCTGACCTCAGATGCGACAGTCCAATGTGACAGGTGTCTGTCAGTCAGTCTCTCTGGCTGGGAGTGTGCTGTGCTTGTTACCCCGCCCCACATCCATGTTTGTTTCTACCTCTCAGGCTCTGCAGACCTGCTGCTGCAGGTTTATTTGCAGTCCTGCTTTTTTTTTTTGTCATATGCGTGGGCTACAGCGTGACATATCTGGGTCTCTCTTGACGTACCGCTTGGCTAGCCAGGTGCTGATTCCTGGCCATTACGGGCAGATAACAAATACTTACAGAGGTAAATTAATTGCACCTGATCTGGAGCTCTCATTAGCCACGTGGATGGAGTTTGCATATATATATATATATATATATATATATATATATATATATATATATATATATATATATATATATATATATATATATATATATTTATTTATACATGTGTGTGTGTGTGTGTGTGTGTGTGTGAGCCTTTGTCTGCCTGCTGCAGGCTTTTACCATCAAAGCAAGCCAATAGAGGACTGACTCTATCTGGACACAAACCAGGTGATAAATCAGGACTGGTGCATGTATGCATATGTACATGAATGTGTCATCAATGAAACTATAAAACAGTAGCATCAGTAGTTTCAGAAAGTGAACCTTGCAGAGGTAGATCATGCTGTAGATCCAGATGCATGGAATTCTACAGCAGCTGTATTGAGATAGAAAAGTGGCACAATGTGCCATCTGCCAGACAGCAGTCAACGAGGACAGGAGATTAGCTGGGGTGCAGGCACAGTTGGTCGATCAGTCACAGAGGGAGGGAGCAGAAGAAAAGCAAGAGGGCAGTGTGGTCTTGGGGATTTTTCTTTTCTTCTTTTTTTTCCCTCTCCTTTCCAGTCTTGCCGGGCCCCGTCGCTGATTTGTGCCTACAGTCAGTTGTAGGTCGCTGCTCTCCTTCACTTCACTCCATCTGTCCCTCCCCCATCATCTCTCCTCTTTTCCTCCCTCCCTCCTTCTCTCTCCCTCTCACTCTCTCTCCCTCTCCATACCAAAGCCTGGGGGAGCCAGTGAAGATTAAATGTAGCCTGTATAAGCCAAAGCACATCATGTAGCAATGTTTCTATGGCCCCTTCTCTCTCTCTCTCTCTCTCTCTCCTCTCTCCTCTCTCTCTCTCCTCTCTCTCTCTCTCTCTCTCTCTCTCTCTCTCTCTCTCTCTCTCTCTCTCTCTCTCTCTCTCTCTCTCTCTCTCCCTTGCTCTGTTGGCCTCTCGTCTCTCTGAAAGGATAGTGTGAAAGAGGTCGGCCGGTGTGAGGCACAGAATAAGACAACAGACAGAAAAACTGGGAAAGTGGATTTTTGTTGGTTATTTTTTCTTTTGCATGCCAGCAAAAGAGAGGATTTGTTTTCTGTTTGGAAAATGGACAATAGCGAGGTGAAAAAAGAGAAAAAGGACTTTCTCTTCCCCCATCTCACCCACCCCCCACCCCCACCCCGTCTGATACAGAGGAAAAGTGGGCCTCTGGCTGTAAGCGATTACAGCTGTGAGGCAAATTAATGGATGATCTCTCCCTCTCTCCTCTTTCTCTTTTGTTTTTTTTAATGTTTTCCCTCCTGCCGATCAGCATGGGTAGGAAAAAGAAAAAAGAGGGAGACTATTTGGGAAGAAGAGAAGGGAGAGGGAGGTATGTTTTTTTCCTCCTGTCTTCCCTCCTTTCCACCTCTGCATGTGAATTGAAAGAAAGGGGAAAGAGAAAGCCGAGCGAGAGATCAGCAGGCACATTGGTTTTTGTCCTTTAACTTGGGTGTGTGTGTGCTTTTCCTCACCCTTTGTCACCAACCTGCGCCTGGGACCTGCAGGTTTGGATACAAAGTAAGTAGAGGCTCGGGTGCAAGGAAAATCAAATGAGTGTGTCACTTGTTTGTGTGTGTGTGTGTGTGTGCGCGCGTGCACACGCATCCTCCCTCCCCCCATCCCTCTTCTCGTTGGTGAGATAGAAGCTGGCATGCTTCACTGGCTGCATGCACTGATTCTGTGGCTCAGCTCTTGCTCTTTTCTTTTATCTCCTTCTCTCCCTCTCCCCATTTCTCTTGTCATTTACCTGTTCTGTTTAATTTGTAAGTATTGCATCCTTTCAGCTTTTCATTTTCCTGGGAATTGTCTCGCCAACTCTCTCGCACAACTGTCCCCACTAGACTGCTTACTCTTATGTGTGTGTGTGTGTGTGTGTGTGTGTGTGTGTGTGTGTGTGTGTGTGTGTGTGTGTGTGTGTGTGTATGAGTGAAGGAGAGCGAGGAGAGAGAGCAAAGTGATAGAGGGAGAGGGAGCGTGCACATGGTTCATTCTAGCTCAGTCCTACCACCCTTCCTCATCTTTCTTGTCTCCGTGCCTCTCGCTGTTTATTACGCCTGACTTTAAGCAGCTCGCAGGGTTGATGAGCCTCATCCTTATGCTGCTTTTTAGAATTTTTTTCTTTAAATAAAAAAAAAAATCCCTTTTTCTGAGTCTCATTGGAACCTCATTGGCGTACTATAAGTGTAAATCTGAGCTTTCTTTCTCTCTGTCTCTTTTTTTCTTCCCCTCCCTGAGCAGGCAGTGAGCTAGAAGAACAACAAGCAATTGGGGCATTCTGGATCCAAAGGGGAGGGTGAGTCGATACCAACAAATTCTCTTCCTCTCTGCTTCCCCTCTCAGCTCCCCATCTGTTTCCTACGCTTTAGACCACCATGATAGCACGAAGGATCTGTAGAGCTTTGTCATCAGGCTTGTCTTTTTCCCTGCGCAGCCTCTCTAGAGAATTGGGAAGCTTGTGCTGAATGGGGTTGTGCACTTGTAACCATTGAGCATTCAGTGAATGATTTTTATTGCACTGGGCAAGATATGTTAGTTGGACGAGCATGCAAGTCATCGTGTCAGATGGACTGTGGGATGCTGTGCTGATTTGGCTACATATTTCAATGCTGAAGCTGATGCAGCCATGCAGGGCTTTTGTCTTGTGCATCTCCTACAAATAACAGTTAATAAAGGACAGATGTAGACTTTCAAAGATCTTTGGACGTACTGTACAGCAGCAGGCTCTGTACCTTATGGCAGGAGGCATTTTCATCCAAAGTACTGTATTGTTCAGCTGAGGTGGAGGAGGGGGACAGCGATAGCTGAGGGAGGGGGGCTGGCCAGTGTTGTGTCTGGCTGAGGCTTGCACTTGTTGTATGTTCACAAATGCATATGGAGCTGTGGAGCTTGCAGTTAATGCATAGCATTCTCAGTCGAATCTGTAAGAGGCAAAGTTCGCTCTGTATGCAGAAGATGCACTGAGTCCCCATTTGACTTACAAGCAAGTCCAGCATATGGAGATTATTCGCGTGCAGGAATATGAAAGATTTCCAAGTATATCCAGAGAGGACTTAAAGCAGCTGTGCAATGAGGGAGAGGAGTCCACTTAGAATACGCATCTTTCTCCATCCCTGAGACCCTAACTTGTGACGTTGTGCTTTCATGTCCACGGGTTAGGCTCTCGGGAGCTGAGAGAGATGCACAGGCAGCGCTATCTCCCGCACCTTCCTGCCTCCAACAATGGCGACCAGCGAGCGGGGGGAGTCCATGGCGCAGTGAGCTAAGGCGTTAACCATGTCACTCTTCTCAGCTTGGCTCACACCCTGGTGTAATGTTGTTACCTGGAGTTTTCTCTCATCTGTTTGCTTCACTGCCATGCTTCATCACATCACATGAAATCAAGTAGAACATGAGCCAGTAAAATATGTGGGGTTTAGATGATGGGAATGTAGCAGCATGCCTGCTTTTTTAAAGTCATGTGACCGAGTTGAGGCAACCTGAGCTAAAGGTGCACAGATGGATGACAGGAAGCTATCATCCTGTCACAGCTGAGACTCGATTCTCTTAGTAGTGACCATCAACACCATTTGCTGTTACCTATTTGACTGCATAGAAAATCTTTATGCTAAAGTATCATTTTGATGAATTTCACATGGTCTGTAAAGAGTGCCCACTTGGGGCTATGATGACTAATAATGGCTAATACTGAACATCTGCAGCTTTTAGACAAATCAGCACAGTTATCATTAAAAAAAAAAAAAAACAGCTTTGGGTGGAGCACTAAAGCTAATGATGGCTAAAACCAATAGGTGTTGCTGCTAAAGTCAATAGATGTTGCTCAATAGCTTACAATGGACAATTCTAATGCTGTGGCGATTGTATTAAGCTCATCACATACCAGTTGATAGTGATAAATAAGAAGCATGTCAGTATTGGAGCCTTTGTTTTTGCAGCAGGCCTGGATAGCTGCTTGGCTTTTATGACTTGAGAGCAGCACAGAGGGATGTCGAGAGCGTGACTATGACAGCTCTGTACATTATGTGCTTGACCTCAGCGAACCCTCAGCAACATTAATGCTCATTCACTCATGCTAACCTAAAGCAAAGGTGACAAAATTAGAATGCTGGCGGGGCAGCTAGCAGCACTCACTGGGAACAACCTGGGGCATTTCTCACTGCTAGATGATGATACCACCAGCGACCGCAATCTATGTATGGATATGCAACTGTTGTCTGATTCTGATTTGAGTCGTGTGTCTAGCTGCAACACTTTGTCATAGATAGTAATAAGCATCCTACCCGCTCATTTTGTTGGTCATAGAGACTCAGTAGTGGCTCTTTTTGCATGAGCTCCATTTTTCACCCAGCTGCTGGTTAATGGGGTGAGATCTCCACATCTTACTCCCTGCCACCTTATAGCTGGCTCTCAGAAGGTCCATTTGCAGCACATATTTTCAACAGCAGCAGCTCTTTGACAACATGATACTTCAATATACGGTTTAACATGTACTTCACCACGCTGTGGCTTTAATGGAGCGTAGCAGGATATTGATAACTCATCCTCATAGATGCTTCCCTTAATTTAAGTGGATTCTAAACTCTTTGGACTTGTGCGTTTATTATTTTAGCAAGGAAATTCTCTCTACTCATGTTTGTAGCTGCAAGGCCATTTAGCTGTTACTCCACAGGATTCATTATTTCCAGGAGCTAGAAAATGTATGGCAATGACCATGAAGCTCCATTTATTTTTGTCAATAAATGCTTCAGTATGACAGTTTGGTTTTAATTCTGCCCTTCAGTTGTGTTTATTATATTGACAGTTATATGGCTATAATGTGCTGATGTGTTCAAGCTTCACTCTATCTCACTGTATCACCTCTGATCAGGAATTGCTTTCATTGTGTTGTTAATGAACCAATATGGATTTAAACTTGAACCCCCTCTGTGCTGCTAATCTGCTGCTTTAGCACTTCTCTTATGTAATGCTTCTGTGAGCCCTGTCCCTCTCTTCTTCTGCATTCTCTCTGCCTCAAAACCATTTTTGATTCACTCAGCTCACTAAACACACTAACCTGGAGCAAGTTAGCGACTAGCCGCTAAGCCAAAGAAGCTGCAGGCTTGCGCTTTCCATTGTTCGGCTCCTCTGCACACTGTCTGTACACTGTGTCCCCATAGCTGAGCCAGACATGGAGGACAGACACTTACAGTGTGACTGGTAGGCATGTACCAGCTGTGATAAGCTGCACCATCACCCAGATATTGATAGATTTTTTTTTTTACAAATACAACATGGGCTGATCAACATTGACTAGTTCAGTTTGTATCTGTGAGTTTCTGATCTGGGCAAATGTGGATGAAAATGTGTTTCTGTGCTTAGTTTTCCACAGTAGATGCAGGAGTGTTGGTCTAGCATGACACAAAGCTCCTGTACTAAAGTATTTCAGAGATTTACTCTGTTGCAGTTAGACTTTCAGTTTTCAGACTCACACAAAATCCAGCCTCTGTAGCTGCTCCCATAACAGTGGAAGGTCAATTCAAACAATGAAAGCAGGCAGCAGTTGATTTTAAGGTGGAAGAACTTTCTGTTAAGGTGGACTGTCGAAGGTCAACACCAGCTATCCAAAGTTGATCAAAAGAAGGAGTTGGATGTGTGTTTCTGTGGAAGGTACATGGGGTGGGTTACTGCAGGGCTGGGTCTAAACCACATTTTGAAAATCAAGTGCATTTATATCAGAATAAAAAATGGAGGTACTGATCGTAAAGCTCAGTTGGTATGCTTTAAAAATGCGATAGAGGCGACAGACGGCTGGCGATGAACCTCTTTGTGGCAGCAGGGACCGTTTCCCTCCGCATCGACTTCAGTCACCAATCTGCAGTTTTTTTTTTCTGCCACTCCCTTCAACACACAGACTGCTCTCTGCTGCAGGCGGGAGAAGCTCATTCATCAATAACCAGTGTGCTTCCTACACTAGCTGTCAACATGTCTGTAATGTGGTGTGTGTATGTGTCTGTGTGTGTGTGTGTTTAGCAGTTCCTCTCACTGCAGAGGGGATGACTACCCTTCCTTCCAAGTCTGTTGGTGAAACAAGATGGCGTCACAGCTCCACGTGGGTCCTCCTCTGCCGGCTAATGCCCACTACCGACGGCATTTTAAAGCAGCGGAGGGCATGTTTTCTGTAACTGTTGCACACCTGGGGCCTATTTTCTCACAGCATAGCTGGAATTGCTGAGGCTCTCAGCTCTCTAGCTTAGCCAACTTTAAGTGATTTAGGATTTGGGGCAGGTCCAGAGCTTTCATTGTTTTTCTCATTTTTTTTTCACCCCGTCACAACTGCCAAACTGTATGCTGTTTTTTGTCTACCATCTGGGCGGCTTTGAAATGTGCTGGTGGGATGGACCAGTTGTCATTTGTTTGAATGTGTATCAACGTGTGCATGTGTGTATGAGGCCAGTGCAGCCACATTATATCAGCAGATTAACCAGAGTATAGACTAACTAACCTCATTATTCTGAAAGTCTATCATTGCCAACAGTGTGTCAGCAGACACACACACAGACATACACACACACATGCACGCGCATGCATGCATGCATGTACATTAAAAAAAAACTTGCAATAGAAACTCAGGTAGTGATGACTGGAAGCAAAGGCCATTTGTGTCATTCTGCTGCAGGTCACACTGGATTTAAAGAAAGGCTGGAAATCCCCTGATGAGTCAACATGTAACACTTCACTGCCACATGATCCACCTTTGTTTTTTTGTTTTGTATTTTTGTTTTTTGTTTTTTGGATGTCTGAAGGAAAACATGCTTACGCAGATGGTTGCAGTGAACCAGAAAGCTGTGCTGATGTCTCTCCAGTCTTTATCACAGAATTTAAGGCTGTGGTTACATCCTTCAGTCTGTGTTTCCAAAGCTTCTCTTATAACATAAGATTAATTATGAAAAATTTGGAAATGGCCTTTTTGTAACTGTAAACTTTAGTTTTTCCTTCATTTTTATTAGAATATTTGCTATTAAGATGGAGTCAATAAAAGGTTAATTTGCAGTTTTTGAGAAAAAATGAATTTGTTTGACGCATCAAGCAATAAAGTAAAAATTATTTTGGATCGTTATTTGAATAAACCAAGACATTTTGTAGAACATATTTTGTACTCTTTAGAACATGCTGAAAAAAACATACTGTGGACAAACTAATATTTCAGTAATGGATTTATCAATAACATAACCGTTTTCGTTCTTTTAAAAAAAAAAAAAAAAAAAAAAACAAAGGCCAAAAAACAAATTCTTTATCAGTATTCAGATCAATATGCATGATCTGAGAAAACAAATACTGGACTGTGGTTCCATGGACTTTTTATTAAAACATATATTAATGAGGAAAATTCAGAACTGCAGTCCAATTTTGGTTTGCATCTAATCTGATAATACACTTTTTAGTGCATAAAATGTAAAATAGCATGGAATGGGTATACAGTGTATTATTTAAAACAAAGCAAAGTTTAAGACTTTATGTATAGTATCTGGAATACAATATGTGCCAGTACACACTACCAAATACTGTGCACAGTAAACTTTGCCTTCCATATAATTCCTGTCTGAGTGCACTTTCTTGGTGTTCTACATGTTTTGTTGTTAATTATGGTAGCTTGCTATGCTTGTTGTAGCTGCATGCCTTCACAATGTGTATCCAGTGGAACTGCTGGAAATTGTAGTGAAAGCTTTCTGCTAATAGTAGAATGTGTATAGTAAGTAGGGTTGCTGTTGGATCATTTTACAAAGTTAGTATCTTCAAGACCTGATGTTCATAATAACTGACATGAGACTGGAATATGCTGTGTCTCAAATGTAAGCCAAGTTTCTGAATGGTACTGTAGCTTGACAAAGACATTGTAATGTCCACGGCCTGTTAGAACCTGCCCAACAGTCTCATATGAATAAATTCACCATCAGCTTTGTAGTATTTTCTCAAAGCCCACTTTTCCCACCAGTTAATGTGCTCCATTAAAATGCATGTCATGTATGTTTTTGAATATTTTCAGTCCGTCTAGTCGTGAAATTATATTCAGACCACTGACACTGAATTTTCAAATAGCAATAACCCAATTTTCCATTTGCATGTTTGATCTTTTTACTCCAATGTAAATTTAGATCCATCTTACTTATGTTACATCAAGTTATGGAACACTGATAATGACTTTATCCTATTTTATGTTTTTTATGTTTGTTTTTCTTTTTGCAGGCCAGTTTATTTCATCACATCACCAGAAACCACACAGATAAATTAGATTACAAACCCAAATTAGAAAGGGATGAATTTAGATGCCACATTTATTCGGATCATATAGATGTTTTCTTCTGAATAAATATAGAAATTATTTTTTGTTCTCTTCTGAGGTACTGAGAAAGAGATGTCTTAGAGTCATGTCTAAATAAAGCCTCAATGCTGTCATTTAACATGATTGTCAATTCTTTCAACTGTTACATCTATTAATAGAAGCTCTGTATGAGATGTGAGATTTGGCCATCCAACATGTTTTTATTTTATCTTTGGAAATAGTTTTAACACCTTTCTTAAGAAAGTAAGAGAGCATGAATCTATTTAAGCAAGATGAACTCCTAGTACGCTTTTTGCATCTTCTGAGCTGCCATGACATATTACAGGATCTCTTCCACAGACAGAAATTACAACCTCAATAAAAATAATGGGAAAGACAGCTGACAATATACTAAGTATTTGCAGTTATTATCCACATGTCATGAAATGTGATATATACATCTTTTTATTACTGGGAAACAAGAATTATGGGTGTCTCTTGCTCACTGGACCTATATTAATGGTGGTAAAATAAGTAATGCCAATATGATTTAATAAAAGTGTATAGATATCAATAAATGTTTTCATTTTCTTTTTGATTTCGTGAGAGGAAAATAAATGCATTCTTGGTTTTACTGTGAAGAATTCCTAATGTACTATACATGGGGTTCATTGTGTAACAGCTTCTAAATGACTTTGTCTTTCTCTCTTGCAGCCTATTAGACCAGGTCAGGACATGTCGGGAAATGGTCCATGAACATGAGATGCATATGACAGCCACACTGAATCAACCTCAGCTGCCCATATATGACTCTTTGTATTATATATTATATCTTGATCAGGACATACTATGTAACAGCATGACTTGTTGCTTTTTGTTTTTAATAATTTACATGTCTTTATAATATGAAAGTGTGATGCTAATAAAATATTTATTAAATGTTCTTGTTTTTTTTTTTATTCTTTGAAGAAATGTACCAAGATTTAACATTTATTTATTCTTAGCATATGGAGCATGTTAATACATGATGTGCTAGTGTTGCCTAAGTGTTAGTATTTTCCTTTTTTCCATTAACATTTATTCACTATGTTTAGTGATTTCTAGGTTTCTGCTAACACTTCAGAATAATTACTGGCATGGTAACAATTTAGCATACATTATTTTGTGTAAAAGTACACTGTAGTATACTGTGTTAAAAATATCACTGATCCATGGCTCAAGGCTCCATACTAACTAGTCCAGCATCATCAGTGATATGTAAAACTAACACTGTTAACAATGTTACGTGACAGTCTGTTACATTCTAACACTTTAATTTACACTTTCTGGAAAAATTCATTTGTGTGTTTAATAATGCACAAATTAATAACACCTTAACATGGAGTTTAACCATTACACTGAAATTGTGTGTCCCCAGTATGTTAAGTAATTTTAGGTATCATACTAACACAATATGTGATTGAACATTATATGTTTTTATATACTCTAGTCATACTTTCCAATACAGTATGTTTAATAGTAGTACTGCTAAAACATTTCAATATATGCAGTGTACTAGTACACTCCATGCTATTAATAAGACTTTTCCCACAAATAAACTTTAGTATTAAATTTGAAAACATGCTAATCTTTTACGTAGTTAGAGAATTTGTTTCTACATACTCTAGTCTTGTGTTCTATAATGTTACAAATCATTTGTCCGTGGAAATTGTTTTTGGCATAGTTTGGCCATGACTTTCTTTCTTTCTTTTTTTTGTGATCTACCTCATCCTGCCTTCTCAAACTTAGTGATTCACCACATTTCCAACAAGTACTTTTAAGACGCCAAGAGTTCCTGTATGGGCTTGTTACTGCCACATAGCTTTTGGTTTTGTATTGGATGTAGTGATAATGAGACGGCTTATGGACATATAAAGCTTCTATTGCAATAGGATTAGTGAGTGCAAGTTGGTATGAAGTTGGTTGTGTACCTTCTCCAGAGCTATGGTTGGTGAAATCAGTAGCTATAGCTTTATATATATATATAAACATGCTTTTTAAAAAACACATTATGGTGTGTTTATTGTAGGAGGACATTTTAATGGCCAAAAAAAGAATGCTTTTACTCACTAAAAGGAATTATTTTATACACTTGGTTCGGTAAGATTTCTTACAAGTAAATAATACTGTATGTTTTGCAAAAGGAAAATAAAAACATTTCATTAGTGCCATTGTGGAATTAACCTCAGCTTCTATATTGGACTGCTTAATATGTTTGGACTGCAGATAAAAAGAAAATATTATTTTTTTTGTGTTCATTGGGATTATTTTTTTAATAAAGTAACACACTGATGGGATATTAACAGTGCTGTCTTTCCTTTATTATTATTCAAAGAAATTTGTAAGCATACATTTTTGATAGTCCACTAGAATACCAGAGTTAACAAGCAATAATGAATAATTTAGGTTTCTACTCACAATTATCAGGTAAGTTCCTCAGAATGAAAATAAGACAAATGTCATTTAAAGAATGTGTGTGATCTAATGCTGTAGATCACACACATTATGTTAAACCTAAAACCAGTCTAGACTAAACTAAAGCCATGTGTGCACATATATATGTCAGGATTTCACTTTGACTTCCCAGCTCTCTCACCTCAACATGATTCCTTTTAACAGTTGTTTTAGATTTCACTTATTGTTAAATAGCCTAAGAAAATAGCATGCATTTTAATAGAATACATGCTTTTAAAATCATACATTTCTTCCATTGCTGTTAATTATGAGTCATCTGCAACTCAGTTTCAATGATTTTTATGTAAAAGAGGAATAACCAATATGGATTATGATCTAATCAAATGTATTTCTTATGGCATTGATTCTAATGTATGATTACCAGATAACTGATTACCAGAATTGTTGTAATATGTACAAAAGAAGCTGATCAAATCTATTTGTCAGCCATGACTGACAGAAGAAAAATGAAGAGGCACAAAGAGCATACAGACAGCCCAAAGCTGAATACCTTATTTGACATGATATTTTTTGGTCACCCAGTTTGCTGTCTCTCACATTCCCTATCCCTCCATCTCTCTCGCACTCTGCCTGTAAATCCATGCTGAGATTTGGCTCACACACACTGGAGCTCTCTGCAGCCAAAAGTAGGCCAAAAGGCATTTAAGGACAAGGCTCAGGGAGAGGGAGAGATGGAGGGAGGGAGGTAGAGACGGGTGAGTGAGGGAAAAATTATATGACGGAGGATGATTCGTATCATTTTGCACCTTTCAATCCTATTCATTTTTAGCTGTTTGTGGCTCCATTGGGATTACATAATATATTAATAGCTTTTGTTGTTGTTGTTGTTGTTGTTGTTGTTGTAAATAGGTGGACTCTACAGGCAGTTATTTTTACTTACAAAAGATACTTTTGTCTTTAATTCTAGCAATTTAACACAAGGATTCAAATAAAAACTGCATTCCCAGAGGCAAGAAAATTCCCCATGATGTATCTGACTGGAAATAAATATCTGCTGTAAAAATCTGGACAAAACTAAATATATAAAACATTCTTGTATATTTGTGTGAAAAAAGATCAAAGAAATTAAGATATGATGGTCTACAAAAGATGGGGCAAGGGACATTAGGCTACATGATTGTTATTTCATTATTTAAAAAAAAATGAATAGTGAGTATGTCAAGCATGTAGTCGTTAGCTGTGTCTTGTTCAAATGAGTGAAAACAAGCCCTAATAACTTGTGTGCCCTTTCTGTGCCAGCTCCTGTTATTATAAGTCTAACTATTGAAGAACCCTCAGACATTCTGCTGTGAACTGAAGCTCAAAAGTTCATCCTTGCATTTATTTAAAAGTATACTGCTTCTTAAAGTTTTCACAGAAAAAACGGCCTCTTTCTTATTATTCAAGCTCAACAACATTTATTATACTGTCAAGTCCCAAACTTTTCTTTACATATTTTAATTTTGAGGAGCATTATCATTTAAAGCATGGCTTTGTTCAGACACTGGAAACATTCTCAGGCTTTCTTTAACATTTGTTTTCTCCACAATAGTTGTGCAGTTCTAATACAATTCTCCAATTATCAACATATTATAATTATATGAACTTCTCTTTTTTTAATTATGAAATTTATAGGTTAATATGCATAGTTATGTGTATAGCAAATGCACATACTACAACTAACATGTTTATTTTCTCTTTTTCTCATTGTCTGTACCTGAATTCAAATGAATAAACTTCACTTGTGCCTTTTAAAGGATAATTGTCTCTTCAGTGTATTGTACACAGTTTGTACGTATTTCTTCTTTTCTTAATGATTTCTTTTCTGAGTTGGCTTAAACAAAGGTCCCCAAATTTTCCAGTCTCATCAGCAGCTCTCCACTCCTCTACAGCTGGCTACGGTCTTTTTTGCTTCACAAATACAACATCTCACATTTGAATATTTAATGGGCTGAAAACCCCATCAAGTAAGTAAAATGAATGCAATTACTTTAATATTTAACTTTGCTCACTTTGTAACTATTACTTTTCATGTTCACATGTTATTGTCCATGTTATTTTTCTATATTAACTTTGATGTATTACTATACATTTTACAGGACAAAAAACAGTTAATAATGTACAGTTTATTTCTGTATAATTATCAGGTCAAAAAGGTTGTCTCAAATTAAATTAAACCTGTGTTTTAGTTCAGTTTTAATATTTTATTTTTAAATATTCAATCATCAAAAGAAAAAAGAAAGAAACTGCTTGATTGTGTAGCATCAAAGTTTGTTGTTTAAAATTATGTTTCAATATATTAAGGAAAGAAAAAATTGTGCCAAATGTTATATTATATAATTATTCACAATTACAATAATTTTATTTTATTTATTGATCTAGTGATAGTGATTACATATCTTTATTCTAAGAGCTAATCTCAATTTGACATACTGCAATATTTCTTAGTACAACAGCTTTCTGCATTGAAATGTTAATATATGCAATTTATTTTTTCATATGAGAAATTATAAAAATTTATATTTTTGAAATTGTTTCCACAGAAATTAAATTCGTCATTAAATCAGATGTTTCCTACAAGTTCCAGATTGTAGTTTTATAGTCAAATCAGTAAACAATCAAATGTTCATTTACCAACGTTAAGGATTCAAACACGATGTACCACATCTGTTATTTGTCTGTTCTTAAGAAAATGTCACAAATAAAACATAATTAATGTATACATATGATGAGGCCTTGCAAGTCACTCAGCTGAGGTGAAGGAGCTGCAGAGGTCAAAGTTAAGCAGTTAAACCACTTGGGTAAAGTTAAGCAAAGGTTTTGTTATGTTTCAATTTAATTCAGTTTGACTCAATTTTTTTTTATATAGTACCACATCACAACAATCACCTCATGGCACTTTATACTGTACGGTAAAGACCCCACAATTCTATTTCTGTTCTAATGACCTCAGATTTAACCATCTGAAATGCTAAACCTTTGTGCAATTGCTTTTCCGTCGCGTTGGTTTGTTTGTCTGTCTGTCTGTTTGTTTGTTTGTATGTCAGCAGGATTACTCCAAAAGTTATGAACGGATTTCGATTAAATTTTGTGGAGTGGTTGGAAATGACAAGAGGAAGAAGTGATTAAATTTTGGCGGTGATCTGGATCATGATCTGGATCCAGGAATTTTTTGAAGGATTCTTCACTATTGCGAGATAGGGGGTTATTGTTGTCTGGGAAAAATGAAAGATTATTTTACAGTATTTAGATACACGTATTACAGCGTCAGTGACCCTATGGCCTTGGTGGAGGTTTGCGCTCTCTGAGTGCTTCTAGTTGTTAATTATTTTCCTTGTTCCTCATTTGACCATGGTCAGAAAAAACAAATCAAAATGATGGATGTTGTAATGTAGGTCATTGATGTCCCTAATAATTATTAAAAGGTATCTTAAATAAAACCTTCAATATACTAAAAAATAACTATAGCTATGCATTGTGAACCGCTTTAAAATAAGTGCCAGAGGGGAAAAAAATCATCTCAAGAACACGTCCATAGAGCCCCATTCTAAACTACCCCACAAGCACTCCATGTGATCCAGTCAGTGGGAGTCCTGAAATTCTCTGGTCATATGTTGTCACCTAGCGTGCACTGCAAGTGCTCACATTACCAAGTCTAGAAATATTTCAAAATGATGTGCAATTTAATTTTTCTTGAGCTTTAATAATTGCATAGGTTTCATCTTTTTTTTAACAAATATTTTAAATAGAGCCACTCCACAATTACACAAATGGCCTAACACAATCATTGGACCATTTAATAAGTAATAATTTATTTAGAAGTTATAAAAGTAAATATTTGCTGAATCTTTATTTATTTGTGAAATACATCTATGAGGAGTGGTGGCCCTTATGCTTCCTGTCTGGCAGTCAGACTCAGGTTGAGTCCACAGCAACATTTTGTACTGTACGTTGGCCACTTATTGTAATACATAGGCTACAAGTTGTGGGTCACTGCCTATATCTTCATTCAAGTGAACTCCTTCACAGCTGATGAACTGAGTGCCCTTTGCCTAACTGATCTCTCCAGATGTAATACCCAAAAACTTGTCCTTCTCATTTGCCATCAAGATTCTCCTTTTTTCCCCTCTAGTTTGCAAATAGTTGCAGGGGCTCTTCTGGATGTTAAATACAGTTTTCATTCCAGCCAGTTCCCGATATAATGAAACTGTAATGATGCACATTCACTGCAGCAGGCCCTGCCAGAACAAACCCATTGACCTTGAGGTAGCAACTGGCATGAAAGCCCTGTCCTGGCCATTCTGAGCGGGGCTCCGGAGAGGGCCACCTGGAGCACTCTCAGGAGCTGGTCTGAGGGGAGGAGTGAAGGGAGGGAGAGAGAGAGAGAGAGGCAGGACAGGAGAGGAAAACAAGAGAGATATTTCCATCTCAACCGAAATACCGCCCACCTCTTCATATCTTATTTTTTGTTCACTGCCCCTCCTATCCTTTGTCTCTGCTCAGCTCTTCTTTTTCAGTGTTCTCAGCTGAAATAGCAAAGTCAGTATGTAAAGGCATGTTTAGATGTAGATGTGCACATTTACAAATAACCTTCATGTAAAACAAACATTCCTTTTGCTCATGCAAATGTAGTAACAGTTAAGTGAGGGAGGGATATTTTCTATGTACAAGGGCAGAACTATCCATTTCACACTGGACTAGCTGCTATGCTAGCTCGGACCATTTCCACCTTGGTCCCAGCAACAGTCCCTTCTACAGTAGCAGACTGTACTGTACACTAATTACATTATATTGTGAAATTCCATCCCCTCATGAAGCTCATTAAAGCTGATATATGTGTGTGTGTGTGTGTGTGTGTGTGTGTGTGTGTGTGTGTGTGTGTGTGTGTGTGTGTGTGTGTGTGTGTGTGTGTGTGTGTGTGTGGGAGATGTTCCTGGGACTAGACAAACGATTAAATTGCGAATTAAAAGTGTGGTGCGTTGTGCCACGCATTATTAACGATGCTCGCTGTTTTACAATTCATGACACGCATCTCAATAAAAGTTAAAATCTAAAATGATAATAAAACAATAAAAAAGAAACATCCATCCATCCATCCGTTTTCTTCCACTTTTCCGAGGCCTGGTCTTAAGGCACAGCCTGAGCAGTGTAGCCCTTCTCCTCATCCTCCTCCTCTGCGCGCTCTCGAGGGCGGGGATACAATCTATGTCTGGGGTAACTACTTTTTTTTTTTTTTTAAAGTGCAAACTCATTTGTCCCTCTAGTTTTTTTTTTTCTTTGCTTCTTTGTACAAACTTAGGTGAAGCAGCCGGAAATGTAAGGAAGGGAGTGATGGTGTTACCTGGGAGGTGCGGCTAAGGTTACATTATAAAACTTCAAAAATTACTAACAATATTAGACCCAATAAAAATATCAGGCCAAGATTAAGAGAGTTATGGCATTTTTCTATAACGATGTCAGGGCTGCAGCTCTATCTGGTGGCAGATGGCTGTGTATATAGGTTTGAATACATCTAGGCCTTTCTGTGTGGAGTTTGTATGTTCTCCCCATGTTTCCTCACAGTCCAAAGACATGCAGTAAGCAGGGTTAGGTTAATTGGTTATTCTAAACTGTTCATGACTGGTACAGGCTGGCGAACTCTACAGGGTGTACCCTGCATTTCGCCTTATGACAGCATGACAGCTGGGATAGGCTCCAGCCCCACCCCTGAGTTTTGATTTTATATATATATATATATATATATATATATATATATATATATATATATATATATATATATATATATATATATATATATATATATATATATACACATGCATACGAGAATATTGGCACAGTCCAACAGCACTGCTTACAAGTGAGCTGGCAAGTTAAAGCTGTTTAATGTGTGATCTGACTGCAGCATTTACGTTTTCATGGCATCTTGTCAGACAATGTCTTACAAAGTTAGGAGCTGACATGCATGTGTGAAAAGTACTCTAATAATTTTTTGTGTCCCTTTCACAGAGTGTTACCTCTTTTACTCACAAATATAGCACTTAAAAGAGTTATTTTAACATTTTCATCCTGCTACTTTTGGAAGCAGGAGTTTTTTTTTTCAACCACTGAAAAACAAATAGCTTTAAAATGAATTGGAGTAAAGTAAAGCACAAGTAACTTATAGTTATTATTTATGGAAGTCAAACTGACATTTACATTGCAAAGGTATGTTCTTTCTTCAAGATGTAGAATGCCATCAGTCTCATGTGTTGGATTTGAATGCTGTTATGGGACATAATGTAGTGCTGCACTTCACCTCAGCCCATTTGACCTCACAGATCGCTCTCAGCTCCCATATGGTAAACAGGAGGCCTGACCTCTGCCTCTCTATCTTGCTCTCTTTCTGTCTTTTCCGCCCTTGTTGAAGTCAGATCCCTTCATAATAAATGACGTTTGAGGATAATAGCCTGCTGTTGCCATAGAAACCAGAAAGCAGCTCTTTGTTACACAGCTCGCTCTCTCTCCTTTCTCACCCTTTTTGCAGCTCTCACTACTCCCTCCATGATTCTGTTTTCTCTCCTTCTTGTTCTCCTTCCCCATTATTTTTTTTAACTCTCTCTTCATCTCTCCCCTTTTCTCTCCTCCACTTGCTGTACTTAGCCCCTACGCCTCCACCCGAACACTAGTTCTCCTCAAAGCTTAATCTCCGCTCACTGAGCTGCCAAGTGCTACACATGCAGAAAGAAGGGTCATGTTGAGTTTACGGTTGTGTTTGTATATTGTATGCCACCATCATATCCAAGGAGTGGGGATGAGTTAAAATATAAGTGATTATGTGACAATGGAAAATGGAAATATCTCTCCCCACATCAACCACCACAGTGTGCACGCACACACACACACGCACGCACACACACACACACACACACACACACACACACACACACACACACGCTCCTCCTGTGCACCTTCCAACCCTCCCTCCAGCTGTGGAAGCTTTTGTCATGTGGATGCTCTTTCTGCTGCTTCCTCAATCCAGAATAGCCTGATGGGGTCCATGTCACTTTTAAGTTTCAGGGGGAACTCTGAGTGTTCTTTCCAGCAGCACATAATGTATCATCAAAGCCAGGATTAAAAGTTTTTTTTCTTTCTCTCTCTCTCTTCTCGCCCTTTTTTTTCATGGAGGAGCAGCTTTGGCTGCTGGAAGATTTAAGCTTATTAGCTTAAAGAGCAGGGGAAGGGAGTTTTCAACTGATGTATGGCAGACTTCAAAGATGGTTTAATCTGTCAGTACACATGCCCTGTACAGGCTATTTATACTGGAGAGCCATGATTCTTCCAAATGACTTCCTCCATCTACCCCTCCGTAGCTTGGGGTTTTCTGTTTGTCAGTGTGTCTAGACAGCTGAGATGGCTCTTCCTGTGCTTTAACACCATTTCCCCTGGCTAACACAGAGGATTTTTGATCTACTGTGAGTGATGAAAGCATAGTGTGTTTGATGTGTGCTGTTGTTTTGTAAGATGTCCTGTGTGTCTTTTCAGCTTATTGCATAATTGGCACTGATTTCTGGTGGTGCAAGTGGGAAGTTCAAAGGAAGAAAGGAAACTGAATCACACACTTTTGCACCCCTAAACTCACCTACCCCTCCCCCCCCTTATTTCCTTTCCTATATTTTAAAATTCAAGCATAACTTCAGTTCTGGTTATGTAACAGCAATGTGACAACACAATGCAAAGGACAGCAAATCTATCGACACACTTCAAATATACAACAAACTTTATCCTTTCAAACTGATTTTCAAACATTTCAAAAACACAGCTCATCTTCATAGCTTTTTTGATAGCAAATACACTCATACAACATGCATATAATTATAATAAAACTAGTTCTCACTGTGTGTGAATAAATATCAGTATTAAGTGTAAACTTAAAACTTCATTTATTCTGGTTCTCATTAGTGTTGCTGTGCCCATGCAATGGTTTCCACTACAGGATCATGTAAGCTTTGAATGTGGTGCTGCCTGAGAACCTTAAGATTACATCTATTTACTATATAATGTTCTTTTGTGTACAGAGATTTCTCCACATTCTGTGACACTTAATGATGGAATCTGCGCATTTTGGAAATTTTATTTATTCCTATCTTCTTTATAGCATTTCTGTGATACTCTTTTCATAGCTAATCGTGGTACTAATTAACTTAATTATTTGTGAGACATTCCAGTTGTTTTTGAAATATTATTACTGTCTGTTGTTACCCCTCTCCTAGCATTTTTTGAAAAGTGTTGCTGGCATCAGATTCAGTGCTCAAATTTCTCAGTTTGAAATTTTTTATATCCTATTGCTGTACTATTCTTAGATAAATATAAACTTAATGATTTGCAAAGCACTGATTTTTTGTTTTATTTTTAGTATATTATATAGTGTACCAACCTTAGTGGTATCATTATTTTTTCCAAGCTTGGCACATGAGGCCACTTAAATTTCTTTTGCACCAAATTTAGGTTGCTGCTGACCTGACTTGCAGATAAGAATTTTTAGAACAAGTTTAAAAACATTAGTATTGGCCGATCATTGTTAAAAGAAAAAAGAAAAAAAAAGAAAAAATTCAAATTTTGCTCAAGTTTTTCAAATCTCAGTCAGGGCAGCCTGTTGTTCCAAAGAGAGTGTTGTTCATTTTGGCCTTACAGGTGTGAAACTGTTATTGACTGAATCTGGGGATGATTTTCAGGAGGAAAGTTCAAAAAATAGACTTGACAATCAGCACACTCAAAAGCAAACAATAATAGAATGCAACTTTGCAGACAGACATAAATGATGATGTTTAATATCTTCCAATGTTGACACTGACATTTTTAAATCTAAAATACAGTTTGGCACAAAACGTCAGAGAGGAATACAAATACGAATATGAATGTGTTAGTGTGGACTGAAACATTTATCTTAAAAAGCCTGCGGTACCGTCCTCAGACAAACATGTCACCTTGACAATGAAAAATATGTCATCATTTGATGTGCAGTGTACTTTGACATTTTCTAATAACCTTATTGATTTGAATGATCCAGTGTCCTCACAGTGTTTTACAGCTGCAGAAAGGAGTGAATAATGTTCACCTGCCACTGAGACAGCTGATGTGAAGAAATTGTGTAATTGATTAGGATTTTAAGATTTCAGAGACTAATTTTTCATTTCAAATGGGGGAATAGATAGAGGAAGTTGAAAATTTAGAGAAAACATATGTCATTCTATTGCATTACATCATACAGTTTGATGGGCCATACAGTAGAGCACCTAAGTCCATAAATGACTAGGAAAGACTAATATTATATATATACAGTTTGTGCTTCATGACTAAAGAAGAGGCATTTATTTCTACTATAAAATCTTTGCACAAATAGCAACCTTTTCTTCACACAGTGCCAGACCCGACCCAAGCCTTGAAGGCCCCCTTCATACGAACTTCATTGTCCCCTGAACCTAACCATTGTTTATGCTGGAGGGTTAAAGTTGATTATTAATTTTTTAGGATGCATTGCTGTTTCAGCCTCATGTACACAAGTCCACTGAAAAAACATGTATTTTCAATTCAATTCAGTTTTATTTATATAGCGCCAAATCACAATAAACAGTCACCTCAAGGCACTTTATATTGTAAGGTAAAGACCCTACAATAATTACAGAGAAACCCCAGCAGTCAGCCTAATATTAAAAATAGAGAGGGTGTCTGTCTCCCGAATCCAAGCTGGGAGCTGGTTCCACAGAAGAGGGGCCTGAAAGCTGAAGGCTCTGCCTCCCATTCTACTCTTAAGTATCCGAGGAACCACAAGTAAGCCAGCAGTCTGAGAGTGAAGTGCTCTATTGGGGTGATATGGTACTATGAGGTCTTTGAGATAAGATGCAGCCTGATTATTCAAGACCTTGTATGTGAGGAGAAGGATTTTAAATTCTATTCTAGATTTAACAGGGAGCCAATGAAGAGAAGCCAATATGGGAGAAATATGCTCTCTCTTTCTAGTCCCTGTCAGTACTCTAGCTGCAGCATTTTGGATCAGCTGAAGGCTTTTCAGGGAGCTTTTAGGACAGCCTGATAATAATGAATTACAATAATCCAGCCTAGAAGTAATAAATGCATGAATGAGCTTTTCAGCATCACTCTGAGAAAGGATGTTTATAATTTTAGAAATATTGCACAAATGCAAAAAAAAGTGGTCCTACCTATTTGTTCAAAATGTGCATTGAAGGACATATCCTGGTCAAAAATGACTCCATGATTCCTCACAGTGTTACTGGAGGCCAAGGTAATGCCATCCAGAGTAAGTATCTGGTTAGACACCATGTTTCTAAGATTTGTGGGGCCTAGTGCAAGAACCTGAATTTTATCTGAATTTAGAAGCAGGAAATTAGACGTCATCCAGTCCTTTATGTCTTTAAGACATTCCTGCGGTTTAACTAATTGTTTAACATCTGGTTGTATGGATAGATAAACCTGTATTTCAATATGATGCACATTGTAAAACTATGTCATGTCCATGAGCAGGGTGGGACAAGTATCAATGCATGCCATATCCAATCTTTTTAGGAAATATGTGAAATAAGAAACACACTGAGGACGGGGACACAAGCTGGTAGGTTTTGTTTTTTCATAGAGATATAGCGACATGATAAATACCATACCTAGCCAGCTAGCGATAGCTAACTATGTTTGGAGTTGGTTACCAACTAAACGTATTGTCATTGCTCATGGAAACATACCTTTCTCTTTTTTCTTCCTCTAATCTTCTCCTTTTCCTCCTCTCTGCCTCAGAGGGACAGGTCCTTTCTGACATTTCTGTTCTGTAGACTCATCCACAAATGACTGTAACTGATGGACCATCAACTCAAAACTGCTGATGCAGATGCCTGCCCAAATTACCTGAATGCACGCTGACACAGGAATTCAGAGCAGCCTGCTCATAAAATTAGTATTGTTATAATTGCACAAATCTGGACAGTTGGAATAGTCTCTTCTTTCTTTTAGGACACTGGCATGTGTATAAAAAAAAAAAAAAATTCATGGCAAATGTGGATGAGCTCGGGGGCCCCTTGGTGGTCAGGGGGCCCTATGCGGCCTCATATGTCGCCTATGCCTCATGCCGGCTATGCACAGTGCTCTGAAGTCCTGGATTCTATTCTGGATCCATGGTGCTGCTACCATGAATTTTTCTTACTTAAAGGTCCAGTGTGTTAGTAGATTGCAGTCAACTGAATTCTGTATTCTTAGCCCTCCAAATTCAAATGCATAATCGTAGTTACGGTGGCTGTTGTAGGACAAAAAACCGTGGTCGCTGCTTATCTGTAGAGAGTGTAGCTTTTCAGTCCTCTGTTTAGCTCAGCTGGTGTCTATGTCTATTTATTCTGGTGTAGATGTAAAACTTTGTGAAAGGAGTTAAGGTGAGTTGATGAACTTTTCTGTCAGTAAACATTGCTGTTGGGTGGCTGTGACTCAGAAGGTAGAGCAGGGCACTTACTAATGGGAAGGTTAGTGGTTTGATCCCAGGCTGCTGCAATACATGTGCCAAAGTATCCTTGGGCAAGATACTGAACCCTAAGTTGCTCCCGACGTGGTCATCAGAGTATGAATGCATGTGTTAGATAGAAAGCACTTAGATATGGAAAACAGTGGTGATTGGGTGAATGAAGATGTGTTGTATAAAGTGATTGAATGCTCAAGTAGAGTAGAAAAGTGCTATATAAGGACCAGTCCATTTGCTGTTTTTCCACTGTTAGCTGGTGTTGTTGGTGTTAGTGAAACATTCTTTGAAGTGGATCTGACATTGTTGGACTCTTGACAAATTAAAATCTCATATAATTGCAGAATGTAATCAAACTGTTTATCAGGGGAAAAGTGTGACTTTTAGGATGCTCAAGCCTAACATTAGCTGGCATAATGTTAGCTTATAACCAGCCATTGTTGTTTAGCTGGAGACATGTCTAATCTGCTGACAATAAATAAATGTGACAATAAAAGGGATAAACACACTTATGCACATTTTTGTGTGTTTAGAATAGAATAGAATAGAATAGAATAGAATAGAATAGAATAGAATAGAATAGAATAGAATGCCTTTATTGTCATTATACAGGATGTACAATGAGATTACAATGAGTTTGAGCCCTGATATCAGTTCAGGAGATGAGGCTCAGGGTGAGGAGGAAAAGGATGAGGTGGAAATGACGATGGAGTGTGAGCAGTGGTGGAGTAAGAGAAAGACCTAATGAGAAAGAGATGATGAAAATTTTGTATACAAATGTACAAATGTTAAATGGCCATATATAGTTTGAAAGGAGCTATTTATGGGCAGCACAGTGGTGTGGTGGTTAGCACTGCTGCCTCACAGCTAGAATGACATCTAGAAGGTCTGGGTTCGATTTTGCCTTGGCCTGGACCTCTCGCTGTGTGGAGTTTGCGTGTTCTCCCCGTGTCTGCGTGGGTTTCCTCCAGGTACTCCAGTTCCCTCCCACAGTCTAAAGACATGCAGTTACTGGGGTTAGGTTAACTGGTCACTCTAAATTGCTCATAGGTGTGAATGGTTGTCTGTCTCTGTGTGTTGGCCCTGCTGGCGACCTGTACCCTGCCTCTCGCCCTGTGTCAGCTGGGATAGGCTCCAGCCCCTCCACGACCCTGAACAGGATAAGCGGAAGAGAATGGATGGATGGAGCTATTTGTGGTCTTCAAATTCAAAGGAATGTATAAGGTGTAACACTCAAAAGTTTGGACACTCTAGGCGGAATAGAGATGCCCAGCTTGGCCACTGTATAAGTGGCCACTAGATGGCGGGGAAACATGGCGGCTTCCACAAACCGGCACCTATGTATTTTTTAATAGATTAATTCTATAAGTTTATGACAATGCATCAGTTTGTTGGAAGATGCAATTACACATTAATCAATGTATATTTATGAATACAACATTCTTTTTTTCTATTAAATAACTTCAGAAAATGACTTACTGTACCTTTAATATGAAGTGTGACTTTGCAGTTTAAAATGTCTGGCACTCTATGCCCTATGTTTCACATATCTACCAAAAGCTGTTAACTGCTCATGGAATAGAATACTGTCATTCTCTGCCTATTTCACAGATACAAACCACCAAAGCAGGAGATTTGTTTCTCAGCATTCTATTGTGATGTCATTATCTATCATATTAACCTGGTGATAGTGTGTTGACAGTGCGAGTGACAGTGGCTCAGGTAGTAGTGTGTTGTCATTAAGACATAATGTTGGTCAGCTTTTATTGTGAAGGGTGGACTCTTATTTTGGGGAGTGTTTGTCAGTTTCCGCTTCCTTTTTTGCTTTGTTTTGGTTTTCCGTCTTTGGTCACCGCATGGAGAAAGGCGAATCGGTCCGCAATTTTTTACATCCAAGCCATCCACCTTGTAAATGTCAAAGAGGCGATGTCGTAAGTGTACAATTTAATGATTAAGCATGTCAAGGTTGTATTAAGATGCATATTGTAAGGATATTCATTTGCATGTAAGATTATTTACTTATGTCTGTGTTTGTTTGGTACAGTTTTCACTCTGTCTGTGAAGTAATACAAGGAGCCACAGTAAAGAGAAAAGAATTAAGCTTACTACGACTCTTCATTTCTACGGGCAAGAGTTTAGCTGGTTGGATAGCTGCAGTTTACACTGCAGTGAAGACAACACAGGGAAAAGACGCTGAAGGTTGGCATTGTACTTTGTGGTGAAATGGATTCAAAACATAGTGATAAGAGTTCCGTCGTGAGCAGGAAAAGTTCACGGTCGTCTGCATCATCAGCTAGCTTGCTAACACAAGCACGCGCTAAGGCAGAGGCAGCAAAAGCGCGCCTTGCATTTGCAGATGAGGAAGCTAAAGCTAAAATAGAGAGAGCTGCTAAAGAAGCTGAAGCAAAGCTGGAAAAGGCAAAAATGGATGCTGAGTTAGAAACTCTCACTATGCGGAAAGAGGCAGCAGCTGCTGAAGCCGAAGCAGCTGTGTGGGAAGCAGCTGATGTGAAGAAAAAGTATATTTTAGTGGATGAGGTGGGGCCGTCAGAGGAAGATATAATGCAGCGAACAAGCGACTACGTCCAATCCCAAACTTCTGCACAACCCCCAGTTCAAGCGGCCACCCATACTAGCCCGTTAGCATTTCAGGCCCCCATCCTCCCAAGTGCGTCCGACCTTAGCCACCCTGCATTAGTCAAAGTAGGCTATGGTGATGGGTATGCGCCACCAGAAGCGAAGGTGGAAGCTGAGACTCCATACGGAGAATGTGACCAGTGGGGAAATTCAAGACCTTGTCACAATAAATTTAATGAGTACGAACAGCCTTCCCAGCTACAGTTTTCACAGACAGCTAAACATGATGCTCCTGCAACAGAACATCTAGCACGGTACTTAGCTCGGCGTGACTTGCTGAGTTCCTGTTTATACCAATTTGACGATAAGCCGGAAAACTTTCGTGCTTGGAAATCATCGTATAACAATGCCACCCTAGGGCTAGGCCTCACACCTACTGAGGAACTGGACCTCATGACTAGATGGCTCGGTAGAGAGTCGGGTGAACATGTGAAACGATTAAGGTCAGCACACATTACGAATCCAACCACAGCCTTCAGGAAGGCATGGGAAAGGCTGCAAGAGTATTATGCAGCACCTGAAGTGATTGAAAAGTCCCTTTTTAACCGACTTGACAATTTCCCAAAGGTTTCTGCAAAAGAGCACACAAGGCTACGGGAATTAGCAGATTTGCTAATAGAGCTACAATGTGCCAGGGAGGATGGCTACCTCCCAGCTTTGACCTATCTGGACACTGCACGCGGTATTGAACCCATAGTAGCAAAGCTGCCTTATGGGCTCCAAGAAAAATGGATTTCTGATGGTTCTAGGTTTAAGGACGAAAACCATGGACTATTTCCGCCATTTGAATTTTTTGCTAGATTTGTGTGTTACGAGGCACGTAAGAGGAATGATCCCAGCTTTTCTCTATTGAGTGCTACTAACTCACCTGTAAAGCCTGGAAAACCCTCCTTCAAAAGTACAAGAAATTCCATTATGGTTCACAAGACAGATGTTGTGTCAACAGCTTCAAACGCAAGTGGTCATGTGAAAAATACCAGCGACCCAAACAAGAACTGCCCAATACATGGCAAGCCACACCCACTCAAGCGGTGCAGAGCCTTCAGAGCTAAGAATTTGGAGGATAGGAAGATCTTTCTTAAGGAAAGAGGAATCTGCTTCAAATGTTGCAGCTCAACCACTCACGTGGCCAAGGACTGCCTAACTGTAGTCAAATGCATGGAATGTGATAGCATCAATCATGATTCTGCGATGCATCCAGGCCCTGCACCCCAAGTCAAGGTCCCCTTAACTCCACCACATGATGGCGGGGAGGGAGAAAGAATCGACAGTGCGAAAACCATTGTCGACTCCAGCTGCACTGAAGTGTGTGGTGCAGGACAAATCAGCCGCTCGTGTTCAAAGATTTGTCTTGCAAAGGTATATCCCAAGGATCAACGAGACAAAGCTATCAACGCTTATGTCATCCTGGATGAACAAAGTAATAGGTCGCTGGCAAGATCTAGTTTTTTCAAGCTGTTCAATGTCAAAGGTAAGCCTTGTTCTTACTACCTGAGAACATGTTCTGGCACAATTGAAACATCTGGCTGCAGGGCTGAAGGCTTTGTGATTGAGTCACTCAATGGTAAGGTCACAATCCCGCTCCCACCGCTTATTGAGTGCAATGACATACTCGATAATCGATCAGAAATTCCAACACCAAATGTAGCTCTCCACCACCCACATTTGGCCAGAGTGGCAGAGCACATCCCAGAGGTTGACCCTACTGCAGAGATCCTCCTGTTACTTGGCAGAGATATAATTAGAGTGCACAAGGTACGAGAACAAGTTAATGGCCCTCACCACGCCCCTTTTGCCCAGCGCCTAGATTTAGGTTGGGTGATAGTTGGGGAAGTCTGCTTGGGGAATGTGCAAAAGCCTACTGTCAACGCTTTCAAAACAACTGTGCTCGATAATGGCCGACCATCAATCTTCCAACCCTGCACAAATTTTTTGCAGATTAAAGAGCTGATACATAAAGCACCAGAGATGATATTGGGAAAGACTGTATTCAACCACACTGAACATGATGACAAGAGGGCATCTTCAATTGAAGACGAAATCTTCTTGAAGCTGATGGGCAAGAAAGTCTATAGAAATGATTCAAATAGTTGGGTAGCCCCTCTCCCATTTAGAAAGCCAAGACCTCGCTTGCCCAACAACCGAGAACAAGAGATGAAACGGTTTGCCGAGAACAAGAGATGAAACGGTTTGCATCACTCCAAAGAAACTTGACTAGGAAGCCAGAAATGCAAAAGCAGTATGTGGCTTTTATGGGAAAAATATTTGAGAATGACCATGCCGAAGTAGCACCACCATTGAGCCAAGGGGAGGAATATTGGTATTTGCCGACATTTGGCGTGTTCCACCCCCAAAAACCAGGCCAGATTAGGGTGGTGTTTGACTTGAGTGCCCAGCATTCCGGCATTTCTCTCAATGATGTGCTTCTCACAGGCCCCGACCTGAATAACTCACTCCTTGGAGTCTTGATGAGGTTCAGGAAGGAAAAGGTTGCGGTCCTAGCTGATATCCAGCAAATGTTTCATTGTTTCTTGGTCCAAGAAGAGCACAGGAATTACCTGAGATTCTTGTGGTACAAGGACAATGATGTGACAAAAGAAGTCATAGACTACAGGATGAACGTCCATGTTTTTGGAAACAGCCCATCCCCGGCTGTAGCTATCTATGGGCTTAGAAGAGCTATCAGGGAGGGTGCACAAGAACACGGCGCTGACACAGTACACTTTGTGGAGCGCCACTTCTATGTGGACGATGGCCTTTGCTCTGTACCAACTGAGGTTGAAGCTATTGACTTGCTCCGCAGAACGCAAGCTGCACTTGCTGAGTCGAATCTCCGGCTTCACAAGTTTGTTTCGAACAGTCAAGTGGTCTTGGAAGCTTTTCCACCTGAGGACTGTGCAGTAGATGTCGAAGACATAGATCTCAGTGGAGAAGCCGTGCCAGCCCAACGAAGCCTGGGCCTGCTGTGGGAAATAACGAGAGACAAGTTCACCTTCTACGTGTCCATTGAGACCAAACCTTTTACCCGCCGGGGGGTCCTATCTACAGTGAACAGTGTTTTTGACCCCTTGGGGTTTCTGGCCCCTGTAACAATCCAGGGAAGAGCTCTCCTCAGAGAACTCACAGCAGAACTATCTGATTGGGACACACCACTACCTAGAGATAAACTAAGCAAATGGCAAGACTGGCGGGACTCGCTCCAGGATTTAAGACACCTTCATATACCAAGAGTGTATACAGCAGCTTCTCTGGCCAAAGCATTTCATACAGAGCTCTGCATGTTCTCCGATGCCTCCACTAAGGCCATTGGTGCTGTGGCATACTTGAAGGTTGTACAAGAAGACGGTCGAGTTCACATTGGTTTCATCATGGGCAAATCGAAACTTGCACCTCAGTCTGAACCGACCATTCCAAGACTGGAGCTATGCGCAGCAGTCTTGGCCATGGAAATGGCAGAGCTAATCCACGATGAGTTGGACTTGAGGCTGGATTCCACCAAGTTCTACACTGACAGCAAAGTGGTCCTTGGCTATATATACAATGAATCCAAACGCTTTTATGTCTATGTACACAATAGAGTTCAGCGTATTCACCAGAGCACAAGACCGGAACAGTGGCACTACGTGCCTACGAAAGACAATCCTGCGGACCATGCATCTAGGTCGGTTCCTGCTTCACGCTTGATGCAGACAACATGTTTCACTGGACCTGACTTTCTGCTCAAACTTACCAGTGATCCCAAACCGGCGCAGTCATTTGACTTGGTCGAACCAGAACTCGACGTTGAAATCCGTCCACAAGTGAGGACTTACGCCACACAGCTACATGGGAGAAGCCTCGGCACGGAACGGTTTAAGAGGTTCTCAAAGTTCAGTAGTCTTGTCCGTGCAGTAGCCCTCCTAATTCACATTGCAAGGTCCTACAAGTCTTCTGACAGCATGGACAACTGTAAAGGATGGCATAAATGCCATCTGTGGCACACGCCAGATGGACTGTCACGAGCAAAAGAAGTTATCATTGGAGCTGTTCAGAGGGGAGCGTTTGCAAAAGAGTTGGAGGCTTTGGAGACAAACAAGCCGGTCCCTCGAAACAGCAGCCTTGGTCACCTTAGCCCAGGGATACTCAACTTGATCTAGCCGAGGGCCACATTTGGAAAATGAGAAGTGGCCGAGGGCCAGCCATTAAACTACATTCATATAAAATGAGCAAACTTTAAAAAAGACTGATAGCTTGTGCTCATATTTTGATGCATTTTATTAGCTCCACTGCAATTCAGCAAGATATATTTTGAACCATCTTGAACAGCATAGCTGGAACGTTTCCTATTATGCAGGCAAATATTGGACAAATTCAAAAATGAAAATGATTATTAACAGTTCTTAGGCATAGAATGAACATATTTCAGCTCTTTTGGTGTGAAAGCTGTTTATAAAATATATTAAACACATAACTGCACAGTGCAAGCCACCAAATGTTGGAATAGTTCAGAAATACAATTAAAAAAAAAAAAACTGCTTTACTATATTTCAGTTATTTTAAAGTTTGGAACAGACAGCACAGGTATGTAATCAGATGTTTATGTTTTAACCTCTTCATGCATCACATACTATTAGTTACTGACTACATGCTTAATGTGAGGTAACACATCTCATTTCCTTTGAGAGCTTACTGAAGTTTGGTTTCTGAGAGGTCAAGGCAATATGCAAGCACTGGTTGAGATGTGAGTCGGTGAGTCTATTGCGCTTTTTGTCCTTAATTAGATTCATCACTGAAAACCCCGACTCGCATATGTAAGTGGATCCGAACATTGTCAAAATGTATATAGCGAGTCTTTTAGAGTTCGGATACTGATGAACAGAGTGTGCCCAAAATTCACACAGTCTCTCCTCTCTGAACCTGGCTTTTAGGACATCATTAGCCTGCATCTGGACCAGTTCCAGCTGGAAAGCGCCCTCACTGATAGCAGGCACAGCGTTTTTTGCCTCTGCTGGGCAGCTCCCGGTGACAGCAACGGCGAACGGGTTGCGCACAAACAGTAGCAGTTGCTGTGGGATTTTGAAGTTGTGAAACCGCGATCTGAAGTTCTCTGACAGATTTTTTAACAGTGCTACCATTCGTGACAGCACAATCCCATTTGTAGGAACATCACGCAGGGTATGGAAGTGAAGTTTTTCCCCTCTATGTCCATCACGAATACGCCCAAGGTTGTCTGAAAAGCGCTCACTTTTTCAAAGAGCTCTCCCACATTCGAATCCCCACCTTGGAGCTGCAGGTTAAGATGGTTCAAGTGATTAGTGATATCACACAGAAATGCAACCAGAGCCACAGATTCCTGATCTTGCATAAACTGAGAGAACTCATCTGCTTTCTTTGTTTTTTGACCGGAAAGAAATTCTGTGATTTCTTTGCGCAGTGCAAAGAAGCGCTGTAGGACTCGCCCCCTGCTCAGCCATCTGACATCATTGTGCTGTAGTAGGTCTGAATATTGAGCTTCTTGCTCCTGTAGTAGCATTTTGAAAAGCCGGTGCTGTAAACTTGAAGTTGAGCGAATGTGATTTACAATTTTGATCACTGTGTCCATCACTCCTTTCATTTCACCAGACAGTTTGGCACACAACACCGTCTGGTGAATGATGCAGTGTAGTGAACTAACTGTGGGGTGGTCCGCTATGAGACGTGATGCTAAGCCCCTCTCTCGTCCTATCATAGATGGCCCACCGTCAGTTACAAGGAGGTTGATTTTATCCAGCTCCAGAGAATTCTTATCAAAGAAACTTTTCATAGAATTGTACATGGCCTCACCTGTTGCATTGCTCTTGATGGGCAAAAGGCACAGCAGCTCCTCTTTGAAAAGCTTCCCGTTAAAATATCTCACAAACACGGACAGCTGTGCAGTGTCTGTTGCATCTGTAGACTCGTCCATAGCTATTGACATGTAATCCACACACTTCAGTTCAGCAAGTAAAGTAGAAAAACTGTCCTCATACAAAGTTTCTAGTCTCCGTGCCGCCGTTGAATCCGAAAGCTGAACCTGCTTCACGCGGTTAACGATGTCATCTTTGTGTTTGTCACCGGCAAACAACTCCTCCACGATTCCCAAAGTGCACACTTTCACAAGCTCAGCGTCCACAAATGGCTTGCCCTTTTTAGCCAGCTCCCAGGTTACACGCAGTGAAGCAGCGGTGGCTTTTTCAGCAGCAGTAGTGGAAGTCGTCAAGATTGTTGATGTGGTAGCATAAGATAACTTTAAGGCCTCAGTCTTGTCTTTTCGTGCAATGCTACCAACCGGGAAAGCTGCACTGAAGCTAGCATGTTTTGACTCGTAATGCCGCTTAATGTTAGCAACTTTGCATACAGCAACTGTCTTTTGGCAAATTAAACACAACGGTTTTGCGTTGGCATGAGGTGGCAAAATGAATGCAAAATCATCTGTCCATTTGTTATTAAACTGTCTGTTTTCGACGTCAACTTTTCTCCGCTTACTAACCTCACTCATTTTTTGCCAAGATATTCATTTAAGGACACGTCTTTTCCTCGCAGATCAGCAGTGATTCTTGACCTGCGCAAACTGTTCACTACCTTAAAGGCCCAAATCATTAGGACCTAAAGGGCCGTGTACAAACTAATGATTCTGTCTTACAGACAGTTCACTTTGTGAACACAAGGGGGAATTATTCAGCATTTGTTACACAATAAAAGGGAAAATTATTTTAATTTTGAGCAATTACAAGAAATGGCCGCGGGCCGGTCACCAGCCAATCACGGGCCGGATTTGGCCCGCGGGCCGTGAGATGAGTATGACTGCCTTAGCCCAATCTTGAAGAACAACATTATCCGTCTCGGAGGTAGACTGAGAAATGCTGACCTGAACATCGGAGAAAAGAACCCAATAATTCTCCCGAAAGATAGCCATGTTTCCTTGTTGCTCGTCAGACATTATCACACTCAGGTTAAACACCAGGGCCGCCACTTTACAGAAGGTGCCGTCAGAGCAGCAGGGCTATGGCTCCTGGGAGGGAAGAGGCTTGTCAGTTCAGTCCTACACAAGTGTATAACCTGCCGTAGGCTCAGAGGCAAGCTGCAGGAACAACGCATGGCAGACCTGCCACCAGAGCGCCTTGCCACTTGCTCTCCTTTCTCATATGTGGGGTTGGACGTCTTTGGACCCTGGTCCATCACTGCCAGACGTACAAGGGGAGGACATGTTGAGAGCAAGCGGTGGGCTATATTGTTTTGCTGTATGAGCTCCAGAGCCGTGCACATCGAGGTTATTGACTCAATGGACACTTCCAGCTGTATCAATGCTATAAGGCGATTTTTTGCAATAAGAGGACCCGCCAGGCAACTAAGATCTGATTGCGGGTCAAACTTCGTGGGGGCTTGCAAGGAACTTGGAATGAGGGAGGATGGATCAGATACCCCTGTGCAAAGATTTCTAAGCCAGCAGGGGTGTACGTGGGTCTTTAACCCGCCACATGCTTCTCACATGGGTGGTTCTTGGGAACATCTGATTGGTGTGGCTCGAAGAATTCTCGACTCCATGCTTCTAGAACAGCACTCTCGCTTAACCCATGATGTTCTGTGCACTCTAATGGCAGAGGTGACTGCGATCATAAATGCACGGCCACTAATCCCAGTTTCAACCGATCCAGAGAATCCATTCATTCTATCACCTTCAATGCTCCTGACTCAGAAAATAGGAGTCCCTCCTCCACCAGGAGACTTTACAGGCAAAGACCTCCTCACCAAACAGTGGAAACAAGTACAAAGTCTTGCCAACAAGTTCTGGAATCGTTGGAGAAGAGATTACTTGTTTACCTTGCAACTCCGAAAGAAATGGACAAAGTTCTACCAAAACCTACAAGTAGGAGACATTGTTCTTCTCAAAGATAGTCAAGCTGCTCGCAACAGCTGGCAAATGGCTATGATCACAAAGACCTTCCCTGGAGATGATGGAAGGGTGAGGAAGATGGAAGTAAAGACCACAGTCCAAGGTCATTCAAAGATATTCTTTAGACCAGTTTCAGATGTTGTGTTGCTCCTAGCTAATGCTAATAACCAGAAAACTGCTGCTACTATGAGTTCATAGTTCAGCTAAGTAATGACCTCACAGAGGCCAGGCGGGGAGTGTGTTGTCATTAAGACATAATGTTGGTCAGCTTTTATTGTGAAGGGTGGACTCTTATTTTGGGGAGTGTTTGTCAGTTTCTGCTTCCTTTGTTGCTTTGTTTTGGTTTTCCGTCTTTGGTCACCGCATGGAGAAAGGCGAATCGGTCCGCAATTTTTTACATCCAAGCCATCCACCTTGTAAATGTCAAAGAGGCGATGTCGTAAGTGTACAATTTAATGATTAAGCATGTCAAGGTTGTATTAAGATGCATATTGTAAGGATATTCATTTGCATGTAAGATTATTTACTTATGTCTGTGTTTGTTTGGTACAGTTTTCACTCTGTCTGTGAAGTGATACAAGGAGCCACAGTAAAGAGAAAAGAATTAAGCTTACTACGACTCCTCTTCATTTCAACGGGCAAGAGTTTAGCTGGTTGGATAGCTGCAGTTTACACTGCAGTGAAGACAGGTAGAGCAGGTAGAGCAGGTAGAGCAGGTAGAGCAGTTCATCTACAAATCAGAAGGTCAGTAGACTGAACTTCCAGTTCATGCATCAAAATTTCCTTTGCGCAAGATACTGAACCCTGGGTTGCCACTGATGCATCAATCAGAGTGTGAGTGTGCGTGAATGGTAGATATAGCGCTATATGAATGTGTGTGAGACTGGGTGAGTGAGACTTGTAGTAGAAAGCATTTAGATTTTTTTAAGTAAAAAAGTGCTTTATAAGTACCAGTCCATTTACCATGTTATCATCTATTTTCCACAGGCACCACATATCTCATCTCTGGTGCTGATTCATAGTTCTGTATCTATGTATTCTATATCATAGCGTATACCCTCCTGTAGACCCACCACCTGCAGGAGGCCTCGGAGGGGTCAGGTACAATGTGTGTCAGGTGGAGGCCCTAATGGACCCATCCCTGGCTATCGGGACATGGAATGTCACCTCTCTGGTGGTTAGAGAGCCTGAGCTAGTGCGTGTGGTTGAGAGATACCGGCTTGATGTATTTGGGCTCACCTCAACGCATGGCTTGGGCTGTAGAACCAGTGTCCTGGAGAGGGTCTGGACTCTGTTGTGGAATGCCGGACCAGCTCATTATCTTCTCAAGGATATTCAAGTGTACGTGGGAGTTTGCCCATTCAGTCTACATGTGTTTTGTGGACTTGGAGAAGGCATTTCTTCAAGTCGCTCAGGGTGCTGCATTAGTATGGGGTGTGTGGACCTTTTTTGCTGACCATTCAGTCCCTGTACAACTGCTGCTAGAGCTTGGTCCATATTGCCGGCTATAAGTGGTGCTCGTTTCCTGTGGGTGTTGGACTTCGCCAGGGCTGCCCTTTGTTTTGTCGATTTTGTTCATAATTTTTATGGACAGAATTTCTAGGAGTAGCCAAATGGCAGAAGGCTTATGCCTTGGCTTCAGAATCTGATCTCTGCTTTTTGTGGATGATGCTGTCCTGGTGGTTTCATCAGGAGGTGGCCTACAGATTGCATTGGAACAGTTCGCAGCTGAGTGTGAGGCCATGGTCCTCAGCTGGAAAAGGGTGGCATGCCCACTCTGGCTCAGGGACAAGTTGCGGCCCCAGGTGGAGGAGATTAAGTATCTCCGGGTCTTGTTCACGAGTGACAGGAGATGGTTGCAGGAGATTGACGGACTGATTGGGGCTGCATATGCCATGGTAAAGAGGGAGCTGAGCGTGAAAACGCAGCTGTCGATTTACCAGTCAATCTACATCTCTACCCTCATATGGTCGCGAGCTTTAGGTAGTGACTGAAAGAATAAGAGTGTGAGAAATGACTTTCCTTCAAAGGGTGGCTGGCATCTCCCTTAGAAATAGGGTGAGGAGTGCAGACATTTGGGAGAGGCCCAAAGTAGAGCTGTTGCTCCTCCACATTGAAAGTAGCCAGTTGAGGTGGTTCCGGCATCTAACTAGGATGCCTCCTGGGCACTTCTTGGGTAAGGTGTTCCAGGAGCAGGGCAGGGCAGAACCAAGACATGCTGGAGAGATTATATCTCTTCGCCAGAGCAATCACCACCCTGAACTCACACACTCACCCACTGTAACTGTGCAATATTATATTATTCATACGGAACAATATCTGACATTCCTATATTGTGTAATATCCAGTATTCATTCACTAGTGCAATATTCATTCACCAAGTGCAATATTCATCATCTTCATTATTATATGTATACACATATTTACTTTTCTTACAATGTACAGATGCACCAATGTATGTATATATTTTTATACATTCTATTTTTTGCATATTTTACACATTGTTTATTTCTGTATATCTCTTGATTATATTGATCATACTAGATTATAATATTTTTATAATATTTTTATTTTAGAGAGTTTCTGTTACATGGCACTGAACAGGAGTGGCCCTCCAATCTCATTGTACATCCTGTATAATGACAATAAAGGCATTCTATTCTATTCTATTCTATTCTTTGCTGGCCTGGGAACATTTTGGGATCCCCCGGACGAGCTGGAGGAGGCGGCTTGGGAGAGGGAGGTCTGGGCTTCTCTGCTTAGGCTGCTGGCCCCATGTCCTGGCCCCAGATAAGAGGAAGAAAATGAATGGATGGATGGATGGATCATAGAGTATATAAGTATGTATGCATGTTGTCAATAAGACTAGAGGCCAACTTCAAGCCCATCGCACAAGTCTCCATCAAGTGCGGGATTTGCCAAGGAGATGCTCTGTCGCCCCTACAGTTCTACATAGGCCTGAATCCCCTCAGCCAGATCATTAACAAGACTGGCTATGGATACTGACTACAAAATGGAGCAAACATCAGCCACCTCCTGTACATGGATGACATCAAGCTGTACACCAGGAGTGAACAAAACATCGATTCACTGATCCACACCACGCAGATCTACAGCAATGACATTGGAATGTTATTTGGACTGGAGAGTTGTAGTTGGATGGTAACAAAGAGAGGGAAGGTAGTCAGAACTGAGGGGATTGCATCACCAGAAGGCAACATTGCAGACAATGAGGTCAGCTACAAGTACCTGTCCTCAATGGCTGTAGCTCAGGAGGTAGAGCAGGTCACCTACTTATCGTAAGGTCAGCGGTTCGGTTCCTGGCTACTCCAGGCTGCATGCCAATGTATCCTTGGGCAAGATACTTAACCCCAAGTTGCTCTCCGACGCAACCGTTGGAGTGTGAATGTGTGTGAATGTTAGATAATTAAAGCACTTAGCTTAGTTAATCATGGACGTGCTTGTATGAATGGGTGTGCATGGGTAAATGTAAACATGTTGTATAAACCATTTACCTTGGAATCCCACAAGCAAATGGAAACCATCAAGAGGTCACTAGGAAAGCTGCAACTGTGAAGTACCTGCAGAGAGTAACGCAAGTCCTGAAGAGTCAGCTGAATGGGAAGAACAAGATTCAGGCAATCAACACCTATGCCCTGCCAGCTGTCACGATACCCTGCTGGGATAATAAGCTGGCCAAAGGAAACAGAAGCCACTGACATCAAGACAAGAAAGCTCCTTACCATGCATGGAGGGTTTCACCCGAAATCCAGCACCCTGAGACTGTTCACTAAGGAAGGAAGCAAGGAAGGAAGGAAGGAGGCAGAGGACTAGTGAGTGTCCACTATCCTAGATAAAACAACAAAGATCTATGAAAACATCAGGAAGATGGCTGCAAAGGACATGTGCTTAGTGAGTTATTCAAAACCTCGAAACCTGAGAAAGAACAGGAACCATCATGGAAGGACAGGGCTCTGCATGGCATGTACCACCATCAGATAGAAGAAGTGGCTGATATAAAAAAATCCTACCAATGGCTAGACAAAGCAGGGCCAAAACACAGCACAGAGGCACTAATCATGGCAGCACAGGAACAAGCTCTAAACACAAGATCAACAGAGGCTAGGGTGACCACACAAGGCAAGATCCCAGGTGCAATTTGTGCAGAGATGGCCCTGAAACAATCCAGCACATAACAGCAGTATGCAAAGTGCTAGCAGGTAGGGCATACATGGAACACCATAAACAAGTGTCTAGTATACAGCAGGGGTATTCAAATAAAATTTAAAGAGGTACAGTCAGACAAAGGTGCCGTTTACACGAGACCGTTTTCATTTTGAAACGGCGTCGTTTTGATGCGTTTCGGCCTTGCGTTTACACGACAACGGTGTCGTTTTGATGCGTTCCGCCCTTCTCTTTACACGACAACAGAGTGAAAACGATGTGTATCGGAAACGGGGTCCAGAGTGGAGTGTTTCAGAAATGCACCGGCTTGCGTTCTCGTGTAAACACTTGAAACCGCGGTGATTTGAAAATGCTCGACTCGCACATGCGCACTATGGTTGCGACGGCCACAGTTTTTCTCGCACGCGCAAATTGATAAACAGTACTCGCAGATTCACGAGTGCTTCTTATGCTTTTCTTGTGTTTTTACCGTTTTGTAATTCAGCGTTGTGTGCAGCAGCGATGCAACCTCATCGTCAGTCCACACAAAACCTCTCACATTGGCCGTTTTGTAAGTAATGAATAATTTGCCGCACTACCTACTGTGTCACTCCACGCATGCGCGTCTTGCATAAACAAACTTTGCAAAGAGAAAACCAAAGCCAACTTGTGGCCTGGCATGGGAACTACATCGTTTCCATCATTTCACGTCATCGTGTAAACGCGGATCGTTTCTGAAACGCCATCGTGTAAACGAAAGGCTGAAACGCATCAAAACAACACCGTTTCCAGTGAAAACGGCTTCGTGTAAACAGCACCAAAGTTTCATGAGGCCAAGGTCTGGAAGTCCAACTATTTAATGTCACATATGTGTGTGTGTGTGTGTGTGTGTGTGTGTGTGTGTGTGTGTGTGTGTGTGTGTGTGTGTGTGATGCACCCCCCATTCCCCCCACCCCACCCCCCACCCAACCATATTGCCATCCTGGCTTTAAATGTGCGATATGCTTAGCTACTATGCAGAGGTTTTCCAACCTCATACTGTGCCCCCGATTATGGGGCAAAATATGAGAATATTTTTTTTTTCTCTCACCTATCCTATTGTTATTTTTTTTCACTTTACTTTCCCTCCCTACTACAGTAGTGCCTGTATAATGGCTGCATGACCGCAGACACCTGTCTCCCCCCTGTTTGTTCTGTTGTTTGTATTCTTCTTGGATGGGTGTTCTGGAATATACCTTTCGTTGTATACTTGTGTACAATGATAACAACGTTGAATCTAAACTAAATCTAATCTAATATAGTAATAATTTTGGATTTTACATTATAGTTTAGTCTTAGTTTTCAGAGTGGTTTTGCTTGTTTTTATTAGTTTTCATTTTTGGTTTCATGCTTAGTTTTAGTTTAGTTTTTGTTCATTTTAATTTTTCATACTTTGTTAGGTGTAAGAGTGACTATTGTGTAGTAATAATTCATCAAAAGATACCATTTGAAAAACTGCATTCAACAACCAACTGTTACCAAAATAGCAGCATTGTGTGCTTAATGTGTGTAATATTAAGGACACACATGAACATCAACAGGGAGAAACAAAGAAAAATATGAACTCCAAAATTGAATAAACTCTACAACAAACTTCATCGTCAGTACAGTACACATGGTGTATAACATCAGAACACAGCGAATGTTTGACAAAAACAAACTGAACTTTTGAAGGAATCAAAGCTCAAATCCAGCTGCATCCTGATGTTCTCACCACATGAAGCTGCTTCTGTTTTGGAGCTGCTCGGAGAGCTAGCTTTGCGGCTTCTGTACACAACCTACGGAAGTAGCCAATCATTTACGCTTGTGTAGGTGGATTATGTGTGTTAATTACCTTGCGGTCACTTGCTGGTGTTTTATATGCGGTGCCGGCTGGGACTTCTTTTGGTCCTCACTCTTTGTGCTCAGTTTTTTTTTTTTGGCTGCAAACATATTTGTCCTTGTTTTTTCACTTTCTTCATTCTCTCACATCCATTCCGATAGTTTCAGCAGTCTCCCTCCAGGAATTTGCTGACATTTGTGAGTCCTTATATTGATGCTTTGATTATTATTACTGACTGTTTTTTTATGACTGATAAATTCAAACACTGCAGTGAAAAGTAGCCTGAAACGCACAAGGACTGAACAGGTTAATCACAATGTTGTGGGCTGTGTGGACCCGACCTGTAGTTCGAGTTCTCCGGAGGTGCACATCAGGTTACATCGTATGATCCGAACAGTTTCTGTAGCCATTGTGTGCTTCTCAGGTGGACTTTGGTGTTGGTGGTTTTCCGAATGAGAAGTGTTCCACACATATTTTCATCGTCCACAACAAGACACTCGCTTCTATCTGTCTGGCTATCATACTCAAATAAACCCCTTTATGGGACTCTGTGGCTTTCTCGGCAGACCGCTGCAATTACTTTGTCGACCAGCGCGGTGAGCACGCACACAGTTGCCCGATAGCACTCCCAGCTTAAACTGCTAGAGCAGAAAAAATTATTTCATATATTACCACAAGGGTTTTAAATAAAATAACAAAAACAAAGGTTTATCTATAATTTCAGATAGTTTATTTAGCTTTGTAAACTCACAGTACAGTTTTAGTTAGTTATTGTTTTTTGCTTTTAATTATAGTTTGCTTGTTTTTTTTCCTTTTTTGGCCACAGCGGCTTTTTTGTGACAGTGGAGAGAGACAGGAAATGGGGGAAAGATACAGGGGAAGACACGCAGGCAAATCGGCGGCGGGCTGGGCCGGGACGCGAACCCGGGCCGCCCTCACCGCAGCGCGGCGTGTATATGCAGTCACCGGCTTCATCACTAAGCCACCAAGGCACCCCTAATTATAGTTTTTATTTATTTCAGTTAATGAAAATATTTTTTCACTTTCAGTTTTCATTATTTTGTTTGTTTTTGTTAACTATAATAACCCTGTTTGTTTACCGGCCGGTAGGAACCAGCTTGGTGGTATCACGTGGTATGGCCAAACTCGCATGCAATTGATCAGTGGGTTTCCTTGGACACTTCACCACTACCTTAAGGACTGTAAAAGCTGCACAGGTAAACCAGAAAGCAAGATTTTAAGTGGTCATTTCTGTTTTGGTATTAGGTTCGGGTCCGCATGAGACATCATTTTGGTCCGGATCCGGACCGAAGTCTGCCTATTAGTGACCTCTGGTATACAGGAACATCTGTGCTGAATATGACCTGGAAGTCCAAGGTCAAAATGGGATACATCTCCACAGGTGGTCGAAAATGACAGGGCTAAGATCCAGATACAGACGGACAAATGTGTGATGGCTTACCAACTGGACATAGTAGTGGTGGACAAGCAGAGAAAGAAAGCCATAATGATAGACGTTGCAATACCAAATGATTGCAACATCAAGAAGAAGGAAGGTGGAAGGTGAAGGTAACAGTGGTCCCCGTGGTAATCTGATCACTCGGAGCAGTGACCCCCAAACTTGGAGAATGGCTCCAGCAGATTCCAGGAATGACATCCAAGACTCTGTCCAGAAGAGTGCAGTCCTAGGAACAGCTAAGATACTGCGCAGGACCCTTAAACTCCCAGGCCTCTGGTAGAGGCCCAAGCTTGCATGGAGGCATTAATTAGTGTGACACACCCCACCTACATGTGACACAGCTGCTGTCATTCCCATTCAGACGGGACAAGCAGCTTATGATGGTAAGATATGTTCCTCTGTCACCTTCTGGTAAACTAAGCTAGCAGCTGAAAATATTATGTTAATCAGGAATTAAAGCTGAAAATACAAAATTAATGCGTTAGTTATGATGAAGGATATTGTTAATAGGCTTGTGACTAATTTCAGCCTGTGATAGATTAGATTATAAATCATCAATATTAACGGTGTTTCTTTCATCCACATGTTACAGAGATTTGTAGCCCTGCTGTGTCCACTAAGCCAATGCCCCTTGTTTCCCATTTTAAAGGTGCGTTTTATCTGTTTTATTCATTTTCCTGTGTGCTTGTGATGCCCAGAGGTCAAGTTGGTGGACAAGTGGATCCTGTTAGCCTGAGTTGGTTGCCAGTTTGGCAAGTTATCCAAAAGGACTGTGATGCATATAGTTTTCAAATCACCAAAACAGTAAGGTAAGGAATATACAGTCTGTTTATTTTAGTTTCAATATTTCTTTATTGAATTATTTTTCTAAGCCAAAATGTTAATGTGTTTTCTCCTGGTAGTATAAGAGGTTTGTTTACATTTGTCAAGCTTGGATTAGATGATGTTGATCACAATTACAAGCACAACCCACTGTATTCAACACCTGCAAATACACCACATGCCAGTTACGTGAACTTATTGGTGAATTAGGAAGCCATATTGGTGAGTCTATAACTGGCCACCTTTTAGCCTGCCAACCATCTCTCACTGCACAACCTCCCCTTGCTAACCCAGCTGCAGCTGAGACATTAAACGCAGCTGCTGACCTGTCCAAGGTGAGTTTGATAGTCAGACCTGACATCAAAGACCTACCCATGTACCATGGTGATGGAGTACTCCATTCAGGAGTGGATTGATATAGTGGATGTGTATTTCCACAAAAGAGGGCTGTTAATTAGTGATCAAGAGGAGGAAATTCTGAATCGTCTGCTTGGCAGAGCAAAAAATAGTTGGGGAAACATCAGTAGACTACTGGGTTAGACTAAACACAGCTGCTAAAGTAGCCAACAGACATTTAAAGCGCCGAGGTGGTAAAATAGACAATACGGACTCAGAGATTGCCATGTTAGGAACTGCCCAGATCCTAACTTTAGCTGTGGTTTCAATTGTAAACCCATCAGCAAATGGTCATTAGCTGAGGTGCAGGAAGAGATTGATGAACATCAGAGAGTGTACCAATCTAAAAAGTCGGCTGCAAACATGACCAAAGTACATCCTCTCCACGTTGCTATTGCTGTAGTAGTTAGCAAACCCCCACCATGTGACGCAGCGTACGTTAACACAGCCAAGATAACTAATCCTGCTAAGCCAGGTAAAGCAGCAGCCACCAAGTCTAATGCACTGGAGAGAGTGCTAGAATGTACAAACAACCTGCACTTGTCGCCACTAGACTGCAACCCCCATCATTCAGTCGTCAGTCACCATGCAGAGTCTGTGGACACAGTTCACACTCAGAACAAACGGACTGTATGAGAAAAAAAAATGTTTGGGCAGTTTGGAAGTTGGGCACCAACGACAGGACTGTCCTAAACCTCGCACTACCCAGTCAGACAGTACTCCACTGCTTCAGGGAAACTAATGTACTCACACATGGGAGGGAGCAGTGTGAGCAATAGAGATGAACCCCTGAAAACTGACGATACACAATCTGTATGCCATGCCCGGCGGTGAAGACAGAGATGCTAGTGGTGGAGGGTCTCTGGAGCCTTAATGGGCAACTGACAGGTCACCTCTGGTGGTCTGGCTGGTGGCTGCCGACAGCAATGGAACCCCAGAGACACCTGTAATGTTGGACCCTTGGACTTTGGCTCAGAAGGCTCGGAAGATGCTCAGGACACTTGGACGGCGCGGGACCCTCTGGCTCTGGCTCTGGACTTTCTGGTGGAGGGGAACACATTGGTTACAGACTCTCCAGACTCTCTGGCAGTGCGGGCCCCATCGGCTCCAGCCAGGGTGAAGACTCTGGCTAAGTAAGATTGCAGTAACGTGTCAGATTAGAGTAACACGTTACTCTAATCTGACTACTTTTTTGGTAACAAGTAACTATTTGAAATCTAGTAATCAGATTAAAGTTACTTATCCAAGTCACTGTGCGTTTCTATTTTTGTCATTTTCCTTAGTAAAAAGATATATTTTTGCTTTCTTCTTGCATCTCAGGGAGTGACGTCTGGCCGATGCGACAATTAAGTCACGTTTTCAGTATAAGGACAATAACAGCACACAGCTATTATTGTCGTAAACAATGGAAGAAGGAGAGAGTTTTCTAGCTGGAAATACAGGCACTATTTTGAGTTTGTGTCAGCTAATGATGACAATATCAAGGTCAGTTGTACACGCTGTGCTGGCTATCTAGCTTCAAAAACACTATGTCAAATTTGAAGAAACATTTGGAGTCGCAGCACTGCACAGTCAGACTTACAGAGCAAGTCCCACTAGGTGCAAAGCAGAGAGCTGTGACTAATGCATGAGGCCCCCATCCACCCAAACAACAAAAACTGGACTTCGGTGCAAAAGCAGTAAGTGGGGGAGACTTGAAGATGTTGGTTAGACAGTATGTAGTAGAGGAAATGCTGCCCTTAAACACAGTTGACTTGCCCTCATTTCGTGGTTGTCATTTTTATGCTGAGGCGGGTGGACGGGGGGTATTGCCAGTGTTGTGCCAGAAAGTGATTGTCTGCCATAAAGTGATTTTGATGTTTCTATGTGCTTTTATGTGTAATGTCTTTGCTTACATTGGTAAATAGAGTGCAGTCCACTTGATTTATGAAAGGCTTATATATAATATGAAGAAATAACCTGTTTTGCAAGAATCTTTAGGAGTCTGTTTTATTGTACATACATTATAATCAATCCAGTGCTTTTTGGCCACATAAAATGTCTTAATGGAACTGTGATGTTATATTTGTTGTGATTTCTGCAGCCTTCTTAGCCACATTTCTGTTTAAAAAGACATTTTAATGTCAGTGACAGTTTTTACCTTGATAAAAAACAAATATATAAAAGTTACTTTGCCAAAAACTGGTTACAGCTTCTGCCTTGTGATAGAAATGCTGTTTCTTGATATCATTCATGAGAGATATGTTTGACATGTTTCACAGTCATTTACAGCCATTTAAATACAGGCAATCATTTTTGGCAAAATAATGGAAATTGCTTTTTGGCAGACGATCACTTTTTGGCACAACACTGGCAGCTGTTGAATGTAACTAATAAAGTAACTTGTAATCTAACTTAGTTACTTCCAAAATTAAGTAATCAGTAAAGTAACTAAGTTACTTTTTAAAGGAGTAGTCAGAAATCCGATTACTTTTTAATATAACTATGCCATCATCAGAGATGTATAAAGTACTGGAGTAGAGGAGTGGAGTAGAAGTACAAGTACTATATAAAAAAATTGACTTGAGTAAAAGTTGAAGTGTTCTTTCAACACCATACTCAAGTGGAAGTACAGAAGTACTCAATTTTTTTGGTACTTAAGTATTGCAAGTAGAAGTATTTCAAAAATTGCTACTCAAGTACCGAAAGTACAAGTACAAGTAAAAGTACAAGTACTGTGTATATTAAAGAAAGGCAGTCAAAAGTTTGATTATCATTGTTTATATACTTTCAAACATTTGAAAGGCACAATGTATTTGGCTGAAGCTGGAGTACAATGATAAAAGGCCATACAAGTGTTTACAAAAAAACAAACACAAATAAAACATCTCAAAAGGCCAGAGGGGCAGCACAGAGCAGCTAAAAGACAAACCTGGACAAGGTGTTCCTGGAACGTCATCCATCTCGATATCGGACAGTAAGCTGACGCGTTCTGTCCTCAATACTTGCAAGCAACAGCGCAAAAGGCGGAGACGAAGCCTGCGTTTTTTTTTTTAGGCTTGATCGCTCAAATCGCCCAATGATGAGCCAGCTTCATAAACCGTGACAGCGCCATCTACTGCTCTGGCATTGATACTATGACTTGGGGATGATTAATAAGGTTTTCATAATAGTAACGAGTAACGATTCAGCACGTGAAAAATGTATCGGAGTAAAAGTATTAAATTAATCAAAAATATATAGTGGAGTAAAAGTGAAAGTAGGGGAAAAAATATGTACTCCAATAAAGTACAGATACTGCATTTTAGTACTTAAGTACAGTACTTTACATGTCTGGCCATCACTGCTGAGGACATTGCAACTGCTAGTGGCAGCGCAACGAAGAGCACTTGTGATGCAGGTTGCATGAGAGGCTGTGGTGGTACAGGTGAGGATGATACAGGCGGAGGCTCTGATTGCCCTGATTGCTCTGACTGAGACAAAGTCTCTGACGACTCAGACAACAATGTTAAAGATTCTGAGGATTCCAGCAGAGACTTAGATAAGGGTGAAGGCTCCGGTTGAGATGCTGCAATGACTGATTCCAAAGATTGACGAAGCACTGCAGTAGACTGTGCTGAAAACAGAAGAGGTGATACTGCAATGCTGCAGCTGCTGGTGACTGGGGTGACTGTGAAGGTCCTGCTGCAGCTGCAGGTGAAGCTGCATGCGCTGAAGGCTGGCATGACTGACAAGGAAGCCCAGAACCCTTGGCAGGGCACAAAGCCATCTTCAGGATGCAGGAGCCAATTGGTCCCTCCCACCCATGGAACAGATATGAGTGCAGGAGCTAACTGGTCACCTGCCGCCCCCACCCTTGGAACAGGGTTGGGCACAGAGAGCCCAGGGACTGGGGAAGCCTTGACTGGAGCTACAGTCTCAGAGGAAGGTGCATAACACACAGTCTTAGAGTCTAAGATCCATGATTCAGTCACTGGCTGGGCAGGCTGAGTATTGGCTGGCTTCAAAAGAGAACATGAAAGAGTTTTCTCTGTCGGCCCAGAATCGGCACACACCGGCGGAGTGGCTGGAAGTCTGTTAGCAGACAGGGGCTGCTGATTGCGCCGACAAGAACCACGCATTCTCCTGTGAGAGGGAGCTGGAGGCACAGCGATGGCAGGTTCCTCTTCCTCAACCCACATTTATCCCAAAAATGAGGCTGGTGAGGAATGGTGTGATGGCAGCGACATGGGTGAGTGTTGTTTGCTGTGGTGGTGATGACAAGGACATGGACGTGGAAGAGTGGATCAGCTGTGGCAGCAATGAACAGGTGAGTTGAGAAGATGGAGGTGTAGTAGTGACAGGCTGTAAGAGAGGTGATGTGGCTATTGCCTGGAGGATAAAGACTGAATCCTTCCCCTGGACAGGGCAACATATTGTGCCACTGATACAGTGTCAGGATAGGTAAGGAGCCATGACGAGAAGGAAATAAATCCACAACAGAAAGCCAGTTCTGTAATTCTTTTGTATTCATCCTTGGCATTGATAATCTGCTGAACATAATCCAAAAACTCAGCGATCACTCCAGCATGTTCCCTGGAAGAAAAACCAGAGTCCATGGGGTCCATACTCTGGTCACGTCATTCTGTCATGAAGCTCACTGTGGCAGACAGGTTTGAGGACCCCAATTGCAGGACTCAAAACAGGCTTTAACTTAAAACTCAGCTTTATTGCTATAAAGTCAAACAAAACTAGGTTGGATGGGCACCAGCAGAACAAGTAACTTAACTCAATTAAACAGGCGCAAGGCAGGGACAGCAAAATGTGAAGCAGGAGGAAATCAGTGAAGGAACAAAGAGCGAGAGGAAACTGAGGCAATAAATACACAAAGGGTAATGAGAAAAGAGGGAACAGCTGGGAAGGGCAGGTGCATAGAATGATACTGATGACACAGGGGAAGCAAACCTGAACACAACACAGGTAACAGGGCACCAAGCCAATACCCCTTGTTTCCCATTTTAAAGGGTCAAAATAAAAGGTGTGGTGACCAAAGCTAGCGTCCACATCTCATTGGTGACTAATTCAGAACCGTTAGATCAGTTATTGCAACTTTTTTCCTAAGAAAGTTTCTTATGTCATATAATAAACAAACTTTGTTTTAATGATTATTACAAAATGTTTTCTTGTCAAAATTTTGTGATTTAGTATCAATAAAATGTTAAAGTTTTATTAAAATGAAAAGCACAGCAGGTTTTGACAGCAATAGATGGCATTGAATTTAAAAAGTTCAAAACAAACCCCCACCCCACCCCTCCACTTCCCCGTTAAATTTTCACTTCATTCTCTCCCTAGTAATTTTCCAGTAGTCCCTAAGGCTGTGCTTATTATAGCCAACATGAATAAGAACAGGCTACAGTACAAGCAGGATCATGTAGTATTCATTTTTCTAATTGAGGGCAAAGGTTGGAAAATGTATGCAGGATTCAGAATAAAGGCCTTATCTAAAATAGATATCACATTAGATGCACTCAGAACTTGTGTGGCCTTTAAGCTAATAGTTTGATGACTTACAGTAATTTATCATAAGATGAAAGAGCTTGTAAACCCTTAGTCATCATTCTACTTCATAGTATGAACACAAACAGATATAACCAGGTCCACATCTTTTTGAGCACTTCTGCTACAACTCAGCAGTTAACTCATTTTTGCACCCAATGTTAATGAAGTCAGTATTTCTCTATTTAAATCATACCTAAATAGACTGAAATGCAACAGTGATTCTTTTTTTATGATGATGATGATGATGATGATGAATCAACATCAGGATAAGTTGGGTGGTGATGGATGATGAAACATGAGTAGCTGTTGCATGCAGGAGAGCACTGAACAGAAGAACAGAAGTTTTGAGGTTTACTGTAGCTCACTGAACATTAGATAGTAGTGTAAGGACAAAGCAGCTGCCTGTCAATGTGTCACTACAATATGAACAAATTGTCAGTCAAACCTTAGCTTTTTGTTTTGTCTTGCTATTTTATGCTGAGGTATTGAATCATTATCCACAGGCCAAAATTGCACTTTGTCATTATGTCATTTAAACCACATCTCTATTTTGAGACACAATGGTGACAGTGTGTGTTCTGATAATAACTGTACAGTGGATGTAGGCCAGAAGTCAGAACTGGTTTGATGAAATCCCAAATTACCATTTATTCAGTGCTGATTACTCAGCTGTGTTCAACTCCTGCTGAAAGCTCATAAAAATATGGAAATATGACATGGTGATTGTTACAAATCATTTGATCATTTGAGCCTTCCACTATCTTAATTAATAGTGTTTACACACTGTTACACACACACCGTTTACAATAGATACATAAAATGTATACACTTACTGAAGATCAGAGACAAACTCACAAGTACTCTTCTTATAATTATATGATAAATACTATATTAGTAAATAATTATGTAATGATTAGTTCCAAATTACCTATACATCCATTATGCTCCCCTAATTCTTCATGAGACATTTCTGATGATGATGTTTCCTGCTGTGACAAGTCAAAAGGACTGCTGTGTAGAAAAAAATGGTCTGTTTTCACACCTTTAATGTTGCCACCATTGCCTCGCCATCACACAGTAAATAAGTATAACCTGAGGGTTATTTTTTTTTTTTTAACCTTTTGATAAATCCGGATTACATTCTGGTGAGTCTCATTCATAAGAGCTTAAAGATAGAACTTAGTGTGCAATTCTGTCAACTGAAGCATATAAATTTACTATTTTGCCCTCACTGTAGAACAAATTTAGTCTGTCAGTATCAAAATATTTAGATTTGTTACCTCACGACATAAATTCCATCTTAATTTCAGGCTGTGGATAACTGTGTCTTATTACAAGCTTTCTTTTGTTAAACCTACTAACTCACTGACTCTCACATGACCCAAGGTAAGGACACATGCAACATTATCTTTATTGTAACTTGCCAGGTGGCTCATTTAATGTTTTCAGGGAATATTAGTAACCTGGTTACTCATACACATTTCTCACTCTGCCATGTGAACAAAGAAATTGTAGGCACTATGAGAGTAAGCTCCCTGTAGCTCATCCTCTCCTAAAGTCTGTCTGTCCTCTCTCACTATCAGCTGTTTACACAGTGTACAGGGCACACTTTGTCAGTGGAATACTTTGAATAGTAAATAAGGATAATGACAAACTATGCTTTCTTGATGACTGGTAGGTTGGTGACACTTACGTAGCTGCCAAGATAGTCTATGCTCAAAACCTGCAGTAGAGAAACACAGTGAAAGTTCTGATGTTTGCTAGTTGCTAATATTATAGACTGAACATTGTCCTGTTTGACATTTTGCACATTCAGAGATGCTCCTCTGCATATCTTGGTTGTAATGAGGTGACAGTTTGTTGTGATTTGGCGCTATATAAATAAAATTGAATTGAATTGAATTGAATTGAATGAGTTGTTATTCGACTTCTTATTGCCTTCCTATCAACCTGAAGCAGTCTGGGCATTCTCCTCTGACCTCTGGCATCAACAAGGTATTTTTATCAAGAAAACTGCTGCTCACTGGATATTTCCTCTTTTTGGACCATTCTCTGTAAACATCAAGATGGTTTTACCTGAAAATCCCAGTAGATCAGCAGTTTCTGATATACTCAAATACTGGCACTAGCAGACATGCCACATTCAAAGTCGCGTAAAAAAAGTCAGTCTGAACTTCTGCAGTTCTTTTTTTACCAAGTCTACCTAAATGCTTGTTGTCATGTGATTGGCTGATTATATATTTGTTACAATAAGCAATAAGCAGGTGTACCTAACAAATTGGCCGGCGAGTGTATTTTGACACAATATGATAAATGTCTCCTGATAACCCTGAAGAATAAATGTGCTGAGCATGAGCCCTGAATAGTCCTGTCCAGTTCAATCATGTTATGATCCTGGGTCCACGACCCAGCATTTTAAATTTGGACTTTTTGGACTTCTTGTTTATTTTTGTACCTTTTGGCACCTGAGTTAGTTGTTTGACTTTCATTGTGTTCTTGAATGGTTGTTTTCATCATTTCAGTTATCAGGCTTCCCTACATTTCGTATGTCTTGTGAAGTCCATGTTTCTGTCTCTCTCTGTTACTTGCTGTTTTATTTTGCTAGTCTGTGTCTCTTGTGTATTCTGTTTTACTTCCTCTATTTGTTAGTGTGATTCTGTTCAGCTGTGCTCCCTGGTGTGTCCTATTTCCCTGATTGCCCTGATGTGTGTGTGTATATTCTTTGCATTTCCCATAGTTCTCTGTTGTGCACCTCCACACTCAGACTTGCGTGAGTGGCAGCAAGTTGCTATCTGCTACACAAGGGAGAAGTGGGGATGGAATATGTGGCTTGCCCTGGTGCCCAAGTCACCTTTCTGGGACACATGGGTAGCCCTGGGAAGTCCCGGTTGGGGGAAGTGACCTCGGCAGCACCCCTCACCTCTCTCTCCCCCTCAACAGCCTGCCTCACCATTGCAGCTGTCCTCCACGACAGCTGCGTTGCCTCCACAGCGCATCCTTCCATTCATGTCATTGCCGCTGCCACAGCCCGCTTCACAGAAGAAGAAGCGTGGGGGGGGGGGGGCAGCCAGGGATTGGCCCGTTCCTACACCCGTTCCTGTTCCGTGGGTGGGGGTGGCCATGGACTGGGCCTTCTCTGCACCCATTCCTGTTCCACGGGTGGGGGCAGCCAAGGTCCGGCCGGGTCTTCAGCCTCCGGAGATAGCACTGGACTCTCATAAGGAGCCCCAGTCGTCCGTGGAGATGACTGCGTGCCTTGCAGAGAGGTCCCAACTTCCTCTTCAACTGCCTGCAGCTGCACCTGCGTCTCTTCAGTCTTCAGCATCCCAGCCTGCATGTGCAGTTCCTACAGTCACTTCAGTCTGCAGTTTCTACAGTCACCACTTTAGTCTGCAGAGTCTCTTGAGTCAAGTGTTAATTTTGACAGCAAATTCTGATTTAGTTTTAGTCAGTCTCTTGACTGCAGTGTAATTTACTTTAAGTCGTAATTTAGTCATCTGAATTGTTTTTAGTTTTAGTCTAGTTTTAGTCGACTAATTATTATAAGTATTTAGTCGACTAAATCTACAGTCGATTCAGTTGACTAAAATATAAAGGGTGAGAACAAAGTCTTCATCTTCAACTGTAATAACTGGTAATCCAGTACATGCAATCCATTTGGCTATAGCCTCCTCTTTTGTCTGTTGTTCGTTAGTCACTTTTGTACATTGAAGCACTTAGAAAAGCTGCTGAAATATTGTGCTGGGATCCTGTCACTTTCTCTGCATTCTGTGCCCCGCTCTTGTCAGCTGAAGTCCTCCATAGCTGAGGTCCTGCAAAGTGAATAAGCAAAAACTGTTATTTCATCCTTGTATGACCTGCTTATTTCTTATCTCTTATTTATTTAATAATTGTTAATAGTGCTGTTAATCTAATTAAATTACATGCTCTGTGATTAACTAATCTACATTAATTGCATTTATCACTTTTTCCTATGAAAGTATTTTTAACTGTGCAATTCAAATATATTTTTACATAGCAGTAAATCAATGAATGAACAACTGGCAAAGACTCAATTCACATTTCTTTATTTCAGACTCATTTACTAGAAGCACACACTGCACATTACCCTATTGGACATTACATGCACTAATTAATTGTAAATAAAACTACCTAATCTGTTTCGTGCACTTTTGGGGGGCAGTTACTGGGGTTAGGTTAACTGGGGATTCTAAATTGCCCACAGGTGTGAGTGTGAATGGTTGTCTGTCTCTCTGTGTTGGCCTTGTGACAGGCTGGCGACCTGTACAGGGTGTACCCTGCCCTATGACAGCGGGGATAGACTCAGTCTGCAGCATATCTTCAGTCACCGCTTCAGTCTGCAGCATCACTTGCCCCGCCATCTGCATCATCTGCCAGAGTCTTCAGCAACATCAGCAGAGTCATCAGCATCAGAGTTTCCTTGTCAGTCTTTAGGGCCAGCAATTACTCCATGTCAGTCAGTTGCCAAAGTTGCCAGAGTTGGCAGTGCCTCTTTGATCGTTGTGCTCCCTGGTGCGTCCTATTTCCCTGATTGCCTTGATGTGTGTACATATATTCTCTGCATTTCTCTTAGAGAACTATTGTGTCATTCCTAATGGTAGTGTGGACTCCTGTTCTGTATTCCCTGTGTTCTAGTGAGTTTGATTATTTACACTTGTAGAAGCTCCACATGTTTGGTGAGAAATCATCAATAAAGCTGTGTGTTAGAAATCCCATTCGACTCCTGAGTCCTGCATCACTGGGTACACATCCTACCTGCCACACTGCCTGCTATGACAAATCACTGCTGGTACATAATTCTCGAAGATTCTCGATGAGTTTGCAAATGTTTATGCACCTCCAATCAGTGAATACAGATTAATAATTCATAACAGTGATGGGGGGGAACTACAACACTTTTCCATATAGAGAAACTTTCTTTCAAGAGTTTATTTTAGCTTTACCACAAAGCTGACAGCAAAGCACTTGAAAAACAGCCCATAGAGCAGCAAAATGTGGTGACTGTGCTGTAGGAACAAGTAAAGGTAGAAATGTACAACCCCACAAGCCTGTTCATCTTCGCCTGTTAAAAATAAAATGAAGCTCTGGCTGTTTGGTTGGTAGCTTCATGGTAGCATCACAGATTTCCTGCCTGTGGTTCACGAAAAAAAAAAATTGATAACTGCATGGATTTTGAATAAATTTTTTTAAGATAGCTTTAATGGGAATTTAGAGTGGCCAGTTCTTCAGAGAGGTCCAAACCTACTGTCATTCTCATTCACAATAAGACCGTAAAAGCCCTTTGTAATATTAAATTAATTAGATTTAAACATAGGACAAATGTGTGTTGACCTCTAGCAGAGGAACACTTAAAATACAATCAAGAGTTTCCGGCCTGAACTTGATACAGTTATTATCATACTCAGAAATCACATTAGCCTCTAAATCCAATATAGAGTATGAGCTATATATGTGATCCACATCTCATTTCCCTGAAACTAGTGGGAGGACTCTAACAAGCAGAGGTGCCACACAGTGACTGAGAAATGTAGTCAGGTATCAGAAAGTGTGAAGCCAGATTTAGCTTCTCTCCACATTTGATGGCTGCTATGGTGGGGTTTAGAAGTGTTGAAGGAGCTCTCCAAGTGCATAGTTTAACCAAGTATAAATCACAGAGCAGGAATGCAGGAAGGAATATAGGTTTAGCCTTGGTCTCTCACTATCTTCCATTTTCCTCCATTGAAATGATAGAGGAAAAAAAGATGGTAATCTATGAGATTACTAAAGAAAACTCAATCCTATTTTCAGCTGCCTAAATTGATACAGATGAGAAAACTCTGTACTAGTCAATATTTTCATTTCCTTTCCCTCTACCCCTAGTGATCTGTGAGGCTCAGCAAACACTGTGTAACTCACCATTTTAAGCAGGCTAAAAAATTAGTTGGCGCCTTCATTCAACAGGAATGAATTTATAAATGTAGAATATGTAAACTTGATTATGCCATTTAGGCTATCACACAAAAGGATGCAACTGATTGGGGGTGGATGTAGCTCAGGAGGTAGGTTGGAAGTTCGATCGCTGGCTGCTCCATTTTGCATGCCAAAGTATCCCTGGGCAAGATACTGAACCCACGTTGCTCTCTGATGTGTTCATCAGACTGTGGCTGTAGATAGAAAGCAATTAGGGGTTGGAAAAAAGTGTTTGTGTGAATGGGTGAATGAGGCATGTTGTATAAAGCACTCTGAGTGCTTGAGTAGAAAAGAACTATATAAGAGCCAGTCCATTTACCATTCCTCTGTTCGGCAGTGACCCCAGATATCTAAGGTTCGGGATGAACCAAAGACAAAAAACAAAAAGTGAAATCTCACCTAAGGATTGTTACTACCACTTGTTGAAAAAGAGTTTGTTGCTCTATAAAAAAGCCGTCCGTAAAGCTAGGACATCTTACTATTCATCATTAATTGAAGAAAATAAGAACAACCCCAGGTTTCTTTTCAGCACTGTAGCCAGGCTGACAAAGAGTCAGAGCTCTGTAGAGCCGAGTATTCCTTTCACGTTAACTAGTAGTGACTTCATGGATTTCTTTACAAATAAAATTTCAGTCATTAGAGAAAAAATTATTCATAACCATCTCAAAGATTATTCTTCATGTTCGGCTGCTTTCAGCACTGCTGGTATTTGTTTAGACTCTTTTGCTCCAGTTGATCTTTCAGAGTTAACTTCAATAGTTACTTCCTCCAAACCAGCAACATGTTTGTTAGATCCCATTCCTACTAGACTGTTCAAAGAAGTCTTTCCAATTATTGATGCTTCAATCTTAAAAATGATCAATCAGTCTTTATTAGTTGGCTATGTACCACAGACCTTCAAGGTGGCTGTAATTAAACCTCTACTTAAAAAGCCATCACTGACCCAGCTGTCTTAGCTAATTATAGGCCAATCTCCAACCTTCCTTTTCTCTCAAAGATTCTTGAAAGAGTAGTTGTAAAACAGCTAACTGATCATCTGCAGAGGAACGGTTTATTTGAAGAGTTTCAGTCAGGTTTCAGAATTCATCACAGTACAGAAACAGCATTAGTGAAGGTTACAAATGATCTTCTTAGAGCCTCTGACAGTGGACTCATCTCTGTTCTTGTCCTGTTGGACCTCAGTGCAGCTTTTGATACTGTTGACCATAACATTTTATTACAGAGATTAGAGCTTGCTATAGGTATTAAAGGCACTGCACTGCAGTGGTTTGAATCATATTTATCTCATAGACTCCAATTTGTTCATGTAAATGGGGAGTCTTCTTCACACACTAAGGTTAATTATGGAGTTCCACAGGGTTCTGTGCTAGGACCAATTTCATTTACATTATACATGCTTCCCTTAGGCAGTATTATTAGAAAGCACTGCATCAATTTTCATTGTTATGCAGATGATACTCAGCTTTACCTATCAATGAAGCCAGATGACACACATCAATTAGTTAAACTGCAGGAATGTCTTAAAGATATTAAGGCCTGGATGACCTCTAATTTCCTGCTTCTAAATTCAGATAAAACTAAAATTCTTGTTCTCGGCCCCACAAATCTTAGAAACATGGTGTCTAACCAGATACTTACTCTGGATGGCATTACTTTGGCCTCCAGTAACACTGTGAGAAATCTTGGAGTCATTTTTGACCAGGATATGTCCTTCAATGCACATATTAAACAAATATGCCGGACCGCTTTTTTGCATTTGCGCAATATTTCTAAAATTAGAAACATCCTTTCTCAGAATGATGCTGAAAAGCTAATTCATGCATTTATTACTTCTAGGGTGGACTATTGTAATTCGTTATTATCAGGCTGTCCTAAAAGCTCCCTGAAAAGCCTTCAGCTGATCCAAAATGCTGCAGCTAGAGTACTGACAGGGACTAGAAAGAGAGAGCAGATTTCTCCCATATTGGCTTCTCTTCATTGGTTTGAGCCTGTTGCCGATTTGCCTGCGTGTCTTCCCTGTATCCTTCCCCCGGTTCCTGTCTGTCTATACTGCAAATAAAGCCTGCTGTGACTTAAAAAATTCAGCTTTAACCCATGGGTGAGTGTGTCCAATCTTCTGACTGATATATATATATATATATATATATATATATATATATATATATATATATATATATATATATATATATATATATATATATATATATTAGGGCTGCAACGATTCATCGATTAACTCGATTAAATCGATTCTAAAAATTTATCGACACAAATTTACTGTGTCGATGCTTCATTTAAACTCTGCAGCGCTCAGCTGTCTCGGTGTAAGCGGAGCTCCTCACTAGCATTAGCAGCATTAGTGCTGACGTTTTTTTGTGGGTTTATTGGGGGCTGGCAAACCAACATAGAACTGCATTACCGCCACCTACTGGACTGGAGTGTGAATCACTCACGTATACACAAGCACACATTCTAAAAAGCTCTCCGTCTCTGCGATGGATTTCATTTAACACAGAGTGGATCATCACTAGAGTTGCCACCTGTCTCGTAAAATACAGAACCCCGTATGTTACGGGACTCTGTGGAATACGGCTCCGTAACATGCCGTGTTCCGTACTTTACGGGACGGGTGGCAACTGTCGCTGACATGCATTTCCACGCCTCCACTGCTCTCTGTGTGTCTGTGTGTGTTGTGCTCGCTGAGAATTTCAGCTGCTATTTTTGTCTTTACTTCAGCTGTAGCTACCAGAACTAGTTTGCTAGCGAGCGCAGGCCATTAGCACTAGCGATGGTTCGGTACCGGAAGGCCCGCCCCCCAGGACCGAGGGGCTCCTTCAAAATATTTTTTATACTTTAATCCCTTATTAGTGACTAAATATAGACCTGCAGTAGAAACGTATTTTCGAGAATGCTTGTGAATACAAAGCATTACACCATTACTCACACATGCGCCATGGCTCCCGCAGCCACTAGTTTTTGAAAACACTCATAGCAGGCAGCGGTTTTAACTGCGCAAGCGCAAAGAGGCGAAGCTGTGACGGTGAGCTCAAGTAGTGAAAAAGGAAACGTTTTTCCAGCGTCCAAAACAGCAGCTTTTTCTTTTAGTAACCACCATTAAATCTGTGAAACAGCTGGAGGTCCTTCATCAAGCACCTGATCAGCAAGTGTTAAGGTGAAGAAAAGAGAACTTTGTAGCTGCTCCATTCACCGCTGTTTGTTCACATGGCGAGAAACTGCATTACGTAAGTTAAAATATGCAGATAAACTGTTAATAAAAAAAAGTATTTCTTATCCGATTACTCGATTAATCGCTGGAATAATCGATAGAATACTCGATTACTAAAATAATAGTTTTATGCAGCCCTAATATATATATATATATATATATATATATCAGTTATATATATATATATATATATATATATATATATATATATATATATATATATATATATATATATATATATATATATATATCAGTTATATATATATATATATATATATCAGTTGGAGGTTTGCCTTTTATATATCAGTTGGAGGTTTGCCTTTTATATCTTCTTATTATTAGAAGTGGATGAATGTATGTGTGCATGGGGAAGTCATCCTTAGACGTTTTAAATTACTGAAGTTTCCTTGAACCATATATATTTTAATAATATACATTTTTTTATAGGGGTATACTAGTAGTTGTACTTTTGTTTCAGTCACATTTCCTTAATAGACTCCCTGCACCTGCTCCTGCTTATCCCTATCCTCCAAGATTTTAAATGGGCTGTCCACTCTTCAGAAGGCCAGTGGTTCTAACTCCTGCAGTCTGTATGTCTAAGTGTCCTTGGTCAACATACTGATGCTCTGATTCATCCACTGGAGTTTGTATACATAATACTTAAAAGTGTATGTGTTAAAAAGAGCTTTGAGTGCTTGGGGGAGTATAAAAAAGTTTTATAATTACCCATCAACACATTGAGGGTAGAACACAATGAACACTTGGATGGAACAACTAATTTACAAGTTCTTACAGAAGACTAACAGACAGAGGTAACATCACTACTGTGAAACTCAGCTTGGGTTTCAGAGTCAGCTAACAAAGCTTACCAACTTGATAGTGCAGTTGGATTAATTACATAAGTAGCTGATAAAATAGATAGCTGGGAGCACAGCGGAGCAAAACACACAAAACAAATCTAGGGTCGATTGTAAATTGGGTGTAAGCAGGTGCATTTGCCAGGTATGGGAGCCTAAGATCTGGTGTAGAGGTGCAGAATGGAGAAAAACATCACATAGAAATAAGTCAATGAAAAAATTTGCATTGTGAGTTCCAGTACATTTGTTCTCTTTGTATACAGGCTATGTACTTGACAGTATGAAGGTACGAAGGTAGCATAAAAGCATCATCAGCCTAAATGGACTGCTGCCCTTGATCCAACCCAGTGCAGTTCATACTGTTTCAGACCTGGCCCACTTCAGAAGTTGATTTTTTGTAACCAGGATCTGAGTTGATTTTTACTGAAACAAAAGTACATATTATTAGTGAAATAGCATCAGAAAATTCTTGTTTATTTAGTCTTAAAAATGTATATATTCATGTCATATATTTCATCTGCTTGTTCAAACCAAACAATATGAGAACTAACAATCCAACCAAAAACAACCACACCCTGCTCTACACGACTTCAATACAGTGCTTGACTGTAAACGGCACAATAATACTGCTAACTTAGCTGTTTAGCCTGCATTAAAGTGCACTGAATTGCTGAGTATTTTCATATCATATGAATAATATAGAATTATTGTAATTCAGTTTGTTTTTCAAGTTGTTTCACAATGTGAAATGACCGGAAATTTTCAGCAACACATCATATACAGATCAAATGTCTGATTAAAAAAATTCAGAGTTAGTGCTTTACTTTATATTTACAATTTATCAAATGTCATTTACTGAGCAGTCCTTAGTTTTTAAAAATAATCTCATCTTCCTCCCTGTCCTCTCTTTATCATGCTCCATCTCTGAGAGTAAACTTATCACACATTAACTTTTTTTTTTCTCCCTGTAAAAAACACAGCTGTATGTTTAGCTTGTAGAAATATTGTACAGGAACAGCTTGTGTGTGTTCTTCCCATTTTGTAGCGCTAGCTGAAGTTCCTGCATTCATGAATGCATGAAAAGGATGAGGAGGAAAAAAGGATGTGTTATTAGAGCAATAAGGACTGTAGAATGGCATTATTTCTGATTTGTTGAGTAAGTATCTCTGTGGCCTCAGCTGGAAAGACTGCTAGGCTGCAGTACATAAGAAATGGACTTGCTTAGTATTTTGTACTAAACGGCCTATCAGATTTTATTACTCTGAAGGTGCCCAGGCCCAGTTCTGGATCATTATGTCCCACTTTAACACCTGGGTTTAAGTGTGCATGGTTATCTCTTACTCTGTTAGCCTGCACTAACAGAGCAGAGTCAGTTGAGACAGGCTTCTATGAATTCAATAAGCTGTTTAAAAAATGGTGAACATGGTGTGACAGCACTGGCAAGCTGAGCCGCGGCTAAAGGAGCCTTCCTGCAGACATTGAATCACATAGGACTTAATTGGTACTAGATCAATGCTAAATGTCCAAATCTAGTTCTTTGGGCCCTGCAATAAACTGACAACCTGTTCAGGGTGTACCCTGCATCCTTCACCACCATATGACAGCTGGAATAGGCTCCAGCCCCCCCCACGGCCCTGAATTGGATAAGCAGGCAAAACTAGGACGGCTGGAAAGTTATTTTGATCATAGTGTTAGTGGTAGAGGGTAATCTCTGGACCTGCACAGTGCAGCTGCAGTTGCCATTGAGCCATCAGAAGAACATGTAACATCCTGTACCTTAGACATATGATACTGAATTTGACCTGTTTCTGGGTGTGACAAAAAAATTAATGTAGATAAATGTTTAACTGTGAGTCTGTAAAATATGGAAATAACTTTAAAGTCCCTTCATACATTCACATAATAAATGTGTCACTGCAAGCATCTTCTGTTTTCTGAAGTTCTGAAAGTTTTTATGTTTGACTTCCCCATCGTTACAAAAACAGAACTCAAATGTAAAATCATGAAACTAATCCAGGGATTAAAATTCTGTAACTAGTTTTAATAGAGAGCTACAGTTATCTGCTGCACTACATGAGCTTAAAGAAAGTAGAGTCATACAAAGGTTTGCCTTACAATTGAGTTCTCTACTTAAAAATGTGACTCGGTCCTCCTGAGACACAAGTTCAATATTCCAATAATTCCATCTAATAACCTTTCACTATAGCTAAACAGTTGAGGGAAACTACATAATGGTTTTTCAGTATCTGGATGTCACAGTATAAACTTTGGATGTAGGAAATGAAAAAAAATGCTGGTGTGAGTATGTGTGTTGCAAGCATAGAGCCAGGGCTGGAAATGCTGTGTGTGGCAGTTGGCCTCCTTTGATCTCTCCCTCTCCCTTGTCCGATTTCAAAAGAATCCCCTTAGAAAAAGTGTGTGTGCTGGAGGGGAAGGAAAGAAGGTAGGGGGGAGGAAGAAGAAGAGGACAAGGGCGAGGAGGAGGACATGAGAGGGGAAAGAGGTGAGGACCACTGAAGTGTGAAGAGGGTGCAACTTTCTCCCACATTGCTCTCTCACTCTAAGAATGCTATTATGTCTGTGGAAAGTGGGAGAATGAGCAGACATTTGTGCTCTCTCTACCTTTTTTTTCTTTGTGTGTCTCAGTTTCTTAATATAGGAAGCTGCTTCCCACAGGCTGAACAATACGTTAGTGAAGCGGAGCAACTTTGTCTGAGGAGAGGATTTGGTGGATGTGAAACTATATCACCATACATTAGCTGCTTATGGCTGTAGGCAATATGGGAGCTCTAATAGTGCAGATGGAGGCACGAATGATATGGCTTTCACAAACTAAGTCGTTTGTTTACCAGAAGAACATAATAAATTTAAACTTCAAAATTTTGTCTATTACTGTATATCCTTCTAAAGGTAAGCTCATTGGGAAAATGGAAGAGTTTGTAATTATCTGCTCCAAACTGCAAATTTAACCAACTTTCTGTTAGCTCAAAGCCCACTTGAAGTTAAGAGTAATTCAATACGATCCTCACATGCTGCCTTCCATATTTGGGCCTTTTGTTAAAAGCAGTCTGTTATGCTTTTCCTTATTTTCTGCTGAATGTTTTCCGTTACAATTTTGGATGCAGGGATATCCACACTGACAATGTTTCAGTAATGAGGTCAGCACAAGCCATCCATCTGCTCAAATCAGAGCCAATGCACAATGAAAATGATTCTATACTGTATAGTGTGAATTACTTATTTTTATTCTTCTTATTCTTCTTATATTCTTATAACATATTTTCATATTATCATGTACCAAATACATTTTATTGTGCATTGTACTGTGCAAATAAATCCCATCTCATCTCATCTCATCTCATCTCATCTCATCTCATCTCATCTCATCTCATCTCATCTCATCTCATCTCATCTCATCTCATCTCATCTCATCTTATCTTATCTTTTGTGCAATAGCTCAGGCTTCAGACTACTCTAAATGCTCAGTTTCAGACAACTTTTTCTGCTCTTGGATCTCTATGTCAAAGATGGTGAATTGTCCTAATATCGCTGTGTAAGGCACACAGGTCACCTGTGAAGAGGGACAGTCAGAAAAAGGTTGGATTTTTTTTTAACACTGAATCATACAAATCTAGTCTAGTACAGTCCAAGAATGACTACACAGTATTGGAAACAAGCATAGTGAGCAACTAAGGTAAATATGGAGCTGGAAATACAGTAAATATAATACCTATTATATTTACTGTATTTGTCTTTTCTTTGGGCCCTTCAACTCTGGACTGATGACTAACCTTGGAAAGTTTCATACCAGTCTCAGCTGTTGTGTGACTCTAGCAGGTAGTTGTAACATTTCTATGGAAAGAATTTAAAGAGACTTACTTCTGGAAGCGTAGAGGTAACCAGAATAACTCCTCCCACTTTTCTGCTCACTGTATATTAGTCTAGTTTCTTCTTTCAACACAACAATAAAAGACAAAAACAGCTCTGTCCCATTTAAGCCTGAACTCTATAAAGCTGTGCTGTGCAGCACCAGGATGACAAGGAAGACACTTTAAGTTTGAGTAGTATGATAGAGTCATCATACATCAGACTACTTCCAGCTCATTCCCCAACACCCTCTCACTGCTCCCCCCCAGAACACTACTGGTACATACTTACCACAGCTCACTGCATTTCACGCACCTTGCTGTTTTGCAGCTCGTACCCAGTCATCAGTCTAAAATGATGGTTAATTTCTTTTCCATCTAATACAATTACTACAAGAACAGACTGTTGATTTACCATCAAATAGATCTCAAGACCTTGATATTCACTGTTGTGAGATAATTAAAAAAAATTGTGACTGTGATTGTGATACATTTGATTTAGCTCATCATTATATGCACATAGTTAATTGTTTCCGTACTACTGCATCTATCTATATTGTATTTCCAATATATTTCAAATTCTAGGGCATCACATGCAGCTATTTTGTCAAAGTGTGTTTCACAGTTCTGCACATGAGGCAATTTGGTGGCAGCTTATGGTTAAAAGTTGTGAAGTAAAGAGCAAATGAAAATAAAATGATTAAATAGCAAAAGAAAACAAAGTACAAATACAAATACAAATAACTTAATATCAACAAGTTTTGCACCTGCTAAAAATCTAGTTTATACCAGTTTAAACAGACTGGATCAACACGCAGCTATATGGTGGGATGATGGTTAGCAGTGCTACCTCACAGGTAGAATGCCATCTAGAAGGTCTGGGTTCAATTCCGGCTTGGCCCAGGCCTCTTGCTGTTTTGAATAGTAGACATTTGGTGTTTTTGTTTGGCTTTTGTTCACAACGTTCTCTCGTATAGTTTTTTATTGTTCCATGGACAAATGTTATTTGTAAATGTTAATGTACCAGCATTCAGCAGGGCTGAGTTTTATCATGTTCATTGACCAAATTTTAAACAGACACAGTTCAACACTGTAAAAAATATTTGCGTCACTGGGCAGCATGGTGGTGTGGTAGTTAGCACTGCTGCCTCACAGCTAGACTAGCTATCTGATAGTTTGGGTTCAATTCCACCTTAGACCAGGACTCTTGCTGTGTGGAGTTTGTATGTTCTCCCTGTGTCTGTATGGGTTTCCTCCCATCTGAAGACATGCAGTTACTGGGGTTAGGTTAATTGGTCTCTCTAAATTGCCCACAGGTGTGAATGGTTGTCTGTGTCAGCCCTGCAACAGGCTGGTGACCTGTACGGCGTGTACCCTGCATCTTACTGCCTTGTCAGCTGGGATAGGCTCCAGGCCCCACCATCCCCACACAACCATGAAAAAGATAGGGGGAATTGATTGATCAAAAGACATCTTATTTTTTCATGAACTATAAAAGATAAATTTGGTTAATTAGAACATACAATTTAGTTCAATTGGAAATGGAGTAGTGCTTACTTAACAGGCTGAGTTAAATAGACTGTTTCATTACTTAAAAAATTTAAGGCAACGAGTTACCTTGGTTTTTTTTAAGTAGATTCAACTTATCCGGGTTTACAGTGTAGGACACAGACCACTACCACCTGCACAACCCTGTAAGGATGACTTTGTGGATCTTTCATACAGGTTTATATAGCACCAAACCATGAGAGTCGCCTCAAAGCACTTTCCATTGTAAACCCTACCCCTTAGTGATTAATACTAAGGGGTAGGGTGCCTCAAGGACTGACCTGAGAAGATACCTTGTGTGTCCTCTCAGGTTGATGGGATCTGACAAAAACAGCAGTATTTCTTCCTCTACAGTGCACTTGTTTTTGGCATTATGGATAAATATGTATGTCAGTACAACAGGAGTCAAATGTCTTGTATGTTTCCACATTCTTGAATAATAATTGCTGTGCTTGTGATAAAATCCTGTGGTTTTGAAGACAGCATAAGTTTATGAAAGGCGAAGCTGGTGGCTCCAGGCACAAGGATTGAAGAGGACATGCTGGTGTGTTTGAGAACAACTATGATGCTCTGCAGCACACACTGAAGTTCTTTACAAAGACCTTTGTGAGGAAATGTAATTTTCAGCCCCCCCCTTTATTTTCACACTCTGGCTCACAACAGCCAGATCAGAGGAGAGGCAGGCCCAGCAGTAATAACCCAGCAGCTGATACATATAGAGGAACAGTGGAGGAGGAGGAAATTACAGATCCTATCAGCTAAGTTCAAGAACATGCCTTTTTCCCCCTACCCTTCCTTACCCTCCCTTTCCTTCTCTTTCTGTCTCTCTCCCTGCCCCACCCTCCCTTCCTGTGATTCTTTTTCACTGCTCTTATTTATTACTTATTCTACGGGCTGCTGCGCAGACGGCAGTCACCAAGGTATGCAACTCTCCATTCACAGCTACCAGCAGGAGGTCCCTCACTTCAGATTGACCCTGCTGTTCATGGGATTTGTACGTACCCCTAGAAAACCCAGCCACCGCAAACGTAGCTTGTCATCCCTGCCTGCTCCTTGCCTCAAACTCAAACCTCACCATCCTCACATGGCGCACAACATGACTATATCTCTGTCCCCATAGAATCCTGGTGAAATCTCCATCAGCCAATAAATACGCTTGCTTGAGTGCTCACGCACACACTAAAAGAAGTGCTTTTGTATTTTCACGTCATACTTTCTTTAAGTGTTCCTTTTATATTAATATTTCTCCAATCTTTTCATATCCATATCTAATTAGTATTCCACTTCCAGAAGTGGCAGGGGTACAAAGAATCCAATGTACACCTGAATTTTTACTAAGAATTGTGCTGGGTATTGCCAAGACCACTTAACTTAAACAGTGTGCTATGGTTGAAAAAAGACCTGCTTTTAAGGGTCGCTGCTTTTATATGTTGTAATTCAAACAAATTTTGTCAGAGAGGTTGATTCAAGTTAAAGACATGCTTGGGGACAATGGGCACAGAGGCTCTCAGCAGAGAGGTGAATGGCAATGTGTGCATTGTGTGTAGTATAATGTGTGCTTTTGTTAAAGCTGGGCTTCAAGTGGTTTTTCCAGAGTAAAATCCCTGATATCTTTTTTTTTCTCAGCAAGATGCAGAGCTGCACACACTTCTGTTGTGCAGATCATTGTCTTATGGACGACAATATAAAAAAAAAAAAAGCATAAATGACTGATGACAGTTTCTGTTTCAAACAGCGTTGATAGTGTGAGACTAAAGAAAAAGTCAACCAGGACTCTGTTAGGACTTCACAATTAGTGCTATTTTTTAAAAATTCCTCAACATCCCTCAAATAGGACCAACAAGATCATGGACAAAAGTGCTCTGCTGGTGTGGCCAGTGCTGCAGGACGCGTAACCATGGTAACAACCAAAGATACATCAGATAAACTTGTTGCAGATAGAAAAAGGGCTGGTTTTGAACTTGTTAAATGTTGTGACAGGGTAAAGACTCAAACTGTTGTCCTCTGGTTGGAGGTCCATGTGATTTTTTCATGAGCCATATAACAACCTTTTTGCATAGATTTTTATTATTTTTCTTCTGTTGTTTTTGTTTTGTTTGTTTGTTTGTTTGTCTGTTTTGGTTTTTGCATACACAAATAAGTCATTGTCTACTATAATGTTCTGGTTGAACTGAATTACTAAGGAAGTAGTGAGGTATGACTCACTTTTAGGTCATTCCTGACTCATTCTTTAGTAAGCTATCAAATGTTCTGTGCTTTATTGTGAATATATAAATGATGAAGATTCGTTTTTTAGATATTTGAATGAATATGTAATAATATGACAAAAAATCCTGTAAATAAACTGTCCTCATTTTAAGTCCTCACAGATGTAGAAATAAAAGCGCAAACATACTCATTCAAACACTCACATCTTTCCCCTTTTATGCAGTCCGTCCATTCTCCTCTCTGGGAGTGCTGTTCTTAATCTTCCAAGAGGGGCTGGCACTCCTGTGGACCTGCAGCTGTATTTTGGGCTTCCTCACTGGTTCTTAAGGGACAAATAAAGCCCTATTATACCTTTGAGGGAGGCTGTCATGCAGACACTCAGATGAAACGCAGTACTGCTGCTACAGTATGAATGAACAGAGCCCATTAGAAATCCCTCTCACTCAGCCAGGTGGCTCCCAAAGGCTTTCACAGGCTGCTGAATCTACAGATCTGCAGCTAACAGAATTAAGGGTGATATGTGGAATGACTAAATCTTATTACTGATGTTTTAGTTGAAACTCAAGTTTGTTCCTGTGCCAAGCTGAGACATCCAACTAATTATCCTCTATCTGAAAGAGCCCTGTTGCCTGTGCGGATTAATGAAAAGTTTTCCTTTAAGAATTAGTTTGCATTTTTTTCTGATCCATTACTAAAGACCATATTATTCTGTGGGGCCAAAAAATAATATGGTCACATATGGGGAAATATTTGCTAAATCAAACTTAAGTTGGCATACTTGTTAATGAATTCCTTAAAACAATTACCTGTAGTTGTTCTGAATGTTCTCCTGCATGAATTGCCACCTTATCGTGGTGGAAGGGCTTGTGCGTCCCAGTGATTCCAGGAGCTATGTTGCCCGGGGGCTTATCCCCCTGGTAGGGTCTCCCATGGCAAACTGGTCCAGACAAAGAGCGCTTCAGAAGACCTCTATGTCTGTAACAACGAAGGAACAGTTCACCCTGCCTGGGATAGGGTTACCAGGGCCCCACCCTGGGCCCATGGTGCCCGGCCGGGTGCAGCCCGAAGAGGTTACACGGGCCCGCTCTCCTGTAGGCCCACCACCCGCAGGAGGAGTCGTAGTGGTCGGGTGCAGTGTGTGTCGGGCGGTGGCTGAGGGCGGAGGCCCTGGCGGACGATCCCTGGCTATCCAGACTGGCTACTGGGACATGGAATGTCACCTCTCTGGTGGGGAAGGAGCCTGAGCTAGAGGGAGGTTGTGTCACGTCCTGGGCCGTTTGCCCAGCGTTTTGTGTTTAGTTTATTTCCTGAGCTTCTCCTCCCAGTATGTTTGTCTTGTGTTTCCTAGTGTTGTGATATGTCTGCGTCTCTGTCCTGAGTCTGTGCCTGTTCCCCGTGTTTAGTCAGTATGTTCCTTGGTTTGTCACTTCCTGTTTATTTTGACAGTCTGGTTTTCCTGTGCTTTGTGTTCAGCTTTGCTTCCCCTGTGTAATTAGTTTCATTTGCCTCACCTGTTGTTCCCTGCTGTTTCCTCTTGCCCTGATTACCCAGTGTGTATTTAAGCCCTCAGTTTCCATGTGTTCCTTGTCGCGTCGTTGATGTTGTGTGCCCGTGTGTTCCTGTGCTCCCTGTGGTTCCCCTTCGTCTCCCTTCTGAACGGTTTTTGTATTGTTTTTCCCTACTTTAATAAATGCCTTTAAGTTATGCCCATCTCCGGAGTCCTGCATGTTTGTCCTTCCTTGTCCGTTTCCTCCCCGGCCATGACAGGTTGAGAGATACCAGCTAGATATAATTGGGCTCACCTCAACGCATGGCCTGGGCTCTTGAACCAGTCTCCTGGAGAGAGGGGCTGTACTCTGTTCCAGTCTGGAGTTGCCCTCGGTGAGAGGGGGCGAGCTGGGGTGGGTATTCTTGTATCCCCCCGGCTTGCTGCCTGCACGTCGAAGTTTTAACCAGTGGACGAGAGGGTTGTTTCTCTGTGCTGTCAGGCCAGGGAACAGGTCCTGACTGTTGTTTGCGCTTATGCGTCGAATGACAGTTCAGAGTAGATTAAGATTAAGATAGTGTTTATTTGTCACATGCACAGTTATACACAGTACAATGCACAGTGAAATGTATTTTGTACCTGCAACCATATATACACACACATATAAATAAGAAGAATAAAAATAAAAAAAAGTAATTCACACTATACACTATACTCTATATACTATACACTATACACACTTTTATAAATTATAATATTTACATTGTGCAATAATGGTCCAGTTAGGGCTCAGAGTTGAGCAGACGGATGGCTTGTGGGTAAAAACTCTTCTTCAACCTTTCAGTCTTAGTCCTCAGGCAGCGGTAGCGCCGGCCTGATGGGAGCAGGGAGAAGAGAGAGTGTCCGGGGTGGCTGGGCTGTTTTAGGATCTTCATGGCCCTCAGCCTGCACTGCTTGGTGTAAATGTCCTGCAGGTTGGGGAGGGTGGTTCTGATGGTCCGTTCAGCTGAACGAACCACCCTTTTTAGGGCCATGAAGTCCTGCTTGGTGCAGTTTCCCATCCAGGTGGTGATGCTCCCACGCATGATGCTCTCGATGGTGCAGGTGTAAAAGTACCCACCCTTTTTGGAGTCGCTGGGCGGGGTGCTGGAGAGTGCTCCATCCGGTAACTCCATAGTCTTGCTGAGAGACTTCAACACTCACGTGGGCAATGACAGTGAAACCTGGAGGGGCGTGATTGGCAGGAACAGCCTGCCCGATCTGAACCCGAATGGTGTGTTGTCATTGGACTTCTGTGCAAACCACAGTTTGTCCATAACCAATACCATGTTCGAACATAAGGATGTCCATAAGTGCACATGGCACCAGGACACCCTAGGTCACAGGTCGATTATCGATTTTGTAATCGTATCATCAGCTCTGTGGCCGTATGTTCTGGACACTTGAGTGAAGAGAGGAGCTGAGCTGTCAACTGATCACCACCTGGTGGTGAGTTGGATCAGGTGGTGGGGGAAGATGCTGGACACACCTGGAGCACCTAAATGTATTGTGAGGGTGCGCTGGGAAAGCGTGGCAGAGCCCCAGTCTGGTAGATCTTCAACTCCCACCTCCGGCAGAACTTCGAAAGCATTCTGAGGGAGGCTGAGGACATTGAGTCCGAATGGACCATGTTCCACACCTCCATTGTTGAGGCTGCTGCTCAGAGCTGTGGCTGCAAGGTGGTTGGTGCCTGTCGTGGTGGTAACCCCCGAACCAGATGGTGGTCACCGGAGGTGAAGGGAGCCATCAAGCTGAAGAAAGAGTCCTATTGGGCTTGGTTAGCCTGTGGGACTCCGGAGGCAGCTGACAGGTATAGGCAGGCCAAGCGGAATGCAGCTCGGGCAATGGCTGAAGCAAAAACTCGGGTGTGGGAGGAGTTCGGTGAGGCTATGGAAAAAGACTTTCGGATGGCATCGAAGCGATTCTGGCAAACCATCAGGCAACTCAGGAGGGGAAAGCAGTGCTCCACTCACACGGTTTATAGTGCGAGTGGGGTGCTGCTGACTTCAACTGAGGCTATAGTCAGACGGTGGAAAGAATGCTTCGAGGACCTCCTGAATCCCACTGACACGCCTTCTGTAGTGGAAGCAGAGTCTGGGGACGAGGGGGATGACTTGACCATCACTGGGGGTGAGGTCACTGAGGCAGTTAAACAACTCCTTGGTGGCAGGGTCCCTGGGGTGGACGAGATTCGCCCTGAGTTCCTGAAGGCTCTGGATGTTGTAGGGCTGTCTTGGTTGACACGCCTCAGCAACATCGCGTGGAGATCTGGGGCAGTGCCATTGGATTGGCAGACCGAGGTGGTGAAGAAGAAGAAGAAGAAACAGCCTTTATTGTCCCACAGAGGGGAAATTTGGGTGTAACAGCAGCCGCAGTTATTATAAATATAAATAAAAATATAATAATTTACACTATTAAGAAAAAGAATATATATATATATATATATATATATATATATATATATATATATATATATATATATATATATATAAAATCAACAAACAAGATTAACCTTAATACTACTAATAATAACACTATATACAATGTACATGATGTGCCTGTGTGTTGAACCTTAACAGGCCGGACTATTTACAGTATATTATATATTATCCTACATTGTGTAGGTTATTGTGGTTTTTGTTGGGAGCAGTGATGGTTATAAAGTCTTACAGCTGCTGGGAGGAAGGATCTGCGGTAACGCTCCTTTGTGCATTTAGGATGCAGCAGTCTGTCACTGAAGGAGCTCTCCAGCTCAGCAACAGTTTCATGCATGGGATGGGAGACCTTGTCCATCAGTGATGTTATTTTGGTCAGAGTCCTTCTGTCTCCCACCACCTGCACTGAGTCGAGAGGACATCCTAGGACAGAGCTGGCTTTCCTGATGAGCTTGTCTATCCTCTTCCTCTCAGCTGTAGACAAGCTGCTGCTCCAACATACTGCTGCATAGAAGATGGCTGATGCCACTACAGAGTCATAGAAGGTCTTCAGGAGTGTCCCCTGCACTCCAAAAGACCTCAGCCTTCTCAGCAGGTAGAGTCTGCTCTGACCCTTCCTGTAGAGCGCATCAGTGTTATGAGTCCAGTCCAGTTTATTGTTTAGGTGAACACCCAGGTACTTATAAGAGTCCACTATCTCAATGTCCACTCCCTGGATGTTCACCGGTGTCCGTGTGGTGGGTCTGCGCCTGCGGAAATCCACCACCAGCTCCTTGGTTTTAGCGGCGTTGATCAGGAGGTGGTTCCGCTGGCACCAGTCCACAAAGTCCTGAGTCCACTGTCTGTACTCTGAGTCATCCTCACCTGTGATGAGGCCAACTATGGCAGAGTCGTCAGAGAACTTCTGCAGATGGCAGCATGGGGAGTTGATGGAGAAGGTCCCAATATTTAAGAAGGGAGAACAGAGGGTGTGCTCCAACTTTCAGGGGATCACACTCCTCAGCCTCCCCAGTAAGGTCTATGCCAGGGTACTGGAAAGGAGGGTCCATCTGTTAGTCGAACCTCTGATCCAGGAGGAACAATGCGGTTTTGTCCTGGCCTTGGAACGCTGGACCAGCTTTTTATCCTCTCAAGGATATTTGAGTGGGCGTGGGAGTTTGCCCAACCAGTCTACATGTGCTTTGTGGACTTGGAGAAGACATTTGACCGTGTCCCTCGGGGTATCCATTGGAAGGTCCTGCGGGAGTATGGGGTGTCTGGCCATTCAGTCGCTGTACAACCGTAGTGAGAGCTTGGTCCGTACAGCCAGTGATAAGTCGGATTTGTTTCCTGTGGGTGTTGAACTCTGTCAGGGCTGCCCTTTGTCACCGATTCTGTTCTTGATTTTTATGGACAGAATTTCTAGGCGTAGCCAGGTGGCGGAAGGCTTCTTCCTTTGTGGCCTCAGAGTCTCATCTCTGCTTTTTGCAGATGTTGTGGTCCTGTTGGCTTAATCAGGGGGTGGCCTCCAGCTTGCAGTGGAACGGTTCGCAGCAGAGTGTGAAGCGGCTGCCATGAGAATCAGCACCTCTGATTCAGAGGCCATGGTCCTCAGCCGGAAAAGGGTGGAGTGCCCTCTCCGGCTCAGGAACGAGTTCTTGTCCCAAGTGGAGGAGTTCAAGTATCTCGGGGTCTTGTTCACGAGGGCAGAAGGGAGCGGGAGATCAACAGACGGATCAGGGCTGCTTCTGTAGTGATGCGGACACTGCACCGGTCTGTCGTGGTGAAGAGGGAGCTTAGTGTAAAAGCGAAGCTCTTGATTTACTGGTCGATCTACGTTCCTACCCTCACCTATGGTCACGAGCTTTGGGTAGTGACCGAAAGAATAAGATCGCGAATACAAGCGGCAGAAATGAGTTTCCTTCGAAGGGTGGCTGGCCTCTCCCTTAGAGATAAGGTGAGGAGTGCGGCCATCTGGGAGGGGCTCAGAGTAGAGCCGCTGCTCCTCCACATCGAATGGAGTCAGTTGAGGTGGCTCGGGCATCTGATTAGGATGCTTCCTCGCCGCCTCTTGGGTGAGGTGTTCCGGGCAGGTCCCACCGGGAGGAGGCCCCATGGTAGACCCAGGACATGCTGGGGAGATTATATCTCTCAGCTGGCCTGGAAACGCCTTGGGGTCCCTCCAGATGAGCTGGAGGAGGTGGCTGCAGAGAGGGAAGCCTGGGCTTCTCTGCTTAGGCTCCTGCCCCCAGGGTAAGTGGAAGAAAATGGATGGATGGATGGATGGATGTTCTGAATGTTGCTTCCATTAATATTTGAACATTATTAAGATCTAATAGGCTATTTGTTTGATTTTCGTGAACCTAGAGAAATTGTGGCTATTTATTACAGTTGTCTATAGTATACAGTACTGTGATAAGCACATCACAAAAAACTGTTGTGGTCCTGGGCTGGTGGCCCAGTGTTTTTTGTTATCTTTTGTATTGGTCCTCAGTTGTTATTTCTAATTCCTTGTGTTTCCTGGTGTCAAGTCTGCGTCTTTGGTTCCCTCTTCTGTCTTCCTGTTTTATTTTGATCGTTGTCTGGTCCCTGTCTGTTGTCTTCAGTTTTGCTTCCCCTAGTCTTGTCAAGGTAATCAGCGTCACCTGTGTTCCCACCTGTTTCCTCTTCCCTCATCAGCCCTTCTGTGTATTTAAGTCCCGTGTTTTCTCTGCCTGTTGTCGCATCGTCGTCATTTGCTCCCCTGCTGTATCCCTTCTGTGTTTACTTTAGTTCTCGAAATTCAAGTCTGGTTATCATCCTGTTTTGCTGCATTTGCCTCTGGTTCTGTCCTGCTCACGCCAAATAAAGGCTGAATTATCATCTTACCTCGTCTTCCGTATTCTGCGTTGGGGTCCACTTCCTGCCTGCCACACAGCCGTTACATGACAAAAACATTGAAAACAAATTGAAATCTTAAGTTTTACAAGTAGGCACGGGCTACTTCTATTTTCAATAGTGAAGTAGCCAAGCTAATTTATCAAGAAAAATTTTTGAATTTGTTTTTGACATTTACTCTTTACTAAGTTGTCTTTAGCATGCTCAATAGTCCCCTGGACTATTGAGCATGCTAAAGACTGCAAGTTTCCCCTAGCTGCAGGGGAAACCTGCAGTTAGCTTATGTCCAGTAAGTTTATGTCCAGATGAATAGAATCAACTTTCTGGGATAACTTGTCTTTGATTTGACTCATGTTGCATTTGATTAAATTCAAAATTCTCATATTTATCAAGCTACAAGTGCTTTAGATGAATTATCCAGTATACAATAAATAAATAAATTCCTATTCTATTCGTATATTTTAAATATGTGTCTCCTATCTGATAGATTCTAATTTGTGCATAAAAATGGGCAGTTTTCTTCACACATGAAAGTTAGTCACAGAGATCCACAGGATTCGGTGCTGGGACTAATACATTTTACAGTGCTGGTCAAAAGTTTGGACACACTCACCCATTTATATGAATCGATGTGTGTGTCCACTTTCTGACTGGTACTGTACATTACACATAGTTCCCTTAGGTAATATTAAAAGAGAGCGTATATTTTCATTGCTGTGCAGATGATAACCAGCTTTCTATGAAGCCAGATGACAAAAATCAGTTATCTAACTACAGGCATCTCTTAAAAACAAAAGCCTGGATGTTCCATAATTTTCTGCCATTACCTTTGCCTCCAGAAACACTGAGAGGGATTTTAAAATCATTTTTGACCAGGATATGTCCTTCAATATAGATTTTAAACAAATGTGTAGGACTGTTTTCTTGCATTTGCACAGTATCTCTAAAATTAGAAATTTCCTGTCTTAGAGTGATGTTGAAAAACCTGCTCATCTATTTATTTCTTCTAGACCGGACCACTGTGTTCCATTATCATCATTATCAGGTTGTTCTAAAAGGTTCCTAAAAAAAAAAAAGAAAAAAAACTCCAGTCAATCCAAGATGCTGCAGCAAGAGTACTGACAGAGATAAGAAAGGGAGAGTATATTTCACCCATACTCTCTTCTCTTCATTGCTTTTCCTGCCTCTTCAGAGACCTTTCTTGAAGTAAGGGGGTCACAAAATGGACTTTTTGAAAGTGCTGAAAATTGAAAGAAAAAAATATATTTTTAAACATTTGTAAATTAAGAATTTGAATTGCCATGAGCCCAAGCTTGTGTATATGTGTTCTATCAGATAGAAATGATGATGATGATGAGAAATAAATATGTTTAAATATGTGTGTTTTTTGTAGAACACTGCTAATTGTACTTTGCATAGGGTGAATTCAGGGAGGTACCTCAGGTGTCATATCTCAAAACCTGTTAGAGACATTGACCAGAAAATATGTATGCTTCTTGACCTTACTAACCTTGACCTTACAGTGATTTTTAAACTTTGGCTGCTGGTACCTATTTTAAGATGGTGGTGATGGTTTTCCTTCTCACTGCCCCACTGCTTGCTAGGAGGTTATTTGAGTGCTGAGGTTTTCTGCAGAATACTGCAGGGTAACAGTTACAGTAGTTTAAGGTGCTTTATACTGTAAGGTACTGTATTATAAAACACCTTAAACTAACTGTTGTTGTCATTTGGTGCTACAATAAACCTGAATTAAACTGAATATACTAAATATTTTGTCACTAAATCTGATGCCATTAGCCATTTCCAGCTCCAAATGCTCTTTTAGGTGCAAATAGAAAATACTCAAGTACTACTGAGGGCTAAAAACAGAATGCAGTGAACTGTTTGTTTTTCCAAGTGTAACAATAAAGTGTTAAATCCAGGAATTTTTGGAAAAGAGGATTTATGAGGCTGAGCAGAGTAAGGAGTTAGTAAGCTAGTTAGCTGACATCTAAAACTAGCAAATTCCACTTTCATACTTGCTGGCTCTTGGGAAGCAGTCACAATTCTTTGCAGCTAGCTCAATCCACAGAGAGCTGTGATTGACTGAATGTGACTGATCCGTGAAAATGTCCGATGGATGGAGACAAGTGCCAACGTACCACAGGAGGAGTCATCAAAGATGGACAAAATTGCAGCCAAGAGACTGAGATACAACACCATAAGTGTAGTAATTAATATGCTAGGGGGTGCTGTTCAATTATTTGCTAAATCTACTGCTAGACAAATCTTTGTCCAACAGTGAAGTATTAATGTACTTGTCTTCAGGACTATCTAAAAGCTTCCTCATAAAAAGCTGTACAAGGGTAGAATGGTGACTGAATTATTTTTATGACTTGGAACATAGCACTGCAGCATGTTGAAAAGGCACAAAACTCAGTCAAAGCAGTAGAGGAGTGGACCCAGAAACAATTTTACTGAAGGCTCTATATACTGTATCATCATATGCCTGTTTTGTGCTTTGAATGATGCTGAATTATTTAAAATCTATAGGAAATCATTTTTAAAAAGACATTAGTCACATTTCCATATGTGATATCCATGTTTAATTTGTAGATCTTTCCTCTACGATAGTTCTACAGCTGCCCACATGTAAGCCAGGCCCTGCTGCAGACAGCTGCAGACGGCTGCAGTTAGCTGACATGCTGCAGCAAGCTGTGCTTGGTTGCAGTTTGTTTGTTTTTCTTGCAGAGAGGTGCCTGGATTGGTCAATGTTCAGATGAACCACACTGCCTGATACGATCACTGAGTGTGTGTGTTCAGTGTGCATGCCACGAGCAGGGTAATTCTACCACAACCAAGCCATAAAAGGCCTCATACCACAGACTATTTATATCCAATTGTGTGGAACTATATAAACAGTCTTTGCCATAGGTGTTTGTAGCATTTTGGGGGTGGGGGATAATCTGGCCTGCCCACTAAATCTGTCTTTTCAACCCACCCACAGGGAGTTAAGTACAGGGCACTTACTGTATCAGAGGAGCCACAGAGGAGGAAATATTTTGTTTTTGCTCCAGATCTACTCTTAAAAGACTGCCCCATCACACCCATTAAGAACTCTGCTCATGGTGCAGTAAGTAAATGGCTGATACTGAGAGGAGACTACAGACAGGCTCGAGGACGACATAACCTGACTTTTTAAAGCATGTCCAACCCTACAATAAACTTACTCACACTGCTCATTAAGACTCACAGAATTACTAATTACCAACAAACAATAACAATATGATCCTCCCTTGCCATAATAAAATACAAATAATATTGCAATATGTTCAGGTATGTTCTCAGCTTGGGCCATGCAGGAGTCAGTAAATTTAACAAAAGCAAGTAATGAGGAACAACCATTTCACAACCAAATACAATGTCAGTGTTTTATTAAGAATACACATGTAGTTCACATTATCAATACAAATAATGTATCTGATAAACATACTTGTAGTAACTTGGTTAACAAACATGATAAATAACTGGTCCCTAAACAATCCTAGTTGTCAACTTTTATGGCCTGTTTAAGATGGAAGGGTATGACAAAGATGTATTGAGTATTAACAGTCTTCTACATTTTGCTGTTTTAATTTGTTAAATATTGGGGGAACACTTTCTTTTACGGCCCGCCCTTAGGCCGTAACTATGGCTGTAAGTAAATTTAAGTTATGTGTAATTAGGCTGTACTATTTTTAATTAGGCTGTAATTACTTTTAATAAGGCTGAATTATTTTTAATAAGGCCGTAATTATTTTTAATGAGGTTGAATTATTTTTTTAATAAGGCCGTAATTATTTTTAATAAGGCTGAATTATTTTAATAATTTACGGTGGGCCGTAAAAGAAAGTGTTAGTTATATATATATATATATATATATATGCTACGAGGCAGTCAATACCTGTACAACCATAGCAAGAGCTTGGTTCACATTGCTAGCAGTAAGTCAGACCCATTCCTAGTTGGACTCCACCAAGGCTGCCATTTGTCACCAGTTCTGTTCATAAATTTCATGGACAAAATTTCTTTGCAGCTGAGTGTGAACTGGCTGTGATGAGAATCATCAGCTCCAAGTCTGAGACCATGGTCCTTAGTTGGAAAAATGGTGGGATGCTCACTCTGGGCCCCAAGTGGATGAGTTTAAGTATCTCTGGGTCTTGTTCACAAGTGAGGGTACTCACTTGTGAACAAGACCAACCAGACCAACAAGAAGTGGAGCACGGTAAAATAGATTGGCGTGGCATCTGCAGAAATGCAGGCACTTTACCAGTCTGCTGTGGTCAAGAGACAGCTGAGTGTGAAAGCAAAGCTGTAGATTTAACATTCGATTTATATTCCTACCCTTATCTATGGCCACAAGTTCTGGGTAGTGACCAAAAGAAAGAAATTGTGAATACGAGTTGTGGAAATGAGCTTCCTCCAAACAGTGGGCACTACAGGCTCTACAGGGTGAAGAAATCAGACATTTGGGAGGGACTCAATTAGAGGCGCTATTCGCCCACATCAAAAAGAGTCAATTGAAGTTGTTAGGGCATCTGACTATGATGCCTTCTTGATGAGGAATTTTGGCATGTCTGGGCATCTATTTAGCCTGCTTCCCCTGTAACCCAAACCCAGAAGATGGATGGATGGATGGATGGATGGATGGATGGATGGATGGATGGATGGAGTCTATAAATTATAATCAGGCCAGGTTGAGATGTAGAAAAGCAAGGACAAAGACATCCTTACTTGAGCAAGTTTTTAAGTCTCTCATTATATAAGTTATAGAAATAATGATCCCAATGTATTATTGACCTTTACGTGCTAGAATCATAATCATTTAACTACTGGGTTTACATATTTTAGTCTGATGACGTCAAAGCTCCATATAATTTATAAGCAATTTACTATATACATGTACAGTCTGCCTTGTAAGTATGTGGAGTGTTTCAGCATGTTTCATTTGAAATAAAATATTAATAATACCACACTGATATGTCTCAGCTAGATTGAATAGGTTGAGTTACAGAGCTGAGGATTTATTTCTTTGCTATTCATTGAATGATTCTTGTCAGCAAGCTTTTCTTTCTGTGGTTTCCAAATCAAATGCTGTTTTGTTTTGTTTTCATAGAAAGTGCTCTTATGTCCTCTAACACCTATTAGAACCAGCTCTCAGCAGGTGTACAGGTATAGTCTGATCTAATATAGCATGTCACCCTTTGACACAATACAACTGTTGTTCAAAAACACAAGATCTTCATGTCTTTAACTATACTAATTTCACTAATGCAGCATAATACATCATACAGCACCATGAAAAATACTTGCCCCTTCCTTTTTTCTTACTTTTGTATATTTATCACATTTAAATGTTCTAGATCATCAAACAAATTTCAATATTAGCCAAAGAGCAGGTAAATACAAAATGCAGATTTTTAAATTATGATTTCTATTATTAAGGGAAAAAAGCTATCCAAACCTACCTGTCTCTGTGTGAAAAAGTAATTGCCCCCTAAACCTAATAACTGGTTGTGCCACCCAGAGCAGCAAGAACTGCAATCAAGGGTTTGTAATAACTGGAAGTAACTGAGCCTGGCATTTACAATAACTGGCAATTACTTTTTCACACAGTAGGTTTGGATAGTGTTTTTTTCCCTTAATGAATGAAACTATCATTTTAAAACTGCATTTTGTATTTAATCCATTTATCTTTGTCTAGCATTAAATTGTTTGATGATCTGAAACATATAAGTGTGACAAATATGCAAAAAACTAAGAACTCAGGAAAGGGTCAAATACTGTTTCATGGCACTGTATTTAATCATTAAGGTTATTTTAATCAATCATCCTGCTCAGTGACATTAAATCATTGCTCAATTATTATTTTGTATTATTGTCTATTCCAGACACTCAGTAATACTGTCTGCTCACATTTCCCTCTGCCCTCCCACCAACTGTGGCTCCCCTCGCATTGGAACCTTAATAACTCCAGAAAAAAGCGAAATTGCCATACATACACTTTATTGCCATCCACCCTCTTCCCTCAGCTGCCATGCTGGGCTGAGCTGCTGCTGTCTACTTTTGAATGAAGGCTCACGATATTTTCTTAAGTGAAGGAGCTTTACACAGTGCAGATTAGTGTGTCTGGGCTGGACTTTGGAGTTGCAACGGAAAGCTAAATCCCTGTGAAGTCCCAGAGGAGCATTGACTTGAGCATCCTTCACACAGAATCTCAGAAACAGTCATCTTCTCTGTCAATGCGCCCAGCTAAACTTATGAAAAACATAAAGGAAAAAAGAAGAACAGAAAAGGAATTTTTTAAGTAATTTCAGGTCATTAATCAAGCAAAAAATACAATTTAGACACTTTAAACAAGTGGCAATGGGCTATTTTCTGTTTTTATGACACTGTACTTCAGAGTCCAAAAATAGGTAAACTAAAAAAAACACAGGTAAAAAAAAATTACAACACCTTTTTGTTTATATATATTTTATTATAGGTTTCATTCTTAATATCTAAAAAAAAAAAGCTAATATAATAAAGCCTTCCCAATCATCACTTTAAAATAAAATGTTAATAATGGTGCAAACTTTTACACTCTGATAAAATCCAGTCAAACATAAGAAATCACTGATTACCTAAATATAGTCATTTATGCGCTCACGTTTCTACTCTTTTCATTCTATTACATGAAGCTGTTATGGCCTAATGAGCCTTTAATGCCTAACAACTGTCCTCAAGGTAAGCTGAAAGAACTTTTGAGACACAAAGCCAGTTTGTTTAAGCTGTGAAACTCAGTCTTTAATTGTCCTATTTTGAATTATTCTCTTGATGCCCCAAAGGTTCAAATTCAAGTCTATATATATAGCTATAACATGAGTAAGCCAGCATGAGAAAGCTATATCGTTGTTGTTTTAGTACATTTTAAGCAACAGGGTATTATTACCCATAGATTTTGTATAGGGTTGTTGGACAACGGTAAAAGAAGAGACTTCATTTTAAAGTGAGTTACTGTGTTGCTTGTATGTTAAATCACTGGTTGGTTCTTTTAATGACAGATTGTGTTTGGTCCTTGTGAGTTTTTGTTTTTAAGGTGCACCCACAGCCTTAGCATATCTTGAAAACTCAGTGTTCAATAAGAATGCTAGTCAGTTCCAAAGAAAAATAATAATAATAATAATTGTTTGACAGACTGAGATTTGTTTCTATCTTGTCTCAGATTTCTGAAAAATAAATTTGAATTCTTGCCTTTACTAAAACTTCACTGACTGCAGTAAAACAACAACAATAACAATAATAATAATAATAATAATTAAAGGTGACAGTAAAGCACCACTAAAAATCTTGTTCATTCTCCCTTTATGGCAATCTTTTAAAGTCTTTAACTCTTCATGACATTTTATCTTTGATAATTTAGCAAATGCAAAACTCATGTGACACAATATCGACAAATATAATTGTCAAAAGTACAGTAAGCTGTGCTTTTTTGCTCTTATGAAGAACATTCATAGGCCTATGCTTAACTGGTGGGAGGGGCTTAAAACAGCAAGAGGAAACTGCAGGAGAAGAGCTCAGGAAAGGGGCAAATACCTTTTCATGGTACTGAAAAAATTAAAAATTAATATTATATTTCTATAAAATTATTATTTGTATCTTTAACAATAAACTGGTTGAAAGTAGATATAATGCCATTTCACCATAGACAAAATAACTTACATTCAAAAGTTCTCATAAAGACATACTGAGCTTGAAAGTTCAATGCGGATGTTGACAAAATAATTTAACTAACTTAACTATATACGTTCTTCATCAGTATATGGTGATTTGCTAGTAGTGATGTTTTATATGAATGTTTTTGATATTTATAACAAAACAATAAACTACATAAATAAACACAGTAACTGCATTATATTTAAAATAAAACCCTCATATTATATTGTCATGTGTGTGGTGTGTGTGTGTGTGTGTGTGTGTGTGTGTGTGTGTGTGTGTGTGTGTGTGTGTGTATGTGTGTGTGTGTGTGTGTGTGTGTGTCTTATATATATATATATATATAATATATATATATATATATATATATATATATATATATATATATATATATAATCTAAATGCCTCATATACATGTATTTAGTCTTTATGTATTCCATAAAGACTAAATAAATGTATATGACTCTCCTCATTAAATTTATTTACTATTTATATACTTATTATACATTCAGAACTGCTGGATGAAAAACCAATAAATGTACTTTGGACTTTCATTTAATCTGTGTTGAAGAGAGACGTAAAGTATTGTATGAAATCTGATAGAAAGCACACAGCATACAGGGTGCATGAGTGCAGATGGAAACACAGACACACACACACACACACACAGACACTACCACACACAGATGAACCAACAGAGAGCTTAGCGGAGTGAATATTGCCAGTTGTGCCAGCCAGCAGTACTTTACGAATGATTATGTTATCTATTCAGACAGATCTCAGGGGAAATATTTGAAGCCATAAAACTGCCAGCTTTTCCCTTCCTGTGTGTGTGTGTGTGTGTGTGTGTGTGTGTGTGTGTGTGTGTGTGTGTGTGTGTGTGTGTGTGTGTGTGTGTGTGTGTGTGTGTGTGTGTGTGTGTGTGTGTTGTGTCTGGCCAAGTTGGGTGACATTGCTGAGTGCAATGAGCCGATGCATCTGAAGGTTATTAGCATGGGGAGAATACATTCCGGAACTGGCTGGCCAATACAAACACTCGGGTTTCCATAATGAGGTGTGACTAGACTGTTCTGTTCTATGGAGACCCTCAACAAGCTGGTGTTGCTCTCCCACTCTCTTTCTCTCTCTTATTTCTCATTGTAAACACCCGTTTGGGTGACTCTCATTTGCAGGCCGTACTAACGGCTGAGCTTAAGTAGTATAAGATGAGGGCAGAGGCTGTTCTATATGTAGTAATTTTGTTGATCTTTCTGAAGACTGATACCTGTACTGGAGCACACAGGAATTTAATGTTATGGTCTCATTTGCAATGTCTTTATGTTTGCTCACAACAAAGCCACACTATTGGAAGTTTGGTTTTAGTTTTTTGTTTGTGTGTTTGTTTTTCAGTAACTCATTCTTTCTGTTTCACTGTTTTTCACTAATTTAAAACATGTGACCGCTGACGGTTAAAATCAATATAAATTCAAAATAAGCATGCAGATTCATTCTTTGGTCTCTATAGCTAATTTCCCCCCTTCAGGCCAATGGGCAGTGTGCATTTGTATATAACTCACACATTTAACTTGCATGGCCAAAATTTCTACATAGTTCAGCACTGTTCAGTGTCTTTAAGGGTTCAGGCCAGCCTGCATCCTCTAGTACAAAAATGGCACTTCCACACTTACAGGTATATTCTGAATGGACCTCAGCTGAGTCCCATTCAGCAGTACTAACAAACACTATTCAAAAAGAGTTTGTTGTTCCGTTAATGCATTTTCATTGACATTTTAAATGTTTGTTTTTTTTTGCTTAAATTTGAATATTTTTAATATCACAGAGATAAATATATAAATCAACCTTAACAAGCTAGTTAGCTTGCTCAAGTGTTACCTGATTACTCCCCAGGCTTACAACTCAAATTTGGCAATGTCCCATTCGATCGTTGTACTTGAGTTTTGCATTAGTAAGCACTAAGTATTTTTATTCACTCTGGCTGATGTGTGCTTTGACTAAGGCCCAGCTTTAGCTTGTTGTCCGGATTTTCATTTCTTTTCATCCTTCTTTTTTTTTTGTAATTGTATATCACTGACAACTCAATTCTAGTTTTACAATCATTTCCAAACAGGTCAGAAAAACTGTTCAGCTATTTCAAGAAGTCCCCAGTTTGCCTTAACTCCCCTTTGTCTTTTGTTTTTCAACATAACTCAGAGACCTCATTCAGATACACCTGATCAAGCTTGAGTAACACAGGCCATTCCAGGCTGGGTCAGTGTAGGATTTACTCCGTCAGGTACATTCCCCCCTCTTGGCCAGTTTTTTGTTGATTTCCAAGGAAGGCTCTCTTTCCCAGGTCCCTCTTAGCCTCAGAGCGAAGGCTCTTGGCTGAGGTCCACACTCCACAAAGGGCCCAGGCATTCCAGCTGTCTGCCTTAATCCAGTGTGTCAGCTCATGTTAATGTTGCAGCGTGAATCTGAGGGTGCAAAGCAGCGTGGAATATCTACAAGAAAAAAACCCACCCTAAGAATTCCTCAGGAAAGGCCACCTTGTATTGCTAGCCAGTGTCTGCTGGTGGTAGAATTGATGGGGGGTTGATGCAAGATATAGCAGGTTGAAGCTGATGTGTGATATATGATATATCTTCCTACCACCTGCTAGGTAAGCAGGTGATAGGAAGTTAACATTTGAAAGATAGCTCTAAATGAAGCCACATAGCCACATTCAAAGTGGCTTATCAGAAGGAAAAACGAAGACCATAGACTAATGTGAGACTAAATCAGCATTTCCGCTCCTCCTCAGGACCCCTGCAGTCTGCTCTGACACACAATAGGGGAATGACACGCTTCTGCAGATGGTTAATTATCTTAGACACACACACTGACACCACCTTCCACACACAGGACACGTGCATGGACCACAGTTAGTTATGTAGACAAGAATATGCATTATGCTACAGTGCACAAACATTGCATGCATGTACACACACACACACACACACACACACACACACACACACACACGCACACACACATGCACATGCAAATAATAACTCCACACCCTGTCTGTCTTGCCTCGCTCACTTCCACCCAAATCCGGCTTTATTCAACCAAAGTCATTGTCTGCAATATTTGCTGCAAGCAACATCCATTCATTCAAAGGCACCATCCAATCTATAGTTAATGTAACACACACTCTGTTAACTGTGTAAGTGTGTGTACAGTATTTGTGTGTGCATGCATTTATATAAGAAGACAATGCCATGTTCTTTTGTACAAATTATAAAGAAAAGACATAAATGTAAATGGAATCCCCACAAAGGACAAAAGACAGACTTGTAATACCGTACAAGCATCCTTCAGTTGATCTGTTTCCCACTAGAAGGTGCCACCCAGGATGTCCTCACACTCATGCCAACCTGAATAGAGGCTTTATGGATATTTGGATTTTATCATTTCATACAGTAGCTCTGCAGAGTGACTGTGTTCTGATTTGTATGAGATTCTCCACTGCATTGCTTCATTGTATCAAGGATTCAAGCATATTAACAGCTGTAACTAAAATATAATTACTGCAGTCACTGTTTTTTTTTGTTTGTTTTGTTTATTTTTTCCTATGGCATAGTCAGAATTTTCCTTTGAGCTATTATTCACAAACAAATCTGAATCTAACAGAATGCTAGTCTTATCTAGTTTTCTTTACAACTACCTTAACTCATCAGATTTATTTGCAAATGTCAAATTAATTAGGGTTACTGTTATTTCAGTTGTTCATGATTTTCACTTAGATATTTATCCATTTTTCATTAATCAAAAACATTGATAGTAGGATGGCAAGAACTCTGATAAAAGAAATGCCAACAAACTGATTTTTTGTATTAAAAAATATAAAATGGTATTAAGTATATTCAATTAAATTCAATATTATTTATATAGCACCAAATCACAACAGTCTCCTCAAAGTGCTTTATATTGTAAGGAAAAGACCCTACAATAATTACAGAGAAATCTCAAAATGACCATCTATAAGAACTACTCCATATACCATTTAGTGTGTTTCCCTGCAGAGCAAGCACTTGGCAACAGTGGGAAGGAAAAACTGCCTTTTAAATATTTAAGTATACCAGAAATATTTATCCTGGTGGTCTAGATGCCTTTAGTTTAGTAGGAAAATGAATGACGCTGTGTTTAGCCATATGCTATTACACATCTTTATCATGTAAATAGGTTCAATTCAATTCAATTTCAGTTCAATTTTATTTATATAGAACCAAATCACAACAAACAGTCGGCCTCAAGGTGCATTGTATTGCGGGTAAAGACCCGACAATAATACAGAGAAAACCCAACAGTCAAACGACCCCCTATGAGCAGCACTTGGCAACAGTGGGAAGGAAAAACTCCCTTTTAACAGGAAGAAAACCTCCAGCAGAACCAGCTCAGGGAGGGGCAGTCATCTGCTTGCGACCGGTTGGGCTGAGGAGAGAGAAACAGGACAAAAGACACACTGTGGAAGAGAGCCAGAGATTAATAGTAACTAATGATTAAATGCAGAGTGGAGTATAAACACATGAGGTGAGTGTGGCATCAGTGCATCATGGGAACCCCACAGCAGTCTAGGCCTATTGCAGCATATGATCCAGCCCTAACTATAAGCTTGGTCAAAAAGGAAAGTTTTAAGCCTAATCTTAAAAATAGAGAGGGTTTCTGTCTCCCGATTCCAAGCTGGAAGCTGGTTCCACCGAAGAGGGGCCTGAAAGCTGAAGGCTCTGCCTCCCATTCTACTCTTAAGTATCCGAGGAACCACAAGTAAGCCAGCAGTCTGAGAGGGAAGTGCTCTATTGGGGTGATATGGGACTATAAGGTCTTTGAGATAAGATGGGGCCTGATTATTCAAAAGTACAGTTTATGTCAACTGTTACAAAAAAGGAAGTACAACAAAACCAAGAGTCCAAGGTGTCCAGTTTATGCATTTTTTTTTAATCCAACATACACTGGGAAAGGGGGGGGGGGGGGGGGGGGGGGGGTCAGAGCCTATCCCCGCTGTCAAATACTGACAGGCAAGGTACACTCTGGACAGGTAACCAATCTATCAGAAAGCCATCACAGAGACACAGATAAGTGTACACTATCCCCTACTATTAATTTAGAATCAACATTTTATGTAAAATGGTTGTCTTTGAGTTTGGGGGAGTACCCAAAAACATTATTGTTTGTTGGTGTGGTGTGGAGAGTGGACAGGACATGCAGCAAGGGGCCTCAGGTTGGGCCCCTTGATGCATGTGGTTACCTGCTTACCCAGTGAGCTAAACTGGTGCCCAAGTGTTATATTTGTTTGGGCGTTTTAAATCTTTATTTCTTATTATAATTTAGCCTTAATTTTAGAATGGTCCCCAGTGTTCCCCATCTTATGTCATTTTCCTTATGTTAAGTTCATGCATGTGTTTATGTTTCCTCATTTAGTCATGATTTTCATTTCCTGTTTTATTTTGGTAGTTTTTCGTATAGCTTTGCCTTTAATTTTACTTTCCTGTGTGTTGTTAACTAGATTGAGTTCAGCTGTTACCCTAATGTTTCCACCAGAGATGTATAAAGTACTGGAGTAGAGGAGTGGAGTAGAAGTACAAGTACTATATAAAAAATTGACTTGAGTAAAAGTTGAAGTGTTCTTTCAACACCATACTCAAGTGGAAGTACAGAAGTACTCAATTTTTTGGTACTTAAGTATTGCAAGTAGAAGTATTTCAAAAATTGCTACTCAAGTACCGAAAGTACAAGTACAAGTAAAAGTACAAGTACTGTGTATATTAAAGAAAGGCAGTCAAAAGTTTGATTATCTTTGTTTATATTATTTCAAACATTTGAAAGGCACAATGTATTTGGCTGAAGCTGGAGTACAATGATAAAAGGCCATACAAGTGTTTACAAAAAAACAAACACAAATAAAACATCTCAAAAGGCCAGAGGGGCAGCACAGAGCAGCTAAAAGACAAACCTGGACAAGGTGTTCCTGGGACGTCATCCATCTCGATATCGGACAGTAAGCTGACGCGTTCTGTCCTCAATACTTGCAAGCAACAGCGCAAAAGGCGGAGACAAAGCCTGCGTTTTTTTTATAGGCTTGATCGCTCAAATCGCCCAATGATGAGCCAGCTTCATAAACCGTGACAGCGCCATCTACCGCTCTGGCATTGATACTATGACTTGGGGATGATTAATAAGGTTTTCATAATAGTAACGAGTAACGATTCAGCACGTGAAAAATGTATCGGAGTAAAAGTATTAAATTAATCAAAAATATATAGTGGAGTAAAAGTGAAAGTAGGGGAAAAAATATGTACTCCAATAAAGTACAGATACTGCATTTTAGTACTTAAGTACAGTACTTAAGTAGTTCTACTTCGTTACTATACATCTCTGGTTTCCACTCTCCTTGATTGCCTCCTGTTTTTATGGTAAATTGACTAGTTCTTATATAGCGCTTTTCAACTCTTGTAGAGCACTCAGAGCGCTTTTTTTTTAAAGTCTTTATTAATTTTAATTACAATGACATAATAGAGACTAAATGTGCAGAACTAAACAAAAAAAAACAAAAACCAAGAAAAAAAAAAACATGAGTATATAATCAAAAAAATATCAGGCATTATTTCCAATTAAATATAAGTTCTCCTTTAAGTAGGTCAGAACTTAGACCACTAGGCAGATAATCCATCAGGGGCTGCCAAAGGGTCTTAAAGCTTTCAGTTTTGCCACTTAATTTTGCACTTAGGCTTTCCATAGGAATTATTCCAAATATTTCTTTGTGTCACTGAGTCACTGTAGGAGGTTTATCATAAATCCAATTTCAAAGAATGCATTTCCAACCTAAAAATAAAAGTTTATTGGTCAGCTCAAGTTTTTTACCTTTTAATCCTTTATCTGGGGAAGGCAGCCCCAATAGAGACTGTCCTGGATCTTTACAAACTTTACTCTGTACAATTGTACTTATCTCTTTAATTATGAATTTCCAAAATTTGGATATGTAGGAGCATTCCCAGAAACGATGGATATATGTTTAGGACATAATATTGATCGGTTAGGATTTATTTTATTTAGAAAATATAGTGTCCTGTGTTGTCTATGCATTATCTTAAATTGAATTTCCCTGAATTTATTACTCAAAAACAAACAATGGGATAGTTTAAAGCAGTTCTCTCAAACCTCCTCCTCATAGGTCTTCTCTACGTCTAGAATCTTGAGATAAAACCATTATTTAGGGTATACTTAATAAGGCATTTTTCTATAGGCCCTGGGAGTGTAGTAGCATCCTGCAATATTCTGATCACAAAAGTTATAAAGTGGCGAATATGAAGATAAGCATAAACGTCTTTGGATGAGAGGCCAAAATTAACTTAAAGTTGGGCAAAGGTCATCAATATTTATTATATTACAGAGTGCTTTATACAACATGCCTCATTCACCCAAGCATGTTTTTTTTTATATCAAGTTCTATCTAACATTCACACACACAGCCATACTCCGACAGTTGCATCATAGAGCAACTTGGGGTTTAGTTATCTTGCCCAAGGATACTTGCAGACTTGAGCAGCCAGTTATCAAACCACCAACCTTCTAATTAGTAGATGACCTGCTCTAACCGCCTGAGCCACAGCCACCCCAAAGATGACATCACTTGCTATCTCCCATGTAGTTTCCCATCCGAGTACTAACCAGGCCACCACCCTGCTTAGCTTCCAAGGTCAGATGAGATTGGGTGTGTTCAGGGTGGTATGGTATTGAAGGCCTCAGTTTGCTTGTGTTCTTTGTTGTGTCATACTGTGTTCTATAGCTTTCTGTGATACTGTGTTTTTTTGCCAAGTGTATATAAAGTGTTCTATAAGAACTACTCCATATAGCATTTAGTGTGTTTCCCTGCAGTGTGTTTTTGGATTTTATTGTTTTATACAGCCAGAATAAAGGCTCGCTTTTTATTTACTTCTGTCTGCCTGGTGATGGCCAGATGAAGCCTGTCAAAAAACAGTATGATTTCAGTCTATGTTAAAAAAATTCAATAGAACATGAAATGCTTATGTTAAAAACTTGTTGGCAGTGTTTTCAAAAGATGAATACTGGGGTGATGGTGACTTTGTTCTGCCGGATGTTGGGTGGTTCTTAGGCCCTGCGACCCTGTTCTTGGCTCATGCCGGCTGGCCTCTTGCGGGGTAGGCTGCCCCGGGGGCCTGGGTAGCTGGTAGCCTCCTGAGGCTGGGGTCCTGGGGCGACCTTCTGGTGATGTCTGTGTGCCTGTCCTGGTTGATGGTGGTGGGGGCTTGGATGGTGCTGCCCTCGGTCCTGGGGTGTGGGCGGGTGCTTGGGGGGGTGGTGCCGGCCCTCGTCGGTTGGCCTGGTCTTCCCTGTATGGCTTGGGGCTGGGGTCTGGGGCCCCGGCACTGGGGCCGCGCCGGCTCCCGGTGGGCCCCCCCCTGGCGCGGGGGGGGGCCTCTGCTGTCCCGGCCGCGCCGCCGGGTGGGGTGGGGTTGGCCTGACGTCGGGATGTCCGGTCTACGCTTTTGGGGCCCTGGGGTGCCTGCATTGCGGGGGGTGGGGTGGGGGATGGGGCCGCGGTGGGGGTGGTTGGGGGGGGACTGGGCACTGCATTTCCATGCCCAGGCCAGTATGTCCTGTCGCCTGTTTGTGTCTATTGTTGAGTGAATGGGCATCTAGGAGGAGCGGGCCGCCCTCTGCGGTGGGGGCGAGGGCGCCAACCTCGGGTGCTGCAGTGCTCCGGATGCTGTCACCAACGGCCCCGGGCTCACCTCCCCCCTGCCCTGTGCTGGGGTGTGGGAGGGTCGGGGGTGCCTATTGAGCCAGCGGCCAGCTGGCTCTCTTCTTCCAGGATTTTTCCTGGTCATATGCCCCCCCCCCCCCTCCCCCTCCCCATACACAAACACACACACACACACACAGAATACACATCACTCACAGATGTAGGATGGAGAGGCCACGTGGAGAGCTGCACCACCACTTGCCTCTCCGTTTTAATTGCACTTTAGTCATTATAACTCACAACACATACACACTTACAACCTGATACACATAGGACCTTTGGGGCAGGCATGTTACTCAGAGGTTGATGAGGGGCCGCTGAGGTGGCCCCACTCGGATCCTCGTCACTGTCTGTCTCCAAATTTTATTTGCACTTTAGACATGGAGGGTTTTGGGGGGGCAGTGTGGGCAAGCGCTGACGACCAACAGTTGGCGCTTGTGGCATAACTGTCCCCTCAATTTTAACTGCACCCTATACACTTCATTCACTCACAAACATTAACACATAGACCTACAAGTTGGGGAGGAGGAGGGGTGGATGGGTCATCTTACACCCCGATTTCTTGCGTCTCGCCCGGGGTAGGGGTCGGGTGGTTACTTGGGGACCGGGCTGGTGGCGTCCTGGGGTCGCTGTTGGCCCTGGGATGGTTTCCACTTGCCCCGCCTTCAGAGGGTGGGTAGCTATGGATGAATGTGTGTCTTTGTGTATTTGTCACCGTCTCCGTGAGTATGGGTGGGTGAGTGAATGTGTATGTATGGCATATCTGTGTGTGGGTAAGTATGTATGGGCATGTATGAGTATCTGTGTATAAATGTGTACACGGGTGTCTGGGTGTGTTGGTATGTATGGCTGGACCTGGGTCTGGGCCTTGTGCCTTGCCTCCTGGCCGCTCCTTGCTGGTTGCCTCCTCCCCCTACCCCCCTGGGTTGGGGGTGCCTCGGGGTTCCTGGTGGGGGGGCTGGGTGTTCTGGCGTGGGTGCTGGCCTGCCCCCCTTGGGGGTGCGGTGCGGGGCTGCGTTGGCTTCATCGGCGTGGGGGGGGGCTCTGTGGAGGGTCGGGCGGTCCTTGGGTGCCGTGGGCCCGGGAGCCCTGCCGCCGGCCAGTGCAGGGGGCTGGCCGCTGGGGGGGGGCTGGCTTCTCATCGCCTTGGGTTCCCTGAAGCCCTCGCTCCTCGACTGGGGGGGCTCCGTCTGAGACCACCCTCTCCCGTCTGCTGGGGTAGGTGTGCGGTTGTCTTTGGACTGAGTGGCCGGGGGTCTTCCTGGCTCTTGGTGGGCTGCTGGTGGCCTGGGGTTCCGGGGGCTTTCCGTACCTGCCTCTGGCTTCTGATGGGTGGAGCTGCAGCGTTTTGCCCTCATTGGTAAGTACGTTCCATGACACAGACACAAACATGACACAGACACAAACGCCCACTCAATCACAACTCAACAAAATTGTTGGTGTGCGTAACATGCTTTGTTAGTTTGTTTTTCACACACAAATTTATTTTTGCAAGTATTGATAGTATTTTTTTATATGTTTAAAGTGATGAAGTATCTGATTAATAGACTTGTGCTCTTTCCCCTTTTTTTTTTTTTGCTCCCTTTCTCTCTCCCTTTTCTTCTCTTTATTTTCCTCTTCAGCCTGTCAGCTCTGGCTGTTACATAGTATGTGGAAAAATAACTCAGATAAATAAAATAAAGGGTTAAAACATCAACAAGAAGAGCCTATTGAGAACCTATAGAGCTCATCTTGAAATAGCAAATATGTTTGGCACAACAACGCATTCAGATCACAGTTCTGCTTGCAAGATCTACCAGACATGACAGGCTTTAAAAAAAAAAAAAAAAAAAAAAAAAAAAAAAAAAACTGTTGCAGTGTTTTCAAAAGATGAATACTGGGGTGATGGTGACTTTGTTCTGCCGGATGTTGGGTGGTTCTTAGGCCCTGCGACCCTGTTCTTGGCTCATGCCGGCTGGCCTCTTGCGGGGTAGGCTGCCCATTGTCTCTGGTTTTCTGGGGCTCTTGTCTTCAGTACTCTCGAGGGGCTATAGATGACCCGGATCTCCTGGGTCTTTCTCTATCTGCCTGTTGTGGCAGCTTGTTATTAAGTGCATTTTGTGACAAAGACAAATATGGAGACATTCCCATTGGCACACACACACACACACACACACAAACCAAACACAACAAAATTGTTGGTTTGTGTATTGGTGTTTTTTGTTCTTTTTTTCAGGTGCTGTTTGTTTTTTGTTTGTGTGCTTTTTTTTTATATAGTTGGTGACCTATTGTGTTTTTCTACTTGTGCTCTGTCCTTATCTTTTGATCTGTTTTCTTGACCTTTTTGTTTTTTCTTTCTTGCTCTTTTTTCCAGCCAGTCAGCTCTAGCGTTGCCATTACACATGCACTCATGTGAATAAAAATATAAATATATTAGTAAGTAAATGAAAAATACTAACAAGAGGAGTCTATAGAGATATTACAGAGTTCATCTTGGAAAAGCAAATATATCTGGCGCAGTCAGTGCATTCAGTTCATGATTGCAAAGCATGCCAGACAAGACACCCCCTCCCAGAAAAAGAGAAAAGAAAAAGAAATTAAATGAAATGCATTAATTTTTTAGTGTGTGAGACTTGTAGGTGTTACAGACAAACGTACAGGCTAATTTACAGATACAGTATAGGTAAGCAGACAGTGTGCATTGTTGTCTTATATCTGATGACACAGCAGTTTGTGAAGGCTGGCCCTTTTTCTTATTCAGAAGCTACAGGGTGAGGTTGTCATTATCACAGCAGTGTAATTTTTCTCTGTTTTCGTCTGGGTTGTATCTTGTCTGAGAAAGAAGGAGAAAGACGCTGCACTCATACATAGCCTCTTGTATGACAAACCTTTTGTTTGTTTATATCTGTGGTACATCAGGGCAGGTGTGTGCTCTGTAATGCACAGTGCTTAACTGTATCATTTGAACCTGGTTTAGTCAGTCTTGAGTGGCAGGTGAAGAAGCAGAGTGGAAGTTGGTGGAGTTTTGTTTTGTTTGTTTTTTTTAGTTCAGTTTTATTTATAAACTGCCAGTTCATGACAACATTCATCACAAACAGATTTATTAAGGCAAGACCCTAAAATATTACAAAGAGAGCCCCAAAAAATCAGACAGGTAGAACCAGACTCAGGACGGACAGGCATCTGCCGTGAGTGGTTTGGGATGAGTGGAAAGAGAAGCAAAACAGCAAACAGGAAGCACACAAGCAGAATTTCTTAGGTCAGAAAACCACTGAGCCAGTCAGACTGTTTGTGGGTGTATCACCCACAAACAGTCTGACATTATCAGTGGCATTATCAGTGGCTGTCTGACATTATCAGTCTCACTCTGGCACCTCGAAAGTAGACTTTAAAAAAATCCTCAAAATAAAAGTTATCTTAAAAATTTGATAGTACTGTGACAACAATCAGGGTAGTAGGAAGAAAAAGAACACAACCACAGATACACAAAGGAAAGGGACAAAATAAAACCAATTTTTAGTGAGTAACGAAGGATACATAATCAGTGTTGATAGCACTAGCAACACTAACTAGCTATAATCCAGCCATCCATAATGGCAAATTCTGAGCAGTTACTGACATTATGGGCCAAACCTATTAAAGACCTGCCCCAGTGCAAATCCCTTTGTTATTTGTATGAGAAATTGCAGGCAATTCCCTTTATTTAAATTAATCATAGAAATGTGATTTGTCAAAGGTTTGAATTTATTGCAAATTGTACCAAATTTAATAAAGAAAAAAGTCTTATTTTGTGTCCGATGTAGCTGTGGTAGTTACTGCTAGAAGCTGTTATTTATTTGAAATGTTAGGCATAAAATGTTATCAGGATGAACAAACCTTGGCACAGATTGCTCAAAGATGTGCCAGGGCTTTGGTTTTGTTCTGTAGCTCTTCACTGACTCCTTCCCCCAAAAGTTTAGAGCCAAACCTCATATATTTCTGGTTCTCAATAATACTGGTATTCTTTTTAATCAGCATGATTTAACTTAAATGAACTGAAATTAAAGAGGACACAACAATTGTAGTCAAATCATCCTTTCTGCTTGCCATATTTCATTTGAGACAACTTTACTGAGAGAAGAGACACAAGAGTCCCATTTTAAAATTTGCAAGTACCATTTACAATATGTACTTCAAAGAATGTTTAAAGAAGTATCCTTCAGCCTATCAGTTTGTCATGTGTCACTGTGTCTTATGTGATGAAAAAAGAAGCAACATATATAAGGAACTAATGTCCCACTGAATCTTAGAAAAGTAAGAAAACAGCCATTCAGCCTGATTATCGGGCTGATGTGAGTAGTATGGAGTGTCATGGCTAATTGTCAGTCTCCAAGGAATCTGTAACCATGACAGCAGAGGGCTTCTTTGTGCTTTCAGGGCTTTTGTTCAAATGTCCTTTTTTAAAATTGTGTCATCATTAGATTTCTCTTAGCATATCAAGTACTCATGCATATTTTGCTTTCCTTATGATATCAGCACAAATCTGATGCTTTGAGCTGCAGTGCAGTGTGTAACAAGATATAATCTTTTCATGGATATGCAAACCAAAACCTGTTTTGCCAAAAAAAATTCAACAGAAATACGACCTGACGCTAAACTTAAAATTCTATATATTCAGCCAGTTTTTCCACCCTTTCATATGTGATTGAGTTTTAAAATGTAACTCAGTTTCTTTGAGGTTCATTCCCCCATCATCTCTCTTTTTTGTGTTCTGGAGGTTCAGAGAATGGTCTCAAATGCACAAGTCTGTTCTTAGGCCCTCTGGTATCTGGGCCTCTCATCTATACTCTTGATGCTGACTCCAATGCAAGCCAACCTGCTCTAAACAAAAAAAAAAAAAAAAAAAAAAAAAAAAGGAAGAGGAGAGGCATATAGAGAGGCGGTAGAGGGGAATGGGAGATAGAGAGGAAAGAGAGTCAGACAGGACAAAGCTGGGAGTGGGGAGAAACTGAACACAGTGTCTGTTGTGTGTATGAAGGCAGGACTTGGCACAAACACTGGCCAGTCTGTAAGAGTATCCTGTGCTCTCTGCTCCATGCCTGCCTCCTCAATACTGTCTTTGTCCTGCCACTGTGCACAGTGACACTGAGAATGCACACAGCAACACCTGGCCCCTTCAACACACAGTGTCTCCTCTGCTTTAACACAGGAGGAAGCAGCATCAAACATAGGACAACACTAGATAGGACAGGACAGGGCAGGATATCAGACTTTTAACAATAAAAAAGCAAGGCTTTTGTTGATTTGTTCCAACACCTATTGTATATTTGCATTTCCTTAACCACCAACTCCATATGACCATGTGAAAAATAACTGCAAGCAACCTCTTGGGCCTAAAAATTAAGCAAAAAAACAAAACAAAAACTGCATTCCCTTCAATGGCCACTTGATGCTGTCTCTAAAAATGAGTCAGTTTTAAAATGCCTAACTTTAGAGCAGAAATTAACATGTTTATCGCCTGTTGCAGAAAATGGTTTTGGTTTCAAAAGTTAACATCCCCCTTCTTGACAAATATATGATGGTGGGGGTTTTTTTGTTTGTTTGTTTTTTGTTTTTTGTTTTTTTAACTTACTTGTATAATGTTATTATGGTTTAAATTTATGTGTTTTTAAGAGTGAAGCCACTTTCAGTGAAACATGGTAAATTTACCAGAATTTATCTATCTTTTCTATAGTCTTACTGACCTCTCAAAGTAGCTTTTACAACAAACCTCACTGACCCATTTATGACCATGGAAACCTACAGTAGGTTAATAAAATCAGCAAGACAAGGATAAAAAAAAATGTAAAAGAAAAAAAAAAGAAGTGTAGCCAAACAGTGAGTTTGGTGGTTTAGCTTTATTTATTTACATATTTGCATGTATGTATTTATTTATTTATTCTGTGGTGTTTTGTGGATCAAAAATTTGATAAAGGCTCAGTATGAACCAGGTGGGTTCAGGATGGTGATGCTTCCAGCGGAACCAGCGGCATTTACAAAGATCAAAAAACAAAAGGCTTTTTATGAATAAATATCCCTCAGCACTTACACTCAGCACTTAGTTTGTACAGCTAAACTGTACACTTTAATTGTGCACTAAGGCGCAGAATTAAATACAAAATTAAGTCCTCGACAGGTTGTGATTTTTACCCAACAATGTAACAACAGCATAACTGCATCTGTGTGAGGGACTCAAGCCTGACTTAGCAGGTTTGTTGTGGGAAGTGAATCTCTCCTGATATGTGAGAAGTGCAGCTGCAGCAACTGAATGCTGTTAGCTGACATTAGTCAGCTTTAAAGTTTGGAGATAGGTGGGGCTGTATGATATTAGTTACTGAAAGTCAGTTACTTAAAGGGAAGAGAGCCACAATAAACTGGAAATTGACTCTCTAGCCATGACTGTCCTGGTGCTAGATTGTTTCTGATATCATATGCACCTTTTTTTATGTGACTTGTTCATTTTTTAATATCACAATTACCAACAGTATCGATATAACATGAAACCCCTACTGGCCATCATCTCCTTTCAGAGTAAATGGACTAGTTCTTATATAGCGCTTTTCTACTCAGTCAGAGCACTCAAAGCGCTTATACAACACGTTTTTTACATTTACCAATGCACACCCATTCATACAAGCACTTCCATGTTAACTAAGCTAAGTGCTTTTTAATTATATAACATCCACACACATTCACACTCCGACGGAACGGTCGGAGAGCAACTTGGGGTTAAGTATCTTGCCCAAGGATACATTGGCATGTAGCCTGGAGTAGCCAGGAATCGAACCCCTGACCTTCCGATCAGTAGGTGACCTGCTCTACCTACTGAGCTACAGCCACCCTACAGTACCCTTTGCTTGTATGAAAGTATTAGTACCATTCAAAACATTATTAAAACATTATTATTGTGTAAGTGTTACTACAACTCAAGCCTTTACTACCATGGCAGAACTTTCTTTTCCACACATGAAAATGTTTTACTGTAGGCTCCCTGTTTGATTTTTACAGTAAAGATCAAGGTACTAAACTAACAGTGTGTGGAAGTTAACCTTGCGTGGAAAAACGAACGGGAAACTTCTCACTTTAAGACTCCGTGAGTCGTGTTTATTAACACAGGAAAAAAGCTAGCCAAAAAAAACCAACAGCAAAAAAAACATCATCGGGACTCTTAAAGAGACCGCGACCATTACATGAATCACAACATTAAAGACGGTGAACAAACAACCTAACCATAACCATAACCGGACATGTATACAAAAGTGAATTATGCCATCAGTGTTGATAGCACTACACATGCCCCCCCAGAATTCACTACAACAGAAAACCTGAAGAAGAAAACATCAACGGCGTGGTGGGCGAAGCAAACGCCCGGCACGGCTCCGCCGAACGGGAGGAGGCAGAACCGCGTCCTCAGCGGCCGGCTGAGGGGCTCTGCTGCGGCATGGTTGAGGGGCAGGCGGAACGGGAAAAGGGGGCCTAGTCAGGGGCCGACCTCGTTTTGGGGGCAGCGCCAACTTGACCGGCCCAGCCGGATCTAGGTGAGCTGGTTTAAGGCGGTCCACGGATATAGTCTCCGCTTTGCCCCCCACGTCCACCACAAAGTGCTTGTCTCCAGTGCCCATGACACGGAAGGGGCCCTCATAAGGCGGCCGGAGGGGTCCGCGGCGACCATCTACTCGAATGAAAACGTAGCCCGTAGACTGCAGGCCCCTGGGGACGTGAGAGTTCGGCAAACCATGGCAGGAAGTAGGAAGTGGAGCAAACCGTCTGGCATTGTCCAACAGGCTGGAGCGCTGGAGTGCAGCTGACCAAGGGGTCGTGGTGCTGGGGACGAAATCCCCAGGGACCCGCAGCGGCTGGCCATAGACCAGCTCCGCGGAGGAGGCCTGGAGGTCTTCCTTAGGTGCTGTCCGGATGCCCAGCATGACCCATGGGAGTTTGTCCGCCCAGGAACTGCCCGTCAGGCTGGCCCGCAAGGAGGCTTTCATCAACCTGTGAAAACGTTCACAGAGGCCATTACTCTGGGGGTGGTAGGCCGTGGTGCGGTGGAGTTTAACCCCCAAGCTCGCTGCAACAGCGTTCCAAAGTTCAGAGGTAAACTGAACGCCACGGTCTGAGGAAATGTCTGAAGGGGTGCCAAAACGGGACACCCAGGTGCCAATAAATGCCCGTGCCACATCGGCTGATGTTATGGATGAGAAGAGGAACAGCCTCCGCCCACCGTGTGGTCCTGTCGACCATAGTGAGCACATGGGTGTAACCCTGCGAGGGTGGAAGGTGGAAGGGCCGACTAGGTCGATGTTGACGTGGTCGAATCGCCGTTCCGGCACTCGAAACTGTTCCAGTGGCGCTTTAGTGTGGCGGTGTACTTTGGCACGTTGGCATGCCACACAGGTGTTTGCCCAGTCCCTCACGTCCTTTTTAAGTCCATGCCACACAAACTTGGCTGCCACCAGCCGTTGTGAGGCCTTGGTTCCAGGATGCGAGAGGCCGTGGATGGCATCAAAAATGGGTCGCCTCCATTTCGCAGGCACCACAGGCCTAGGAGGGCCCATGGAGATGTCGCAAAGCAGAGTGGTGCCAGCCTCGTCGAATGTCACATCTTGTAGGCGCAGCCCAGTATTGGATGAACGGCAAGCCTGCACTTCCGTGTCTGTGGCCTGGTCAGCTGCCATGCTGCCGTAGTCCAAACCGAGGTGCACCGCCCCTGCGATAGCACGGGAGAGGCAGTCTGCGACATGGTTGTTCTTTCCGGAAAGGTGTGCAATGTCCGTTGTGAATTCCGAAATGTAAGTCAGCTGCCGTTGCTGCCTGCCGGACCATGGCTGAGTGACTTTGGACATGGCGAAAGTCAGAGGCTTGTGGTCCACAAAAACGGTGAACTGGCGTCCCTCCAGCAGCGAACGAAAGTGTCGGATGGCGAGGTATACACCAAGGAGCTCCCGGTCGAAGGTGCTATACGTCCGTTCGCTGGGGCGCAATTGCCTGCTGAAAAAGGCAAGGGGCTGCCAAGCATCACCCACCCACTGTTCGTAAACCGCACCGACTGCGTAGTCCGAGGCATCCGTGGTAAGTGCGATTGGGGCGGAGGAGGCTGGATGGGCCAACATGGCGGCCTTAGCCAAGGCTGACTTAGCGTCGACAAAAGCCTTGTCTCTTTCCGGGCTCCAGCCCACAGGCTGTCTGGGTGTGCTGCCTTTCAGGGCCTCGTATAAGGGTCGCATGGTTTGGGCGGCCCCAGGGAGAAAACGGTGGTAGAAATTAACCATGCCTAGAAACTCCTGCAGGGCTTTGACAGTGACTGGGCGTGGAAAAGTGGTGATGGCCTCGACTTTTGACGGAAGAGGAACGACCCCATCCTTCGTGACTCTGTGCCCCAGAAAGTCTATGGTGGACAGGCCAAACTCGCACTTGGCTGGATTGATGATGAGCCCGTGTTCGGTCAGCCGCTCGAACAACGTGCGAAGGTGCACAAGGTGCTCTGAAGGTGATGAACTGGCCACCAGGATGTCATCCAGGTACACAAACAGGAAAGGGAGATCTCGTAGCACAGAGTCCATGAGCCGCTGGAAAGTCTGAGCAGCATTCTTGAGGCCGAATGGTGTGCGCAGGAACTCAAATAATCCAAACGGTGTGATTACAGCTGTTTTTGGGATGTCGAGAGGGTGTACGGGCACCTGATGGTATCCTCTGATCAGGTCCACCTTTGAAAAAATGACCGTACCGGCCAGGTGCGCTGAAAAATCCTGGATGTGTGGCACTGGGTAGCGGTCAAGCGTTGTCGCGTCGTTGAGCCATCAGTAGTCCCCGCAAGGACGCCAGCCCCCTCCGGGTTTAGGGACGAGGTGAAGGGGGGAGGCCCAAGGGCTGTTGGAGCGTCGAACAATCCCCATACGCTCCATGGACTCGAACTCCGCCTTGGCCACGGCAAGCTTGCTTGGCTCGAGGCGCCGAGCACGAGCGTATACAGGCGGGCCAGTGGTGTCAATATGATGCTCGACACCGTGCTTGGCTGTGGAAGAGGAGAAGGTGGGCTGTGTGAGTGCTGGAAACTCAGCAAGCAGATGCTGGAAACTGTCCGTGACAGAGAGCAGGCTGGAGAGGTGTACTGCGTCAGAGGCTCCGAGCGTGCATGCATAAGAGCAGAAGGTAACGGCGTTGATCAAGCGCTGATTTTTAACGTCCACCAACAGCCCATATGCACACAAAAAATCTGCCCCTAAGAGGGGAACAGCGGACTTTGGCAGTCACAAAAGTCCCCAGCCAAGCGTTGCCCCCCCAAAACACAGTTCAACATGTCTTGTTGCCGTCGTAACGGATGGGGCTGCCATTAGCAGCTTCCATGGGGGGGCCGTGGGTGTCAGCTACAACGTCCACTTGTGAAGCAGGCAGGAGACTGCGCTGCGCCCCTGTGTCGCAGAGGAAAACGCCGGCCGGAAATGGAGTCGTGGATGAAGGGCAGCCTGCCGACATGGCCGACGCTCACGGCCACTAACGAGCGCCGGCCTTGGCGTTTCCCACCCCGCTGAAGCTGCAGGGAGAGCGGCATCGTTTGGCCTTGGAGCCAAACCTGGCATGGTAGTAGCACAAACCGGAAAGACGGCTGCCGACGCGGGGGCTGCTGCTGCGACGAGCGTGTGATCATTCCGTACTTCGGAGAAATCACCGGCAGGAGGGAGGCAGCCGCGCAAGGCTGCTGACTAGCCAGGAAGCACTTGTCGGCTTCCGCAGCCAGTTCTCTGCAATCAGTGCTGACAGTGTTGGCTAAAGCGGCTCTCACGTAGCAGGCAGTTGGCGCAGGAAAAGGTGTACGAAAAGGAAATCCGGCTTATTGTTCACCGAGCAGAGCGAGCATGCGGGTCCATGAGCTCCGAGGGCTTGCTGTCACCGAGCCCTTGAAGGGAAAAAAGCCTATGGCCCTCTCGGCCGTCGGACAGTCCGAATGTTTGCAGTAAGTATTCCTTCAGAGTTTCATACTTTCTTGTTGGAGGAGGGTGAGTAAGAGGCTCACCACTCTCGATGCCGTAGAACTGCCCAGGGGCCGATACCCACGTAGTAGTATTAGTTTCGTCGGCGGTTATCTGGCGTAAGGCAAACTGTGCCTCAGTCTGGAGCAAACCAGGCTGAAGCAGACGATTCCCAGAATTCGGGTAGCTTGAGAGACACAGCGTTGGCGGTCATGGTGATCTGGATACGTCCAGTAAACAAACGTCGGGGTCACCAGTGTGGAAGTTAACCTTGCGTGGGAAAAACGAACGGGAAACTTCTCACTTAAGACTCCGTGAGTCGTGTTTATTAACACAAGGAAAAAAGCTAGCCAAAAAAAACCACCAGCAAAAAAAAACGTCATCGGGACTCTTAAAGACGACCGCGACCATTACATGAATCACAACATAAAGACGGTGAACAAACAACCAACCATAACCATAACCATAACGGACATGTAACAAAAGTGAATTATGCCATCAGTGTTGATAGCACTACAAGTGTCTCTATTAATGGGCTAGCACTGTTTATTCCTGGCAGACATGTGTCAGCATCCAGAGTAGAAGCACAGAAGGATTTAAAGAAAGAAAGAAGAAAGAAAGAAAGAAAGAAGAAGAAAAGAAAGAAAGAAGAAAGAAAAGAAAGAAAGAAAAAGAAAGAAGAAAAAGAAAGAAGAAAGAAGAAAAGAAGAAAGAAAGAAAATTTCACAACAGGAACAAAAAGAGTAGTAATCAGAAGGCTGTGTGTGTGTGTGTGTGTGTGTGTGTGTGTGTGTGTGTGTGTGTGTGTGTGTGTGTGTGTGTGTGTGTGTGTGTGTGTGTGTGTGTGTGTGTGTGTGTGTGAAAAGAGAGAGAAAGAGGTATTCCAAGGGAACGCTGAAAATGGAGAGGTGGTGGTGAGCGGCATTCTTTTAACAACATGATCTGTGCAGGGAGTGGAGCAGGGTGAGATAAAAGGAGAAAGGAGCGTTGTCTGAGTGCAGCTACAGGAAAAGCACGATTAGAGCAGAGGCCCAGTATCAGGTGTGGCAGGTCAGCAATCCCAGCCAATCACACTGCAGGAACATTAGGCACAGAGCAGCTTGACTCCACTGCTTCTCCCAGCACCACCCCGACCAGCCCACTCCATTCACCTCCTATCAACATCAAATGTCTACCTCTCTCAGTCATCTCTCTCTTCCTTGATGATGCACTTTATCCATTTCTCATCCTCAGTCCCTTTTTGCCTTGTTGCTCCTGTCCCCCAAACAGCTCTATCTCAGACAAAAGTATCTTATCCAATAACAAAATTGTGGATACAATAAAACACAGTAAAATTACCAGTATTTTTGGTTTGAACAGATTAACTGTAATGGTAAAAAAAAAAATAATAATAATATCAACTATGAATTAAATACTGTTGTGCATTGTGAACTGTTGACTATTAGCTTGACAAGGAACTTTACTGTCTTTCAGCTCACTGTCAGTTCTCAGAAAAAAGGTCAGTGTTGCTGTTGCAGATTGTTGCACTGCCCCCAATGGCCTAAAAATCAGTTGCCAAACTGTCTAGCAACAGATAATTTGGAAAGTCATGTGAAGTATGAGATACTGTACTGAGATGAAATGAGATTATTTGTTACTAACGTGTTACTAAATTGTATAAAGGTGTGTTATTCTGTATGAATGTCTACAGATGTTATATACGTGTAGGTATAGAGTAGACATTTTGATCAAACTGCCAACTGTTTGATAAGCTGGACCTTCAGTGACACAACCAATGGTTGGTGCTGACTAGGCTGCTAGCTCTATGCTAGTTATCACCTATGATAATCTGAATCACTGAGTATACTAACAGTTCATCCCAAAATTCTCTGCTCTGACTTTGTTGATTGAAATTCTAGTATTTAAATTTTTTTAGAATAAAGCACTGCGTGATTATATGGCTAAATATGCAACTTGCAGTCTAAAGGGCTTTGCGTGTTCACTAAAGTGGTCACACTTTAGTGAACTGGTTACTACCAGGTCATGTAAATCACAGGTATTCTTCCACAATACAAAACCATGGATAAGCAAAAGGGAAAACTCAGAAAAATGAGACTGGCAATTGGGACAAGGAATGCCACCTCTCTGGTGGGGAAGGAGCCTGAGCTAGTGCGTGAGGTTGAGAGATACCGGCTAGATATAGTTGGGCTCATCTTAATGTATGGCCTATGCTCTGGAACCTGTCTCCTAGAGAGGGGCTGGACTCTGTTCCAGTCTGGAGTTGCCCTCTGTGAGAGGCGGCAAGTTGGGGTGGGTATTCTTGTATCCCCTTGGCTTGTTGCCTGTACAATGGAATTTTCACTGGTGGATGAAAGGGTTGCTTCCCTGTGCCTTCGAGCCAGGAATGGGTCCTGACTGTTGTTTGCGCTATCCGCCAAATGACAATTCAGAGTACCCACCCTTTTTGGAGTCACTGGTTGGGCTGCTCGAGGGTCAACCATCCAGTGACTCCTTTGTCCTACTGAGAGACTTCAACCCTCACATGGACAATGACAGTGAAACCTGGAGGGGCATGATTGGGAGGAACGGCCTCCCTGATCTGAACCCGAATGGTGTTTTGTTAGTGGACTTCTGTGCAAACCATGTTTTGTCCACTGTGTTCAAACGTGGGGATGTACATAAGTCCACATGGCACCAGGACATCCTAGGTCGCAGGTTAATGATCGAGTTTCTAATTGCATCATCAGATCTGTGGTTGTATGTTCTGGACACTTGGGTGAAGACCTCTCTTCAGCTCCTCAGCTGAGCTGTCAACTGATCACCACCTGGTGGTGAGTTGGATCTGGCAAACCGTCAGGTGACTCAGAAGGGGAAAGCAGTGCTCTACCCACACGGTTTATAGTGCGGGTGGGGCGCTACTGACTTCAACTGAGGCTATAGTCGGATGGTGGTGGAAGGAAGACTTGGAGGACCTCCTTAATCCCACTGACATGCCTTCTGTAGTGGAAGCAGAGTCTGGGGATTAGAGGGATGACTCACCCATCACTGGGGGTTAGGTCACTGAGGTAGTTAAACAACTCCTTGGTGGCAGGACCCCTATGGTGGACAAGATTTGCCCTGAGTTCCTGAAGGCTCTGGATGTTGTAGTGCTGTCTTGGTTGGCATGCCTCTGCAACATCATCTGGGGCAGTGCCACTGGACCGGCAGACTGGGATGGTGGTCTCTATCTTTAAGAAGGGAGACCAGAGGGTGTGCTCCAACTATCGGGGGAGCACACTCCTCAGCTTCCCCGATCAGTTCTATGCCAGGGTGCTGGAAAGGGGAGTCCGTCTGTTAGTCGAACCTTAGATTCAAGAGCAGCAATGCGGATTTCATTCTGGTCACACTGGACCAGCTCTTCATCCTCTTGATGATATATCCATCTTATCTCAAAGACCTCATAGTACCATATCACCCCAATAGAGCACTTCGCTCTCAGACTGCTGGCTTACTTGTGGTTCCTAGGATACTTAAGAGTAGAATGGGAGGCAGAGCCTTCAGCTTTCAGGCGCCTCTTCTGTGGAACCAGCTTCCAGCTTGGATTCGGGAGACAGACACCCTCTCTATTTTTAAGATTAGGCTTAAAACTTTCCTTTATGATAAAGCTTATAGTTAGGGCTGGATCAGGTGTCCCTGAACCATCCCTTAGTTATGCTGCTATAGGCCTAGTCTGCTGGGGGGTACACATAATGCACTGTTTCTCATTCACCTTATTTACTTTGTTTATACTCCATTCTGCATTTAATCATTAATTGATATTAATCTCTGGCTCTCTTCCACAGCATGTCTTTCTCTCCCCTCAGCCCAACCGGTCGCGGCAGATGACTGCCCCTCCCTGAGCCTGGTTCTGCTGGTTTCTACCTGTTAAAAGGGAGTTTTTCCTTTCCACTGTCGCCAAGTGCTTGCTCATGGGTAGGTGTTGGTTCGGTATTAGTGTGGGTTTTCTCTGTATTATTGTCGGGTCTTTACCCACAATACAAAGCGCCTTGAGGCGACAGTTTGTTGTGATTTGGCGCTATATAAATAAAATTGAATTTAATTGAATTGAATATGAGAGTGGGTGGGAGTTTGCCCATCCGGTCTACATGTGTTTTGTGGACTTGGAGAAGGCATTCAATTGCGTCCCTTGGGATATCATGTGGGGGTTGCTGTGGGGGTATGGGGTGTATGGCCCGTTGTTGAGGGCCATTCAGTCCATGTACATCCGCAGTGAGAGCTTGGTCTATGTTGCCGGCAATAAGTCGGACTTGTTTCCTGTGGGTGCAGGACTCTGCCAGGGATGCCCTTTGGCACGATTCTGATCATAATTCTTGTGAAACACAGAGAAATGGGGAAGGAAACAGAAACTCTTTACCAAAAGCTATAACAGGATTCAGAAACTATAACAAACTGAGAATCTACACTGTAAGTAAACTTAGAAACACAGCAGAGATATAATTAAAAAAAATCAGAAACTAGTCACGGAGGCTATAGGGTAGTCACGGAGGCTATAGGGTAGTCACGGAAGCTATGCTGTAGTCACGCGAGACTTTGTGAATCTCGGCAGAATCGCCAATGGCGGCGTGATTCCATTTGCAAACATTTGAGTGATTAGCTTTTTTTTCCGCCAATTTATAAAGTAGACAGGCTTAAACTAACAAATCTAGATAGTTTTTCAGCCTAACTTAAATTTTTTGCAGGCAATCTGGAGGACGGTTTGAAGAGGACCTGGACAGTCTGTTGCGTTACATCGACGGGTTGTTTTGAGCGAGTCATTATGGGGAAACCCGACAAGACGTCGACTCCCTCCACCAGCAAGGGAACTCCGGCCACGAAAAGAAGCCGCCCCGAAGATTCCCCTAGAGGCGGTATCGCCACCCACCACTAATATTGTGGGCATTCTGGAGTCCATTGACAACAAGCTGTCAAGCTTTGACGGCCCGCTTGGCCCTGGTTGAAATCCTCCACAAGGAGTTTCAGGCCCTGCGGGGAGTCAGTCGAGTTCAGCCAGCATCAGGTGGAAACACTGGCTGCTGAAAACGCTGTCCTCAAAGAGTCGGTGAATTCCCTCACCGAGGAAACGACCCGGCTCTCAGCTGAAAATAAGAAATTAAAGAATCTATTATCGAGCTTCATGCCCGCAGCATGAGAGAAAATCTTGTGTTTTCAGGTATTCCGGAAAAGGCAGAGGAGGACCCGGAGGCTACAGTGAAGGAGTTTATCCAAACTCACCTGAAGCGTCCCGGATGACACCGTGAAGACCATCGCCTTCCATAGAGGTCCACCGCCTGGGAGGAAAGCGACCCGGAGCACGCAGACCCAGACCAATCGTGGCCAAATTCGAACACTTTAAACAAAAGAGCTGGTTGAAGAGCCGCGGCCGGGAGCTGAGAGGGACGGACTTTCAGCGTCAACGACCAGTTTCCGAAGGAGATCCTGGAGTAGTGACGCAAGTTCCTGTTCCCCATCCGAAGAAGCTCATGCAGGGAGGCTCCCGGGCTGTCATCGCCGTGGACAAAACTGTATGTAAACGGACAGCTTTACCGCGACAAAAGCACACGCCATGGCTCTACTGATTCGTTCAGGTGATCTGTGTCCATATTAACGCTCTTTTCTGAGTTTCTTTTTTTTTTTTTTGTTTCTTATTTCTACTTTCTCTGCAGTTTTCTAAATGTATATTCAACTGTCTAAATAGTACCAATAACGCCGATTAATGAGCATAGTGCCGTGATCACTTGTTTGTTTTGTTTTAAAGGATGTTTCTTCTTCTTCTCCTCCTCTTTTTCTTTCCTCCTTTCTTATTTCAGTCTTATGTCACTCAGGTCACTTTTTTCCACGTCTTCTTTTTATTTCTGCAATCAGCACGCCAACACGCCAACATACAGAGCATACGCACACATACACACACACACACCCACCAACATTACAGCGCATATACACCACACATCTTTAGTGAGCACACAACAGCCCATAGTTAGGTTAAACATGAGCACACTCAGATTTGTCTCATGGAATGTACACGGAGCTGGTTCGAGGGAAAAAAAGACTAAAAATTTAATCAGTTTAAAAGACTTAAAGCAGATGTTGTTCTTTTACAGGAGACACACATGTCCAAAACATCTGTGCACACTCTCTCCTCTCCACAGTTTCCCTCACACTTACTCAGCCTGCTACAACTCCAAACAAAGAGGTGTAGCTATACTGATTAACAGGAAGATAAATTTTAACATTAGCAACACTACTATAGACCCTGAAGGTAGATTTATAATACTTAATTTATCTATTCAGAATACAGATTTATGTATTGCTAGCATATATGGACCAAATGTTGATGACCCCTCCTTCTTTCATACTTTCTTCACCTCACTATCTGATCACTCTGACACTACACTAGTAATAGGAGGAGACTTCAACCTGGTACTTAATGCAGATATTGACAGGCTCAGTACAGCAGTGAATCAGAGGAACTGGCAGTCTGCAGACATTCTTAAACAGTACATGAAGGATTTTGGTCTTTTGTGATGCTTGGCGTTCACATCACCCCACTCTGAGGGATTATAGTTTTTTTCTTACCAGTATATCCACTCCCACTCCCGCATAGACTACTTTCTAGTTAGCAGCTCCATGTGATGGACATTACAGACACCTCAGATTCATCCTATCACGATCAGTGATCATGCACCGGTTGTCTCTCTCTCTGACACAGAAAAAAGTTACACCACCAACCAGGAACTGGAGATTTAATACATCATTACTTAAAGAACAAGATTTCATTAATTATTTCAAAAAGGAGTGGTCAGCATATTTAGAAATAATGATCTCCGGAATATCACCATGTGTTCTTTGGGAAGCAGGAAAGGCAGTAATGCGGGGCCAAAATATATCTTACTGCTCGATATGAAAAATAAAGAAAAAACACTTGTGTTAGAATTAGAACAGAAATTAAATCTTTAGAAACTGCCTATGCTGCTTCACCACAAGAACATCTAATTAACAACCTGAGGAAACTGAAACTGGAGTTAAATGAAATAACTGATAAAAGGACACAATTTATGTTGCAGAGGCTGCGTTTGGAAAACTTCGAGCATGGAAACAAATCTGGAAAATTCCTGGCCAACCAATTAAAACTAAATAAGAAAAAAACAGCTATTTATTCTATTAAAGATTCAACTGGTAACATTACTCATGACCCACAACAAATAAACAACTCTTTAAAGACTTTTATGAAGCTTTATACTCACCACAGATTAACCCATCTGATACTGAAATGGAAGAATTTCTTAACAATATAATTCTACCAAAACTAGATGACGATCAAGCTGCAGCTCTGGATTTACCTCTTTCATTATCTGAACTTAGTGAAGCAGTACAGCACCTCCCAAATAATAAAGCCCCAGGTCCAGATGGTTTTCCAGCCGAGTTTTATAAAGAATTTTGGTCAGAGCTAGCTCCCATTTTTTTCAGAATGGTAACTCAGATTCAGAGTGATCACATCTTATCTCCAACCCTAAACTCTGCTAACATTAGCCTGCTTCTTAAACCAGGCAAAAACCCCACACTCCCATCCAGCTACAGGCCAATCTCTCTCATTAATGTAGATCTTAAAATAATTTGCAAAGCCATTGCCAAAAGATTGGAAAGTATTACTCCATTTATTGTACATCCAGATCAAACAGGTTTTATCAAGGGTCGGCACTCAGCCAATAATACACGTCGACTGATAAATATAATAGACTATTGTTCTATTAACAAATTAGAGACGACAGTCGTGTCTTTAGATGCAGAAAAGGCATTTGATCAGGTAAATTGGAAATTCTTACTAGCAGTTCTACAAAAATTTGGATTCGGTTCATCCTTTATAAACTGGATCAGAACACTACACAGCTCCCCAAATGCACGTGTTAGGACAAATGATCTCATTTCCCAAAGCTTCAGTCTGCAGAGGGGCACTAGGCAGGGCTGCCCACTCTCTCCCTCTCTTTTTGTAATTTTCATTGAGCCACTAGCAGCAGCAATCCGTCAAAATGCAAATATTAAAGGGATTCAAACTGAAAATATGAACCATAAAATTAGCCTTTATGCTGATGATGTATTACTTTTCCTTGGGAATTCACAAGCTTCTCTCTTGAAGACTATCACACTGATAGATAAGTTCTCATCTATATCCGATTACTCTATCAATTGGAGTAAATCAACAGTTTTGCCTCTGAATTGTAATTTCCATAGAACCCCTAGGGCCCCACTAAAGTCAGGAAATATTAGATATTTAGGCATAAATTTTTCCGCCAGGCTCTCAGACTTGGTAAGATTAAATCATATCCCCTTATTAAAAAAAACAATAGAGGATGATCTCACACGTTGGAATAGTTTACCTATATCACTCATGGGGAGAGTTGCTGCCATTAAAATGATGGTCTTACCAAAAATTAATTATCTATTTTCACTGATCCCTAATAAACCTTCTATTCCTTGGTTCAAGTCACTAGATTCAAACATCTCAAAATTTTTATGGAAAAACAAACCATCAAGAATAAGCTTAAAAACTTTACAAAAGCCAAAACAAAGTGGAGGTCTGGAATTACCAAACTTTTATTACTATTTCTTAAGCAATAGGTTGCAGTATATTTCAAAGTGGATCAAATCCAATTCATTAGACAACCCATGGCTGGATCTAGAACAGGAGTTTTGTGGAAAAATAAAAATCTCGAATCTACCTTTCATTAGCCCTAGTATTAAACATCATAACTGCTATAAAAACCTTAGTATAAATACTTCTCTGAGAGCTTGGTGGGAATTTTTGAAAATAACTAAATCTTCACTTATCCCCTGTAAGCTAACACTGATTTGGAACAATCCAGATATTTGGTCAGAAAAAGAAAAGTCTGAATTTTCCCGTTATGGGCGTGATAAGAGTGTAATAATTAGAATATATTATCCAAGATGGAAACCTTATTACATTCCAAGAACTTATGTCAAAATATAGAATTGGCAACGGTAGATTTCTGGAATATCAACAACTTAAGTCCATTTTACAGGGAAGATTTAACCTTAATCAGTTGAATCTAGAAATACCTACATGGGTAACAGAATTTCTTAACCTCTATACCCCAAAATTGTTGTCAAAATTGTATAAATTATTACTGAAAACTGATGATTCAGTTTCCCTCCCAATTGCAAAATGGGAGCGTGATCTTTCTGTTAACCTAGATCAAAATTTATGGACAGAAATATGTTTAAATATCTTCAAAATGACTAAAAGACCCCAAGTACAACTTTTACAATATAAAATTCTCCATAGAACACACTATACTGGACAAAGGATGTTCCAAATGGGCCTTACACATTCAAACATATGCACCCACTGTACAAGCAATTCAGAGGAGAATTATCTACATGCTCTGTGGTCTTGTGTACCTGTTCAGAGATTTTGGCAAAGGATATGTAAAGACCTATCCACATGGTTTAGCTGTCGCATCCCATCTTCCCCCAGACTATGCATCTTAGGTGACATCAGTGAATTAGTGATGGAGTCAAATATGTCACACATAGTTCTCACCGCCTTGTGCATCGCTAAGAAAACTATCCTTATGAATTGGAAGTCAAAAAATAAACTATGTATTACTCAGTACAGAAATTTATTAATAGATTATGTTAGTTTAGAGAGAATGTCTGCTTCATCTAAAGATCAATTGGAGGAATTTGACTCTCTTTGGTTCCCACAGATCAGCTCCATTACTTAGTGGGGGTGGTTGGCTGTTGGTTCTGCCCCTGAGGTGCTTTGTAGGCGGTCGGGTGGAAGCTCTGGGGGCCTGTGTAGCTGGTAGCCTCCTGAGACTGGAGTCCTGGGGCGACCTTCTGGTGATGTCTGTGTGCCTGTTCTAGTTGATGGTGGTGGGGGCTTGGATGGTGCTGCCTTGCGGTCCTGGGGTGTGGTCCGGGGTGTTTGGGGTGATGGGTGCCGGCCCCCGGTCGGTTGGCTGGTCTTCCCTGGGTGGCTTGGGGGCTGGGCCCTGGGGCCCCGGACCTGGGGCCGTGCCGGCTCCCGGTGGGTCCCCCCTGGCGCTGGGGGGTCTCTGCTGTCCCGGGCGCGCCACCGGGTGGGGTGGGTTGACCTAACCTGCGTTGGGACGTCCGGTCTGCGCTTTTGGGGCCCTGGGGTGCCTGCGCTGCCGGGGGGTGGGGTGGGGGGTGGGGACGGCGGTGGGGTGGTTGGTGGGGACGGGGCACCGTATTTCCAACTCAGGCCAGCATGTCCTGTCGCTTGTTTGTGTCTATTGTTGAGTGAATGGGCGTCTAGAGAGTGGGCTACCCTCTATGATGGGGGCGGTGGCACCAGTCTCAGGTGCTGCAGTGCTCTGGGATGCTGTCACCATGGCCCCGGGCTCACCCCTCCCTGCCCTGTGCTGGGGTGTGGGAGGTCGGGGTGCCTACTGAGCCAGTGGACTGCTGGCTCTCTTCTTCCAGGTTGGGTGGGGTTTTTTTTTTTTTTTTTTTTTTTCTTCCACCTTCCTGGTCTTACCCCCCCCCCCACCCACCCACCCACACACACACACGTAGGGTGTAGGGTTGAGAGGCTTGCATCTCCTTTTTAATTGCACTATAGACATTATAATTCACAACACATGCACACATACTACACGATACATATAGGACCTTTGGGGCAGGCATGTTACACAGAGGTTGATGAGGGGCGGCCGCTGAGGTGGCTCCATTCAGATCCTCATTTCTGTCTGTCCCCAAATTTTATTTGCATTTTAGACATGGAGGGTTTTTGGGGGGGCAGTGTGGGCGAGCACTGACGTCCAGCAGTTGGTGCTTGTGGCACAACTGCCCCCTCAATTTTAACTGCACCCTATACACCTCATTCATTCACAACATAAACACATACACTTATAAGTTGGGCGGGGGAAGGGGGGGGGGCCATCTCACACCCCGATTTCTTATGCCTCGCCCGGGGTCGGGGTCGGGTGGTTCCTTGGGGACCGGGCTGGCGGCATCTTGGGGTCACTGTTGGCCCTGGGGTGGTTTCCGCTCCCATCTTCAGAGAGTGGGTCGCTATGGATGAATGTGTGTCTTTGTATTTGTCACAGTCTTCGTGAGTATGGGTGGGCGAGTGAATATGGTGTATCTATGTTTATATGTGTGGGAGAGTGTGTTTGTGCATAAATGTGTACATGGGTGTACTTGCCGGTGTGCGTGTGGTTGTATGTTTGGCTGGACCTGGGTCTGGGCCGGTGGCTTGCCTCCTGACCGCTCCTTGCTGGTTGCCTCCCCCCCTGCCCCCCTGGGGTGTGGGTACCTCCTGGTTCCTGGGTGGGGCCGGATGTTCTGATGTGGGTGGTGACCTGCTCCCCTGGGGGCTGCGGCGCGGGGCTGCATTGGCTTCTTCGGCGTGGGGGGGGGGGGGGGGGGGGGGGGGGGGGGGGGGGGGGGGGCGGCCCTCGGGTGCCGGGGGCCCTGGGGCCCTGCTGCCGGCCGTGCGGGGGGGCTGGCCGCTGGGGGGGGCTGGCTTCTCGTTGCCTCGAATGCTCTGGTGCCCTTGCTCCTTGGCTGCTGGGACTCCATCTGAGACCTCCGTCCTCCGTCTGCTGGGAGGGGTGTACGGTTGTCTTTGGAATGAGTGGCCGCGGGTCTTCGTAGGTCTTGATGGGCTGCTGGTGGCCTGGGCTTCCTGGGATTCTCTTTGCCTGCCTCTGGGTTCTGATGGGCGGGGCTGCGGCTTTCTGCCTTCATTGGTAAGTACATTTCATGACACAAACACATACACCCACATAATAACACAAAATGGTTGGTTTGTATAACTATTCTTCTTTTATTTTAATTTATTTTTTTCCCCACACAATCTTTAATTTTGTAGATATTGTCAATATCTTAAGTTTAACAAGTGGCTAACTATTTGGTTTACTTACTTGCACTCTTTCCTGTTTCTTTTTTCTATTTTCTCTCCTTTTTTTTCCCTTTCTTCTTCTTCCTCTTTCCCTTTCTCTTTTCTTTCTTTTCTCTTTTCTATTTCTTAAACCTGTCATTTCTGGCACAATTTGATAAATAGCATGTTAAAAATAATTCAAATAAAATAAAGGGTTACACAGTAACAAGAGGAGCCTATAGAGAACCTATAGAGCTCATCTTGAAATAGCAAATATGTTTGGCACAACAATGCATTCAGATCACAGTTCTGTTTGCAAGATCTGCCAGACATGACAGGCAAAAAAAAAAAAAAAAAAAAAGAAACTAGTCAAATGGCCCAGGACCATGACACAAAATGGCAATCATTGTAATGCTAAGCTTAAGTTTTCAAAATGGGGTCTACAAACCAATGGCTGGAGCCAACATTTATCTACAGTTTATGGGCAGAAGTAGAATTTTCCTGTTTACAGCCTAGTAAAACTTTTTTATTTATATAGCATCCAGTCACAACAGCAGCCACCTCGAGGTGCTTTACATTGTAAGGTAAAGACCCTAAAATAATACAGAGAAAACCCAACCCCCTATGAGCCAGCACATGGCGACAGTGGGAAGGAAAAACACCCTTTTAAGATACCCGCAACACCAGGCTCAGGGAGGGGCAGCCGTCTGCTGTGACTGGTTGAGAGTGAGGAGAGGGAGACAGGAGAACAACAAATGTTTTTGCCTCTGTGAATATTTTTCCCTTACAGGATAACATTAAAGCATGATTCTGTAGTTCGTGACAGAAGTTCAACCAAGTTTAGCCATCTTTTATATGTAGTCTATGAATGTTAGTATGTAATATTCATAGACAATGTAACATATAATTTTTTATAATTGCATATGACATATAACAAAGGCTATGCTTTCTGTTTCTGCTTCCATCACAACAGCAGCATTGAATGCAAACTGTAACAATAATTCAAAACTGCTTTTGAACAAAAGGCTAACCCAACAACTGAGCAAGCAACTTACTGCAAGCCATTTATGTTCCTTGGAGAAGGCATTCTTTACTAGCCAAAATAATTATGATGACAACAAAGGAGGAAGTCAGGGGGCTAGCCAAGGACCCACAAAGTCTGCACACAGAGGAGGTTTGTATGGATGGATAAACTGAGACAACCATGAGTGTGGCAAAAGCTTAACCAGCTACTTATTATTCTAACAGTGATTGTCCTCTCTTTCAGTCCAAACCTTAATCTTTCCCTAAATCGAACCAGGGGGTGAAAATGATCTATGCTATTATTTCCTGCCACCAGTAGGGGTGATAATTTATGGGTCATACTTGGGGAGTAAAGAAAAACAACCTATATTGTCGGTTAGACTGGTGGACTTGTGTAATTTCTAGGATCCTGGGTGGTTCTCGCCTCTTCTGTGCTTAATATCTTTCATCACTCCCACTGTGTATTTATCATTCTGTTCTATTTCTACTTCATCTAACCCAATCGCAAAACCATAGGGAGTACTACTTAGCACCCACACTGTTTGGCTTCTGTGACTGTGTGTGCTTGGTCTGGCTTGCAAAAGGAAAGATATTCTTCTTCACACTTATCAGAAATTTCAATTTTAATTAGAATAACAGAAGATGCATAGCAGAAACCCAGGAACAATCCTTATGTTGCAGATGTAAATCCTGAGAAACTATGCTTCTAAATACCTTGGATGATTTACTTTGCCTAAAATTAAAATCTAAATTACATTTTAACCCTGAAATTCTAAACTATACGATTTTACATATTTGAAATACATGTCTTAAAACTGAAAATTCAGAGTGAAATATAAAATGCCAGATAGAGATGTAGGTGTTGGATTTAAGCATTCATTTCTTATGAGTACCTTTTTCTGCTTAAGGAAATGGTCATTTCCCTTAAAAGTATTAGTTTGAAAATGAACAATTACTTTTTCTTTTTTTTTTTTTACAGCAGTTTCAGGTAATGATCTAGTTCCAGAGCAGCCTTTATGCATTCAAATTAAAGTTAAATACTTTCATAATATATAATAATATTTGTCTATGGAAGAATAACACTGGTCAACAACAAATTTGTTGTCTGTGTTTTTTCAGCTGATTTAGGACGAATCTGATGCGCTGAATCCAAAAATCACATTGGTTTTGCTCAATCAGGTCAAGTTTTTGAGCTATGGCCACATGTCGTTTTTTATCTTTTGTTCACATGTACGCATGTGTGGAGCATTTTAGAAGAAGTAGGTGGGGTAAAATGCAATGTCGAATAATTGTTTTGATTGGAAATGATCATTTTAATGACAAGAAGTATTCAGGTCCGGTAGTTCTGGGTGATTATGTTGAAAAGGGATCAGTTTGAAGTCATAAAACCTCGAAGTCTTCCAAAAATTGGTGCGGCAAAGCATAAAGTTGGTGGATCAAAACTAAAGTTAATGGGGCAGCCACCCCACGAAGTGTATAGGAAAGTTTGCCTCTGTACCCATCGCTCACTCGACTACACTGAAGGAGAAGTTTTGAAGCGGTGAAATATGCTGGGAGAAAATTGGTTATGATCAGCATAAGTGGTTTATTTGTGCTGACCTGAAGATGGTAAATTTTTTGTTGGGACAACAGTCTGGCTTCACCATGTTTTCTGTGCATGTGGGATAGTAGGGACCGTGCTCAGCTGTGCGGGAGGAATTGGTGCCTTGCGAAGAAAGGAACATCATCAACCACCCTCTGGTGGACAGAGACAGAATACTCTTCCCACCGCTTCACATCAAGCTCGGCTTAATGAAGCAGTTCACCAAGGCTCTGGACAAGGATGGTGACTGTTTCACTTACTTGTGCCAGGCTTTTCCAGGATTGACCATGGAGAAGTTGAAAGCTGGCATCTTTGACAATCCTCAGATCCGTCAGCTCATCAGAGATCCAGAGTTCGAAAACTCAATGAACGAAGTGGAACTGGAAGCGTGGAAGGCATTTGATCTGGTAGTGAAGAACTTTCTTGGCAACAATAAGGCCAGAAACTATGCAGAACTTGTCAACAACATGCTGACCTTTCAGAAACCTGGACTGCAACATGAGCATCAAGATGCACTACCTATTTTCATATATGGACCGGTTTCCTGAGAACCTGGGTTCAATGAGTTACGAGTAGGGGGAGAGATTCCATCAGGACATGAAGAGATGGAAGTCCCTGCCGCTGGGCATTCCAGGAGTTCGAAGAAATGGAAGTTCAAGCCCTGAAGTTTGAACAATGGTGAAACAACATGCAATTTACGTGTACTTACCTTTATCATTGCCCACCATTCAGTTTACAGTAATCAATGTTTCTATCAGGTAATCAATATATGTTGGTTGTAAAAACATTTTTTCTCTTAAAAACATTATTTAGGATGATATGTGTTGACAAAAATCAGCTGATAATGCCACAAAAATGTAATCGATTTTGTCACAAGATCTGATTTTTTTCAATCACTTAGCACAAAGAACCTAACCTGATGGAGAAACGGATTGCCATTTCCTGATTCAGCAGGGCAAAAATACCCTAATCAGTTGTAGAAATCTAGACAACATTCAAAAAGTTAAAAAATTGTTGCCCAGTGTAATCTTTGAAACATGGTCAGCGTTTAAGAGTAGAGGGATGGGATAGGGTTAGAGTTAAATCTTAACGCCACACCTGCAAGGAATCTTGCAGGTGTTGGCGTTAAGACTAATTCTTTATTGTAACAACCCACCTACAATGTTATTGATGGTTATGTGACAGAAAGGACACACAAAGAAGACAACTACTTTACAGCACACGCTATTAGTAGCTGTACCAATTCTTATACTCACAAAGTATCCCTTTTTTTTATTTTTGCAGTGCACACTAATTAAAATTTCATGTTATGTATATCCAACACAGACAGTGTAAAAGATGAATGCAGCTCCAGACCTGAAGAATGAAGCCCCACTTATGAATATTTTAAACATATTTATTGTAATTGTACATTGTTTTCTTACATTTTATCACTAAAACTATGTGACATTCTTCATTTTAGACCAAAAATAGAAACAGATCATCATGCCACGAAATTATAAGAGGAAGACAGGCAGGGCTTCCACTCCTCTAGAGGACATGGACAGAGCAGTGAAAGAGGTGGAGGGGGGAAGTACATTCGTCAGGTGGCAAGGCAGATGAACATATGTAGCACTGCACGAAAAGAGGCATATCCGTCCCCGTATACTGACGCGGGCGCCGCTAGTAAACGGCAGCTTTCGTCAGCATACGGGGGATGCGCATATTCGTTCGCCTGAGACGGATATGGTCGTTTACGTACCACTAGAATCAGCGGGGGTAGAGGTACGGGGGGGAGCCGGCAGGCGCGAGGTGTTAACGACTCCCACTTTACATATGAATAGCAGCGCTGCAAGCCGAAGCAGCGGCAAGAGACCCACGTGGCTTCTCTGTCATTGGATGATAAAAATGACCATCACAATTCAGTATTCACATGTGATTGGTTTGGTAGATCTGTCCCCCCATTGGCCTTTATAAAGACAGGCCTGGGTAAGCCCCTCCCTAATAAATAATAACCCAGTAATAAAAATTATTTTTAATTATTATTTCTGTGATATACCTTGTATGTTATGTTGTATTCATGCCATGCTAATAACCTCAACTAAAAGGAATTCATTAAGAGAAAACAAATTGTGAGGCACAAGTTTGAATTTTTTTTTTTTGTTTTATTTATAAAGCAATATGCACATACACCACACACACACATCATATAATCTATATATATATATAAAGAAAACAAAAACATTATGACATATAATGCTTTGCTACATCTGGGCCATGTTGGTGGTGGCTTTCTCTCAGAGCATGGTCCAGCATACAAACACTTATGGTGCACAGTGTTGTATTTAGGGTGAGCTTCTAGTCTGTCTTGCAGTTTGGCTCAAGAGGTCACTGAGCTCCTGGCTGGGGAAGCTTGGGGGTCTTAATCCAGCCCGACACGCCCTCTGAGACGCCATCCTCCTCATCCAACATGAGGTCAGTGGTGACACCGTCCCAGAAGGCAACCTCCTTCACTGCCAGGTCACTCGTCTCGCCTCCAGCAGCTGTTGACACAGAGCACACATTAAGTCATTATGAAACTATATGAAATATTGTGAAAAATCAGGAAACTGCACTGAAAGTTTGAGTCTCTTGACTTTGAATGTACACATAGCAGATAAGACCCTGAATGCAAAAAAAAAATTAATCAGCCCATCTTTGTCATCAGAAACAATGGTTATCTGACAAAGTACCAACTCCTGCATCCTGTGAATAAAAGACAAATGAAAAAGTACTTTGAAAAAATTTAACACTGATAAAAGTACTTCAGTGATTTTGGTCATTAACCCTTGAGGCACCTTTAAACTGATTATACACTTTTTGTCTTTTAGGTCCCAAAATGTTACAGCTGCCGAAACTATAAACATTTAATGTTAATTATTTTCACCTTCACTGCAGTGGTGGGCCGTCAGGGCCTGCAAGGCCTTCTCTGCTGGCCTAAAAAATATCTGAATCACAGACTGATGTTAATTATATCCTGTCCATCAATACTTGTTAAATTATTCCAAATGGTTTGTACGGTTCCTTTCACAGCTTTTCCTGTGGTCGCGCTGTTTCCAGACGTGTATTTTCATATTAAAGCATTTAACCAATCACATTTCAGCCATCATTTGTTGCCAGGGTCAAAGAAATCTGCCTGGAGGCCTTCATAATCAGTTCTGCGGGCCCCGTAGTACAAAAATAAGTGTCGAGCAAACAGTTTGATCAACCAATCAGATTATGAGTTGGCAACACTGAGGCCCTCTAGCAGGCGTACGGTAACGTCAGCATATTCATACACTTTGATTGGATAGTCAGTGTACTAGCCAGAGCTAGCAAACTGCATCTGTAGCCAGCTGCACAAGCAAAAATATGGTTGTGTGATTTTATAGCTGTTTTGTCAACCCACAATGGCTGAAGGAGGAGAAGAAATGGATTTGGTTGCAGATTTATTGCCAAAGCCAAGACGGACTTTTCAAGAAAAGCTGGACATCATTAAGAAAGGTCGGGGCAACTCCGAAGCTAGCAAGCCTGTCACAACCGGGAAAAGGATGTGTCCACCACTTTCAGTCCACTAATTACGAGCGGTACCACTGGCTCACAGGCCCCGAGGAACACTGCAAATTGTATTGCTGGGAGTGCTTGTTGTTTGCCACTGATCGACATGGTGTTTGGAGCCACACTGGGTTTGTAAATTTGACTTGCCTAACCAAGGCAGCAAACGAGACACCAAAGCACTGCCGGACACTTACAAGCAAACATTCGGGGACACCAGAGCGGATGAGCGAGCAAGTGCGCAGGAAGCGGAGCTCCACGACGTAAAGGTGAAGAATAATAGGGAAATCTTAAAGAGACTGTTAGATTGGCTTTTTGGGGGGGGGGGCAAGCAGGAACTTTCATTTCGGGGTCACGATGACTAAAATGTTTCTCTTAATAATAATTTTATGAGGTTGTTATCAATGCATTTTTATATGTGTCGCAGCTGTAGCGGCAGTAAAAGCAGACTTGTGAACCTTGGGTTTGTTTCTTCGGTAAATGCTTTTATTCTGGCTACATGAGCTCTCAATCTGTGATGCAACAGCTCTTTCTACTGCATTTCTGCATAAAAAGATGTTTTTATTGCCATAAAATAGTTATTGAGGGTGGAGTGATTCAGGCGGATCACTACTGAAGGCCAGGTGTGAAATGCACGGCCGCCACTGCTTTTTATATACATTTTGGGTTGTTCAGAAGAAGCCAGATTTTATATAAAGTTAAAAAAAACAATAAGTAATATTTTCCAAAAATAAAACTGCATTTCCAAGCTAACTACACAAATACAGCAGACCAACAAAACAATCCAATACATCTTACCGGCTTCCTTCTTGCACGACACAGGGCAGAGTTTTTAATGGCTGCCGCCTTTTCCGGACCGTGAGGCTGACTGTAGCGGAAGCTGCGGCGAACCGTCTGTAGGTTTTTCAAGAAGCTGAAAAACATTTTTGTACATTGTAAATAAACACAGTGTACACACAGTGCATACATAAACAATATTCAGGCAAAAAAAGATACTTACACACAATTATATCACTGTCCACGCATTAGAAACCCACTCGCTTTGCGAGGCGAACAGTCTGTGGAAAAAAACGTGAAAATAAATAAGAGTAAAAACATTTGAAGTTCTTCTCTCCTCCACACATTGAATACTGCTGCTTTGTTTCTGATTCTTACCACTGCAGAGGATCATACCGGCTTTTATTGGATTCAGAGTTGTGCAGGCCGCGAACTGCTTCCTGTAAGATGAAATAAAAATAAGAAACCAAATCACAATACGTCTGTCAGCTTACTGTGACCATTCCTCCACTCTTAGTATTTTTGTTTTAGAAACGACCAAGTCTTACCGCAGTTTTCGGATCGTGCTGCCGTCTTTTCCTCGAGTCCTTCTGTAGGTGAGGCTTTGTTTAGAGCATGGAGTCTCTACACAATAGACGCCATGTTGTCTTTCAGTTGCACTCGTACAAACTTGAGTAACTGAGTCGATAACCCACTCACTGCAGCCAGCAGCGTCTTCTCGTCTGCAGCGGGGCTGGTTGAGGCTGGCCGGTAGAGAGGCCCGCTTTCACCGGGAGCTTCTGGGGTGTTGAAATATAGACGACGTCCTCCATTGTCGTACCGGGAAAGCAGCGTAGACAAAAACCGCCATTCAGTTTGAACGGAAGAGAAGGAAGGCACTGATTGGTCCTACAGACCTTCAGCGTGATCCTGCACGTGATCTTTATTGTCCAATCACAGGCGAGGAAGTTGCCACACGGAAATTAAATTCATTTCATTTCAAGTGAATTCAATTTTATTTATATAGCAGCAAATCACAACAAACAGTCGCCTCAAGGCGCTTTGTATTGTGGGTAAAGACCCTACAATAATACAGAGATAACCCAACAGTCAAAATGACCCCCTATGAGCTGGAAGATGTGTTGTTCACACATCCACTGTCTGTTTAAGCAGGACAACTGAGAAGGTGACTGTTGCATTAAAATTTTCCTTATTTTTTTTTTATTTACCTTTTTACATTTACATTTTTCTCATGAAGGTTTTGCTGATATCTCTTATGTACATCCATGTATAGCAAAATAAAAGTTTATACATTTTCGTATTCCATCTGCCTTGGTAGTCTTTAATGTCATTAATGCATGTGAACATTCACTGAACGTTTATAGCAGCGTTCATGGGATGTTGTCTGAATGTTCAATGCTAGCTGGGAAGCCACTGCACAGGAGAGGATGATGATGTGACAGACTTTTTGTTACAGTGAATTAGACTGAAAACTGAGTATGCTTTTCAATGAAAATAATGCTTGTGGTGTCACCAAAATCAAGTTATAGCCTTTGTTTATCTCCCTCAGTCCACTAAAGTTCAGGGTTCACAAAAAACTCCATGACAAAGGCTCACAGACAGAAGCTCACAGACAGAAGCTCACAGCCTTATTGGAAAAAGGGACAAAAACTGAAAACTTCCAAAATATATTTCCAACTAGATAATTCAAATTTATAAATTAGAATGATTTCTTGTGAGATTAGTCTTGTTTGAATGTTTCACTGTAGAAATAAAAATATGTTGGTTACAACTTGGGAGGGGTAGACCACTGGTGAGTATTGGTGACCACTGGTGAGTACTTGATTTGCATTTGTATGACTCACAGAAACCTCCTTTACATATGAGAGCCTGCCCAAGACCTGAGGAGAGGGGGGAGCTGAGGGAGCACTGACACAGAGAGTCCACGGCAGTTTCCCTACAGTTTACTGTTCTGGCCAAAGCCTCTTGCTGAGAGCCCTAAAACTCAAGGCGCGCGTCAGTATTACATACAAGAAACTGTCGAAAAACCCACTTTTCATGCAGTGTAGGATGTCATTAAAACGATACATGGAGAAGAAAAAGATAGATGGAAAAGAAATAAGGCCTGAATATAAAAGAACTGGACTTGCCAATCAAATATTTGACGAACATATGGAGAAAGAGCTGGCAGAACATATAAAGGCACTAGCAGCATTTATGGTCTAAGTCCCATGAAATGCCGTGAACTGGCTTTTGAGTATGCACAAAGAAATAACATCAATATCCGTGCAAGGTGGATCAGAGAAGAAAAAGCAGGTTGGGCTAAGTGTACATTTATTAAGAAAAAGTAATTATATTTTATTTAATAATTATATAATAATTATTTCCCCGGGAAATGTTCATTATCAGTTCTCACCATGCAGATAGTTCACAGAAAAGCAAAATTGGGTACTTATTTAGAGTGTATAGCTTCAGCTTGTGTAAATCTGAATGTAAGCAGCAATGGCTCAATAAGGGACAAATTAAGAGATATGTAAATAATGCTAATAAACTGTTTGTGGTGGCCACATATATGCACATTTCACACCAGAATGCCCCAAGCTCTTATTGCGAAGAGAGAGACCGGAATAGATCTGGAAAAGGCGGGAGAGAGAGGCCTGGGATAAAAGGGCTTGACTCCTCCTTTTGCAGGAGTTATATTTGGAGTTCTAGTTGTTGTGAGTTTACCGAATAAAGCTGAGACTACATACCTGCTCGTGTCTCCTTCCACCGACTCCTACATTGGTGACCCCGACTAAAGAACATGTCTGCTGACGACAGCTCAACGGCCGCGGCCGCTGTTTCCTCACCAGCCGCCGCCGTTTCCCTCACCAGCCGCCGCCGTTTCTCCCGCTATTTTTGCGGCCACGGTCAAGCTCCCGGAGTTCTGGCAGCACGATCCAGAGCCTTGGTTCCAGCATGTGGAGGCCCCAGTTTCACCTCCGCGGGATCACCTCAGACGACACCAAGTATTACCATGTCGTCGCGGCGCTGGACTCTGCTTCTACCCGCCGGCTGATGGGACTGCTCCGGGACCCGCCGCCTGCTAACAAGTATGGAGCACTGAAGGAGAACCTGCTGCGGATTTATCAGCTTTCAGACGAAGAGCGGGCTGATCGCCTGTTGTCCCTGAATGGCTTGGGAGATGGTAAACCCTCCGAGCTGATGGAGCACATGCTGGCTCTGCTCGGCCCGGGCGACGCTTCGTTTCTCTTTACGCATCTGTTCCTGCGCCAGCTCCCCCCTCCCGTGCGCACCGCGCTAGCCAGCTCCGCTCTGATACGGGCAAAGGATTACCGCGGGCTAGCTGAAGAGGCGGACAAGATTTTGCTGGCATCCAGGCATTCCGGTGTGCATGGACTTTTACCGAGTGCGGCTCTACAAGGGGCGGAGACGAGAGAAGCTGGTGCTGTGGCCGCCGTCGCAGAGCGCCGGAGGAAGGAGAGCGTGCTCTGCTTCTATCATCGCCGGTTCGGAGTGAAGGCGAAGCGCTGCATTCCGCCGTGTACCTTCCAGCACCAGGGAAACGAGAGGGCCGGTGCTCACTAGCAGCTGTGTGCACTGGCAGCTCGGACAAGCTGCTCTTCATTGAGGACACTGCTTCGGGACGCCGTCTGCTTGTGGACTCGGGTGCTCAGCGTAGCATCATGCCGGCTTCAGCTGCGGACGCATTGGGACAATGTCACGGACCCCTGCTGGACGCGGCGAACGGTACCCCCATTCGCACATATGGAATGAGGTTGGTGACTGTGTGTTTCACGGGACGTCAGTTTAACTGGGACTTTGTGATAGCGTCTGTGTCAGTACCTATACTCGGCGCTGATTTCTTGTGTGCTTTCAGGTTGTTGGTCGATGTAGCTAATAGGTGCTTGATAGATGCTGTGTCTTTTGATACCTACCCCTGTACACTTGGTAGTCCTGGCCCCCTGCCCCTCGCTAACATGCTTGCCACAGGTGATGAGTACCAGCGTTTGCTTGCCGAGTTTCCCACCCTCACGGTTCCCACCTTCTCTGCAGCCGTAGCTAAACATGGTGTGGAGCATTACATTACCACTGTGGGTCCGCCGGTTTTTGCGCGTGCACGCCGTCTCGATGCCGCGAAGTTAGCGATAGCCAGGGAGGAGCTCGTGTCTCCTTCCACCGACTCCTACATGTTCATCTTTTCTAGGACGTGATTAGTTTGTGGCCTTTAAAGCACGCCACCATTTGTCATGCCGCACTCCTGAAGCAACCTCTCTTGGTAGAGCTACTGCCTTCAATAGGCACAACGTGGGGGAGTCCTTTGATAACCTCTCTAATGTGATGGACAGGTAATAATCATGTGTCAGCCCCAAAAAGACACTCCTGTACACAATCTCTCTTCTCTCTCTCTCTCTCTCTCTCTCTCTCTCTCTCTCTCTCTCTCTCTCTTACACACACACATACACATCTCTCTCTCTCTCTCTCTCTCTCTCTCTCTCTCTCTCTCTCTCTCTCTCTCACATACACACATTGACCAGGAAGCCTGGGACGGAGATGGGGAACATCTCTAGACGGTCCCTGTACTCATAGACTGTACTGTAGCAGAGTTGACATTACACAATGACATCCAAGTACCTAAAACTGCTGTAAACCTCTCTGATCAACAGAACTTTAATCTAATTTCAGGTATAAGTTCCCTCCACACAAGATCTACAACATGGATGAAACTGGTGTGACAAGAGTACAGACACCTAAGCAGATTGTGACCAGAGAAAGGGAAGAAACAAGTGGGTTCAGTGACATCAGGTGAAAGAGGAGAACTTGTCACTGTGGCCTGTGCAGTGAATGTCACAGGAAAAGAAATCCCACCCATGTTTGTTTTCCCACGTGTCCATTTCAAAGAACAGTTCCTGAATGGATCACCAGCAGGATCCATAGGTCATTCTACGAGGTCTGGATGGATGAATGAAGAAGGCTTCATCATCTTCATGGAGCACTTCATCCGCCAAACCAACTGCTCCACCAACTATTCAATTCAATTCAATTCAATTTTATTTATATAGCGCCAAATCACAACAAACTGTCGCCTCAAGGCACTTTGTATTGTGGGTAAAGACCCTACAATAATACAGAGAAAACCCAACAGTCAAAACGACCCCCTATGCGCAAGCACTTGGCGACAGTGGAAAGGAAAAACTCCCTTTTAACAGGAAGAAACCTCCAGCAGAACCAGGCTCAGGGAGGGGCAGTCATCTGCCGCAACCGGTTGGGCTGAGGGGAGAGAAAGACATGCTGTGGAAGAGAGCCAGAGATTAATATCAATTAATGATTAAATGCAGAGTGGAGTATAAACAAAGTAAATAAGGTGAATGAGAAACAGTGCATTATGTGAACCCCCCAGCAGACTAGGCCTATAGCAGCATAACTAAGGGATGGTTCAGGGTCACCTGATCCAGCCCTAACTATAAGCTTTATCATAAAGGAAAGTTTTAAGCCTAATCTTAAAAATAGAGAGGGTGTCTGTCTCCCGAATCCAAGCTGGAAGCTGGTTCCACAGAAGAGGGGCCTGAAAACTGAAGGCTCTGCCTCCCATTCTACTCTTAAGTATCCTAGGAACCACAAGTAAGCCAGCAGTCTGAGAGCGAAGTGCTCTGTTGGGGTGATATGGGACTATAAGGTCTTTGAGATAAGATGGTGCCTGATTATTCAAGACCTTGTATGTGAGGAGAAGAATTTTAAATTCTATTCTAGATTTAACAGGGAGCCAATGAAGAGAAGCCAATATGGGAGAAATCTGCTCTCTCTTTCTAGTCCCTGTCAGTACTCTAGCTGCAGCATTTTGAATCAGCTGAAGGCTTTTCAGGGAGCTTTTAGGACAGCCTGATAATAATGAATTACAATAGTCCACCCTAGAAGTAATAAATGCATGAATTAGCTTTTCAGCATCACTCTGAGAAAGGATGTTTCTAATTTTAGAAATATTGCGCAAATGCAAAAAAGCGGTCCTGCATATTTGTTTAATATGTGCATTGAAGGACATATCCTGGTCAAAAATGACTCCAAGATTTCTCGCAGTGTTACTGGAGGCCAAAGTAATGCCATCCAGAGTAAGTATCTGGTTAGACACCATGTTTCTAAGATTTGTGGGGCCGAGAACAAGAATTTTAGTTTATCTGAATTTAGAAGCAGGAAATTAGAGGTCATCCAGGCCTTAATATCTTTAAGACATTCCTGCAGTTTAACTAATTGATGTGTGTCATCTGGCTTCATTGATAGGTAAAGCTGAGTATCATCTGCATAACAATGAAAATTGATGCAGTGCTTTCTAATAATACTGCCTAAGGGAAGCATGTATAATGTAAATAAAATTGGTCCTAGCACAGAACCCTGTGGAACTCCATAATTAACCTTAGTGTGTGAAGAAGGCTCCCCATTTACAAGAACAAATTGGAGTCTATGAGATAAATATGATTCAAACCACTGCAGTGCAGTGCCTTTAATACCTATAGCAAGCTCTAATCTCTGTAATAAAATGTTATGGTCAACAGTATCAAAAGCTGCACTGAGGTCCAACAGGACAAGAACAGAGATGAGTCCACTGTCAGAGGCTCTAAGAAGATCATTTGTAACCTTCACTAATGCTGTTTCTGTACTGTGATGAATTCTGAAACCTGACTGAAACTCTTCAAATAAACCGTTCCTCTGCAGATGATCAGTTAGCTGTTTTACAACTACTCTTTCAAGAATCTTTGAGAGAAAAGGAAGGTTGGAGATTGGCCTATAATTAGCTAAGACAGCTGGGTCAAGTGATGGCTTTTTAAGTAGCAGTTTAATTACAGCCACCTTGAAGGTCTGTGGTACATAGCCAACTAATAAAGACAGATTGATCATTTTTAAGATAGAAGCATCAATAATTGGAAAGACTTCTTTGAACAGTCTAGTAGGAATGGGATCTAACAAACATGTTGCTGGTTTGGAGGAAGTAACTATTGAAGTTAACTCAGAAAGATCAACTGGAGCAAAAGAGTCTAAACAAATACCAGCAGTGCTGAAAGCAGCCGAACATGAAGAATAATCTTTGAGATGGTTATGAATAATTTTTTCTCTAATGTCTAAAATTTTATTTGTAAAGAAATCCATGAAGTCACTACTAGTTAACGTGAAAGGAATACTCGGCTCTACAGAGCTCTGACTCTTTGTCAGCCTGGCTACAGTGCTGAAAAGAAACCTGGGGTTGTTCTTATTTTCTTCAATTAATGATGAATAATAAGATGTCCTAGCTTTACAGAGGGCTTTTTTATAGAGCAACAAACTCTTTTTCCAGGCTAAATGAGCATCTTCTAATTTAGTGAGACGCCATTCCCTCTCCAGCTTTCGGGTTATCTGCTTTAAGCTGTGCGTTTGTGAATTATACCACGGAGTCAGGCACTTCTGATTTGAAGCTTTCCTTTTCAGGGGAGCCACAGTATCCAAAGTTATACGCAGTGAGGATGTAAAACTATTGACGAGATAATCGACCTCACTGGGAGCAGAGTTTAGGTAGCTGCTCTGCACTGTGTTGGCACATGGCACTGAAGAGCATAACAATGAAGGAATTAGATCCTTAAACTTAGTTACAGCACTTTCAGAAAGACTTCTACTGTAATAAAACTTATTCCCCACTGCTGTGTAATCCATTAAAGTAAATGTAAATGTTACTAAGAAATGATCAGACAGGAGGGGGCTTTCAGGGAATACTGTTAAGTCTTCAGTTTCTATGCCATATGTTAGGACAAGATCCAGAGTATGATTAAAGTGGTGGGTGGGCTCCTTTACATTTTGAGAGAAGCCAATTGAATCTAACAATAGATTAAATGCAGTGTTGAGGCTGTCATTCTCAGCATCTACATGGATGTTAAAATCACCCACTATAATGATTTTATCTGAACTGAGCACTAAATCAGATAAAAAGTCTGAGAAATCAGACAGAAACTCTGAGTAAGGACCAGGTGGACGATAGATAATAACAAATAAAACAGGTTTTTGATTTTCCCAATTAGGATGGACAAGACTAAGAGTCAGGCTTTCAAAAGAATTAAAGCTTTGTCTGGGTCTTTGATTAATTAATAAGCTGGAATTGAAGATTGCAGCTAATCCTCCTCCTCGACCTGTGCTTCGAGCATTCTGACAGTTACTGTGACTCGGGGGTGTTGATTCATTTAAACTAACATATTCATCCTGCTGTAACCAGGTTTCTGTAAGGCAGAATAAATCAATACGTTGATCAATTATTAAATCATTTACTAATAGGGACTTGGAAGAGAGAGACCTAATGTTTAACAATCCACATTTAATTGTTTTATTTTTTGGTGCAGTTGATGAAGCTGTATTATTTATTGTTTTTGAATTTTTATGCTTAAATAGCTTTTTGCTGATTTTAGCTTTGGTTTTTGGTGGTCTGGGAGCAGGCACAGACTCTATGGGGATGGGGTTTTGGGGGGATGGCAGGAGGAGAGAAGCTGCAGAGAGGCGTGTAAGACTGCAACTCTGCTTCCTGGTCTCAACCCTGGGTAGTCAGGTTTTAGGAGGGTTAATAAATTTGGCCAGATTTCTAGAAATGAGAGCTGCTCCATCCAAAGTGGGATGGATGCCGTCTCTCCTAACAAGACCAGGTTTTCCCCAGAAACTTTGCCAGTTATCTATGAAGCCCACGTCATTTTTTGGACACCACTCAGACAGCCAGCGATTCAAGGAGAACATGCGGCTAAACATGTCGCTCCTGGTCTGATTGGGGAGGGGCCCAGAGAAAACTACAGAGTCCGACATTGTTTTTGCAAAGTTACACACCGAGTCAATATTAATTTTAGTGACCTCCGATTGGCGTAACCGGGTGTCATTACTGCCGACGTGAATAACGATCTTACCAAATCTACGATTAGCCTTAGCCAGCAGTTTCAAATTTCCATGAATGTCGCCTGCTCTGGACCCTGGAAGACATTTGACTATGGTCGCCGGTGTCTCTAGCTTCACGTTTCTCAAAACAGAGTCGCCAATAACCAGAGTTTGTTCCTCGGCGGGTGTGTCACCGAGTGGAGAAAAACGGTTAGAGACGTGAACAGGTTGGTGGTGTACCCGGGGCTTCTGCTTAGGACTACGCTTCCTCCTCACCGTCACCCAGCCGGCCTGTTTTCCCTGCTGCTCGGGATCTGCTGGGGGGGAGCTAACGGCGGCTAAGCTACCATGGTCCGCACCCGCTACAGGGGCCTGGCTAGATGTAGGATTTTCCAGGGTGCGGAGCCGAGTCTCCAATTCAGAAAGCCTGGCCTCCAGAGCTACAAACAGACTACATTTATTACAAGTACCGTTACTGCTAAAGGAGGCCGAGGAGTAACTAAACATGTGACACCCAGAGCAGGAAAGTGCAGGAGAGACAGGAGAAGAAGCCATGTTGGTAGTGAGTCGGCTAAGGGCTAAGCTACTAGCTGAGCTAAGCTAGCGAATTTCTAAAAACAAATAAAGTGAGTAATGTGAATACAGGTGATTCAGCAAAGAGTATGCTATTTAAAGTAGGTGAAGATTACACTAAAATATGTTATTATCCAGATAAATCGAGTTATACAGATATAACAGCTAACAGACAGCAAAACACTGTGCTCCGAAACAGGAACCGGAAGTGATACAATACTGCAGTGAGAGGCAGTGAGAGCGAACTACCCAGCTCATTCTGGACAGCCATGAATCTCACATCTCACTGAAGGCGGTGACAACTGCTAAAGAAAATGGTGATGTTATGCTCACCCTGCCACCACACACCTCACACTGTTTGCAACCTTTAGACAAAACAGTCTATTACTCATTGAAAACCTACTACACTGTAAACCCGGATAAGTTGAATCTACTTAAAAAAACCAAGGTAACTCGTTGCCTTAAATTTTTTAAGTAATGAAACAGTTCATTAAACTCAGCCTGTTAAGTAAGCATTACTCCATTTCCAATTGAACTAAATTGTATGTTCTAATTGACTAAACTTATCTTTTATAGTTCATGAAAAAATAAAATATCTTTTCATCAATCAGTTCCCCCTATCCTTTTCATGATTGTGTGGGAGGGGTGGTGGGGGCTGGAGCCTATCCCAGCTGACAAGGCAGTAAGATGCAGGGTAAACCCCGTACAGGTCACCAGCCTGTTGCAGGGCTGACACAGACAACCATTCACACCTGTGGGCAATTTAGAGAGACCAATTAACCTAACCCCAGTAACTGCATGTCTTCAGATTGTGGGAGGAAACCCATACAGACACAGGGAGAACATACAAACTCCACACAGCAAGAGTCCCAGGCTAAGGTGGAATTGAACCCAGACTATCAGATAGCTATTCTAGCTGTGAGGCAGTAGTGCTAACCACCACACCACCATGTAACACAAATTTTTTTTACAGTGTTGAACTGTGTCTGTTTAAATTTGGTAAATAAACATGATAAAACTCAGCCCTGCTGAATGCTGGTACATTAACATTTACAAATAACATTTGTCCATGGAACAATAAAAAAACTATACGAGTTGTGAACAAAAGCCAAACAAAAACATCATCCATCCATCCATTTGCTTCCGCTTATCCTGTTCAGGATCGCGGGGGGGCTGGAGCCTATCCCAGCTGTCATAGGGCGAGAGGCAGGGTACACCCTGAACAGGTCGCCAGCCTGTCACAGGGCCAACACAGAGAGACGAACAACCTTTCACACACATATTCACACCTATGGGCAATTTAGAATAGCCAATTAACCTAACCCCAGTAAGTGCATGTCTTTGGAATGTGGGAGGAAACCGGAGTACCCGGAGGAAACCCACGCAAGCACGGGGAGAACATGCAAACTCCACACAGAGAGAGGGAGAGGCCTGGGCCAAGGTGGAATCGAACCCAGGCCTTCCAGATGGTATTCTATCTGTGAGGCAGCAGTGCTAACCACTGCGCCACCGTGCTGCCCATCAAACAAAACATCAAATTTCTACTATTCCAAACAGCGAGAGGCCTGGGCCAAGCTGGAATTGAACCCAGACCTTCTAGATGGTATTCTACCTGTGAGGTAGCACTGCACATTAATCCAGTCTGTTAAAACTGGTGTAAACTAGATTTTTAGCAGGTGCAAATCTTGATGATATTAAGTTGTTTGAACTCAAACACATGATTACAATAAGATAGACCATCACAAAGTACAGTCTACTCAGCATTAACAAGTAATGTTCACATTCTAGGCAATTTTAAGTAATATGAACTCAATATTTTTAAGTGGAACCAAATCTGGGTTTACAGTGTACAACAGAGCGATGGATGGATGGATGCACACTAATCCTGGTAGAACCGTAATGATTTATGAGGTCCCAGAACTTGTAAACCAAGCATTCATGTCAGCAATGACACCAAGAAACATCACATCAGGTTTCAGAGTGACACGCATATTCCCATTCAACAGGGATATCTTCCCAGATGAAGATTGTGCCCCATCAATGCTAACAGACAGGCCAAACCCAGAAGAGACCTCCACCAGTGCTGCTGCTGATCTGCGTGGACCATCACATGAGGAGCCAACCCGTGCCACAGGTATTGAAGCAGGTCCAGACCCAGGTGAACCACCCACTCTTCCAGAACCAAATCCCAATCAATCATCAAGTGACAAAACTGGTTCTTCTGCCCATTTGGGTAATGTATCTCCAGAAGCCTTACTTCCCTTGCCAAAAGCCACAGCAAGAAGGCCCATAATGAAAAGAAAAAAGTAAAATCAAAAATCATGACCAACACACCTGAGAAGATGGAGCTGCAGAAGGCACAAAAAGAAAAAAAAGATAAAATGGCTGAAAAGGAAAAGAAAAAGAATGAACGGCAGAGGAAAAGGGCTCTCAAAGAATCAAATCAAACTAAACTCATGATGGACTATGATAAAGCAGAAGATGGCCTGGAGGACACACATGACAGAAAAAATGAAATGGGTGAAAAGGAGAAAAGGAATGAAAATAAGAAGAGAGGGGCTCTTAAAGTGTCCAAACCAAAAAGGAAAATGTTGTCTACAGCAGCTCAGAAGAGAGTGACATTTCCATCCCACTTAACGACATGACTGACTATGAGAGTTCAGATGCCCAGAATGATGATGATGATGATGATGATGATGGTGACAAGGATTTGTCTGCTGGGGACTTTGTAATTGTAAACTTTGCAGTCAAAACCAAATCTTACAACTACACTGGATTGGTTGAGAAGGTTGATGGTGCCGACATCACTGCAAAGTTTCTAAGGCGAAGTAGTAAGAGGTCTGTGGATGGAAAGCCCATCTTCACTTTCAAAGAAAATGATGAAGGAGTTATCCCTAGAGAAGATGTGCATAAGAAACTACCCACACCACAAAAACTTGGTGGTACAGCCAGAAGGGAGCAGAAATTTATCTTCCCCTGTTGCATTGACAAGTGGAATGTTATGTAGTAGGCCAACTCTGTGAAGAGAATTGCCGTCAATTTGGTCTTCATTTAATTTTGTTATGAACATATCTTCATGTGGCGCTAAGCCTTGTTTAAGAAAACTGGCCTTCGATGTCATAAATTACCTTTAAATAGAATTGCTGATTTTTATTATTCAAATATTTTTATTTGTTTTAAACATGTAATAACAACAATGAAACAAAAACAAAAACAGAACCAAAATGGCAACAGGTGCTGACATCATATAGAGGTTCTGTTTTTGTTAACTGCAATTTCCCCATTTGTGGGACTAATAAAGGCATTCTGGATTCTTGATTCTTGAACAGGAAGGAGGGGAAGGGAAGAGGATATAGATTAGATTAGATTAGATTAGATTCAACTTTATTGTCATTACACATGTACAATACAAGGCAACAAAATGTAGTTTAGCATCTAACCAGTAGTGCAATAAGCAATAGTTAAACAGTAATCGAATATAATGAATATGCTTGTGAGTATATTAATGTGAATATATTAGAGGTATTATAGACATACAGTTAAAATATAAAGGTGCTATACATATGTATGAAAGAATTTATCAATTTAAATCTCAATATGAGATGGATGTTTTTATGTCCGCATTTCAATACAAAATGTGCTAAATGAGTAAAACTATGAGAATATGCAATATACAATTATACAGTGATGTACCATGTAACAAGTGATGTAAATAAATGTGGTACAGTCAATGTCCAGGATGTAAGTGAATGTTAATGGTGGACAGAGTTCAGTAAGGAGACAGCTCTGGGGAAAAAGCTGTTCTTCAGTCTGGTCGTCCTGGTCCGTAGGCTTCTAAAGCGCCTGCCAGAGGGCAGAGTGACAAAAAGTCTATGAGCAGGGTGATAGGGGTCTTTAAGAATACTGCGAGCACGCCGCAGACAACGCTTCGTCTGGATGTCCTCAACTGATGGAAGTGAAGTCCCTGTGATCTTCTGGGCCGTTTTCACTACTCGCTGTAGAGTCTTGCGGTCTGCGACAGTGCAGTTTCCATACCAGACTGTAATACAGCTGGTCAGGATACTTTCTATTGCACAGCGATAAAAGTTCACAAGGATGGTCGAAGACAAGTGTTGTCTCCTTAGTGTCCTCAAGAAAAAGAGGCGCTGGTGAGCCTTCTTGACCAGGCTAGAAGTGTTTGTGGTCCAAGAGAGGTCTTCTGTTATGTGTATTCCCAGGAACTTGAAACTGGCGACACGTTCAACAGCCATCCCCATGATGTAGATGGGGTCAGGTTTGTCACTTTTTATCTTCCTGAAATCTACAATAAGTTCCTTTGTCTTACTGGTATTAAGGAGCAGGTTATTGTTAGCACACCACATGGCCAGATGCTCCACTTCCTCCCTGTAGGATGTCTCATCGTTGTTGCTGATGAGGCCGATCACTGTGATGTCATCAGCAAACTTGATCATGGAGTTAGATGCATGAACAGTTTTGCAGTCGTGAATGAAGAGGGAGTAGAGAAATGGACTCAATACACAGCCCTGTGGTACACCTGTGTTAAGTGAGATGATGGTAGAATGGGTGTGGCCTGACCTAACATGCTGAGGCCTGTTGGTCAGAAAGTCCTTAATCCAAAGGCAGAGGGAGGGGTTAATGTCCAGATCTCCAAGTTTTGTGACTAACTTGGCAGGGATTATGGTATTAAATGCTGAGCTGAAATCAACAAACAGCATTCGTGCATATGTGTTATTGTTGTCCAAGTGTGAGAGCGCGGAATGTAGCGCAATGGAGACTGCATCCTCGGTACTCCTATTGCTTCGGTAAGCAAACTGATGAGAGTCCAGTGTGGATGGGAGGCAGTCCTTCAGTCGTACCAGGACGAGTCGCTCAAAGCACTTCATGATGATGGGTGTGAGTGCTATGGGACGATAATCATTTAGACACATTGGGTTGGAATGTTTCGGCACTGGTATGATCGTTGTGGATTTGAAGCATGTTGGTACAGCTGACTGGGTGAGGGACAGGTTGAAGATGTCTGTAAAAACTTCAGTGAGCTGCTCCGCACATGCTCTCAGTACACGCCCAGGAATGCCATCAGGGCCAGCAGCCTTGCGTGTGTTGATCCGGTTCAGTGCAGCATAGACGTCTGTAGAGGTGAGTGTGAAGGGCTGGACATCTGCAGAAGGTCTGATGTTGATAGCTGCCTCCCTGTTGTCTTTGTCAAAGCGAGCATAGAAGTCATTTAGCTTGTTCAGGAAGGAGACGTCTGCAGTAACCAGAGTGGAATTGCTGGGCTTATACTCACAGATGGCCTGAATGCCCTGCCACATGCGTCGGGGGTCAGAGTTGGAAAAATGATCGCAGGGAAGAGGGGAGGGCAGGTATGAGGGCTATATGCTCAGGAGATCTTTGTCTCAAAATACAAAAGAAATGGCTGCCAGGTGATGTTGTATTGTTGAATTGAGTCGTTAACTGTATGTTTCAGATGCTCAAGCTTCAGATGGAACATAACATCTTCTATCCATTGCTTATGAGACAGAGGAGCAGCTCTCTTCCAATTGACTAATATTAGGCGTCTTGCAAGTAGTGTAACAAATGCTGTGGCATTGGCCTGCTGCGTTGTTATTGGTGTTGTCGGAGGGACAACCCCAAATAAGGCAGTTAGTGCACTTCGATCAATATTCCTCTTACATACAAATGTAATCGTCCTAAAGATTGACTCCCAAAAGGGGAGGAGCCTGGGGCAAAGCCAGAACATATGACTGAGATCAGTAGGGCTGTGCCCACACCTAACACAAGATGAGTCTACGCCAGGAAACATTCTAGATAGTTTATTAGGGGACAGGTGTAATCTGTGCAGCACCTTAAACTGTAGCAGGCTATGTCTAATGCAAATTGAAGAAGAGTGGATTCTTGAAATTGCGGCCTGCCAGGCTGCATCAGTAAATAGTTCCCCTAACTCTTCTTCCCATGATTCTTTCAGATGTCTAAGTGATGGGGATGCAGCGTTCTGGATTTTGCCATATATAGCTGATACTAAGCCCTTATCAGTCGGATTCATATCCAAACATTCATCAATCCACGTTATTCGAGGCAGCGTTAATATAAAATTAGCTTTCACCTAACGGTATACTTTGAGATACCTAAAGAAGTCACCCTGAGGGACACCGAAGTCCCTTTTTAGCTGTTCAAAAGAAATAAATTGGCCTCTTTCAAAAAGGTCCTTTATGCAAGTTATGCCACTCTCGTGCCACTTTTGAAAAGATGGATCTATCAGAAAACCTGACCTCATTAAACATTTTGATGATGGCTTTATGGTATCTTGTTTCAGGTTATGAATAAATCAGTGAGTCAGTTTTGTAAATTTTGGTTATTCCAAGAGTCAAAAAGGATGACTTGTAACTGACGAGTCTTAGCCAATGACTAAGCGGTTTTACAATCCAGTCTACTCCTTGTGTGTCACATCCAGTTAAAAAAAAACACTGAGATGACAACAGGGAAAACGCTTATCGCAAGGCTTCATAGCAGGACTTAAAGAACAATGGGTTATGTCACAGTGGCTCCTACCATCGTTTATACTCACATATAGATCACATATGGAGTGCACGACTTAAATCACTTTAGCTTGCCCACAGCTGCTGCAAGCTGCTCTGCAACCACCCTCAACCCATCACCTCTTTTCATGCTGTTTCTGACTTAATGTCAATCTGTCACCGAGGTCTGCTCTGTCCTGTGCTGTAAGCTTGCTGCTGTTCTTGCTTCCTCTGGCTTTTCAGATTTGAAAGGGTGAAAGGATGGGGAGGTTCCAGAATAGAAACACAGCACCAAACATCAGTATTCTTTTGAATAGAGTGGCCCTGTGGCTTTGGTGATACAAATAAACACTGACACTTTAACACCATACTTTATTAAGATTTTCATTCTTCTTTAACCCCGAATAGGTAGAATACTAAACCGAGCTTGAATTTCAAATATTTTGTTAGTTGCTATTTCTAAAGTTGAAAACAAACTTGTAGTAATATTTAAGTTAGGAAGAATAGAATTGATTCCATGACAAACATTTAAAATCCAGTTAGCCTGCACCTGTCAACACATTCAGAGTGAACTTTATGTGTGCTGTATTGACAGTAGAAGAGGTTTATAGTTTGCATTCAGTTTTTGGCTACAGAGATTTAACAGCATGTACACTGAGAAAAGAAAGACACCAAAAACTGAGCCATATGGTATTTAACAGGTTATGTCAGTCAATGCAGTTATTACCAAACAGCAGAGCAGCTTTCCTATCAGCCATCAATGTAGCAGTTCTAGCAGCTTCTTTTCAGCTAACACGGATTACTGTATCTCTGCACCTCTCTTTGAGGTATCCATGTTAAGTCATGTGCGCCATAAGCCTGTTTTTAGCACAGCAAATGAGGTGTGGGGTACTCTCAAAGCCACAGAGTGCCTATTCAACTGTCAGTGGGAAAAGCCAACAGAAGGCTTCAATCTGTATCCTTTCATCTACATCCTATAAGCCTTACAACTAATCACATCAACTGAAGCATGATGTGTAGAGATGCTTCCGAGAAAGTCCTGTGAGAACAAGAGGAAGAGACAAGTATATGGCAGCTCTTTAAAACATATACAGAATGTCACATCCAGACAGTCTGCCACCAGGCACAGCCAATATATTTAAACTGTACGTTTAGATCAGCTCTGTTCTGTTTCTGTTTGTTTGTTTCTTTTGTTGCTAATAGTATTTTAAAAGAAAAAAAGAATCTCAGAAATTCTCTTCTTAAAGCTTTAGATCACATATGGTCAGTATCAGTGTTGGATGTACTCAGTATTTAGTTACTTTTTCAAACAAGCAATACTGCTAAATATGTTGGAACAATTTTCTGTTCCTTCTGTTGTGACAAAAGAAAAAAAATTCTCCTGTATTTGCAACTTCTGATTTCTTCCAGCTCTTTCACATGCAGCCAAGAAGTCTAGTCAGCTAACTTGATGGTGGAGAGCACAACTGTTACATCATGAAAGTATTTGTATTGTTTTGTTCACCAAGGGCCACCACTAAGGCTTTTTGCTGGTTAGGTGGTAGAAGAAAAGCTACCAGTATTAATTTGCAATGCAGTGAGGCAAAGTCAGTACAATCAAAGTAGATGTGCAATACTGTAGGTCAAGCAACTTCTGATGTTTATTTTTGGTAATGCAAAAAGTACTCCAACTAGTTCCTTTCAATGGAATGGTGAATGGACTAGTTCTTATATAGCGCTTTTCTACTCAGTATGAGCACTCAAAGCGCTTATATAAAGAAAGGTAACACTAGACCCATGGGCTATGTGGTGGTTAGTACCACAGCATTCTTTGTAATAGTCATAGTGAGAAGGTCCTGGGTTCAATTCCAGTCTAGGGCCTTTCTGTGCAGAACTTGCCTCCTGTCCCCATGTCTATGTGGGTTATCTTGCCTCCAAAGACGTACAGGGCATTGGGTTAATAGGTGACCCCAAATTACTTGTAGATCTTAATGTGAGCACAAATGGTTATTAGTCTCTATCTGTTAAAACTGTGACAGACTGACAATCTGTCCAGGGTCTATGCTGCCTCTCACCCTATGGCTGTTGGGATAGGCTCCAGCCCCCTGCAACCCTGAACTGGATAGGCACAAGAAGGACAAGAAGATGAATGGCTAGAAAGCCAAACTAGTGTTTTATCTGTTAAGATTGACTCACTTTTGGAGTCAACCTCAAGTGGATATCAGAGGAACTGCAGTTTTTATCCATGCAGAAAGCAGTTTTTTTTTCTTTTGTCCTATAAACCAGATGACCTCTCATACATACAGGTGATAGTTGTGTCTGTAACACCTAATAAACTTTTTGAACAGAACAAAGTTGCAATCATTAACTAGTGCAAAAAATCTTTCTTGCAACACACTTCATGATTCAAATGCTGTTGCTGAGTATGTGTGTGTGTGTGTGTGTGTGTGTGTGTGTGTGTGTGTGTGTGTGTGTGTGTGTGTGTGTGTGTGTGTGTGTGTGTGTGTGTGTGTGTGTGTGTGAGAGACTTTTTTTTTTTTTTTTTTTTTTCCAAAAAGCAACTAATGAGAAATTTATTGATTTTTTCCGGTGACTTTGGTGACTTTTGGAGACTTTTTGAGATACCCCAGAAAACCAAAATTTTCCGACGCCCTGTTTTGTGTACATACAGCACCCCCTTTGTACGACTGGACTTCACTTTGGCACCGAGGGAACATTTCCTCACCCCTGGACCTTGCTGCAAACAAAGCTGCAACTTTTCCAGAGAGAGCTGTCAAAAACAGAACCCTGTCCCACATGCTTCCCAGCTCTGCAGGAGGTCATGGCTGTCAGTGCGGTGTGCAAATGAAGCAGTATGCAGCAGTTATTGTATCTCTTGCTGGTGAATTCAGCGACTGTTTTTGAGTTTTTGCCACTATCGAAAAGGACCCTGATGACGCTCCACCTCACCTGCAGCTGGAGCTGACTGAGCTTCAGTGTGACAGCCAACACCAGCATCTCTCACGCATACATTTTTATTGGTGTGATGCCAAAAAGTGATTCTTGTTATTTGCCAAAAAAAGATTTGCTGTATTTAAACTGCTGTAAATGACTTTGTCCTATAAGCTGTCAAACAGATGAATCATGAATTATATTGATTCATTTTCAGTGAGAAAGAACACTCTTGTCACAGGTAGAAACTACAGTCATGTTTTGCCAAAGTCCATCCATCCATCCAATTTCTTTCGCTTATCCAGGGCTGGGTCACGGGGGCAGCAGCCTAAGCAGAGAAACCCAGACCTCCCTCTCCCCAGTCACCTCCATCAGCTCATCCAGAGGGACCCCAAGGCGTTCCCAGTCCAGCCGAGAGATATAGTGGGGATCAGATGTCATGGTTGATTAAACATAGGCATACAGTGTGTTGTTTCCTGACAGTCATTTTATTAGCTTTTATTTAGCTCTTTTCAAAAGGTACTTTTCTTCTTTTGTTTTTGCTGAAGCATGCTGTAGATGCTTGCATGACCGGCAGTACTGCTTGAGAACAATGGACCCACCCGTGTCAACTCTCATTGTTGTCTGTATAATGAAGGAAGTTCTCCCCAGTGATGAACCCTCATCCATTTAATGTTAGACACTCTCTGTGCCCCCTGCCCCACCTCACCCAATCGTCCGTGGTTAATGAAAGCATTACAGACTGTTTTGCCCATCCAGGCAAAATCCCTGTCATCTCCCAGTCATACCAGCCAAATCGACTGCTGGCCCACCCCCTACTCTCTCACCCAAACTGCCCACTCTGTTCCCCGCCACTCTGTCTCTCCTGTGCCTCATTTACAATGCCCTCCTGTCACTTTCCTGGCACTCCACATGCCTAAACGCCAGCCAAACTTATTCTGCTCCCCGCTTCTATATCCGCTAGGCTTCTTCTATCACCCCATCACTCCTCGGTCTCCATTCACTTGTCTTTCACTTTCTCACTCCTCCTCAGGCTCTCCCATCCCTCATCTGACAAAATTCTGCCCCCACCCAAGCCTCAATTTGTTTTCAATTTATGTCCCTCCAGCCCCACATCTTTTTGTGTCTATATACGTTTCCTCCTAATACCATCTCATCCAACTGTCATTACTGGCTGTACTTATCTCTGTTCTTTCCCTTACATCATCCCTGCTACTATCCTTTTCTTTCTCCTTCCTTATCACTTTTCATCCTCTCATTCTTTTCCCATATTTTTTGCCCCCCTGTGTTTGCTAGCCCAGTAGTTCAGTCCATTTTCCCCAACAACTTAATTCAATTCAATTCAATTCAATTCAATTCAATTCAATTCAATTCAATTTTATTTATATAGCACCAAATCACAACAAACTGTCACCTCAAGGCGCTTTGTATTGTGGGTAAAGACCCTACAATAATACAGAGAAAACCCAACAGTCAAAACGACCCCCTATGAGCAGCACTTGGCGACAGTGGAAAGGAAAAACTCCCTTTTAACAGGAAGAAACCTCCAGCAGAACCAGGCTCAGGGAGGGGCAGTCATCTGCCGCGACCGGTTGGGCTGAGGGGAGAGAAAGACATGCTGTGGAAGAGAGCCAGAGATTAATATCAATTAATGATTAAATGCAGAGTGGAGTATAAACAAAGTAAATAAGGTGAATGAGAAACAGTGCATTATGGGAACCCCCCAGCAGACTAGGCCTATAGCAGCATAACTAAGGGATGGTTCAGGGTCACCTGATCCAGCCCTAACTATAAGCTTTATCATAAAGGAAAGTTTTAAGCCTAATCTTAAAAATAGAGAGGGTGTCTGTCTCCCGAATCCAAGCTGGAAGCTGGTTCCACAGAAGAGGTGCCTGAAAGCTGAAGGCTCTGCCTCCCATTCTACTCTTAAGTATCCTAGGAACCACAAGTAAGCCAGCAGTCTGAGAGCGAAGTGCTCTATTGGGGTGATATGGTACTATGAAGTCTTTGAGATAAGATGGTGCCTGATTATTCAAGACCTTGTATGTGAGGAGAAGAATTTTAAATTCTATTCTAGATTTAACAGGGAGCCAATGAAGAGAAGCCAATATGGGAGAAATCTGCTCTCTCTTTCTAGTCCCTGTCAGTACTCTAGCTGCAGCATTTTGAATCAGCTGAAGACTTTTCAGGGAGCTTTTAGGACAGTCTGGGGAGCCTGCCTAGTTCTTCACTAATGCCTCTGAATACAGCCTGGAAGACACAAAACCTGACAGCTTCTGATGCCGTTAATGGAACACAGCACATTCAGACAAACATACGCACACACACACACGCACACACACACACACATACGTACCAGATGCTAAAACATTGCAGAACATTTGATATGGTAACTGAAAAATCTTCCTACTTCCTATCTTAACTTCCAGGTAAACAATAAAATTTCACCAATCATTTTACAAAGTAATCTAGCTGGAAATGTTTTGTCTTCACTGATTAGACAGACCAATGAGCTACATCATCATCACCATCATCATCATCACATTTCCTCTCTCTGTCTCCTGCTCTCTCTTCCTTTTTTCCTTCTCTTGCTTCTTTCACCCAACTTTCAGCTACTTCCAGCCCATTTTCTTGTAACTTCATTTTCTTCCCTTTCACCTTAGCTTTGATGTCAGTCACAAGTTTTTTACACTTTTCTATGTCCAGCGTGCTATCAAAACTTTCAAACTTTTTATACCATTTTACAAGAAACAACCCATTTCTGTGGTCCCTAGTCATCATTAACTTTGCATCTCCAGTTATTTTCAGGACATTGCCGTTTTGTTTTGCTACAGCAGCTGCCCATCTTTCACACATATGAATTTAAGGGTGCCGGCCTCTTGTATGGATTTCACCTGAGCAGCACAACCTGTATACTGAGTTCCACTTGGGTGACACCGTTGGGTTTCTCACAAAACTGAGTAGAGACACACCCTTAAATCATCATTCACCTTCAGTGTTTGCTCACTCAAACGTTTGGTTGCAACAAAGACAAAAACAAATAAAACACTTTCCCTAGGGTGATCTAAATATATTCAGATCACCTCATGAAAGGCCTTTGTTTATATTTAGACTGTTTCTTATGAGGAAATACCCAGTCACTTGGTTAGAAATGTCTGTTATTTCTTAAACCTGGGTCTCAACATGGCACCACGGCCCAGAGTTCCCACTGCGGGTCTTGGACGGCACGTTAATTTTACTTAAGGTCCGGAGTTCCCACTGTAGATCAACTTGAACACTTGCGCTCAACTCATGCGCAAAAGTTTTAACAATGTCATGGGTCTCTAAAGACACCCTTTTAGGCCCAGAGTTCCCACTTTCCCTGACACTCTTAATAAAAATTGCTTCTTACCCAGAGCTGTGTCTGATTCTTCTTTTTCTGTGTGTACACAACTTTACAGTGACGTCTTTGGAAGAGGAGCTGGAGAGAATAAATGATCCAGCTTGAAGGACCAAGTAATGTCAGAAAAAAATATATTTTATATATTTTAGGCGCACACAAACAGCTCTCATAGTTAGAAGTTTAATTTCTTGCAAGAAAGGACCAGAATACATACACAAAGAAGTTGTCTGCATGTGCTCACTCAAGGAAGGTCTGAGGACCATTTTTATACACTTGATTACATGCAAACACATGACCTTGTATGACAGAAGGAATGCAGATAAGGAGGAAGCGGGCAGTTGATACAGTTTCACCAGCTGCAAGTAGTCCAGTCTGTTCAAGGCAGCTTTTAGAAGATCATGCAAGGTTTTCTTCCTTCTCAGGCATTTTCTGCTCATCAGCAGCAATTCTGACAAACAACTTATACATTAGCATGATTATTATAACTAGATGATTATTATACTAACACTGAATTTATTTTCCTCACAGTTATAGTAGCTTTGGATTTTACATTATAGTTCAGTTTTATTTTTCTTGCAACGTTTTTCTCTAATTCAATTAGCTTTAATTAGTTTTTAGAGTAGTTTTCTTGTTTTTAATAGTTTTTATTTATTTATTTTTTGTTTAATGCTTTCATTTAGTTTCGTTTTCGTTGTAAGATTCAAGGTGCAAGGGTACCTATTGTGTAATGAGAACTCAACAAAAGATACCATTTAAAAAACTGTATTCACAACCAACAACCAACTGTTCACAAGACAGCAGCATTATGTGCTAAAATGTGTGTAATACTAAGGACACACATGAATATCATGAGACATTAACAGGAAGAAACATAAAGAAAAACATTAACTCCAAAACCCAATAAACTCTGTAATAAACTCCCAATAAACTTCAGCGTGCAGTAGAATAACAATACCTCACATGTGGTTTATAACATCAGAACCCAGCGAATGTCTGGCAAAAACAAACTGAACTCTTTGAAGGAATCAAAGCTCAAATACAGCTTTTCAAGCTTGTGTGTATGTGTTTGTATTTGTTTGTGTCACACAGTGGTGTGGACTTCCCAGTTTCAATAAAGAAATATTTCAGTGTATTAACTAGTTAGCAGTTTTGTTTTGTTTTTTTCGGTGAAAACAGTCCTTGCTGCATGGCTGCAATGCTGGTGCTCAGGAGCTGCTCAGAGACAATAGCTTGGTTAGATACTAACTAGACTTCTGCACTGGGTCTTTGCGGGGCCAATGTACACAACCTATGTAAGTGGCCAATGTCACTGCTGGCATTTATGCTTGTGTGAGCTGCATTATGTGTGTTAGTTACCTTGTGGTCATGTGCCTGTGTTTTATATACAGTGCCAGCTGACAGAAACAAAAAATACTCTGAATGTTTCCCCCTCCTTGGTCCTCACTCTTTATGGTCAGGGTTTTTTTTTTTTTTTTGGTTGCAAACATATTTGTCCCTCTGTTTATTTTTCACTTTCTTTATTTCTCACATCCATTCCGATAGTTTCAGCTGTCTCTCTCCAGGAATTTGCTGACATTTGTGAATCCTTATATTGATGCTTTGATTATTATTCCTGATTGTTATTGTCTCACAGATAAATTCAAAAACTGCAGCAAAACATAGCCAGAAATGCACTGGAGGACTCGACATGTGCTGAGCAGGCCTTGCAGGCTGTGTGGACCAAACATGTAGTTACATTTCTCAAGAGGTGCACCTCAGATTACGTCTGAGGTGCACCTCAGGTTGTAGGTTAGGGTTAGGGAGCCACTACAATCAATTCCCCTGCCTGCCAAATCTCACTGTGAACCCTGACTGTACCTTTTCTGTTTGTATTCTCATGTCTATTATTACTTTATTATATTAATATATTACAAAGTTCAGTAAGCTTTGCACAAAAATAGCTTGTAGATAAATCCTTCAAAGATCTACTTTCTTACTTTGAGTACATTTCAGAGTCTGTATATTTTCAAGAAATAGAATCAGTACTTCAAATTTTACTGGCGTATTTTTTAACACAGGTATCTGTACTTCTTCTTAAGTAAAGAATGTACCACTAATCACTACAGATTTTCAAACTTCATGTGGCCTTCAGAATTGCTCACGAATAGTGTATAGAGAGCTTCATGGAATGGGTTTCCATGGCCGATCAGCTGCATCCAAGCCTCCAAGCCATCCAATCCAAGCCAGGCACAATCCAAAATGTTGGATGTAGTTATGTAAAGCATGCCACCACTGGAAGGATGGCCCAAAAGTCCCGTAAACACACTCCCAAACCTTGTGGAAAGCCTTCCCAGAAGAGTTGAAGCTATTATAGCTGCATATTATAGCTGCATATTATAGCTGCATATTATAGCGAGGGTGGGCAAACATCATATTAAACCCTATGGATTAAGAATGGGATGTCACTCAAGTTAATATGCGTGTGAAGGCAGATGGAAATACAGTGTATCTTAGGCTGATTGGCAATTCTAAATTGGCTTTAGGTGTGAATGTGAGCATAAATGGCTGTCTGTTTCTCGGTTTTATGCTTGTGATGGACTGCTCATCCATACAGGATGTGACCTAGCCTATTGCCCTATGGCAGTTTGGATGGACTCTAGCCATTTGCTCTCAGACTGCAGGGTTGTGGTTTGTAGAGTTTCCTAAATTGGAAAGGGAGGCAGAACCTTCAGCTATCAGCTCCAAATTTAGATTCAGAAGACAGACTTATCTGTTTTAAGACTAAACACTTTCCTTTTTGATAAAATGTATAGTTAGACCTGGTTCAGGTGATACTGAAACATCCCTTGGCTGTGCTAAGGCTTTAGGCTCTGGCTGCTGTGGGACCTCCCATGATGCACTGGGCATGATGCCCTGTGTGTTTATATGCCAAAATTGTAACTTTTGTCTACTGACTGTTGTTTGGTTTGTGCTGTTTGTTATTCATGGACTCTGTATGCTCTCCTTTTCTCTCACCCCCTAACCCATCTCAGTAGATGGCTCCCGCTCCCTGATCCTGGTTCTGCCTCGTCTGTTAAAATTAAAGGAAGTTCTTCCTAACCCCATTGCTAAGTGCTGCTCATGGGGGATCATCTGATTGTTGTGGTTCGCTCTCTAATGTAGTAGGGTCTTTACCTTACAATATTAAGGAGAACTGTGCTAGGTGAATAAATCTGAATAGAGATAATGAGTGAGATGGTAAGATCATGGTTTCTACCATCTTCAAATCAGCGCTGTTCAAAAAGGGTGTAAAACACTGAAAACTGTTTGCATTTTAATAAAAGGACTTTTTTCAGATATCACATAATTTCAAAGGTATACAAAAGTTTTATATGTATTGGGTTTAAACTTGTCCTATTGGCAGACTGAGTTTAATAAACTAGTCTTATTTTCAGCACTTCAAGTCAAGACTATATCACCTGGGCCTTGACATATTTACATTGCTTTGTTTCTTTAATCTTTTTGGATGTTTTAACAAAATCTGAGAAAGCTTAGCAGCTCTTGGAATTTGAAACATGTGATGTATGTGACTATACCCCAGGCTTGGGAATTAACAACTATACATATGCAGTGGGCTGAATTATCTTAGCAAATGTGCAAAATTTTCTCTGTTTAAGATTCTCAGTTTGTGTATTTATAAACTTTTTAAATTAGTAAACTTTTTTCTAAAAAATCTTTGCTCAGTCAACCTTGAAATGAAACAAAATTAAGGTTAGGTATTTGAAAGGTACAGAGCCATGAAGAATTATTTGACTCCAAGATTTATTATTATACAAAAATACCCCCCCACACACACACACACACATACACACACACACACACACTACTTACTCACTAGTTAATGTTGGCCTTTTGTATATACAGAATCATGAAATATGGACACAGTTTGTAGAGATACTGTGGCTCAGTAAAGGTGATTTCCTCACAGACAAATAAGTTGTTTGTAATAATTAAATCTCCGCAGTGTTGTAGTGTAAAGTTGCAAAAAAGTCATTATCAAAGGCAGCAATCACATAATTTTTATTCTTACTTGCAAATAAAAAGATGATCCTATACACTCTAAAAGGTAATACCTATTCTTACTTAAATTACGTTTGTGTGCTTTACTTAAGTCTCACTATACTGTTGAGTTAACTCAAGCAATGTGAGTAATGTACATGTTTAGCCTGAGAAAGGTACAAGACTAAGTTCTAGTGTGTAAACTGGACTTGAATATTTTGTTACTGGAGTGAATGCTGGGGTGAGTTCAGCAGTGCACATGCGCAGTACAGAAGTGCAGGAAGCTTCCAGAAACCCTGTGGACTTACACATTGGAAGAAGCTGATCTTCTCTAAAGGTGAGCTGTCCATCTTCATTCTTTTTTTTTTTTATGTGTCATGTATGACTTTATTATTCAATGTATTGTTACAGGCTAGTTTTGCATGATGATGCATAAACGTATTTGCAGACTAATGCTAATGTTAATGTTAGCATGGGCTTATGGGGCCAATATTAGCTAAAACTGCCATGTACTGTATTTTACTTGAGAGCCTTTAATGTTTTGTCCATGATAAGAGCTCTTAACATTAATTACCTGTATTTCAAATGCAGTACATTAGCATGTTTGTAAGCGTAAACCAGGCCTGCTAACATTCGTGTAGCCTTAATTTCACTCGGTCATGGAGGGTAATGTGACGTTCAGGAACAAGCCTCGAGTGGAAGAACTGCTGAACGGTTCAAATACTGGCACCAGAACCCCGCTGGTGGAAAAGCGGCCTTGCTTATAATATTCTGGACATGGAAGCATGGAAGAAAAAAATGCAATGCATTCCACTAAATAAGTGCGCTCAACGAGCTGAACAATTATTTTGTATCACTTATTGTGAAGAATGTGATTCATTTTCTTCAGAAGATGCTTTCGCTTACTTTTATTGTTTTTCCCTTCTTGTAGACCAATGATGTTGTTGCCATGAGGACTGCTGTCCTGCGATGTCTCTTGGTTTTCCTCGGGGATGATGAAAGAGACTGCTACAATGTCCCTTTTGTACGTATTGCAATTTGGTTTATTAGAGGTTCTGCACTTGGAAATCAAGATTTTCACCCCATTCTCTTTTCCTCTTTTTTTTTCTTAGGATTCAGTTGCCGACTTCACCCAGGTTCCTGTGGGATTATTGCCTGTTATTCCTGAAGTCAGTCAGCAACCAGGTCCAAATGCTCTTCACCTTGAACCATCCAGCATGTTATCATTCTGGAAGGTACAATTGTCATGGTTGACACTGAACGCCATGATCAAGCTGTTTGCCTCATATTTGGACTGATCTGTGCCCTGCATCCTGACTGTCAAAAATGCCTAAAAAAACACCTTTGACTTCATTCAGAGGCTGATGCTCAGTCTGGTTTGTTTTTTTATGCCATTATTTGTATTTCTATGTTTTTTCACATTGTGTATTTATTTAATATGATATTTTTTTAACTTACTATCATATTTTAATTTGATTTTTTTTTTTGCACTGTTGCACTGTATTATCAAATAAGTTGGTAAAGGTCTTATTTTTTTTGTTGGATGCAATGTTTGGTACATGGATTACTTCATCAAGCTATTTATTTATTTCTATGTTTATGTCAGAATCTGTCCTCCATATATAACTACTTAAATCACTTTTTTTTAAATGTTACAGTGCTAGAGTGCCTACTTGTTACAGTTCAAAATAAACTGTTTCAGTTGCTGCTCATTCAGCCTGTAAGCTGACTTAAGCATCTTTCTGGTATTACTGTTATTGAGCCCTGTGCAAGGATAAAAACGTGATTAGTTTTGTATTTGCTCATGTGTGGCCACATTGGCCTTTTGTTAAGAAGCTGAGGATAGTATTTTGTTAAAAATAAAACATTGAACCTTGTGAACTCATCATGTTTTGTTGTAGTTACTTCATTCATTTAAGGCAATCGGTTTCCTAGAGTCTGCTGAGTAAACTGTACTGTTCAAGTAAGTTGGACTAACTTGATGTAGCTAAGTTAAGAACAGGTTAATTTACTTCCTATTTCTGAGTTGAAACAACTTCACTAAACTAAGTTAATTTAACTTAACATGATTAAGTTGACACAATAAGGTCTTAAGTACACTGAACAAGTATATGTTAAGTAAACAAACATAAATACTTACTTATATTTTTCAGGGCAATCGGTTTCCAAGATTTCCAAGAGTGTATGTACATCAAAATGAAACTCCTATCTGCTACGTAATGTTGATCTCCTAACTAAGCTGTTAGGTAAATGATTTCTTTTGTCACTGTGATATGAATGGGGTTGCTGACAAATGTGTAGTTAGGAACATTTTCTTTTGTACAGGAACCACAAAACAGTTATTTTCTGCTCATTCTATTCTGAAAAGGCTTAGTTGGTATTACTCAGATTAAGTGAGTATAAACCAGAATTCCATTACAGGATCACACACAAGCACATTTTCATTGCACAGCACCTGAGTTTCCATGTTTTTGGCTTTAACTCTTTAACACATTGCATTGCAATTTATACGGCAAAAAGCTGAATCTTTGTTTTAGTTTAATTTAGTAAAAGGTATGGTAAATATGGAAATTCAGAGGTAGGGAGAGCAGCAGCAAGATCCCAGCAAACAACAGAGCATGCACCACTGACAACAGATATGACATTAAATCAGAAACAGCAAAAAAAAAAGGAGGACTTTGGGAGTGTCAAGGTGGCTCAGTAGATGAGCAAGTGACCATGTATGCCACGTGCCTGTGGTGTGGGTAGCCCAGGTTTCATGTTGGACCTGTGATCCTTTCCTGCATGTCCTCCCCTGTATCTCTCTCCCCATTTTCCTGTCTCTGTTTACTTTGCCCTATCTAAGGCAAAAAGGCCAAAAAAAGAGGGCTTGGGGTGGAGGTGTGTTGCAAAGCAGGGGAAATACAATTGTTGGAAGGCTGAAGCAGCTTAACTAGTGTGTCAAATAAAAGATTAAGTGTAGGAGGGTAACTCCTGAGCCATTGGCTGCAGAATTAGATCTATTAATCACAAAAAAATGATATATTACACATTATTTGTTACTTTGGCAAGTGAATGAAGTTAAGCCATTTCATTACAATACTTATTTAGTCCTTGAAGAAAGTAATTCGTTCCAAGGCATATTTTTATTAGTTTTGTGTTATTTATCAATATGATTTTGTATGCAATGCCAAAAACTGACAGTGCATCTAAATTAGGTGAACACTTTAAAAAAAAAAACAACTGAAAACTTGAAGTTATAAATCATGCAACAGCAGTACATTAAATCTCCACCCTGCCAATAACTCATATTCTCCATAAAGGCAATCACTGAAGATTCCTTGCCCTTTCCTGACCACTCAGAAATCACAAAGCATTGTCACACTATGCTATTGTTGGCCCAGAATCTTACTAGGTGTATTAACAATCTTACTGAGATTGTTTTTATTAACTATATACAGTGAAAAATAAAGCCAAAAGCTAGAATACTGTCCACTACATCCACTCCAGGCTGTGTAATCATTGTGAACCTGTTGTAAATACCACTAGTTTCTGAATCCCGTAACATTTTTATGAATCATTCATAACACTGCAGCACTTATACTGAGATCTACCACTCCAAAAGGACTCCACCCATCATCATCTGATAATTCTGTGATAGCAGCCTTTCCATAAATATGCAGTTTTATGGTGTTATTTTATCATTTTACATGAATACAATAAACAGCACAGACAGAAATTCATCCATCCATCCATCCATCCATTCTCTTCCGCTTATCCGGGGCCGGATAGCGGGGGCAGGAGCCTAAGCAGAGAAGCCCAGACATCCCTCTCCCCAGCCACCTCCTCCAGTTCATCCGGAGGGACCCCAAGGCGGTCCCAGGCCAGCCGAGAGATATAATCTCCCCAGTGTGTCCTGGGTATACCAGGACACCTCACCCAGAGGCGGCCAGGAGGCATCCTAATCAGATGCCCGAGCCACCTCTACTCTGAGCCCTTCCCGGATGGCCGCACTCCTCACCTTATCTCTACGGGAGAGGCCAGCCACCCTTCGAAGGAAACTCATTTCTGCCGCTTGTATTCGCAATCTTATTCTTTCGGTCACTACCCAAAGCTCGTGTTTGGTGGAGGGTAGGAACATAGATCGAGAGCTTCGCTTTTACACTTATTTAGGTGACAGTAGCTCTGGCAAATTCACATTTAGCCAGATTAACTGTCAAGTTTGCCCAAACCAGTCTTAAGTCAGTCTATGTGTGATTCCCAGGTCTCAGTGTATAAATATACGGCACAGCCATGTAACCCAGACACAACGGTATTCATTAAATGCAGAAATGTGGCTGGTGCATTTGAAGACCAAATGGCATAACAGTATATGAATACAGACCTGAAGGAGTGGTAAAGGAACAAACCTCTTTGGTCCTTGTAGTGAAACGAACCTGCCAATATTCTTTCAGTAAACCCAACTTACTCACAAACTTTGCGCCTCCCATCTGGTCAACACAATCCTCCATTCTGGGAAGAGGATAGGCATCTGGCTATAATTAGTCAGTGCAAGGCCTAAATGTGGAATCTGGGTTCTTGACCAAGCAGATGAAGAAGGCTCAGCAATGCCATGTTCCAGCATATATTGTACCTCAGCTTCTAGTCTTTCTTGCTTATCGGAATACACCTGATAAAAATGCTGTTTAATAGGCTGAGCCTCACCAACATCAATATCATGCTCCACTACATGAGTACATGATGGTGTATCTGAAAACAGGGATGGCTTATGCCTGAATTATGTTAATCAAGGTGTTACAAATATCCAAATGTCCCAGTATAGCAGATAAATTACTCTGCTTCTGAATTTTTAAGCCGAGGTTTAACACTCCATCTTCCATTTCCCCTTCCTCCTCAAAACCTGCCATCACCTGAGATGAGCTAGAGGTAGCAACAGCGGCCAAAAGAGAAGGCTTTCCACATACTGTGGAGTCACCTGCCTTACTAGACCAATCAGATAATGGGTAATGAGCATGATATGGCTTGAGCAAGGTTACATGGCAGAGTTAACTGGATTTTTTTTTATTTGGCATGTCAATCAGGTAATCCTGTTCTGATACCCGCTTGATCACAGTGCAAGGACCAAAAAACTTTGCCTGAAATGGCAATTCGACAAGTGGCAACAACATCAACACCTGATCACCAGAACCGTAGTGCCGTTCTTCAGCTCTATGATAGTAACCTTTTCATCTTCTTTTGAGAATGTTCTAGCTTCTCTTTAGCTAGCACACCGGCCTCTTAAAGCTTCTGCCTAAAACCATTAATATAATCTATTGCATTTTTTGGTAGTTCAGAGGACCTCCACTGGTCATTTATCACAGCCAAAAGACCCATAACAGTGTGTGCAAATACAAAAACAAGGTAACACTGACTCCCTGACAAAAGTATTTAGAACTCCTGAATCTCTTAAAATCGTAACTGGAACTTTTTGCTCTCCACCAACCAGAGATAGAAACCCCTCAGATAGGAATGGGGCATAACCTGAAACATCTTCATCTGCATCTAATGTTTTAGTCTGCATCTGAAAAGGAGATACTACCTTGAATACACTTGCCGTAGAAGCGCTAACCCAGCAGACTTAGGAGACAAAGTACTGGGCCCTCTTTCATGCTTCAAAGAGGGACAGTTATTTTTCCAATGACCCCTCCGTTGATAATAATTGTAAATCAATAATTGTAAATCCTACTGGGATCATTCTTCCAAAATGCGCGACAATCTTGTGTCGAACAAAACTCCAAACCTGTTCTCCCCCCTGTCAACAGCATCTTTGGAATCAGCATCTCGACACTTATCACCAGAAACACACTTATGGGTCAAAACAAATTCATCAGCCAGTACGACCACCTCACATGGTGTTTTAACCGTTCTTTCATTAAGGTAGGTAGCAATATAGCCAGGAACAGTTTAAATTGTCTGTTCCAACAATATAAGGTCACAAAATTGCTCAAATTAACCTACATTTGATGCAGTACACCAACGCCCAAAATGGGAAGCCAACTCCCTCACAAACTTCACATGCGTTTGATTATCAGATTTCTTCCAATTTCTAAAAAGCTGCTTATATGCCTCAGGAACCAGTTCATATGCTTTCAACACTGTCATTCACTGTTTTATAGACTTTACACTGCTCTGAAGACAAAGCTGCAAAAGCCTCCTGTGCTTTCCCAGTAAAAACACATTGCAGTAGCAAAGTCTGTTCTCCATCAGATCAATTTCTTGAATCCACAGGACACTCAAACATACAAAAAAAAAGCACATCTGGATCCTTCTCATTAAACTTTGGGAGCAAGCGTAAATTACCTGTAACGTCAAATCCACAGCCACCACCACTCAACTCTCCAGAAACCAATTTGCCCTCCTTAATTAAATTTAGTTTACTTTGCTCAATTTCCAATTTAGGCTGCTCAGTTTTCTGTTTCAATTCAATTTTATTTATATAGCGCCAAATCACAACAAACAGTCACCTCAAGGTGCTTTGTATTGTGGGTAAAGACCCTACAATAATACAGAGAAAACCCAACAGTCAAAACGACCACCTATGAGCAGCACTTGGCAACAGTGGGAAGGAAAAACTCCCTTTTAACAGAAAGAAACCTCCAGCAGAACCAGGCTCAGGGAGGGGCAGTCATCTGCCGCGACTGGTTGGGCTGAGAGGAGAGAAAAAAAAGACATGCTGTGGAAGAGAGCCAGAGATTAATAACAATTAATGATTAAATGCAGTGTGGAGTATAAACATTATGGGAACCCCCCAGCAGCCTAGGCCTATAGCAGCATAACTAAGGGATGGTTCAGGGTCACCTGATCCAGCCCTAACTATAAGCTTGGTCAAAAAGGAAAGTTTTAAGCCTAATTTTAAAAATAGAGAGGGTGTTTGTCTCCCGAATCCAAGCTGGGAGCTGGTTCCACAGAAGAGGGGCCTGAAAGCTGAAGGCTCTGCCTCCCATTCTACTCTTAAGTATCCTAGGAACCACAAGTAAACCAGCAATCTGTTTCATCACCTCAAGCTCCAACTTTCTCTGTTGTCTAAGTTTCTCATTATCCATTTGCAACAGTAACAATTCTTTCTGCTGTTCAAAGGTCAAATTAGCAGGTGATGTGGAGAAAATTGTACCTTCAGTACACACCAAAACTCTTCTGTCACACAGGTTTGCCATCAAAATATTTTTCACAGATTCCTTCAAGCAAGATGTAGAGATGTCCACCTTAAAATGATCAGCAATCTTCAGCAGCTGATCCTTAGTACACTGATAGTACACAGAAGTGCTTCAGAGGGAGCCTGAATAAAGCCATGACAAACTTCCAACCAAAATCACCACAAAACTTCAAGCCCACAGGTGCCCATCAAAAGCAGACAAGTTAACCAAAACACACTGGAGTTTCCCCAACCTAGTCTACCTAACATTAGATAAACTAATTACATACAGTCATCCCTAGCCTTCAGGTGGCTACCGGCAAGGGGTACTTATTCACTAAAGCCCAGGAAGTCTGACCAGCCCCTGCTATGCAGTTACCATAAGAACAAACTGGATGTGATTCTGAGCACAAAGCTCTACTCGCTTTCACCACCAAAATAAATTTCCCAAACAACAAAGGCCCCTAATAGATCCAGTTGTCAAAGCTACTGAGAAAACATCGGAAAACCACTTACCTCTACAGCCCAGGCACCAAGCGCTTACCAAAATCACCAGTAAAGCAACACAAACTGCACAGGAACTCCAAATCACGGCCAAACAAGGAAACGGGAACAAAAGCCTCTCCCAAACCACTAACACATCAAGCACAACACTAATCCATCCACCAACAAGACAACCTGCCTGCTCAGGCAGACACAAAAAAACTTTGTAAAACTCACCAGAGTTACCCAAATCAACAAGCCCCCACTTTTTGTCACAGGGCAACATAAATAACATAACCAAACTGTGTCAGTCAGTAGTGTGTGCTATGTCTGGATGCATGGTGTGAAACAATCAAAAGAAAGCAAACCCCAAGGAGAGAGAGAGTCAAACCTGATGCTGGCAGCTTAAATACTACAGGCCAATCAGCCAGCACAGCTGCAACCCGTTCCCCTCAGGACCTCTCGCCAACAAGGAAGCACCCCAGAACTCACAGGGTGTCACAAAAGAATAAATCCATTTTATCTCAACCTGATATTTTCAATTAGTATGATTATTTTGAAATTTAAAGCTATTCACAGTCATCCAAATACCCAAAGCCGGGTGTTTCGGTCCACTGGCAAGTTGTCCATAATCCATTTTTAACCCCTGCATCTATTATGGTCACTGTGGTAAAAAGTAATTGTTGCTTCCAGTTTTAGTTATAAAAGCGCTGACACATTACATATTTATTTAATATTCACCAGCTATCATATCCTTAAAGTATACTTCAAGGATATAAGTAGTATGATAAGTAGTCTTTTTCCATGGCCTCACTCCCACACAGGAGTTTTTCTTTGGCCATTGCCCGAGCCACATTCCGCTCGGCCTGCCAGTACCCATCAGCTGTCTCTGAAGTCCCACAGGCTAACCAAGCCCAATAGGATTCCTTCTTCAGCTTGATGGCTCCCTTAACCTCTGGTGACCACCATCTGGTTCAGGGATTACCACCACGACAAGCACCATAAAGTGCTAAGTGCGGAACACGGTCCATTCGGACGCAGTGTCCTCAGGCTCCCTCTGAATGCTGTCAAAGTTCTGCCAGGGGTGGGAGGCATTCTGCCAGGCATTCCCAATTTGTTTAGGTGCACTGGGTCTGTCGAGCATCCTCCCCCGCCACTTGATCCAACTCACCACCAGATGGTAATCAGTTGACAGCTCATCTCCTCTCTTCACCCAATTTTCCAGAACATACGGCCACAGATCTGATGATGTGATTACAAAATGTTTGAACATGGTGTTTGCTATGCACAGAAGTCCAATAACAAAACACCATTCGGGTTGAGGTCAGGCAGTTTGCTCCTCCTAATCACACTCCTTCAGGTCTCACTGTCATTGACCACGTGAGTGTTGAACTCTCCCAGTAAGACAATGTAGTCACCGGATGGAGCACCCTGCCCAGCGACTCCAAAAAGGGTGGATATTCTGAATTGTCATTTGGCGCATAGCGCAAACAACAGTCAGGACCTGTTCTCCGGCCCAAAGGTGCAGGGAAGCAACCCTCTCGTCCACCGATGAAAACTCTGACATACAGGCAGCAAGCCGAAGGGATACAAGAATACCCACCCCAGCTCACCGCCTCTCAACGAGGGCAACTCCAGAATGGAACAGAGCCCAGCCCCTCTCCAGCACTAGCACAGGCTCTTTCCCCACAAGAGGTGACATTCCATGTCCTAATTGCCAGTCTTGATAGCCAGGGATCAGTCTGCCAAGGCTTCTGCCCTTGACCACCGCCCAACACACCTAACACCCCACCCCTGCAACACCTCCTGCGGGTGGTGGGCCTACAAGAGGGTGGGTCCATGTCTCCTATTTGAGCTGCGTCCAGCCAGGCACCACAGGCTAATGCCCAGCCACCAGATGCTCTCCCTAGAGCTCCCTCCCCAGGCCTGGCTCCAGGGTGGGGCCCCAGTAACTTTAAACTGTTCTCTCAGTGACTCTTCCATAGGGGTCTTTGGAATACGTGGGGGACCTCCTTAATCCCGCTGACACATCTTCTGTAGGGGAAGCAGAGTCTGGGGATTAGAGGGATGACTCACCCATCTCTGGGGGTGAGGTAAATGGTCACTGAGGTGGTTAAACAACTCCTTGGTGGCAGGTCTCCTGGGGTGGACAAGATTCACACTGAGTTCCTGAAGGCTCTGGATGGTGTAAAGCTGACTTGGTTGACACATCTCTGGAACATCACGTAGAGATGGGGTGGTGCCACTGGACTGGCACACCGGGGTGGTGGTCCCCATCTTTAAGAAGGGAGACCGGAAGATATGCTCCAACTATCAGAGGATCACACTCGTCAGCCCCCTTGTCCTGGTCCATATTGCTGGCAATAAGTTGAACTGGTTTACTGGGTGTTGAACTTCGCCAAGCTGCCCTTTGACACAGATTCTGTTCATAATTTTTATGGACAGAATTTCTAGGCATAGCCAAGTGGTGGAAGGCTTCCACCTTGGTAGCCTCGGAATCTCATCTCTGCTTTTTTGCAGATGATGCGGTCCTGTTGGCTTCATCAGTTGATAGCCAACAGCTCACAGTGGAATGGATTGCAACCAAGTGTGACTTGGCTGACATGAGAATTAGCACCACAAAGTCTGAGCCCATGGTCCTCTGCTGGAAAAGGATGGAGTGCCCACTCCGGCTGAGGGATGAGTTGCTGCCCCAGGTAGAGGAGTTCAAGTATCTCTGGGTCTTGTTCACGAGTGACAGGAGAAGGGTGTGAGATGCACAGACGCATTGGGTCTGTGTCTGCAGTGATGCAGACACTGCACCAGTCTGTCATGGTGAAGAGAGAGCTGAATGTGAAAGCGAAGCTCTCGATTTACCGGTCAGTTTACGTCCCTACCCTCACCTATGGTCATGAGCTTTGGGCAGTGACCGAAAGAATGAGACTGCGAATACAAGCAGCAGAAATTAACTATCAACCCAAAGGGTTGTGGTGGTTCGGGCATCTGACCAGGATGCCTCCTGGGCACCTCTTGGGTGAGGTGTTCTGGGCATGTCCTACCAGGGAGGAGGCCCCTGTGGCAGACCCAGGACACACTGGAGAGATTATATCTCTCAGCAGGCCTGGGAATGCCTTGGGGTCCCCCTGAATGAGCTGGAGGAGGTGGCTGGGAAGAGGGAGGTCTGGGCTTCTCTGCATAGGCTGCTGCCCCTATGACCTGGCCCCGGATAAGCCGAAGAAAATGGATGGTAGGCTGGATGGCTGGATGGATAAAAAACTATCAACCATCCATCACTATACTGAATTACCCTACCAGATATTTCATTAAATGATCAAATCTGTTCAATGAAATTCTGTTTCTGTGTAATAATCATTTATCAGCAGCTTGTGACATACAGTTATGTGAAAAAGAAAGCACTGGGGCGCCTGGGTGGCTTAGTGATGAAGCCGGCGACCACATACATATGCAGTGCGGGCGGCACGGGTTTGAGTCCCGGCCCGTCGTCAATTTGCCCACATGTCTTCCCCTGTATCCTTGCCCCATTTCCTGTCTCTCTCCATTGTCCATAAAAGCTGCTGTGGACAAAAATGCAAAAAAAAAAGAAAGCACAACCTCTTTCATTTATAAGGTTGTACTTATCAGTGGCATTTTTTATGCAGAAGTAATGTGTGGAAAAACTAATACACCCTTACTGTTTCCACAGGAATTAAGAGAGTGAGTGCATAGCTAAAAAGTAGCTAAACAGTTATCATATTGGAAATCTGACTTTACTGTATAATTTGCTGTACAATGGATCAAAATTAATTAAAAGAGTAAATGTAAAATCTGATAAAAATGCAAAAAAAAAAAAAAAATTACAGCTAGGAATCAGAAAGCAAAGGCATTAAACTTGATGAAGATAATGTCCTGGTGCAGGGAAAGATGTGCTCTATTCTATATTCCACATCCAGATCTTCAGCCTTAAGAAGCCTGGTGAGTAATCAGCAGATTGCACACAGGTGGGTAATTACCAACTGCCTCCAGGTGTGCAGGCAAGGAAGGCAGTGTGCCAGGGAAGGCTCCACCTATGAAACTCAAATAATTCCACACACCCACAGACAGAGGAGACAGAAAGAGAGACAGAGCAAAAGATTGAAGAAAAGAGAGAAAGAAGCAGATTGGACCAGGAAGACCAGGGAACCATGACAGAATTAATGCTTTGCACTAGAGATAATATCCCAAGACCAAGGGCTTTGATTTACCTGGGATTTCTAGTAATCTAAAATATAAGGAAAGTGAGTGAAATATGCAGCTGAAGAAGAGCGCGTGTGAGATATGTCTATGATGAAATTTAACAAAACTTTTGTGTTCTTTTCAAGCTTGAGATCACATGATACTGCATCAAGAGTACACTGTAAAAAAAGTACGTAAAAATGACAGTGGAAAACTGTGAAATGGCAACAGTAACAGACCGGAAAATCAAAAATGGTGTATTTCTGTAGCAGAAACATGTGATTACCGTAAATCAAAAAACAATACATAACTGTAATTTCCACTGCGATAATGTGTTGAAATGACAGTGAAAATCTTTTTCCTGCACTGCAAAAAATGTTTGTAAAAAATACAGTGGAAAACTGCCAAATGGCAACAGTAATAGACCGTGCAATTGAAAAGGGTGTATCTCTGTGGCAGAAACATGTGATTACCGTAAATCCAAAAACAATACATAACTGTAATTTTCACTTTGATAATATGTTGAAATCACACATTTTCACTGTGAAGATCTTTTTTCCTACACTGCAAAAAAGTCTGTAAAAAATACAGTGGAAAACAGCCAAATGGCAACAGTAATAGACCGTAAAATCGAAAAGGGTGTATCTCCGTTGCAGAAACATTCAATCATCATAAATCAAGAACCAAGATATAACTGTCAAAATATGCTGAAATCACACATTTTTAATGTGAAAATCTTTCTTTTCTGTAAACTTTCTATAAAAATGACACTCATACCATAAAAATAATTTCTGTCTGAATTATACATATTGCTGAATTGTACATTTAAATGTATTTCCCAGGTTGACTGAAATTTAATCAGGAACTTTTTGAAATAATAGTTTGTTTTTTCAGAAAAGGAAATGCAAAACATTGTATTGTTTTATTATTCTGTGTATCAACTGCGTCTGAACTGTAAACTGAATAACTGGATTTACATTTCATCTTACAAATTTTCTTTTCATGCACCTCGTGAGTGGCCCCAAAATATTCAGCTTATTGCAGAGTAACCTGCTAATATAAAATGAGACTGAGAGAGATACATGCATGTGTCACAGACAGAATCCAATCAGCAGCTTCAGACTGAGCCATGACTGAGCAGTTACACTCAGAGGTTAGTGCCTTTTCTGCCCTCTCTGTGGGATAAATGACATTACTACACGATGGTACATCATCCTGCCCCAGGGTTTACTCCAGTTTTGTGTCAACCTTGCAACAACTAGTTATGTCACCACGGTAAGGTAAGTTACCTTAACAGTACTGATACCATTAGCAGCAGTGAAGACCTGAGCCACCATTGTGGAGGTAAAGCCAGAGTTAACTTTAACCAGTATCAACTAAGGAAATGTTCAGCTGTAATTTTGGGGGAAGTTGTTTAAGACATTGAAATGTTGTGTTCCTCACTGCAAACTTAATCAAAATGAACTGTTTATTTAGGTGCATTCGCTGGCATGTTGTAGATAAGGAGAAATTTAAGGCTAATTTTTACCGGAGTTATAATCAGGGTTAAAGTGGACCAGAGCATCTTCAGTTAGTGAGTAATCCATATGAAAGGCAGTTTGATACTTAATACTGTACAAAGGTCAATTTTGTCTCTTTTCCATGGATTCTGTCATCAGGCAGTGAGCACAAAAACATCAGCATGCTGGTGGGTTTCAAAAACGGCAGGTTTGATTCTTGTGAAGGAGTCGCTTGCATGACTCATCTAGTGACATCACTGCCTGGCCAATCAGTGGCATGCAGCCTGTTGATGCCATATTTTCTACATTTTCAATCAACTTGGCGCACCTGGAACCGCGGCTGAGTAGGTACTAAAAAAGTATGTGGTAGCACCTCCTGGTCCACACTCCAGTCCAGTGGGTGGCGGTAATGCACCTATAAGCTGGTTTGCCCACTGCCATTAAAACCACAAGAACAAGGTACTAGCGCCCATAGATATACGTCTATGCTAGCGCCTAATGGAATACCCTAAAAACTAAGCCAAGCTGAGTCTAGCTGAGCTGAGTAGGTACTAGTGGAAAAGCGGCAGTCTCTGATATCTCCATGCTGACAGCATGGAGATATCAGCTCTGTAACTAGAGCTCTGCTAGCATTATAGAAGGTGAGCAGCATAAACAGAGTGTTTGTAATTGGCAGGTGATTTGAAATGTTTCAAACTGCTCGACAAACTGCAGTTTGGACCACAGTGTGCCTGTGAGCTAAAATGTAATAACTGTTATTCAAAGGTTGCATGGAAATACCACGCAGTTTAGTGCAGGCTAAAGTAGTTAATTTGAAGTATTGTGGTGACATGTACGGTGATGCAGTGTGTTGGACTAGTGCAGAGCAGGCTGTGGTGTTAATGGCCAATGTTAACAGGCATCAGTTTAAATTTAAGGACTGGACTGGTACTTAATGCCTGAGTGTTTGAGCTGATCTGTCTGCTTACACCTTGTTGAATTCAGTTATATCCAAAAAGAGCAATAAACCAAAGTGCAGCAGCAGATGTCAGCTGATCAGTGTGTAAAATTCTTCCCATGCTGCATCACTGCTACACCAGATATTAGGTTTACCCAATCTGCCAAACTCATGTTAACCCCAGGACATAGTGTAGGGGTGGCCAACTCCAGGCCTCGAGAGCCAGTGTCCTGCAGGTTTTAGATGTGTCCATGATCCAACACACCTGAATCAAATGGCTGAATTACCTCCTCAGTATGCACTCAAGTTCTCCAGAGTCCTATTTGATTCAGGTGTGTTGGATCAGGGACACATCTAAAACCTGCAGGACACCGGCTCTCGAGGCCTGGAGTTGGCCACCCCTAACATATTGTATCTGCTCCTGTTAATGTTTGTCTCTAAGACAGCTGTTAACACTTTTAAATGGTTATAGATGAAGATTTTTAAATTATTTTGTTTATTTTATTTTTATCATTTCTTTATTTATGCTTTCTTTTCTGTCTTTTATTTTATTTGTATTTTTGTGGCATGCCTACTTCATTGAGTAGTGTCAGTAGACAGACGGGAAACACAGCAGAGAGAGGGGATGATCTGCAGCAAAAGGCCCAAACTGGAATCAAACCTTGGCCAGTGTGACATGTGGTGCATGTAGTACCAGGTGAGGCCCAACTGTTTATGGATTTGAGTGTGAAATGTATTAGAACTTGCATACCTACAACTGAGGCAGTGGAGACCGTCAGAAGACGACTACAGGAAGACGATTCCTTACTGAACAGAACCAGCTTCACCCCAGATCAGATTTGTGCACTTTTAGATCTCTGCCTTACCACAACATATTTTAAATACAATGATGGATTCTACAGACAGAAGCATGGATGTGCCATGGGCTCCCCAGTGTCTCCCATTGTAGCCAACCTTTACATGGAGGAAGTGGAAAGTAAAACTCTTGGTTCTTTCAAAGGGATGGCACCTAGCCACTGGTACAGATATGTAGATGACACCTGGGTCAAAATCAAAACCCAAGAAGTGGAAGCCTTCACTCGTCACATTAACTCAGTGGATAAATACATACGTTTTACCAGGGAGGACACCAGAGATAACAAGTTACCATTCCTGGACTGTGCGGTGCTTATCGAGGAAGATGGAAGCCTCAACATTGAAGTTTACCGGAAGCCCACACACACAGACCAGTATCTCCTCTTTGACTCCCACCACCCTCTGGAACACAAACTTGGGGTGATCAGGACCCTACAACACCGTGCGGAAAGTGTCCCCTCTAAGGCAGAAGGGAAGCATAAGGAACACACACACATTAAGAAAGCCCTCAAAACATGCGGTTACCCCAACTGGGCCTTCATCAAATCAGCTAAGATGCACAGGAATGAAGGCCAAACACAAACTACAGAGAATGGGAAGGACAAGAGGAACAACATTGTCATCCCATATGTGGCAGGCTTGTCAGAGAAACTCAGAAGAATTTTCTCCAAGCATGACATCTCAGTATACTTCAAACCAAGTCACACCCTAAGACAAAAACTGGTTCATCCCAAGGACAAACCCGCCAAACACAAGATCAGCGATGTAGTGTATGCTGTTCAGTGCAGTGAAGAGTGCTCGGACCTCTACATTGGTGAAACCAAACAGCCTCTTCACAAACGAATGGCACAACATAGAAGAGCCACCTCGACAGGACAAGATTCAGCAGTACATCTGCATCTGAAGGAAAAAGGGCACTCTTTTGAGGATGCCAATGTTCACATTTTGGACAGGGAAAACAGATGGTTTGAAAGAGGAGTGAAAGAAGCCATCTATGTCCACTGTGAACAACCATCATTGAACAGAGGAGGTGGATTACGTCACCAACTTTCCCCCGCTTACAGTGCTGTCCTGAGCTCCCTTCCCAGACGTCTCAACCCCCATTCACACCTTTGTTCCAGTGACCTCAATAGGCCACAGGAAACAATAGAGCGGAGTCCTAAATTGGTTTCAACTGAAACCACTGATTAAATATGACCCACGCCCCCTTCACACCTGGGCACATGTGTTCACGCACATGATCAATAGAGGGTCATAACCACCTCCAGGGGACTACGCCCACAGGGGTTTAAATACCTGGGTCTCTCCACCATTTGGTTGAGAACTGAAGAAGCCTTTCGGATGAGAGGTGAAACGTCTTCAAGAAACAAAAAGAAGTCCAGTCGCCTTTTTCAAGCTCCAGAGACTACTATGACCTGGATGACTGAGAATCTACACAGACAATGTATTAGAATGTAATTTGCTACATGTGCAGTGAGCAGAGTGACAGTGTTGATACCTCTCTAACTTAGGAGGATGTTGGTCCTGTCAGTCCTATCTTCTGACCTGCCAGTGGTTCAGATGGACTTAATCAACTACTTTGCTGTCCTACCAATCTACCTGTCTGATCAGAAACCAGTCTTGTCAAGGATAAATAGAGGTAAGTGGTTGGACAGTTCAGTGTGTGTTGACTGAAAATTTGTTTAATTCATTTGTGTAAGAACTATAATATTATCATTCTTATTATTACTGCTTTATTTTATTTTGTTATTCTGGCTGCAGAGAGGATCCTGCAATTCCACAGCAAACACCTGATGACTAACCGGGGTACTCAAGCAGAACTGGTGACACTACAATTACATACTTTTCCCAAAGAATGTCTAAATGCAAAAACTATTTATATTTCAACAATGTCTTTGTTTGTAATGGGCTTTATATGTTATTTTCTCTGTAATTAACCACGGGCAGTTGGTTGTAAAATCTTAGCCACTGGTGTTCTATTTTTTTCTGGGTGAAGTTCTGGCAACAACAGCTGCCACTGTTTGAATGTAATGTTGATTTTTACAATTAAATACTGTTATGTATCACACAGTTGTATTCTGTTTTTCATCGACTATAATTAGGTTTAAGGTATATCATTTGTATTTGGAATTGTTTATCATAAATGGTTTTAAATTGTCACCGTATTTTATACAGTAAAATATAGGCAACCATAGCGGCCAGTATTTTACCATGAACCCAGCTTATGGTATTTTGCATTGAACCCGGTTTACAGTATTTTGCCGTGGACCCGGTTTACGGTATTTTACTGTGAACCTGGTTTACGGTATTTTACTGTAAACCCGGTTTACGGTATTTTACCGTGGACCCGTTTACGGCATTGTACCCTGGACCCGTTTACGGTATTTTTCCTTGCACCCGTTTACAACAATGTACCCTGAACCTTTTTATGGTGTTTTACCGTGAATCTGTTTACGGTAGAATACTGGCAGCTGTGGTCGCCGGTACTTTACCGTGAACCTGTTTACGGTAAAATACTGGCAGCTGTGGTTGCCGGTACTTTTCCGTGAACCTGGTTACGGTAAAATACTGGCAGCTGTGGTTGCCGGTACTTTACCGTGAATCTGTTAACTGTAAACTGCTCTACGGTAAATACTGTAAAGTACTGGCAACCACAGCTGCCAGTATTTTACCGTAAATTCAACAGATTTTTTTTTACAGTGTACAGCACTTTTTCTCTGTAACCTTTTATCAGCTCTTGTTTTTGATCTGAGATGGCATTAGGTGATGGCCATGTTGTTGATTTTCTCTTGATAGATAATGCTTTGATCTCAATCCATGTTTCCCTTTTACAGCAGTACTGGTAAATGTGCCTTTGCCATGTGCACCTGATGCACCACAGCTTGGTCCTGCAGGAAGTATAGCAATGCTGAACTTGAATCCCATCTTACGCATCTTAAAAGGGTGCTGAGTACACTTACTATAATTACTATTATTTTAAGATAAGATGAGATGAGATAAGATAAGATTAATTATTCTTATCTTAATAGTTGGAATATTTCAGTGTTACAGGAGCTAAAATATTTATCAGAACTTCCATCCATCCATTTTCTCCCACTTATCATTTTCAGGGTCACATGGGGGCTGGAGCCTATCCCAGCTATAATAGGCGAGTGGCAGGGTACACCACAAACAAGCTGCCAGTGTGTCGCAGGGCCAACACAGAGAGACAGACAATGACTCACACTCACACTGACACATATGGGCATTTAGAATTACCAGTTAACCTAACCCCACTAACTGCATGTCTTTGGACTGTGGGAGGAAGCCGGAGTACCTGGAGAGAACACACGCAAACACGGATAGAGCTCGCAAATTCCACACAGAAAGGCCCCAGTCAGATGGTGGTTTTGAACCCAGGACCTTCTTGCTGTGAGGCAAGTGCAAACAGTCCTAATCCCCCATGCCATGATGCCACCCTTATCAAAACTTATTGGTAAATATTTCAACAATATAGCTTATGTTGTTAAAATATGCTCAACAAAATAAATACAGCATAAAAGGACCCCCCCCCCCCCCCAAAAAATAACCTCAACAAGCTAAAATGTTCACAGAAGAAGAAGCACAGTTAGACATTGGGGGTTTTGGGGGAGAGTGTGGATGAGCACTGTTGATCGGCAGTCAGGTGCCCATCTTGCATCTGTCCCCTCAATTTTAATAGCACGGTGTGGGAGCCCCAGCTGAGACCCCCTCCTTCTCTGAGATTGGGCACTTGGTTATCATCGGGATGTGTGGTCTCGGGTCTTCGGTGCTCTTGGGGGTCTGTGGGTAGCCTGGGTTTCTTGAATCTTTCCCTGGTGGTCGTTGTCACGGCTTCTCACCCTCATTATCAAGTACATTTCATGACACACACACACAAGCACACACAACACACATGCACGGACACACACACACAGGGTTCTGTTGTGTATTTTGTGTTTTGTTAGAGATGCAACAGGTAATATTTATATTAATGCAGAAAATCCCTGGGTACATTAAAAATAATTTCATTTCAAAGCTGAACTTGCTTTCACAAGTTAGGAATTTGCATTTTATGTTTAATATGATAAATTTTTAAAAAAATCACTTTTCATTGTGTTCAGAGAACCATTTAGATGGACATCCACAGTTGAGTTTGTACTGAACATTTGTCCACTATTACAATCCTTATACTCATAAACTACTTTTTTAAGTAGTTTGAACACTAAAACATACTTGCAATTAGTTACTTTTGTCTTGCAGAAAGAATATTCTGCACCTTGTGTTCTTCATGTGCTTTGAGTGAATGAACTCTCACTCAAAGCAATATTTGTTCTGTTGCTGAAATACATAGACCATCTGGCAGGATGACTTAGACTAAATCAGTTAAATAAATAAATACAGTCATGGTCAAAAATGTTGGAACCCCAGAAAATTTTCCAGAAAATGAAGTACAGTATTTCTCCCAGAAAATTATTGCAATCACATAAGTTTTGCGCCCGAAGAGGTTACATGGGCCCGCCTTCCTGTAAGCCCACCACCCGCAGGACGCGTTGTAGGGGTTGGGTGCAGTGTGTGTCAGGCGGTGGCCAAGGGCGGAGGCCCTGGCGTTTCGATCCCCGGCTATCGAGACTGCCTATTGGGACATGGAATGTCACCTCTCTGGTGGGGAAGATGCCTGAGCTAGTGCGTGAGATTGAGAGATACCAGCTAGATATAGTCGGCTCACCTCAACGCATGGCCTGGGTTCTGGAACCAGTCTCCTGGAGAGAGGGGCTGGACTCTGTTCCAGTCTGGAATTGCCCTCGGTGAGAGGCGGTGAGCTGGGCTGGGTATTCTTATATTCCCCCCGGTTTGCTGCCTGCACGTCGGAGTTTTCACTGGTGGACGAGAGGGTTGTTTCCCTGCGCCTTCCCTAGGCCGGGGAACAGGTCCTGACTGTTGTTTGCACTTATGCGCCGAATGACAGTTAAGAGTACCCACCCTTTTTGGAGTCGCTGGGCAGGGTGCTGGAGAGTGCTCCATCCGGTGACTCCATAGTCTTGCTGGGAGACTTCAACACTCACATGGGCAATGATAGTGAGACCTGAAGGGGCGTGATTGGCAGGAAAGACCTGCCCGATCTGAACCCGACTGGTGTCTTGTTATTGGACTTCTGTACAAACCACAGTTTGTCCATAACGAACACCATGTTCGAACATAAGGATGTCCATAAGTGCACATGGCACCAGTACACCCTAGGTCGCAGGTAAATGATCGATTTTGTAATCGTATCGTCAGATCTGCGGCCGTATGTTTTGGACACTCGGTTGAAGAGAGGAGCTGGAGCAGTTTACAAAAGAAGAGTGGTCCAAAATTCCAGTTGAGAGGTGTAAGAAGCTTGTTGATGGTTATAGGAAGCGGATGATTTCAGTTATTTTTCCAAAGCGTGTGCAACCAAATATTAAGTTGAGGGTGCCAGTAATTTTGTGTGGCCCATTTTTGGAGTTTAGCATGAAATTATATGGATTTTGTCTTTTTCCCCCTTTTTTTGTGTGTTTCCCATACACACAAAGGAAATGAACGTGCAAAACAAAACGTGTGATTGCAATAATTTTCTGGGAGAAATAATTTTTAGGGGTGCCAACATTTTCGGCCATGACTGTAGTTCACTCACTGAAATGGCAAGCCCAGCAAAAGAAAAGAAAAGAAAAGAAAAGAAAAGAAAAGAAATCCTAATCAATAAAAATCAAAACTATAATACAAAAAAATAGCAAATCAGTGCAGGCATTGTGGTAATATGTGATACAGATTTTCTGTATCTGACATTATGTAAGTGGACCTGAAACAGATGTTGCCTGTCCAGAAAATGGTACAGAGGGTGATCTGAATCAATTTATATTCAGGTCAAACTAAATTTTGTCTGTACAAACTACATTTTGTCTATAATGAACCCATGCCCATAAGTGTACATGGCACCAGTACACCCTAGGTAAATGACCGATTTTGTAATCGTATCATCAGCTCTGCAGCCGTATGTTTTGGACACTCGGTTGAAGAGAGGTGCTGAGCTGTCAGTGATCACCACCTGGTTGTGAGTTGGATCAGGTGGTGAGGGAGGATGCTGGGCAGATCTAGTACACCTAAACATCTGTACACCTGGCAGAGGGCCCAGTCCATGAGATCTTTAACTCTCACCTCCTGAGCCTGAATGGACCATGTTGCACACCTCCATTGTTGAGGCTGCTGCATGGAGCTGCAGCTGCAAGGTGGTTGATGCCTGTCATGGTGGTAATCCCCAAACCAGATGATGGACCCTGGAGGTGAAGGGAACCATCAAGCCGAAGAAGGAGTGCTATTAAAATGGCGGTGCCCTTGATGGCAGCGGCCGCAGGCACTTATCTCTTGGACGAGTGTTCTGGAACACGATCTCATTGTATGTCTTGACGTATAATGACAATAAATTCTTCTTGATTCTTGATTCTATTGGGCTTGGTTAACATGTGGGACTTCAGAGGCAGCTGATGGGTACGAGCAGGCCAAGCAGCTGGGTTGATGGCTGAAGCAAAAACTCGGGTGTGGAAGGAGTTCAGGGAAGACATGGAAAAAGACTTTCAGATTGCCTCAAAGCGATTCTGGCAAACCATCAAGCAACTCAGGAGGGGAGAACAGTACTCTACTCACACTCAGTCCCTGTACAACTGCAGCGAGAGCTTGGTCTGCATTGCTCTCAATAAGTCACACTCGTTTCTGCTGGGTGTTGGACTCTGCCAGAGCTGCCTTTTGTCACAAATCCGGTTCATAATATTTATGAACAGAATTTCTAGGCATAGCCAAGAGGCAGAAGGCTTCCACCTTGGTGGCCTGAGAATGTCATGGATGGATGGACGGATAGATGGTATATAACAGCGCAGTTATAGGTGCAGTTTCCATCATGTTTGTTTAGTTGGGTACAGGTTGTGTTGTAATTAAAGCTAGTTCAGTCAGACAATTTACTTTTGAAATGAATGATTCTTTACAGCAGCAAAATACAGTTAGAGTTTAGGCTCCAAGCTCATCACTCCCTGCAAACATGCTAGAGAGATTGGGAAGTGATGAGTAAACATTCCCCCAGAGCCTAGTGGTGGTTGAGGTATTGAGACAACACACAGTGGTGCAAGGCAGCAACAGCACTGAGATAGTGGGACAAGTAAATTTATAAAAAACCCAAATTTTTAAAGTTCTGTGATTAATTCAAAGAGATTGAATTGAGTTGAATTATAGCTTCTTGAGCTAATTAAGAATTGTTTAAAAACTGAAAAAACTCATTGTGTTAAAATAAGGGTGTTAAAAGTTTTTAATGTATTTGTTTATTTCATTCAGAACTGTGAATGATGTACGAAAAGTGCTGCAGCACCTCAGGGAGTATGGCATCATACGCAAACCAAACCAAGTGTGAACTGTTCAAACATGAGATCTGCTATCTGGGTAGAATAGTCTCTGCAGAGGGCGGCAGGATTGATCCAACTGACTTTGAAGCTGTTAGGAAACTAAAAGACACCAAACCTCAGAATGTGGGCCAACTCAGAAAAATTCACCCACTACAGACAGTACATCAAAGACTTTTCATGGAAAGCTAGCTGTCTTTATGAGCTCCTAAAAGCAGATGCAAAGGAAGCTCCTGACAGTAATAGGAAAACAAAGGCAAAAATGGGGAAAGTGAGCTATGTTGTGCCCTCAAACAAGCCGATTATGTGGATGGATCATCACCAGCAGGTACTTGAACAACTGTTTGTGCCATCCACCAGTATTGGGCTTCCCTGATTTCACTGATCCATTCATTGTACATACCAACGCATTACACCAAGGCCTAGGAGCAGTACTGTATCAAAAGCAAGATGGCAAACGTAGAGTTATTGCTTATGGCTCTCGGATGTTGACACCTGCTGAAAAGAACCATGTTCTAGGGTCCTGCACAGAAATTTGTTAATGTCCTGTGACAATTTACCTTTTGAGACCCAACCAGACCCAACCAGAAGCAGAAAAGGAGGCACCAGCCTGAAACTCAAATTCAGGAGTCTGATGAAGACAGTGGGGATGTGTATGAACGTCATCACGAACCACTCCAAGCGTGCACAGTGCCAGCAGAGAGAAACCGGACTCTAGATGAATCAGAGATGGCATGAGAGAAGTTAAAATCCCAACTTGTGTCTCACCACCAGCACAGCTTCCTCAAGACGAGTACCTGGAGGAGTTAAGTGAGCCTACTGAAAATCAGCCTGCAGAGGAAATAGACTTACTTGCTGAAAATCTGCCCAATGAGAATTCATTGTATGCTTTTCATCCTCAAGTGAGGCTGCTGAATCTGAAAAGCAAGATATTGAACCCCAGTCATGTAGCATCTGAAATGTGCCAACAGCTGGCTTGTTCCCTTGTCAGTGTCTCATGTAGCAAACACTATCATGAGTGTCTTTTGTTCTTTTCACTCACTTCTTTTCCCTCTGTGTGTTTATACACCACTCTGCATTTAATCACTATTATTAATTAATCTCTGGCTCTCTTCCACAGCATGTCTTTTGTTCTGTCTCCCCCTCACCCCCAACCAGTCACTGCAAATGGCTGCCCCTCTCTGAGCCTGTTTCTACCAGAAGTTTCTTCCTGTTAAAAGGATTTTTTTTTCCTTCCCACTGTCACCAAGTGCTTGCTCATAGGGGGTAACTACCCTCTTGTTGGGTAGTTGGCTAATTGTTGGGTTGTCTCCGTAATTATTGAATGATCTTTACCTTACGATATGAAGTGCCTTGTGGTGACTGCTGGGATATGGTGCTAATTGAATTGAATTGAACTGAATTAAATTGAATTGAATTGGTCAGCCAGTGTATGTTCCTCACTGCTGGCCAGGTGATGTTTCTCCATGTTAGTCTATCAATCTGTCATGTCCTGGGTCTTGAACCCAGTGTTTTTGTGTTCATGGACTTTTTGGGGTTCTGTTCTGTCATTTTGTTATCCCTGGTTCCTCCATTGTGTTCTCATGTGCTTACCTCCCCATGTTAAGTTTGCATTTGTTTCCCTGATTGTTCACTTCCTGTTTTATTTTGCCAGTCTCCTGTTCTGTGTATGTGTTGTCCAGTTTTACAGAGTCCCTGTAATTAGTTTCAACTGCCCTTCCACCTGGTGCTTGTTCCCTCGTTACTTTGTGTATTTATTCTTCATTTTTCCCTCTGCGCCTTGTTGCATGCTCCCTCGTGGCTGTGTGTCTCCTGGTGTGTAGTTGACCTCCTGTTTCTGCTACATTTCATTTGTGTTTTTGTGAGGTCTCAGCAATAAAGCTTCTCTCTGAGATAATCTGGTCTTCCAAGTCCTGCATTATGGGTCCACCCTCCACATCCCATCCAGCCATACATGACACAATCTCTCTAATATCATATCACCGTGTCTTTTTTAATTATTATTTCTAAAGATTTTTCCAGCTCTTCATTTTCTGGTCTGCATATTTGTTGCGATTAAAGTCTGACAATCAGCTTACAGACTGAGAACCTTTTGTACTGTGCCACTGAAATTCAAATCACTTTGAATCATGGACTTTGAGAAATATCTTTTAAACAAAACCCACAATTTCCCCAAAACATTGTAATTTAGTGGTAATTTGCTGAAAAGTCCTTTGTAGGTGGCTTTGTTTTCTTTTGACCTTAATCATGACACAGTGTGAAATAATTTATGGATTACAGGAAGGACATGTAGACCCACTACATCCACTCATCCTTTCTAAATTCCATCAGCTAAATCATGCCACGTCCCCTGAACCTTTGTTTGTTTAATTCTGTCTGCGACATCTATCCCACACAGCACAACATCAGACTAATCAATCACCACGCTGCCTCACACTGCTGCTATTGTCAGAACCCTCGCAGACTCAAGGAACACACTGGCAACCTCTGTTTGCATCCTTTCTCTGGACCTTAAACAGGCCATATAGCCCTCTCTTTGTTTGCCCCACCCATATTGATGGAATCTGAAAGTAAGCACATTTGCAACGGATATTAGCAGTAGGCTTGCAGAACAATAGCGCAGAGAAGCATGGTACAAAGTTGAGAACAAATGTGCCCTTTATGTCAAGTGGGGGCCTTGTTCTGAGAATGGAGGGGAGGAGATGTATGAGGAGGGGTGTCTTCTCACACTGCAGATGGAAATGAAAATATCTGCGCGCACACACACACACACACACACACACACACACACACACACACACACACACACACACACACATCAGTTTCCACTATGAGTTCATACTGATAGCCAGATTCATGGAAGGCCCAACATCCTGACAGAGATTAAAGAAAGCCATCATTATACACACACTTAGACACTCAAATAAACATACATCAAAAATATTCTAGTCTTCCAAACAAGCAGCTGGGGAATCTGCACTGTATATCTCCATCTTCAGCTCCAGCAGTCTTCCCCTCCTCTCTGCTAATAAAGGCGCCTTTACACCTGCCTTTATGGGTCCATCTGTCCGTCCCTCTGACACCATCATGGGGGGGCATTATTGGTTGTAGCTGCAGGGAGTCTCTGAACACACATGGATATGATTCTAGCCTGCAGTAATGCAGCACCACTGCAGGATCAAAGGAAGGTTACACTGATATGTTTTTACATCTCTGTTTCCCATGCAGTTGACTACTTAGTCTTAGAATGATGGACACCTAAAATCATTTTGTTTAGTTAACATGTTTGTTGTATTTTTGTTGGACACAATCTGAATTTGCAGATTTATTTAGGTTCATATAAACCTAGCACAAAAAATAAGGAAATATAGGTTTGGCTGATTATTTTTTCATGGGATATGTTTTTCGGGGCGCAATATTCAACTCTGCTGCTCAACCCACAAATGCATTTCCTTACAAATGTGACACCATTTAGGTGAAAATAAACAGGTTTTCCATTGGTCTAAAATTTCTTGCCAAGAAGCATTGTTACAACAAAGAAATAATTCACTAAACACAAATTTCCTTTCTTTCTGGCCTAGGTTTATTTGAAAATTGATAATTTGTTATGGAATAACACAGGAAGAGGCCACACCTGAAACTACTGATCAGTCAATTGTCTAATTACTTTGAACTTATGAAAATGGGGGACGTTCTTAGATAATCGATGCAATACTCTTGTTAAACCCCTCAAATTAAAGTTGTAGGTCTGCATGTCAATCACATTTTGATTGTGGGATTTAAAATCTACTGTTTTGGTGTTCAGAAGCAAAATGGGATCATTGTCCAAACACAATACAGGACTGTAAATCTTTCCTAAAATGCAAAATTCTCTAAAAATGGACAAAATTCAAACCCAAAGTGATCTTGCTGTGAGGCAACAGGCAACATAAAAGGGCTATAAATGTTGCATTCAGGTAAAATAAAGAGTGTCGGTTTCAAAAGTTTGTTAAGGCTGCCCTCTCCCCTCCCTGATGGACATCTACACCTCCCGCTGCATCAACAGAGCCAGGAACATCATCAAGGACAGCTCACACCCTGGCTTTGACCTGTTTGACCTGCTGGCAGGCGCTACAGGTGCATCAAAGCCAGAACAAACAGACTCAAGAACAGTTTCTTCGCCAGAGCAATCACCACGCTGAATTCTCACACTGTAACTGTGCAACACCCACATCTCTGTGCAATATAAGATTATTCATACTGAACAATATCTAACATTCCTATATTGTGTAATATCCAGTATTCATTCACCAAGAGCAATATTCATCATCTTCATTATTATATGTATACACTTATTTACTTTTCTTACAATGTACAGATGCACCAATGTATGTATATATTTTTATACATTCTATTTTTTGTATATTTTATACATTGTTTATTTTCTGTATATTTCTTTATTTTACTAGATTTTAATATTTTTATTTTTATTTTAAACATTTGACCTTTAAAAGAACTCTGCATACCCTTATAAAACACATTCATACATCCATTTTATTAACTGCTTTTTCAATTCAGGGTCACAGGAGAGCTAGGCTCTATTCCAGCTGTCACAGGGCGAGAGGCAGCATACACCCTGAACAGTCACCAGTTCACATGTATCACTATACATACCATACCACACCGCACCGCACATATCACTTTATAAAGCACTTTAAAAACAACAGCAGGGCTGACCAAAGTGCTGTACAATAACACCAAACACAAAAGACAAAAACAGACAGAGGGCGAAGAGATATAAAAACACAACAGAGGTGTAAAAAGTTAGAACAATGAATTAAGAACTACAAAAAAAGTATCTCACACTGGGTCAAAGGCCAAGGAGTAAAAGTGTGTTTTTGAACAAGATTTAAAAACAGCAAGTGAAGGAGCTTGTCTGACATACAACGGCAAATCATTCCATAATTTTGGAGCTGCAACTGCAAAAGCTCGATCACCTCTGAGTTTGAGTTGCATCTTTGGAACAAGTAAAAGCATCTAATCTGCTGACCTAAGGGAACAAGATGGAACATATGGGTGCAGCAGTGTAGACAGATTAAATGGGGCATAACCATTTAGGGATTTAAAAACAAATAAAAGAACTGGATTCATAAATGAACTGGAAGCCAGTAAAGAGAAGCTAAAATTGGGGCGATGTGCTCGCGTTTGCTTGCACCAGATAAAAATTGAGCAGCACCATTTTGCACCAGCTGTAGGCGAGTAAGGGAGGCCTGGCTGATTCCGATCAAAAGAGCATTACAGTAATCAAGATGAGACGTTATAAAAGGATGTATTACCATTTCAATATTATCTTTGGAAAGAAGAAACTTGATTTGTGACAGTCACCTCAGCTGGAAAAAGCTGGATTTCACCAATGTGTTTACCTGAGTATCAAGCCTTAACGTCAGATCCATTTTCAAACCTAAATTAGTGATAGCTTCTATCAGAGAGGTAGGACCTAAACCACTGGAGCGCTGCACCTGTGATGCCCACACACTGCTCCAGCCTGGAAATGAGGATCTCATGGTCCACAGTGACAAAAGCAGCTGTTAAATCTGATAGCACAAGTAGCACACAGTCACCATTTAATATCATTAAAAACCCTTAACAGAGTAGACTCAGTGTTGTGATGGGTTTTAAACCCAGACTGGAACACTTCCAGAATCGCATGTTCATCCAGAAAAGTCTTTATTTGGGTGAAGACAATCTTTTCCAAGATTTTAGAAAAAATTGTAACTTGGAAATGGGCCTAAAGTTTGATAAAACCAACAAGTCTAGGCCAGATTTCTTCAGCAAGGGCTGCACAACAGCATGTTAAAATTTTTCAGCACCATACTAGAGGTCAAACTACTATTTATAATAGTAAGAACAGAGAATGAATGAATGGACCAAGGGTAGGAAAAACTTCTTTAACAAGCCGTGCAAACAACATCAAAGGGGGAAAGTGATGGCTTCAAACTGGAAACCAGCTGCTCCAAAAAGGAGAGCGAGACAGGCTGAAAGTGGTCAAACATAGCCGAACAGGATATTAGGGTAGATGCTCATAAGAAGGTTGTGAAATGAGGGTCCTAGTGGTTGCAGCCTTCTCTAAGAAGAAGTGAAGGAATTGATCACAAATTTCACAGGAAGCATCCAGATGGACAGGTTCATTGACATTTAGGACAGAGTTCAGTGTTGTAAAAAGCACACGGGGGTTGTGAGAGTTACAGTAGAGACAATGATATCAGAAAAGTCTTTTGACCTAGTGGCTTTCATGGTTTTCTGATAACACCGCCATCCTTTTTTTCCACCTCCGTTCAGCTTTCCTGCACTCCCATCTAATGGCACGGGTACACTCATTTAACCATGGCTCCAATCTGGGCTTTACTTGCCTGGTTTTTAATGGAGCTACAGAGTCCAGGACAGTTTGGCAAACAGAATTAAATTGAAGGGTCAGCTCCTGAGTACTGGTAGACACAAAGGGTTGAGGTCACTTCATGAGCAAAAGCAGCGAAGAAGTGAACGGCGGTGGAAGGTTTTAAAGCAGGGAAGTGCTGTACAGGAGTGCATTTTTTTAGCAGGTTGACAGAAAGGAACAAAATCAAATAAAACCTGACCTGAGGACACTGCAATGCCAATTTGCAAATTAAGAAGAGATAAACCCCACCATTAAACTTGGTCATATCTCGGCATGATTTCAGCTGAGATCAGAGAAGTCACTTAAAAAGTCTCTATTACAGTATACTTTGGTGGACCGTAACTCACCATGCAGAGTAGCGCAAGAGAGTGACCCAACTCAAAAAGACTCAATCAAAGCTGGAGTATGAAACTGGAGAAGACTAGTTCTTATATAGCACTTTTCTACTCTATCGGAGCACTCAAAGCATTTATACAACACATTTACCCATTCATACAAGCACTTCCATATGAAGCTAAGCTAAGTGCTTACTGTCTACCATTCAGACTCCAACACTTGTACTGGAGAGCAACTTGGGGTTCAGTATCATGCCCAAGGATTCTTTGGCATGCAGCCCGAAATCAAACCATCAACCTTCCAATTAGTAGGTGACCTACTCTACCTCCTGAGCCACAGCCACTCAGACAAGTGCTTACAGTCAAAGACTGATTTGAAAAGAGTCGCTAAACCTCCACCACGACCCGAGGACCGCGGAGAATTGAAGTACAAGCAGTCAGGCGGCAGCAGTTCAGAAAAGGCAGTGGACTTACCAGGAGACATCCAGGTTTCAGTCTGGCGGAGGAAATACAGGCCAACAGGGGATAATAGCTGCATGTTTGCTGTACATCTTTGCTTTGTATCATTCCATGGTTTAATTATGGCTAAATTAAAACGGTTTGACATTATACAGTACAGAAATTTGTATCATGTTAGCTGGTGAAGTTTGGTTAGCTTGTTATGACAAAGCATATTTCAATAGTCATTAGGCTGATGTTAGTAGTGTTATGTGGTTGGCAAGTGTTGACATGAGGATTGTTTCTTTTACGATATTAATGTTTCTGTTTAAAGGAGAATACATGTGGGTGTTTACTGTCATGCCCTTAAAAAATGACAATACTTCATGTGTATAATCATAAAGTTAGAAGAACACAGAAATTTTGAAAAAAATAGGTAAGGCCAGAGGCTTACACCACTTCACATAAGCAACAGAGGGGAAACTTGTGTATTTGGACAAGCAATTTTCTCCTTGGGTGTTAGTTGCTGAAGAGGTGAAAATGATGCATCAGTTTGCCAAGAGCCCTTTTTGAATATTTATCATCATTAAAAAGTGCTACATTCAGACCTTTTAACCATGAATGGAGTTCAATGAGGTGTCTACAGGATGAACACACTGCAGTCGAGAGAAACTACAGGAGCTCCACCTGCATTTTGGTGAAGAGGCTGTAAATATAAATCAGAAGCATGCAAACAGCAGATGTAATGGACCATCAAGGGAGAGCAATGCACACTTTCCAACACTTCCTGTGAGAGCTGTGAGTGCATGCTATCTGAGTGTGTTTTTGATTATAAGGATGGTGTGATGGTCAAGTACTGACACCTCAGCAGAGACAGATGGTGAGCTCTCCCTAATTTATTTACCAGCCAGGGAAAGAAAGTCAGATGGAGAGTGAGAGAGTGGAAGCTCAATATTGCAAATTCTCCAAAGTCAGTTGAGCTTTCAAAAGAAACTGAAGTTGATATTAAATTAGGTGAAATTAGAAAAAAAAAGTAATGTGTCATGTAGCACAGATGGTTTTCCTGGATATGTAGCTTCTTTGAGAAAATGGTCAGCTGGTATCTTTTAAAGAAAACAACAGAGAAAAACTGCAAACCAAAATTTCACATTTGGACATCAGACTGAATTTCCACTGGGCCAAATCTGTTCCAGTATTACTGCAGTGTCAGTGTTGTCTCTAAGAGGTGTAGAAGTGATTGTGTCACACCTAATTCAATTCAATTCAATTTTATAAATCAGTGACAATAATTATTTAACAAAAGCTAAGCTAAAATGCAAAAGTTGTGTGTGGAAAAAGTATACCCTTACTGTTTCCATAGGAATTGAGAGAGTAAGTACACAGCTAAGACCTACACAATACTGTTATCCATGCTGAAATCTAGACTAAAAACTAAAGGTGACAGAGCCTTTGCATTCGTGGACCCCACTCTCTGGAATTTTCTGCTCTCCATTCAATGATCTGTGAGCTTTGTAGGTGCTGAAAAGCAGATGAAGACTTACTGTTTAAAACTATGTAGCCTGTCATTCTATTTTAGTGTCTTTTGTTTGTATATAGCACCAAACCACAATAAATAGTTGCTTCAAGGTGCTTTATAGTGCAAATACAGGGATAATACAGGGAAAACCCCAACAATCAGATGACCCCATGTGAAAAGCACTTGTGGGACAGTGGGAAGGAAAATCACCCTTTGAACAGGAAGAAACCTCGTTCAGAACCAGGCTTAAGGAGGGGCAGATGGCTGCCGCTAATGGTTCTTCTTCCTCTCTCCCTGCAACACACAATAAAACACACAGATGGGACCGTTTCTCTCACTCTTAGGCTCAGATTTATTTTATTTGGCCATTCAAAGATGACTTGGACAGGTTGCTGTAATTCAGTTACATTTTTTAACAGGCATGCCAATGCCACCTGCAAAGAGTTGGGTTATACTGTAGACCAGTGGCACATGTTGCAGTAGGGGTGCACAGGGAGCAAATATGCTGCATGGAGTGAAAGGGACAAGTGTATGTACAGCACCAGTCAAAGGTTTAGACACACTCACCCATTCCAAACTCTTGACTGGTAATCTAGGTGTTTGAAAAATAACTGGAAAGATAATTATTGCTATTGTTATCAATGAACAGTTGCAGCAGTGGTGGTAGTGATACAGGTAAAACCATCTGTGCCAAACTTTCAGATCTGCTGCAATTGGTGTAAAAGAAAAATCAAAACAACACATATTTTGAGATTCAGTGTGACTTACACACTTAGAGGAAATTGTTTCAGATGTTCATCAGAAATGAATGTCTATATTGTCTCAGGCACACAGCCCTGACTTTGAACACAGAACCACTACTGTTCAACCTGTTTGTTTGTGAGTGGCAGCCAATCAGAAGAAAATCGGCTTTTTCTGGCATCCCTCATATCAGAAGCAATTTTTGTGCAAGTTCACACCCCACAATTTTTATCAGTCATTAACAACAAAAGGATCCTCGTACATGAATAAGGGTCAGCGCAATAGCATCAACTTGCTTTTGTTTTCTCTTTCTTCCCTCCCAAAAATGATATTAGTTCAACTTATTTTCACCTTTTATTTTTCACATAGCTGTCTGTCACACCTACAGTGACTCCACATCACTCTTATAGAGAGGTCAAGAGGAAGTAAAAATGGTTGTTTAAGATGGAGGATGGTCTGAGGGGGTGCACCAAGGCCTAGTAGGTGATAAATAAGGATTATTTTAAACTGGGAGAGTGCAAGAATAAAAATCTGGAGGTGGAAATGATCAGTACATTTAAGAAAATAGATACAACAAGGTACAACAGAAGAAAAAGAGTCCTTCCTACTACCGTAAATATACATCAGTAAAGTATGTTTTAAGTCAGCTTTTATCTCAGTAGAAGGGGAGAATATCTTTCATTTTAAGCATGAGACTCTGTAGTATTCTGAGTGCTGACAAGGTTGATGAGCTATGAACCTCAGTAAAATATGAAATGAGCAGAATATTTATATAAAGTGAAAGAAGAAAAACCACCTCAGTAAGTAGCATGTGTCCCACACATTTTCTCTGCTGACTTAAACAAACTGAAGCATTTATTACCCACCAGTGACTGAGTGGAGACCAGTCTGAGGTGACCTCCCATGAATATGGTTCACTAATAAACAACCATTATCTTGAATCACATTTATTAATATTTACATGAATAAGATGAAAAAGGGCTGAAAGAAATATATTTTCCAAAAGAATACACCATATAATAAAAGGGGACCTGTTATTCACATTTTCAGCTCCATATTTTGATTCAGGGACTTCACTAGAGCAACTTTGAATGATTGACAGTTCAGTATAATCCTTATTTATCTTACACTCAGTCTTGGTGCAACCTCTGTCTGAAACAAGCTGTTTTAGCTCCTCTTCTCCCTCTGATTAAGCCAACTGTGTTTTGACTGGTTGCTCCTTGTAAATTGAAGGTTTGAACAGCAGTGTTTGTGGCCCACTGCGGAATATTTTGCAAAATATGTTTGTTAAGAGCATGCAAACAGGTGGGGAGAGATAGCTTGGAAGAAGCCTTTAAAGCCTTACAAGCATTAAAACTATGTATTCCCGTCCCCATTTAAGCTTCATGTATCCATAAAAGTGTCAAAATATCGGACTGCCAAATAAGCACTGAGCACTCACTGTACCACAGAAAGTGCACACCATATATTATTATTTATTAATTAATCTCTGCTCCCAATATGAATTATTTTATGAACCCACAAAAAAGTGAAACACAAACCCTGGTTAAAATCATCACACTGATGAAAGGAATAGCTTTTTAAATGGTTTATCTTCTTTTCTGTTATCTAGTGGCAATATGCAGCTGGTGAAACTTGTTGCTAGGAGAGATGCAACTCCAATCACTGCTATTGGCCAGAAAGGGCAGGATGTTCATCCAATAAAAGCCCCATAGCAGCAGGACAGTGATAGCCACCCAGACACAATTATTATGGTGCCCTGACTGCTGCTGTTGAAGTGGACTGAAAAGTATCTGTTGGAAAGGTCACCGCTCAAATTGTTACAAAGTGCCTTGAGGGGACTGTTTGTTGTGATTTGGCGCTATATAAATAAAATTGAATTGAATTAAACTGAATTGAATTGAATGTCAGCTGAGGGAGAAGAGAGCACTAGGGCATATGTACCCTCACATACTGTATATTGTATTTGTGTTTTTTTAGTTAGTATGCAAACACTGTATAGAGAGAGTGTGGCAAACATATCAATTCAATAAAAATACAAAATTATGTAATCCATGTATTTAGTCTTTTTACTACAACTGCTTTGTTCTAAACTCCAAAGACAGAAATTGTCATGGTCCTGGGCTGTTTGCCCAGCACTTTGTGTTTTTTGTTCCTTGGTGTTGTGTTGATGTATTAGGTTTTCTTATGCTGGGCTCCTGGTTTTGATTCCTGGCTTATGTTTTGGTTGTGGGTTATTTTTGTGTTTTTAGGTTGTGCTGGTGTCTTGTATTTGTGTTGTCTACACTCCGTCCTGGTGTCAGGGTCATGTGGCTTAGTCTTGGTTTGTGTTTCCACTTCCTATTTTATTTTGGTATGTCTTGGTCCTTGTACTTTGGGTTTAGTTTTGCTTCCTGTGTTTCCTTCCCAGCTGTTTCCCATTGTCCCATTACCTAGTGTGTATATATTGTCAATGTTCTTTGTCTGTTTGTTGTCAGGTCATTGTCTCCATCATGGGGGAGTGTCTGTTTGTTCCATGTCTTGCCCTGAATGTTCATGTCAAGAAGAATTTCAAGAATCAAGAAGAATTTATTGTCATACGTCAAGACATATAATGAAATTATCTTCCAGAACACCCATCCAAGAAATACAGACAAACAAACAAACATGGGGAGATAGGTAAACTGTGACCATGCTGCCCCCTTCTGGAGCGCTGCCATTAAAAAGACAGAAACAATAGCAAAAACATATACATACAAGGATACAAAAAAATCATCTCATACTTTGTATACATACATACATACACATACACAGTATAAGTTTACAGCCAGCGGAGGCAAGAGGGGTGTCGGGCGACCGTGGGGCTCTCTCAAACTCCCCTCCTCAGCTAACAGTTCTGATAAGAAGTGGAAAAATGTTCATCAGAGGCTAGGTCAAGGGAGATCAGTCCAACACAGATCAGAGGGAAGACAGGACAGCAGTGGGTGTAGAGCATCTGTTTACAAAACATCCAGGAGAAAAACTGAGATAAGCGGCAGTCCAAGGCCACCAGGGAGCCAAATTTCTGATTCTTTGATTTGTTTTGGTACAGAATGTACTGATTAATTTGTTGACAGCCTTCAGTCTTTCTGGCACCTCTCTGTGGTGAAAAAATCCAATCATCCGAATCCCTTGGTTCAATCCTTCGCCTTGCAGAAACAGATAATGCTCCAAGATCTAATCCCTCCAATCAGCTCCAGAAATACTGAGTCTGAGTTTGAGTCTGTACCTTACTGCTTAACCCGTCATAAGCAGCCTTACCATGGCCCAACAGCTGCCCAGACTTCCTGAATTGTAACGACAAGCCAGGTATCTCCAGGTCCAATTCTGAGAAATCCTAGCGTCAATAAGCCAAATGTGTATGTCCTCCATCGACAGTACGGCCAGACACGTTATCTTCCACTCACACAGGAATCCATAATGTAGCCAGCTGGGAATATCAATTGGATAAGAGGGAATAGGGTTCTCGTTTCTCCAATCCCCCCCATGGTGAAAATTTGATCAAAATAATGGCGTTGAATATGTATCGAATCATGTTGGCAGCTGGTAAAATAGCCATCACTAGGAACTGGCTGAAGACAGAAGTTCCTAAATGGGAAGATTGGGTTGACGTAATGCATAATATTTATATGATGGAAAGGCTGACTTTTTACATTACATTAGAATATGGCAAATTTACGAATTATTGGAAAAATTGGTTGGACTTTATATCTACATTGAGATCAGATTTTGTTGAATAATAGTTTGGGTTTGGGGGAACCCTTATAGTGCTACAGAATGTAAATAGTTCGGACGTAGGTAATATTCAGTGAGAAGATTGGGAGAAGAGAATGGACAAGAAAACCTAATTTTGTTTTGGAAGTGTTTGGATAGGACGTGTAATATAGAGGATAGCAAAGTAGTTTTGTACAAGACATGTGTGCACAACTCTTCATGGTTGGTGTTGGAAAAAAAAATACTTGGAAAAAAAGAAAAAAAATGTGTAAATGTTTTGGATGAATTGTTTGGAAAATCATTTCAATAAAAATTGAAAATTAAAAAAAAATAATAACGGCATTGAGAGACCAGCTGACCAGATCCATAATGATAAATTCTAGTTCGGAAGCTTAGTGAAGAGAGGCTCTAAGCAGCAAAGCAGGATAAAAAGGAAGGGCTGGGGGGAAAAGAAAAGTGGGTCCATCTCTGCTGAGGAGCTGAAGGAGAAAAAAAAAAAATGTCATGTCTTGGATTTCGTGCCTTATCTTGCTCCCAAATGGATTTTGCACTTTTGTTTTGACTTGTCAGTAAAGTCCTTTTTAGTTCACATCCATCTACAGAGTCCTTCTTTTGGGTCCAGTTCAGCCTGTCACTTTGCCCACCTTGACAGGAATATGTCCTTTTTACTAGTATCTCAATCCAGTCCAGGCTCTAAATTAATTGACACAGACTATCACTGTCAATAATAAGAAATTTGAGGATGATGATGTAGATGTTAAGTCTTGTCTAAGTATGAATATTCTTTTTAAAAAAAAATGGCAATGACAGTGAGACCTGGACGGCCTGCCCGATCTGAACCCGAATGGTGTCTTGTTATTGGACCTCTGTGCAAATCACAGTTTGTCCATGACGAACACCATGTTTGAACATAAGGATGTCCATAAGTGCACATGGCACCAGGACACCCTAGGTCGCAGGTCGATGATCGATTTTGTAATCATATCACCAGATCTGCGGCTGTATGTTCTAGACAGAAGAGAGGAGCAGAGCTGTCAACTGATCACCACCTGGTGGTGAGTTGGATCAGGTGGCGGGGGAAGATGCTCGACAGACCTGGTGCACCTAAACGTATTGTAAGGGTGAGCTGGGAGCGCTTGGCAGAAGCCCCAGTCCGGGAGATCTTCAACTCCCACCTCTGGCAGAACTTCAACAGCATTCCGAGGGAGGCTGAGGATACTGAGTCCGAATGGACCATGTTGCGCATCTCCATTGTTGAGGCTGCTGCTCAGAGCTGTGGCTGCAAGGTGGCTGGTGTCTGTTGTGGTGGTAACCCCCGAACCAGCTGGTGGTCACCAGAGGTGAAGGGAGCCATCAAGCTGAAGAAGGAGTCCTATCGGGTTTGGTTAGCCTGTGGGACCCCGGAGGCAGCTGACAGCGAAATGCAGCTTTGGCAGTGGCCGAGGCAAAAACTTGGGTGTGGGAGGAGTTCGGTGAGGCTATGGAAAAAGACTTTCGGACTGCATCAAAGCGATTCTGGTAAACCATCAGGCAACTCAGGAGGGGAAAGCAGTGCTCCACTCACACGGTTTATAGTGCAGGTGGGATGCTGCTGACTTCAACTGAGGCTATAGTCAGATGGTGGTAGGAATACTTCGAGGACCTCCTTAATTCCTCTGACACACCTTCTGTAGTGCAGTGTTTTTCAACCAGTGTGCCGTGGGAAATTATCCAGTTTCACATAATATGCCACGAGTGTCTGTGCTGTAGTCATGACTGGAGCATAATCATGTAATACTCTTACATATCACTAGACTAGATAGCAGCAGGTAGCAAATTGCATTGTACATAGAGACAAGAGAATTAAGCCATGTTTCCATACGGCTTGACTCGCCGCGGGTCGACTCGACTCGACTCGCCGGGATTTGACGGCATCTCCATTAAAATCAGGTACACTTTGTTAGTCCTTTTTCCGTACTCACTCACCCAAGGTTCTAAGCGATCCAAGGTGGTACAAAAATATGACGAGGAATAAAGCATGGCACCGATTGGCCAGGGAGTATCGTCACTAGTAGCAGAGGCATGAGAGCGACTCCTTCACCACAATCATTATTAAAAACCCACAGCAAGAAACTGGAGGCATGTAAAGCACCGGTTGAATGCCCAGACCGACAGTTTGCAGCGGTAGTTTTGCAACATGAATAGAATAGAATAGAATAGAACTTTATTGTCATTATACATACAACAAAATGAATCATTATACAACAAATTATATAACGACATTCCATCATAATATAACGAAATTGCATTCGGAACAACCATCCAGAGAAGAACAGACAAGACTAACATAGGGGAGATGGGTGTCCACAGCCGCTGCCACTCTGGCAATCAGTCCCCGGAAAAGGAAACAAACACACATCATGGGGTAGTAAGGTTAAAAAAAAGTCATCTGGTACAGTGCTCAAGATGAGCACCATACCAGGGTCCAAAAAAGACCACCTTAGCAAAGCATATTTGCACATTTAAAGCCAGGATAGCAATATGGTGGGGAAGGAGGGGGGGCAGGAGTGGGGGGCAGGAGGGGATGCAACCGGAGACGAGAGGGTGGGGGGCATTGCAGAGCCAGATGCCAGCTCCTAGCCAAAACAGTTCGCTGATAGTGATGGAAGTTCATCAGCGGCCGTGGTACACCAGATCCAGCTTCACAAATCACAGAAAGGGCTGAGGGGAAGAGCGACCATCACACATTGTCCTGGAGAGATATGATTGCCAGTCCAAGGCCGGCTAGGGAGCCGAATTCCTGATAATGCAGATGTTGTTTTGGAACAGGCTGCTTGTTTTTTTCCAACAGCCTTCAGTCTCACTTGGGAACCCATTCAGTAAATCCAATATTCCAAATTCATTTGTTACCATCCTCACCGTGCAGAACCGAACCTTATCTCCAGATCTAACCCCTCTCGCCTGCGAGCACATTCTCAGCTGGGCTACCCGTCCGCTTAACAGCTCAGGTCCAACAGGCTTTGAGTCTGAGTTTGTATGGCTCTGCACAGCCCATCCACCTGGGTCTGCAGCCTCGGCAGGTGTCAAACTGCTGCCCAGATTTTCTTAATTTCCCAGTAAATCAGGTATCCTCCGAGCCCAAACAGAAGAGACTCCGCTACCAAATATCCGAATATATAGACGTCTTCAACATCCTCGATCTCCAGAGCTGAGAGGCACACAGGTCTCCACGAACTCCAAGAATCGATGACATATCCAACTGGATCTGTTCCACTCAGACACGCAGGCTCCCCTTTCCCCGATCTCATATTGGAGAAAATTCGATCAATGGTGTTTAGGGCCCAGTTTGCCAGATCCATGTTGCTCTTAATCTTATTCTTATTCATACAGTGTGTAAGAGACGCTCTTACAGCAAGCAGCAAGCAGGAGAGATAGGGAGGGCAGGGAGAGAGATAGAGGGCAGGGAGAGAGATTTATAACCCTATACTGCCGGGCGATCACCCCTACTAGCCGAACAGCTGGTTAGCACAGACCCTTAGGCGGTTGATCAAAGGAACTTTGAATTACATAATAACACGACCGTTTGTCCTATCAGAAAAATTCAAACGGTTTCTGAAAGCTGAGAAACTGCACTTCACAACAAAAATAGGGTATTACTGTGTTGTTATTACGGTAATTGTTGCCGTAAGTCCACGAACAGCGGCACTTTTGAAGTACACTGAGCCGATTATGACATTCGGGGGTATAGGGTTATAGTTAACAATGACAACTTTCATCCATTAAAACATTATAGGGGGATTTATGCATGATGATGATATTAAACTGGCATTAGCTGTGAGCTTGCCTCTATCTCATGTATTGTTGTGTTGTGTTATTCCTGGTAATAGAATGCTTTTGGACAGAATTAGAGTTTGCAAAACACTGATGTTTTCTACCTTTAAGACCACATTGTTGTGACATTTCTTATGTTCAAGCTGTGTTTTTGAAGTGGACATGTTAAGTGCACTTTTTATTTGAAAGAATATATATATTATATGATAAAGTTCTTTTTTGTGTTTATTTGATTCCTATTCAAGACACTTTGATAAGAATGACTATATTGTTAATATAGGCTACACAGTATCATTTTTTAACATTTTTGACTGGTTGTGTGCCTCGTGATTTTTTTCAATGAAAAAAATGTACCCTGGCTCAAAAACGGTTGAAAAACACTGCTGTAGTGGAAGCAGAGTCTGGGGATGAGGAGGATGACTTCATCCATCACTGGGGGTGAGGTCACTGAGGTGGTTAAACAACTCCTTGGTGGCAGGGCCCCTGGGGTGGACAAGATTTGCCCTGAGTTCCCGAAGGCCCTGGATGCTGTAGGGCTGTCTTGGTTGACACGCCTCTGCAACATCGCATGGAGATCTGGGGCAGTGCCACTGGATTGGCAGACCGAGGTGGTGGTCCCCATCTTTAAGAAGGGAGACTGGAGGGTGTGCTCCAACTTCCGGGGGATCACGCTCCTCAGCCTCCACAGTAAGGTCTATGCCAGGGTGCTGGAAAGGAGGGTCTACCTGTTAGTCGAACCTCGCATCCAGGAGGAACAATGTGATTTTCGTCCTGGTCATGGAAGGCTGGACCAGCTCTTTATCCTCTCAAGGATATTTGAGTGTGCGTGGAAGTTTGCCCAACCAGTCTACATGTGCTTTGTTGACCATGTCCCTCGGGGTATCCTGTGGGAGGCCCTGCAGGGGTATGGGGTGTCTGGGCCGCTTTTGCGGGCCATTCAGTCTCTGTACAACCGCAGTCAGAGCTTGGTCCGTATAGCCGGTAATAAGTCAGACTTGTTTCCTGTTGGTGTTGGACTCTGTCAGGGCTGCCCTTTGTCACCGATGCAAATATTTTGGAGTAGACTGCCCTCGTTGTTTTCACAACAGCCTTCAGTTCTCTGGGACACTCACTGTAAGTCCAAATTGCTTGGTTACTGGATGTGTAGGAGCAGAATATGTATTTACTGGGTATCACGCATCACAGGGTAATTGGTGGGCCTGACTATATATGGTAAGGGTTTTTTTTGGTTTGGTCAGGTGTTCCACCCGGAAGGGAAAAACAGTTTTTGACCGCTGAAGATGCAAGGACCTTGGAGAATTATGGGTGTTGATATTTCAAGTGTTTCTAGAAATATGTGCAAGTATAATGGACACTGATGATTGTGGATAAAAATAAATGGACGAAGTGTTCAACTGGCAAGTATGACTCAGACTTTGATTCATCAGGCACCGTGATCAGCGCGTCAATTAGGTTAGCCCGTGTGTAGCGCCTCAGTGGCTTAAAGCATTGGCTTAGCCTCTACAATCTCCGGCCCCTAATTGTTATGGCCGACTGACATAACAGTTACTGTTCCTCACTGTGCAGACACGTACTATATCTCCAGATCTAATCCCTTTCATCTGAGAACACGTTTGCAGCTGGATTATGAGCATCCAGCTTGCGACTCAGGTCCACCAGGTACTGAGTCTGAGTCTGTACGGTTCTGCATAGGTCATCCACCCGGTTAGACAGTCTCGCTAGGGGCCGAACTGCTGCCCAGATTCTTTTATTTTTCCGGTAAATCAGGTGTCCTCCAAGCCCAGACTCATTATCTGCAAAGACAGCATGCTTAATAAGACCATATGCTAAGACCTAGCTCGTAGTGAAGAAGCCAAAATGATATTAAAGTGCAGTGTGTACTGACCCCAGACAAGTGATTAAAGCTTCATTTTGAACAGGTACCAAAAACAAAAATGAGTGGTCAGGCTTGTAGACATGTAGTTTCTGTTTTTACACATACCTGTTTCAGTAATATAGCTACAGCCACAACATTCGACATGTTTGGAGGTATAAGGTTAAAATGTGTCCAGTCTTTGCTATGTTTTCCGTCACACATTTTTCTTACCGTTCCTGTGTGTAGCCTCTATGTAACGTGCAAAATTGAGGATAAAATTCACACAGGCTCACCAAAACTGGAAGCTACAAGAATGGAAAGATGTGGCCTGGTGTAATGAGTCTCGATTTCTGAGCAACATTCAGATGCTAGGGCCAGAATTTGGTGCAGAAAAAGAAAACATGAACGCATGGACCCGTCCTGCCTTGTATCAGCAGTTAAAGTTGATACAAGGCAGAACTGAGGCTAAGAATAAATGCACACACACAGTTTACCTGAGCATTGTTGCTAACCATCTCCATCCCTTTACTTTTGACAGCTGCTTCTAGCAGGATGATGCCAGTAATATGTCCATGCAATAAGGAAAAAATATATACATCAGCAAAGATATCCTTTAAATTCAAAATTAAATGGCAAAGATCTAACAGATCTTATGTTTATGTCAAATGTATGCATGTATACCTATATTTGGAAAACTTTGGAAATAAAGTTAAACATTTCTATTTTATGTCATAATATTTAGCTCGCCCACCGACAAGTGGAAGGAGGCTATGTTTTCGGTCGCGTTCGTCTGTCTGTCTGTTTGTCTGTCAGCAGGATAACTCAGAAAATTCAGAATGGATTTTGATGAAAATTTCTGGAGTTACTGGGGTGGTACAAGGAATAATTAATTACATTTTGGTAGTGATCCAGATCATGATCTGGATCCAGGAATTTTTTTTAAAGAATTCTTTACCATTGTGAGACAGGGACAATATTCTCATATTTGATGATTACTCAGACAGTTACAAACAGACTTCGATGAAAATGTCTGAAGTTGTTGGAGGCGGAACAAGGAGCATTTGTTTGAATCTTGGTGATGATCCAGATCACGATCTGGATCCAGGATTTTGCAAAAGGATTATGATTAGAGACAATATTAGCATATTTGCATCTAAACTTATGAGGATGAGTCAGAATCCTCTAAAAAGAATTAGGGTACAGCATGACCATAAGTTCTGTCATAGAGCAAAGTTTATTCATGATAAAAGGAGATCCAGATCCAATGATCCAGAATGCTGAAAATTATTTATGATTGAGTGTGACAACATTGGGTGGTATCTATTGCAGTGTAGAATAGAATAGAACTTTATTGTCATTATACATACAACGAAATTAATCATTATCAGCACAGTATCAGTATCAGCACATAGAAAATATGGGGGCGGCAAGGTATGCACTCCACTAAGTGACCTTCTAGATTTTACTGAGAAGGAATTGTACTAATTCCATCTCTTCACATGATCTCCTTAAAAGCGGAGTGTAGAAGCACGTGCCCTCTCTGAGCTTGTGTTCAAACCAGTGTAGTCCTCCTTTACTCCGACATTAATTGTCCTTCACTGGAGCGTGATGGTAAAGTGACATTCTGAGGACTATCAGATTTAGGAATCTTTGTTTGATCCCCTCTGCTATCCACTATCCTGTGTTGCATTCTTTTTCTCTCTCACAGCCATCCACCTGTTCTTGACCCCAAGCTGTTGGCCTCCAGTCTGTTGACCTTTGACCTCAGCCAATTATAAACAGCCAGGAACCTCTTGACTACCTCTTGACCTTTGGAAAGTGAAATGAGCTATTTGTTATTGTGTGTGTGTGTGTGTGTGTGTGTGTGTGTGTGTGTGTGTGTGTGTGTGTGTGTGTGTGTGTGTGTGTGTGTGTGTGTGTGTGTGTGTGTTTTCTGATCTTTGTTCTCAGTTTTAATTAAGTATAAATCATTCAGACACATACTCAGTACACATCCTTCCTACAAATCCTTTGATCCTTTGGTTGTTCTGGCTCTGTTGATGACTCCAGCTGGATATTTTTAATGTCTGTTTGTTAGTCAGTCCCCCTCTTTGGTCTAGAGCAGGATGAAAATATTCTGAAGAGGTCGCCTGAATTTCAGCTCTCTCCATCAGCATCAGTAGCAGGTCACAGTTATTATTTCTCACATCTTCTAGGTAGTCATGAACATAGTTTGATACAAATATTCACAGCTCCTAATATATCCCACGGATACACCCCAGACTGCCATATTGTGCTGTCTTGCCCCCTATATCAAACCATTATGCCCAAGGTGTCTTATGATGGCGGCACTTGAGGCACCAACCATGCACTAATGCATCATGGTTGTCATGTTCTTTTGCACTTACCCAGCAAATATAGTTGAAAAACTGACATTATTTCCCTGGTCAAAACTGGCTACAGTAGGACGGCAAAAATTGCAAATCAGATGTATATGTTGTTTCCATGTATACAGCAACGTAAGAAATATTGTTCACATTATTCCAATAATGAAAAAAAATGCAGGCCTCTTTTTTCACACAACATTTGATTACCCCAGGGATGGATACATTGATACAATTGTCCTTTATCTCTTATTGTTCTTCCATTTAGGCTCAGATAGGTTTGATGTTGAGGGTGCAGTGACTTCTCTCAGACGCGTTTGTGTAAAAATGTAGGGAGTAAAAGTTAAAAAAATGTCAGAAAAATAATTACTCAAGTAAAGTACAGATACCTGAAAAATCTACTTAAGTAGAGTAATGAAATATTTGTACTTCATTTATTCCCACCTCTGGCCAACAGTTACTCAGTGTTGATATGTTGTTGTGCCCATTGAATCATTTCATTTAAATTGATTTTTAGTCATAGGTTTGGTTAGGTTTAGGAAAACATCCCGATTTGGAATAAATCTGCCTTTTCACATTAACTTATGGACCTACTGTACTGCCAAAAGGCACTCCGTCACACTCTTGGAAAGAGACACCTGTGTAAATTGTAGGATCTTCACCCGCAATACAAAACGCCTTGAGGCAACTGTTTGTTGTGATTTGGCGCTATATAAATACAATTGAATTGAATTGAATTAAATGTGACACAAGAACAGTCTTTCTTTTTTTTTTTTTTTTTTTTTAAGACCGCATTATTTAACACCCCAGAAATTGAAACAGATTGGATGAGACTAATTGTTCATTTAATCCAATCATCAAGTCAGAATGATCATTTGTCCCTGTTATATTGATTTAAAAATACCAGTAAACTGCCCATCATCTGCCACAGCCATTCCTCATGTACTAAACTAAAACTGTGAACCTTGTAAAGATTATAGTGTACCTACAAAATATCAGCATAATTTTGGGACTATCAATAAGTTAAGCATGTTGATTTTAATGTTTGTTACTGGATTCTATATGAGTCAATATACAACAATTACAACAATTACATCAACATTTTTTAACTTGTCCATCACAATTTTGTGTCGATGAAATATATTTTGTCATTCCTACGTCTAATAATTTTCATTCTTAAATTTCTTGTGCGACCTCCTTAAAGCATCCCCAGCCCCCAGGTTGGGAATTACAGCTACATTGCAAAAGTATGTTTTAAAACCAGCTTCATTCAGCATATTAAATGATTGCACTGTCAAAATGTGGCGTTGGACATGGATAATTTAGTGAAATATAATGTCAGCAAGCTAACATGCTCACCAATTCAGTGCTGAAATATATACACTGACCAGGTTCTGTTGAAAATTGTTGACCAGGTATGTGGTCTTAGTTCATGAAACCCTTTAAGCAGTTACTATAGTCGCTACCTTAGACTAGCTTAGTGTGTTGGTTTCACTACTAATAGTCTAACTGAGGCTGGTGGAGATATCATTAGTATTTTTGGAACTAAACAGAAGTGTCTGACAGTTTGATTTTGGATGTGTTACCCCTGTGGTGGGCTCACAACTCAACTTTCATGCTATGACAGCTGGTAAAAGGCTCCATCTCCCGTTCAGCCCTGGTTGGATAAGCAGTTAAGAAAATGGATGGATGGACATTTGGATTAAAACTCGAGATTATAGGATCATCAAAATTATCACAGTTAATCATAAGGGATTCATGAAGGTTTTAATTGAATTCCATAGCAATTTATCAAATAGTTGTCAAGACATTAAACTCCAAAAATGTCAAGCTGCTGGAAGTGCTACAGGAAGTGCAAAGATGGATTACAAACTTGATAAAACAGGCAGCTGTCCAGTAGTTTGTGTCTACGAAAGTATCACATTTACACCACATGATTTGGATCAACAACTGAATATTTCTTTGAAACTGTACCACTGAAGTAAAATTCACTGAACAGACCGTCCTACATCAGAGGGACCCTGTGTCAAACTCTGCTTTTAGGAACATTTAATGTAGTTCAGCTGGATTTTATTTATAAAGCATTTTGAGTGCTCATTTAGAGTGGAAAAGCACTATATACTGTAGGTACAAGTCCATTTATCATTATTTCACCTATGCCCTACCATAGGACATTAGAGAGAAAACCCTAACAATCAATGATGTAATGCACCCACACTGCATATAGCACTTTTGTAGTCTTATTGAACACTCAAAGCACTTTAGACAGTCAAATTTTAACCATACATTCATATAGAACTTCCACAGCCAATTTAGATTTATCATTAATTTTGTACATGACTTTGGGTGGAAGCCAGAGTGCCCAGAGGAGGTTCTCCTTGTACCTGGGTGGCACAAGGAGAACATAGAGCAAACTCCACACAGAAAGGCCCCAGCCAAGATTCAAACCACAAACCTTCTTGCTGTGAGGTGACACCTTTGATGTCCTGTGTGCAAGCACTTGGCAAGCACAGGGAGGAGAAACTCCCTTTTAATAGGAGACACTTCCAAGGAGGGGCAGTCATCTACCAGGACCAGTTGGGTTTGAGGGGAATGAGAATACAAGAACAGCATAGACAGACATATGTGTTCATATATCTGTGTCTCTTTTCTAACTGTTTCATTATTTTAGGCATTGCCACAGAGAATTTATTGTTATGTGATAATTTATTTTATTGTTGTTCAGTGGTTGAAATGGTTCAAGTACACAACCATTTCATTTTCATTACCATACCTCTGACAACTAATGTCTTTATTTATTTTTTTAATAAAATATCAGAAATGTTGAAAATTCTAATGAAGCTTTCCCTGAAACATTCACCAACAGTTAAATTCTAAATGTACTTTCATGGAAAGCAAACATTTAAGAAATGGGTACCAGAAGATTTCTGTATTTTTACCAGAGGTATTTTTGCTTAAAACCATTAAATCAATTATCAAACATGCTCAAATTATAAAATATGCATTAGTAAATTCATTTACAAATTACTTTTAATTTCTTTTGTTTATACAGACATTAATAAAATAATTTATTGTTATATAATTTAATTTATCATGAAGAGAAATTATAAATATATTTTTTCTAAATGAACTATTGATCCATTATAGCTCAAATGGAAAGGAAATTTACAGGGAAACAACATTAAGATCAAACATAAAAAAATAAATAAATAAAAAACTTTTTTAAAAAGTATTTTTGAATTCAGAATTTTTTTAAAAAGATTTTCTGACTCTTTTGAAAATGCAATTTGAAAAGAGAAATAAGTGAATACATTCAAAAATAACATTAGGAATACAGATTTATTTCTGACTCTTTATCAGTTTAATTTCCTCTTCCTGTTAGCTGCTCAATTAGCATTTTACCTTTTCACGACTCTTTTGGTCTTTGGAGAAAACAGTTACACAGTTACAGTCAGCAGTGTAGCTCCACTCTTGTAGGCTCGTGTTAGCTTGTGAAAATATTGCGTCCCAACAGTAATACCTAGCTACCATTTTGGGTAAGCTAATGTGCGCTTCAAAAAAAAGCCTGAAGCAGCTCAGACTGTTAGAACCACCACAGAGCCCTGTTACACAGTGCTAGTGCAATGGCTGCAACCTACAGCCTTAAATCAATAATAACATCTGTAATCTTTGTCTTGGCAGAGGGCAATAATATAGAGAATGACTAGACTGACATATCATTTTAATCACTTTGTCTTAATAAAGTAATGTATCATCAGGGATAATGAGTGTTTACAAACAGCATTTTAATCATTATTTCATAGTACATTTGTTTTAATTACATGAGTGCACACATTCTAGGCCTTTTGAAAATATGATTGTTGAATTTAAATGATGACTGTAACAGGTTTGGTAAAGTAACATGACTACTGCAAAGTTTTCTTGGGTCTAGTTAAAATTACGCAAGTATCACACCACGTCAGGCATATATAGTTCCATTTTATATAGTACACTGTTGAAATGAAAAATTGAATATTCCAGTTATTGTTACTTATCGTTTGTCAATAAATGGACGTCACTGATAAGTGAAACTGAGCTTTAAGTGTTTTTGGCAAACTTGTTTCTTGTTTTTTAGAATTCAATAGCAGCTGTGGAGGAGGGTACTTCAATATTTCCTTGGGTCTCTTCAACATCACTTTCCCGCACCTGGAAGCTGAGTGATGGCTGACGAGGAGACAAACCTCAGAGTTTTACGTCCTCTTTGCAACAATTTCAGGGAGAGAGAGAGAGAGCAGCTTCCAATCTGTAGAAAGGGAACTGCTTTATTTGGATGTGTGTGACTGTACTGGTCCTCCATAATTTTTCACTCAAATAGCTGAAAAATTAACTAACTAATCATTTCAGCTTGAGTACTGGTGCTTTCTGGGATGTATATATAGGCATGTATACATTCATTTAACCAGAAAAAAAAATTAAATTAAGAGTCTCTTATCTTTTGGTATCTGTTGTATAGATGTTTGTGTACATTTGAGTGTCAGTTTACACTCTTTGTGACTCCAGACAGATCTAATCCCATCAGAGTGATGCTATCACATGCCACTCAGCTCATCTTTATTGCTGAAGCTCTCGTCTCCTCTCCATCCAACATCTGCCAGTGTAACACAACCTTCATGCAGGTCAGATATGTACAAAACGAGTATAACTATAACCTGCAGATCTTAATTTTACATTTTCCCCCAGTGCAAGTGTTCTTTGTTTTGTGAGAAAACTAAACTCCCCCAATCCATAAACGCTGAGCTGCAGACAGTAGTAAAATGATTCAGAGGCAGCAGACTGAATGCAATGTATTTTAAATGAAACTAATATGACAGAGCTGCTGCATAGTCAATCCTGCCCCCTGGTGGTTGTCCCTCACACACACACACACACACACAGACACACACACACACACACACACACACACACACACACACACACACACACACACACACACACACACACACACACACACACACAGTGACTCTGAGCTCTGTGAATGCTGTTAAGTGTATGCTTGTTCCTGAGTAACCTGAGGCCCGTCTGAGGGGCCTGATGAGCCAAATATAGCCTGGCTTCAGCTCCAGTGGCAAGTAGCAATAACACAGTGCTCAGCTGTGACCTCCATGTTGAGTCGACTGGCCCATGAAGGGGTCAAGTGGTTTTATGTGAGTTCCTTTTATCCAGTGGTTTGCCCTGCAGTTTTTGAGCAGTCCCTGACCCCCAACTCCAAACAGCCAGTCTGTGTTGGGCTGATAAGGTGCTCCTCTCAGCTGTACATGACCACATTATCTTCAGCAGGACACCTGTCAAAACACTGCTTTAAAATGAGTTACAAATAAGCAGTGAAAATGAAATATGTAACTTTTACATTCAAATATAAAAGTTTATCATTAAAAAACAGAAGTAATTGCCTGTTTAGACAGCTCTGCTGAAAAATATTAATGTACTCATGGCATACTTGTCTTGATGCTAATTACTGCTTCAATACCACAACATTTATGAGGCACATGTGTACTGCATTTATGTGACAGATAAGATAAGATAAGATAAGATAAGATAAGATAAGATAAGATAAGATAAGATAAGATATCTTTATTGTCATTGCCATTGCACAATACAATTACATTTTGTCAGAGCCATCCTCTGGGTGCCGAAACAATAATTGATACAATATAGAAATAAGAAATATAATTAAAATAAATAAGGATCTGGTATTTACTGTGAGCAGAAGTAGGATGATGCAATAGTTTGTAGGTTTGGCTTTAAAATCAATCACCAGTCAAGTCCATGTGAACCACTTTTAAGAGGTCCATTTGTCTGCACTACAAAACATGAATTGCCAAAAGTCACAGGTAAGTTGTGGGTCTGTTTGAAGTTACCGAACTTGTAAGTGATGAAAAGTAGAAGGTATATTGCTGTGTAAAGTGTTCATTTGTCTCTAATATCTTAAGCTGTCTTAGTCAGAGGTTCAGCAGTTCAAGAGTTGACTGAACTTTGTGTGATAAGGTTATCTGTCCCAAGTGATAGGTCTGTCAGATGAGAACATTGTGGACAATCATGTATTACTGTACTGTTTTTGGTTTTTCAATTCCAGGAATGAATACAGACACCTCTTTGTTCTAAAACAAAGACTGGACTGGAAGGTTAGCCAGAAGCTAAGCAAGCCATAACTGAGTCACTTGTATTCAGTAATCCTCTCAGTCCCCTCTTAGTCATGTTTCCAAGCAGAAAATTGACATTAAGCTGCTCTGATCAATATTTTCATATGAGCAATGGAGCAATGACTATGTATAACATGACAGGGCTTATTTGTAATAGTGAATCCAGTGAGAATTATTACCCAGGTCTGTGGTTCCCCTCATTTCTGTTGATTATTTTAATCCTGTTTCAGTTCAATCTTTTGGTTCTTATGGACTCTCGAGCTTTACTGCAAAAGCTTCACTGCACTGTACAGCTGACAACCTTTACTATAATAGTTTCAAAGGATTGATTTGGTTGGTGTTTTGAAGCTTGATGTAATGAGTGAGTGGTGGATCTGACTGAAACTGAGGGAAACGTGATGCTCTTGGTTTAATTATGTTAAGCTGGTTTATGGAAAATAATTAGGATGAGACTTTACACACAGTGCATGATGTTGTATTAAGTAAGACTTAAAACTTGTGATTGAGACCACAATCAGTGGTCAGCCCCTGCTGTCCTTTTTAAAGAGGTGCAGTTTTAAATCAATTCAACACTGGCTTCACTTTCACAGCTGGAAGCCACAGCCATCTTTCACACACAGTCTGTACTCCCCCCTTTGGCACAGTCATAGTAACAGCAAGAAGACATCTTATAAAACTAGTTTTTCTGCCATAACTAAACTTGAGTTCATTCCTTTTTGACATCCCAGTTTTTCCTTTTTGCTCTGTTTGGGTTTCTTTTGGGTTTTTTTTGTGCCACTGTCTTTGAGTTCATGAACAAGTCGTTTCATGCTGCATTCTTGTTGGTTGGTGAGTAGGCACAGATTATTGTGTCATCCTAAACTTCTGTTACTGATGAAATTTATCCCAGCTCCTTTGGAGATTGTTATAAAAGGTAAAAGATGCTCCCATGAGACCCTGGTCATCTCTCACCTCAGAAATCCCAGAATTGCAGTGTGTACCTAGCTGTAGACATGAATCTTCAGTCTATCCATATAATAATGTTTGCCCATATATAGCACAGTTATAACATGTTCATTATAGTCTTAGTTTTCAACATCCCACATAGGTTTGCTGCATTGAAATAAAAAGGAGACGACAGTTTAATTTTCAGCAAGTTTATTTCATTATAAGTGTTTTTTGAAACAGCTCACAATGTTTTCAAAACATTTTACTTTCCTCGCAATCTCTGACACAAGCAAGCAAGACATTAACATCTTCCAACATGGTCAAAGTCACTGCCAAATGACATTTTGAAGCAAGCTATTTCACAAGAGTCCACTTTAAAAGAAGTGAAAAGCAAACAGCACATAACAACCAATAAGAAGACTTTGCACATGTGTAAAACCTGACTAAAAATACTAAGAGGCCATCTTGCAGCACAAAGGAGCAGTGATCTGACAAAATTAACCAAATGCCCGAACAGTGAATTCCTCCTCAGCCTTGCATGCGGGTCGTGTGTGTGTGTGTGTGTGTGTGTGTGTGTGTGGCTGTATGCATGCATGTGCATCTGTGTTACATTGTACAAACAGTAAATTACATAGAAACCTAACGTGTTCTAATAAGGCAATATGTGGCAAAACAGAAAATCAGAGAACGCAAACTCTACAGAGCAAAAAACAGCATCAATGCCAGAAAAATCTGTTAAGGCCAAGAAATGGAACAAAGTGCCTCATGAACAGGGTGAAGAGCTGCGTGAAATCAAGCCTAAGTCTTGAGGAAAAATGTCAGCACAGACACCGTTTGATGATCTAGGAAGGGATGAGATGATGAAAGCAAACATGTGGGCTCAACCTGACAGCAATGGTTTGCTGCGCTGAGTTCACAAATCGGAAGGTTTTAAAACAGCTGCAATTTGCATGCAGAAACAGGTTTAAATAAAGGCTGTGTTCCACTGTGTGTGTGTGTGTGGGGGGGGTCACAAATCCGGGGGTAAAGAACAGAGCATGTGCACTGACGTCACAGGTGGTGACAGTAGCATAATGAGCTGGAACATTACCAAAAAAGTACAGATGCAAAATACATTCATGAAGACGTCCTTACAAACAGAACAAAAGCAAGATCAACACAAAGCAGAACACCATCAGTTCAAATGGCTTCCACAGGCAAAACACCAACATCTGCTAATGGACTGCGGTACAGTGTTAGGTGAGGAGGGCGGGAGCAGAACTAATGTTTGTGCATGTGTGTTAATGCATCTATTCATGTGAGATTCAATATTGTCCCCACATGTTACTCTCTCTATCCAATCAGCTGCTCCTTATGCAACACTGGTTCCACCATCCTAAAGAAACCAACCAGCATCCCTATTGGCTTGCTCGTGCAGTTCTGCTTATATTTGTCCACGTGTGGATAAAAATGGCAAAACTTTGAGAGTTACAGCTCATGGAATGTGAAGGGCTGGATTTATTCTATTTACATCCTTGAAGTTTAAAAGTTAAAGTTGAAAAAAAAAAAATTAAAAAGGAGGGACATGTAGTAATTATTTGTCCTGGTTATTTTTGTCGAACTGAGCGTCAAAACATTAATTGTTAACAACTTGGTGGTTGTTTCCTGTATTTAAGACTTTCATCAAAGGTTTATGAGTTCGAACTTGTCAGATGTGAAGCCCTGCAAACCTTCTCTCTACATATTATTGTAGATTTATTGTCTATTTGACTTTTGGACTGTATTGTTTTCTCATGAGGACATGCACACCACACACTGTGTGACTATCCACAGGAACAGGACACATTTCTATCTAAAAACCAAACCAAATAAATGCAAAACAATAAAATGACTAGACACAACCAGCAGTGTGTAAAAAACTTCTTGATGAAGTGAGCATTTAAACTTTGATCTAAAACAGCCTAAAACTGACGCTCACGCACAGTAATCTGTACCTACAGCTGATCCAGGACCTCTTCAAAGATTTCTTTATCTATTCAGTAGATGCACAGTGCGGCCTAAGCTATGGCGGTGGTGGTGATGGGCTGGTGTCCGCTCCGACACAGTTCCCTGAGAACCCCAAACACACTTCCTTGAGGACTACAACTATGGCAAAATGTTGCGAACAATGATTTGTGGTTCTGAACAATATAAACAAACAATAAAACCCAAAACAAAACAAAATACACATTTTACTGAACAACATGGTGCAGCATTACAAGGAGAAGATATTTTAAAAGCCAATATTTACAAATTCATTCAGGTGATCTTGGCAATGCTAGGAGGCTAGGAGGGCGTCTTTCAAAGCCAGGAATATTCTTCAATCTTGTGTTGCCTCTACTGACACAAAACAGTGCTGCTGGTGGAAAAGAAAAGCGCACCTACGAGGACACTACATGACGCCACCAGCCAATAAAATCACTGATCTGATTGATAGCGCTGTCAATCAAAGACTTTTTGTTTCTGCACCAATCAGCAACATCCAAACTGGTGATCCTTTGACAAGACAAACAATTCTGATTCTGGAAAAGAGGACACGTGATCCACAGTTAACTCATCTAACTGGCTCACACGGGGCACCAATGTTACATATACTGCTACAGTATAAACTGTACTCGTACCAGAATATGTAACTATTACTGCTCCAGTATTTTCTATTTACACATTTTGTATACAGCGTAAGTCTATAAGTTTGTATTTTTTAATGTGTATTTCCTGCATTCTATATTCCAGTCTCTGGATCCGTATTTTGGCTTTAAGCAATGTACCACTCCTATGGGTAATGAGTTTGCATTACAGATAGGGTCGTTTCTTTCCCTGACGTGCTCCACAAACTCAAATCCTTCACAGTTTCTTCAGAGTCCACTTCTTCCTCCCAGTCTTTTTTTTTGACCCCATATATATTTTTAACATTATAAAAAATAAGTTATTGCGCATCCAAAAAAAGTGCATTGTACATTTGAAAAATATTTTTCTCTCTTTACACATTTCCATTTTTCTTCATGTTTCTGCTAATTGGGGTGGATTCCCACTGATGAGGTTGGGATGGCGTCGAGTTTCCGCCTGGTGGCTCTGCGCTCCATTGTACCGCGCTGCCGACAGGGAGTGAAGGGGACTAAAGGGTGGAAGAAGAGAAGAGAAGGGAACAGAGAGAAATGGGTAATGGGGAGGTCATGCTATGCGATAACCATGGGAACATCGTCTGAGAAACCGCTGATCATGGGAGCATCTTCATCATCATCACCTGTTGAGGAAGAGGAGAGGAAAAAGAGATATTTAGAAAATGTCACGGAATTAAAATTACATGTAAATTTGTTTAAATCTCAACACACACTTGAAAGAAGTGGACATGACTCAGAAGCCAGGAGTCACTGCATGCTCATATAGGAATGACTTGGCAGCCACATCCTGAAGTACCTCCTGCTCTATTTTTACTCTAAATGTCACAATAATTTACAAAAAGACCACAATTAAAACAGTTTATCTCGTACTTCAACCTGAAATTTAGATGACTTTTATAAATAACATCAATGTCTAATTTGTTTTTTTCTGCCCAATATGATATTTATCATTTTAATTTTTCCCAAATTGTTATTACAGATGGAAACTTCCAAAAAAGTGGCACATCAGTTGTGTTAGCCAAACCACATTCTGAAGGCTTCTTCCAAAATGTCAGCAGTATTTTTTCTTTCCTACTCATCTTTGCAATGTTATGCAACGAGGTTCTCCTGAAAAAAACCTGGATGATCATACTTGTGAAGAAAAACCAACAAAATCACTTTTATTACCCAGTTCATCCCCAGAGGAGAAAATGGCAGAGCCCAGCCGAGAGTTGTAGTGGGAGTTGGCAAAGGCGGTAAAATTGTTCTGCAGCCGCCGGTGTCGGAGGTAGAGAACTACCAAGCCGCCACACACTCCCAGCAGCAGCAGGAAGAGGACAGGAACCACCACTGCTGCCATGTCCCCTGAGTGGGCCTCTCTGCGGGATGCGTCGCTGCTCCCTGTACAGGCGGGAAAAGAGCATTTGCACATGAAAGGAAGTTTTCTCTCATTTTTTTTTTTTTTTTGCACCTCAAATTTTTAAATAAACCCCAATTCAGGGTGATACAATGGTCTCCACAGGTTACCTCAGTGGTTTTTAAAATAATATGCCCAAAGGAAAAGTCAAAATTTCAAGCCATCTTTCACGACATACCACCTGGCATACTGTCAATTTCTTTGGACTGCACTGTCAAAGGCACCTTTAAGAGTCTATCTGCAAGATTTGGACCTATGACACTCCTGCAAAACAATTTACAGATATTAACCTGCAAATTGTTTCTTCATATTTGTGGATGGCTTTAATTTTGAAAGATTTTAAATTATTTTTAAACACAAGGATTTACAATAAGTACCTTTTACAATGCATCACTGAGAGCAAAACTTTGTGTTGGAAATTTGTTTACTGTTGTGATTAAAAACATTTAAGACCCATTAAAACTGAATTTCAGAAATGTTTTTTATCAGTAAATGTTTTCTGTTTTAAGACTAAGGACCCGTGGATACCCTGTTATTAGAAATATTATTTGCTGTGATGATACGACAGTCAACAAACTCAGCATAGTTGCCATCATAAGATGGTCATAACAAGTTCATAAATGCTAATAAACTGGCGAATGCCTTGAGCAGCTCCACAAAGTCAACCTTACCCATCAGATTTGCTCTTTAGGATTCCTTTTTGTTCATTCTTTTCACATTAAGATCAATGGAACTCCAGTCCAGGTTACATGTGGAAAATGTGTGGATGACAACACTACAGGTTTAACTAATGTTTAACAGTAATTACTAAATGAATCTGCAGTACCTGTCAGTTGGTTATAGAGCAGTAGGGCAGGCTCCCCACACAGCTGACCATTGAGCAAACAGCGAGCCTGAACAGAGAAAGTGTAGTTGTGTCCCATCAGCAGGCTGCTGATCCTGAAGTACGTCTCTGTGGTGTTTCCCAGGTATGATGTCATGTTGGTCCCACTGTCAAAGACATGCACTTCATACCCCTGTGAACAGCAACCGAGGCAGTCAGTGGAGCGTAATAACAGCAGAAAAGCAGAACCAAAATCAAAGCAAGAACTATATAAGAACAGTGCCATTAGGGTCAAAAACTTCTCAAACCTTATATCACTTAAACTTAACTAACCAGACCTCTTTGGTAGCACAGAAGAACATGCTGTATTATAGTAAAATAAAACAATGGTGCACCATAGATGCAGCAGTGGTCAGTGGTAGGTATCTCACCCTGCTCTCATTGAAGCCCTTCTCTCGGACAGCCAGGCTCTTCCATAAGAGGAATATGTGGTCTTTTTCTGTCAAAATTTTCAGGGCTTCGGGTGCCGCAAGAGGAACTACATGTACAGGGAAATGACATCTTAAAAAATCCATAGTTTATGAAACGTAAGCATAGAGGAGGTGTACAGTTGTAGCAGGCCAGGAAACTTTGGTCAATACTCATAAGCGGGATTGACAAACTCTGACAAACTCCAAGGACTGATTATGCAAGAATAGGTTGCTATCTGTCAGGATTTGGCCAAGAAGTTGATTGACAGCATGCCAGGGCAAATTGCAGAGGTCTTGAAAAAGAAGGGCCAATAGTGCAAATATTGACTCTTTGCATAAACTGCCAATAAAAAGCCTTTGAAATTATAAAATGCTTGTCATTATACTTCAGTGTGCCATAGAAACATCTGACAAAAAGATCTAAAAACACTGAAGCAGCAAACTTTGTGAAAACTAATACTTGTCATTCTTAAAACTTTTGGCCACGACTGTCTTTGTTCTCCACTAAAAGACATCAGCATAGTTATGAGCACACCTGAATAGACTGTCAGGGTTGTGTGTGATAAGTCAACCAGATGATTAAATTCTGCTGAGTTCAATAGTAGGCACCAGAAATATTACTTGATCAAACTAATTATTTAGATGCCAGTTAACTGTTGGTTCTAAGATGTTACATCACCTGCTGAGACTGCAGCTCCAAAATAGAGTGCAGTCTCACTGTGACAGGAAGTTGTAAAGTGGAAAAATGGCAGCTGTGCAAATCAGTTGTGAAGTGCTAAAATCCACAAAACAAATGGTTGTATGTAGGCTGCATGTGTAAACAGGCGTGTGTCACTTGATCAGAGCAATGTGTAACTACATTCTGCAGGCACTGCTCATGTAAGCCATTGTGGGTTGGCAGTGTTACACGTGCCGCAAAAGTTTAACCTTGTCTTATAAAAAGGATAGGTGACTTTACTAGAACTGTGATAATACCAGATTTTCACCTCATGATTATTGTGGTTAAAAAAAAAATCATGTTAATGATATTTATGATGACTATATCTACATTTAAAAAAACAACAGCAACAATGTTAAAGTCACCTATAACTATTATGGGGGGTTTTCATTTTTGTTATCTTTTTGGCATCTTAATTTTCTGATGCAAGTCATAAGGTCTAAGTAACTAGGTGTCCATTTGTGTACGTATCTGAGTGTCATATGCTGTGGTGTACTGTGCTGTACTGTGCACACCTGTGCCGAGCGTGAAGCTGGCCTCCTTGCTCATGTTTCGCAGGCGGACAGAGACGCTGTATCGTCCTCCAGGCTCCAAGCCTTTCAGTAGGTACTCCACTGTGTTGTTCTGGGTGGTCAGTTTGTAGTCACGCTCCACCTTACGAATCACATCCCGCACATGGATTGCATATGTCTAAAGAAAGAATAAGTGATTGCAAAAAAAGCCACTGTTGAGAGTTGGTGGATGTTAAAGGTTGTAAAGCATTAGGTAATAATGTATTTATTAGATCATAATTCTTTTTTATTATTCAGAATAAAGGGGTTCTACATACCCACAGGAAACCATTTTTAAGAACAACACCTGCAGCCACTGAGTGAACTGTTCATGTGTTTCATGCATATTTGCATATAGCTTGTGCTCAAATGCCATATGCAACTTAGCATCCACCAAAACAGTTACATAAGACTATCCTGCGCTGTTCTGCTACCATGTTATGTACTGTACGTCATGTATGTTGTACAAAAATGAAAAGACCACCATATTACGTTTACCTGAGTATAACTGTAATGACAACAATGTTGACTTTGATGAGACAAGAACATAAGAAAGAATGGTACCAAAGGTTTGCTTGGGCTGTCATAAGGTGGCTGCCATTTCAGTGTAGCCTGAGTCTTGTCGACTCGTACACGGTGGAGGTTCCTGGGTGGCAGCCTTTCATTGGGAATCATTTTCACCACAGCATAGTCAGAGGGAGGACCCAGGAAAGGAGCAACAGCCCGCACCTGAACAGAGAACACACAGATCATGACGGCTCATGGCTAATGACTGAGTTCCACCCTCAATATGATGTTGCCTATACTTGTGTTGCCAAATATTGCAAACCCAATTCTGAAAATGCTTCATTTTGACAACACCTAACAACAGTAATGACAAAGTAGTAATTTCTTGACAAAGTCAAGCTGGTAATTGTGATTTAATTTTTCCTAGTCTTATAAGCAAGATTATGTTTTAATGGTTTTATTTGTTTTACAGATGAGTTAGATTATTACATATCATAAAGTTAAATATACATCGCTTAATCACTTAAATATTTTAGAAATCTGTCAAAAACTTGTTTAAAACTAAAAGTTTTATATATATATATATAAAAATAAAAAATCCCAGCTTGCCCTGTGGGCAGTCTTTTCTCAGGTCCTCTACCAGAGGCCTGGGAGCTTAAGGGTTCTGTGCAGCATCTTCACTATTCCCAGGACTGCGTTCTTCTAGACAGAGATCTCGGATGTTGTTCCTGGTATCTGCTAGAGCCATTCTCCCAGTTTGGAGGTCACTGCCCCGAGTGATCTGATTACCACTGTTACCTTCACCTTCCACATCCTTTCCAGCTCCTCTCTAAGCACTTGGTACTTATCGAGCTTCTCGTGTTCCTTCTTCCTGATGTTGCTGATTCTTGGTATTGCAACGTCTATCACTATGGACTTCTTCCTTCGTTTGTCCACCACTACAATGTCTGGTTGGTTAGCCATCACAAGTTTGTCTGTCTGTATCTGGAAGTCTCACAGGATCGTAGCAAGATCACATTTTGACCTCGGGACTTCCACGTCATACTCGGCACAGATGTTCCTGTATACTATGCCAGCCACTTGGTTATGGCGCTCCATGTATGCCCTGCCTGCTAGCCTCCTGCACGTGGCTGTTATGTACTGGATTGTCTCAGGGGCATCTCTGCACAGCCTACACCTGGGGTCTTTCCGTGTTTGGTAGATCCCAGCCTCTATCGATCTTGTGCTCCGGGCTTGTTCCTGTGCTGCCATGATTAGGGCCTCTGTGCTCTCTGTCAGTCCAGCTTTGTCCAGGTATTTGCAGGATTTTTCTAAGTCAGCCACTTCTTCTATCTGTTGGTGGTACAGGCCTGTCCTTCCATGATGGTTCCTGTTGTTCCTCCTCTTCTTTCTTGGGTTTCTGCTGCCTGAGGTACTCAATAAGCACCAGATCCTTTCCTACATCTTCCTGATGTAATCATGAACTTTTGTTGTTTCATCTAGGACAGTGGTTCTGACACTCACTGGTCCCCGGCCTCCTTCCTTGCTTAGCGTACAGTCTCAGGGTGCTGGATTTGGGGTGAAACCCTCCATGCATGGTCAGGAGTTTTCTTGTCTTGATGTCAGTGGCTTCTATTTCCTCCTTTGGACAGCTTATTACCCCAGCAGGGTATCTGACAACTGGCAGGGCACAGGTGTTGATTGCCCAGATCGTGTTCTTCCCATTCAGATGACTCTTTAGGACTTGCCTTACTCTCTGTAGGTACTTCGCGGTTGCAGCTTTCCTAGTGGCCTCTTCATGGTTCCCATTTGCCTGTGGGATCCCAAGGTACTTGCAGCTGTCTTCGATGTCTGCAATGTTGCCTTCTGGTAGTGCAGTCCCCTCAGTTCTGACTACCTTCCCTCTCTTTGTTACCATCCGACTACACTTCTCCAGCCGAATGACATTCCGATGTCATTGCTGTAGATCTGTGTGGTGTGGATCAGTGAACTGATGTCTTGTTCACCCCTGTATGTGAAGCCCACAGTCACAAATTTGGGTGTAAAGATGGATGAGAGTCTTAAGTTGGAGAGTCAGATTTAAATCCAGTTTCTTTCACCTGAGACAAGATTAAAACTATCTTGTCGAAAGATCATTTTGAAGCTGTAATCCATGCCTTTGTTACGACCCGGCTGGATTACTGTAACTCTTTGTATATTGGCGTTAACCAGTCCTCCTTGGCTCGTCTTCAGCTGGTCCAGAATGCCGCTGCACAGCTTTTGACTGGAATACGTAAGAGAAAGCACCCCTGTTTTATCTTCATTGCACTAGTTACCTGTTTCTTTTAGAGTTCATTTTAAAATTCTTTTATTTGCTTTTAAGTCTTTAAATGGCCTTGCTCCATTATACCTCTCTGAGTTACTGCACCTACACTCCGCTTCCCACGCGCTCAGATCAGCTGACAAACTGCTTTTGGATGTGCCGAGGACTAAGCGGAGTCTTAGGGGACAGAGCCTTTGCTGTGGCAGCCCCTAAACTGTAGAACTTGCTGCCATTGCATATTAGACAGGCCTCTTCACTGGCCACTTTTAAATCTTTTCTTAAGAACCACTTATTTCACCTGGCTTTTGACCAGCTTTGAGATGTTGATTTTAGTTATTGTGTATTTATTTCTTATTTATTTTTATCTAGTTAGTTTATACTATTTTATAATTTGACTTGTGATAAACTATGTATTTTATTGTTGCTTTTTTCTTGTGTTACCTTTTTATCTACACTTTTCTTGTGTACTGTTGTGTCCTGTTTTCTTTGTTCAGCACTTAGGTCAGCGCTTGCTGTTTTTAAAGTGCTTTATAAATAAACTTGGCTTGGCTGGTGTACAGTTTGATGTCATCCATGTACAGGAGGTGGCTGATGTTTGCTCCATTCCATAGTCTGTATCTGCAGCCAGACTTGTTAATGATCTGGCTGAGGGGATTCAGGCCTATGCAGAACAGTAGTGGGGACAGAGGATCTCCACGATAAATCCCGCACTTGATGGTGACTTGTGCGATGGGCTTGAAGTTGGACTCTAGTGTTGTTTTCCACATTCCCATTGAGTTCTTGATGAAGGCTCTTAGGGTCCTATTGATCTTGTATAGTTCTAGGCATTCCAGGATCCATGTGTGTGGCATTGAGTCATCAGCTTTCTTGTAATCAATCTAGGCGGTGCACAGGTTGGCCAGTCTAGTCCTACAGTCTTGAGTGACTGCTTTATCTACCAGTAGATGGTGTTTTGCTCCCCTGGTCTCTCTGCCAATTCCTTTCTGGACCTCGCTCATGTATTGAGCCATGTGCCTGCTCATCTTAGCTGCTATGATGCCTGACAGGAGTTTCCACGTTGTACCGAGTCAGGTTATGGGCCGGTAGTTGGATGGGACTGATTCCTTCTGGGGATCCTTACGGATCAGGGCTGTTTGACTTTCAGTCATCCATTCTGGGTGTCTTAGCTTCTAGCAGCTGGTTCATTTGTGCTGCCAGGTGCTCATGGACTGCAGTTAGCTTCTTAAGGTGTGAATCATATCAGGGCCTGGAGCTGTTCAGCTCTTTATATATGAGACTCTTTCCTGGATGTCTGCCACTGTGATTGTTACTGGATCCTGTTCAGGGAGGTTGCTGTGGTCTGCTCTTAGATCCATTAGCCAATGAGCATTGGTGTTGTGTGTTGCATCCTTCTCCCATTTGCCCTTCCAGTATTGCTCTGTCTCCAGCCTTCGTGGGGTTGCTGTTCTCATATTGTTCCCCTGCTACTGAGAGTACACCTTGGATGGTTCAGTGAAGAACATCCGGTTTATTCTCCAGTCTCTCTGGTGTACCTCTTCAGGCAGTTTGCCAAGGCTGTGAGTCTTTACTTGGCAGTCTCTAAGGCCTCAGGTATAGACAGCCTGTTGTACTTCTTGGGCGCCCCTTTCTTCATCACACCTTTCTGCAACTCTGAGAGGTGGCAAACTTCCCTCCGTGCCTTGATCTTAGCCTCTAGCCATCTTTTCCATGGAGGGTACTGCTCCTTGTGGCTGTTCATCTTATAGCCAAGCATCTCAAGTATCACTGCCGTGGTATACATCAACTGATTGGTTTCAGTGTTGGTTGAAGTAGAGATTGTCCGTATGCTGCATTCGCATCTTCTAGTAGACATTCAGAGGGTACAAGGGGGTCCAGGTTTCCAGCTTAGCCATGACCTTATCTTTCAGGTCAGTATTCAGAGTACTAGTTGTTACTATTATTGGGGCTTGGTACCCAATCTCGGAGTGTGGGGATGATGAAATCTACTGCCTGACCTGTCGTCCTGGCTCCCCCTTACCTTAGCATTTGTGTTGTACCTCATCAATTTCCAATTGCGATAGCAGCTGCTTCCTTCATATATTGGAACACTGAGCTACAAGTTGTATTGATGATAATTTGGATGTTGGGTTTCGAAGAATCCAAAGGTCCCACATCCTCGTCATGTAACCCCTCTCAGTGGGATTACATGTGTAGAAGCATTCCAACAGTTCCTGCCCCTCATCTCGTGTCCATTTATGTCATACCCTTCTAGTTCCAGTAGCCCACTTATGGTCAGTATACCCTGCTTTCTCAACACCTGACGTGGACCTTGTTAATCCGGGCGACGTCTGAGCCGGTATGGCTTCAATCATCTATCTCTTGCTCATATTCCGAGGTAGGCTTGGTTAGCATGGGGGGGTCTAGCCTGGGGACCCTTACTGGATGTATGCCCTGGTCAGGATTTTATACGCAGATGGCAGTACACAGTACATATACGATGCAGTTTTTACATGATGATTTAATTTATCAAGGAAAAAACCTTATCAAACCTACCTGGCCCTGTGTGAACTCATGAATTAACTGTGATTAACCACATTTTTTGGAAAGCCGAGTTAAATTTCATGAGCCACACCCAGGCCTAATTACCGCCTGACCTATTGAATCACTTAATCAAACCTGTCTGAAAAAGTGAAGCAGGCTAAAAGATCTCAAAAAGCAGCACATTATGCCACAATCTAAAGAAATGGCTGAGAAACAGTCATTGATATCTATCAGTCTGGAAAGGGTTACAAAGCCATTTCTAAGGCTTTGGGACTGCAGTGAACCACAGTGAGAGCCATTATCCACAAATGGCGAAAACTTGGAACAATGGTGAACCTTCCCAGGAGTGTGCCAAAATTACTGCAAGAGCCCATCGACGACTCACCTGGCAGGTCACAAATGAAGCCAGAACAACATCTGAAGAGCTGCAGGCCTCACTTTCCCCGGTTAAGGTCAGAGTTTATGATTCAACAATAAGAGAAAGACTGGGCAAAAATGGTATCCATAGGAAAGTTCAAAGGTGAAAACCTCTGCTGAAGAAGAGCATAAAGGCGCATCTCACATTTGCCAAAAAATATCTTGATGATACCCAAGACTTTTCAGAAAATATTCTGTGGACTGACGAGACAAAAGCTGAACTTTTTGGAAGTTTTTTGTCCTGTTACATCTGGCATAAAATTAACACAGCATTTCATTAAAAAAAAAAAAACCATCAGACCAACAGTCAAACATAGTGATGGTAGTGTGATGGTCTGGGGTTGCTTCGCTGCCCCAGACCCCTGTTACTTTGTCGCAACTGATGGAACCACAAATTCTGCTCTCTACAAGAAAATCCTGAAGGAGACTTCCCGGCAATCAGTTTTTGCTCAAGTGCACATATGCAGCAGACAGTGATCCAAAACACAATTGCCCGTAATTGCCCATAGGTGTGAATATACTCACATTCAAATCTATGGGCAACCTACTTCAAGTGTGACTGACTCTCTGTGTTAGCCCTGCAACAGACTGGCGACCTGTCCAGGGTGTACCCTATCCCAGATACCAAAGGGCAAGCGGCCCCTCAGAACACTGAACTGGATAAACACAAGAAACTGGATGGATAATCTGAGACATTTTAAGTGTGAAAAATATGCAAAAAAAAAGAAAAAAATCAAGAAGGGGCAAATACTTTTACATAGCACTGTATATTTTTTAAAATCATAGTGCATATTAAGTAATTTAAAGATACAGTTTGACAAAACTAAAAATATGAAGGATGTTTAATATAAACAGCTGCAAATGTCCCTACAGTGTCAGTATTATTTCTTTACAGAAATTATTAATCAATTTTAGAAAATAAATTAAAAATAACTGATAAAGATTAATCCCTTGAGTTTTTTAAATCGACTGTTTTATTACACTACAAATTGAATACCTTTTCAAATGCCACTTAAAATAGTCATTTTTCATTTTTTATTGAATAAAAATAAATAATTCCATGTTTTTAAAGTGTATCTATTCTGCTTACATTTTTTTCTACTCTATGATGCCAGTTAGAACAAATATTCCTAATATGGTCATCTCAGGCACTCTGCTTGACAAGGACAGCCAATCACAAAAAAATGAGTGTTACAGGGGAGCTGGCCTTAAAGGGAGAACAGTTTAAGTGGCTTGTTACAGAGGAGAAGGGGCTGCACGAAGGCCCAGAATATTCTGGATTCAGGGCTGGTGACTCTGTCCACTGAATGTCATGTTCACAAAAGCAGTATGAGAATTGCTGCATTATAAGAGGCCTAACGCGTGCCAAGAAAACATTCCCATCACACCAGGAACAGCAGCCTACACTGTAGTCACACAGCAGGCTGGCTCCATGGATTCTGGCTTGCCTGCTTTAAACCCTTGTTATTATTCAACTTTAGTTTGAAAACTGTTTGCATTTAAATTTCTTCTTCACTACTAAGCTTTGATCAACGGCTTGCAACACCTCCCACACCACCTTCAAGTACAAACGTGATGGCACAGCTGTGGAGAAGATCATGGTTATATTTGCACCTGCATTCATTAAGCTTAACACTGAATAATTTCCACTTCTGCGCTGAATTTTTGTTTTTTTAGGTGGGAGATTTTGCCCTTCATTTTTCTCACACATATTATATACACAAATTTGTTCTTCTGGAACTAATCTGACTTCATGCTAGAACAAACTTTTTCAGAATAACAACAGAGAAGAACTCACTAATAGATGGGCCTAGTTTCCCTTATAGTGGTGCAGTGTTCAGAAACAGCAGGTATTCAGTGAATGAAGACATAAGAAGCTGGATCAGCAGACTGCAGACTTTTTGGAATTATTTTTGGTCAGTAGAGAGGAGTGTGTAAGAATAGAGGAAGGACCCACCAGGAAGAGATATTGTTCATCGCTTTCTACAGTCACTGTGAGGCCGGCAGAAGTGGTATGCACCTGATGAGGACTGAGGTAGAAATCCAGGAAGGAGGTGGCATAAAATACACCATACACCTGATCACACACACAGATACACACAAACACACAGAGTTACAATGGCAGATACTCATATTCAACATGGCCAGAGTTTTAAATAACTAGGGTTAGCGTATGTAGGAGTAATCCCTTTGAGACAAAAAGTCAGGCTTGGATGTGTATTATGTGAAAGAGAGGGTTTATCCCTTATGTGGTCATCTGTGGGACACAGCTTGGTTAACAAGGGGCAGTCAATCAGAAGAAAGTTGGCCTTAAAGGGAGAAGAGCTAATGGCTTGTTTCAGACAGTGGATGAACAATGGGCCGCACTGAGGCCCGATAGATAATGATTATTTATGTGATCTCAAATGAGTGGAATAGTTGCCCCTTAAGAATCCTTTGCTCATTAATGTGGAGACACATTATAAAGCAGACACATTATAAGAGCGAGACATGGCACGCAAACAAACTTCCACTACAGTCAATGGAAGAATTCTGTAACAGCAAAGATGACGGCAGAAGTCTAAATTCAATAAGGAAATGGAATGAAAGATTTTATACTACACATTTGATTTAAGAATGCTGGTTGCCTTTACTTTAACAGCTGCTACATTTAATCTGTCTTATTCAAAATCAGCACTCCTCATCAACTGTGAAAGAGAAACATTCACATAGCACGCTCTAAAGATGGCAAATTTCATATGGTTTCATATGGTGCATAAAACTTTGTTGCATTGCTGCTGCTCCTCTTCATAGTAAAACTATGTACATTCATAATATTAATTCTGACTCAGAATTTTGTCATATAGTTGGGCTCACTTAAACGCATGGCCTGAACTCTGGAACCGGTCTTCTGGAGAGGGACTGGATTCTGTTTCAGTCTGGAGTTGCCCTCGGTGAGAGGCGGCGAGCTGGGGTGGGTATTCTTGTATCCCGTCGGCTCCATGACAGTGAGACATGGAGGGGCGTGATTGGGAGGAACGGCAGGTCCGATCTGAACCCAAATGGTGTTTTTTGTTATTGAACCTCTGTGTAAACCACAGTTTGTCCATGACGAACACCATGTTTGAACATAAGGATGTCCATAAGTGCACGTGGCACCAGGACACCCTAGGTTCTAGGTCGATGATTGATTTTGTAATCGAATCATCAGATCTGTGGCCATATGTTCTGGACACTAAGGTGAAGAGAGGAGCTGAACTGTCAACTGATCACCACCTGGTGGCGAGTTGGATCAGGTGGTGGGGGAGGATGCTGGACAGACCCGATGCACCTAAATGTATTGTGAGGTTGCACTGGGAACACCTGGAAGAGGCCCCGGTCTGTAAGATCTTCAACTCCCACCTCCAGCAGAACTTTGACAGCTGAGGACACTGAGTCCAAATGGAGCATCTTCCACAACTCCAGACCTTTGGCTGCAAGGTGGTTGGTGCCTGTCATGGTTGTAATCCCCAAACCAGATGGTGGTCACCGGAGGTGAAGGGAGCTATCAAGCTGAAGAAGGAGTCCTATTGGGCTTGGTTAGCCTGTAGAACTCCGGAAGCAGCTGATGGGTGTCGGCAGGCCAAGCAGAACGCAGCTCGGGCAGTGGCCAAAGCAAAAACTCGAGTATGGGAGGAGTTTGATGAGCCCATGGAAAAAGACTTTCGAACAGCCTTGAAGCAATTCTGGCAAACTGTCAGGCAACTCAGGAGGGGAAAGCGGTGCTCTACTCACAGGGTCTATAGTGTGGGTGGGGCACTGCTGACTTCAACTGAGGAAGTGGACAGAATACTTTGAGGACCTCCTTAATTCCACTGACACGCCTTGTGTAATGGAAGCAGAGTCTGCGGATGAGGGGGATGACTCGTCCATTACTGGGGGTGAGGTTACTGAGCTGGTTAAACAACTCCTTAGTGGGAGGGCCCCTGGGAAGGACTAGCTTTGCCCTGAGTTCCTGAAGGCCCTGGATGTTGTAGGGCTGTCTTGTTTGACACGCCTCTGTAACACTGCGTGGAGATCTGGGGCAGTGCCACTGGATTGGCAGACCAGGGTGGTGGTCCCCAGCTTTTAGAAGGGAGATCGGAGGGTGTGTTCTAATTATCGGGGGATCACACTCCTCAGACTCCCTGGTAAGGTCTATGCCAGGGTACTGGAAAGGAAGGTCCGGCCACTTGCTGAACCTCGGATTCAAGAGGACCAATGAGGTTTTCATGCTGCAGGAGTATGGTGTGTTTGGCCCATTGTTGTCAGTCCCTGTACAACTGCAGCGAGAGCTTGGTCCATATTGCCGGCAATAAGTTGGACTCATTTCCTGTGGGTGCTGGACTTCTCCTTTGTCACTAATTATGTTCATAATTTTTATGGACAGAATTTCCAGGTGTACTGTAGGCTAGTGGCAGAAGGCTTCTGCCTTGGTGGCCTCAGAATCTTATCTCTACTCTTTGTGGATAATGTGGTCCTGTTGACTTCATCAGGCGGTGGCCTCCAGCTTGCAGTGGAACGATTCACAGCCAAGTGTGAAGCAGCTGGTATGAGAATTAGCATCTCTAAATCTGAGGCCATGGTCCTCAGCCAGAAAAGGGTGGAGTGCCCACTCTGGCTCAGGGATGAGTTCCTGCCCCAGGGTGGAGGAATTTAAGTATCTCGGGGTCTTGTTCACGAGCGATGGGAGAAGGGAGCAGGAGACTGACAGACAGATTGGGGCTGTGTCTGCAGTGATGCTGACACTGCACCAGTCTGCCTCTCACTTAGAGGTAGAGTGAGGAGTGCAGCCATTCGGGAAGGGCTCAAAGTAGAGCTGCTGTTCCTCCACATCAAAAGGAGCCCAGCTGAGATGATTAGGGCATCTTACTAGGATGCCTCCTGGGCACCTCTTGGGTGAGGTGTTCTGGGCATGTCCTACCAGGAGGAAGCCCCGGGGCAGACCCAGGACACGCTGGAGAGATTATATCGGCTAGCCTGGGAACACCTTGGGATCCCCTGGATGAGATGGTGGAGATGGCTGGGGAGAGGGAGATCTGGGCTTCTCTGTTTAGGCTGCTGCCCTTGCGACACGGCAGAAGAAAAGGGATGGATTTTCTTTTCTTTTCTTTTCTTTGCGCACAGAGATTTCTCCAGATTCTCTGAATTATTTGATGATATTATGTACTGTACTGCTGAGATATTCAAAGTCTTCACATTTGTATATTGAGGAACATTGTTCTGAACTTGTTACAAAATTTGTGGATGCAGTTTTTTGCAGATCTGTGAACTTCTGGCCCAACTTCTAAGAGACTCTGCCTCTCTAAGATGCTCATTACTGACCTGCTGCCAAATAACCTAATTAGCCCTAAAATGTAAAATGTTTCTTTTTAGTAACACTTACTTTTACAGCTTTTTGTTGCCCCTGCCCAAACGTTTGAGGTGTCACTGCCATCAAATTCAAAATGAGCAAATAATTGCAGTTTAAATGTTTAATATGTTTTCTATGTTCTACTGTGAATAATTTTGCAAATCATTATTTCCATTTTTTTTGTTTATATTTTCCACAGCTTCCTGCTTTTTCAGAAATTGTTGTGCTCATATTTAAAATGTTTCATCTACAACCTGGAGTTTGACCAACATGTAGCCCTAATAAACTCATTGATGGAAGTAGGAACAAGTGTAAACTGGTGTAGTTTGCTATTGATATTGTTTCTGTGTGTATTGTACTTGCGCAGGCGATCCACTAATGGTCCAGCTGCACTCCACAGCTGTCTGATTGACAGCCTTGGCTTTGAGGAGAGGCCGCTCTGGCTGCGCGCCTCTGGTCTGTGGATGTGACAGGGCAGTGGGACTGTCACCAACGCTGGTGTGAGCCCACACGGCCACCTCGTACACTGTCCCTGCTGTCAGGTTTGTAACTGAAAACAGACAGCACATGTCAACACCCAGGAGACACTGTCGGAAAAATGCATGTAACATCTTCAAAATATAACTTGGGGGGGGGGTCACATAGGAAGAGTACCTTTGAGGACCCCTGATGTGACTGTATAGTTTGTCTTCTCCTTCACATGGGTGTCAAACTGCCAGGACAGGATCACAATGTACTGTTTCACCTGAAAGAAACACAGGAGAGCCATCAGAGTTGTTCGCACAAATGCTGACATAAATGAGATCAGGTTTTAAAAAGGAAAAAAAAAAAATCAAGAGAAGCTCTTACATCGTACTGTGAGTTTAAGCTAAATGATAGGCTCATGGAATCAGTGGTGATGCTGTCGGCGATTACAGAGGGAGGCGGCAGAGCTACAGCAGAGAAAGAGAAGTCAGAAAGGTTTCCATGTCCTTTTCTTAGATTTCAGGCTAATGAGGAAGTATTTTCAGAACAGTCTGCTTGTATCTTCAATGGTGGCAATTTTGTTTTCTTGAACTTAATGTTACTGTTAATGCACACTCAACACGTTCTGAATCTGTTTCACATTAAAAGCCTTACACATTATTAATCTGTTTATTTTTTATGGAGCAGCTGCGGGGAATGCTGAGTTTTATTTGCAGCCGTTTAACACAATTAGAATAAAAGTGAGTGAATTACATTTTCTCTGTCAAGAAATGGTAGGAATTATTCTGAAAATATTTACTAGGGTGATTCCTGCTATTTAAAGCTAAGCTTATTATTATGGGCTAGGGTTACTTCATATAATTGACATTTTAAATCAATTCATGTTAAACGTTCTCTTAGATCAGTGAAAACATCTGATGTGAATTGGTTATGTGGCTATTCTTGACAGCTCAAACCTGCATTCCCTGAAGAAACAATCACACTATTACTCATGAAGTTTCAGAACTATGCCACTTGCACTACCTCAAATGTTTCCTAAATACCAGTAGATGGCAGTGCAGGGCAGCTTTTCAAATGCCAGTGAATGGGCGACCAGCTTACCTTTCCTAGGAGTAATGGATTTCTCTTCAGACCAGTTTCCAACACCTCGACCGGTCACTGCAGCCACCTGGATAAACATGAGCGATTATTAATACTGTACATGATACTGTCACAACTGATACTTCTAACATTTTGAAGCAGCGGAGGCGTCTTACTTTGAACCTATACAGAGTTTCTGGCTGCAGCTCCTTCACCTCAGTGCTGTTTGTGGTGGATCTCTGTGATGTCCAATCAGCACTTCGAGGCACGCTGTACTCAACCTGTCAACAAACACAAATTAAGGCATATTTAGCCTTAATTCACACAAAAGCCAGTGAAGTAATCTATAAAGTTTAGAGACATTTTCTAACCCAGAGGTGGGCTAGAAAAACTGAGAAACTGGGACTGTTGTAGAGGGCTGCACCAATATGCTGAACTCAGTTCTGCTCAGTATTAATTTGATCCCTTTATAAACCGCTACTGTTGCAAGTAGATGTTTGTTACAATTAGGCAATGAAAATGTGAAATGAAATGCAAAACAGCAATAGCAGTTTTTATAGTTGTTCAGTGAAATACATCTTATTTTAGGTTTGAACAAGTGCAACAAGTCAGGTTCAATGTCATAGCTTAGAGGATCTGTTTCTGTATTTGTTAAACTTCATCACTGAGAATGTTTGTTCTCATATGAAGATCCAAAGACAGCCAACATTTTCTAAGCATGTTGCCTTATGTGTGGAAAGTTCTCCTCTTTGAGAGAAGAATAAAAATCCTGCAGTGATCCTAACCTCAAGTGCTCTGCCAGTCATGAATCAAAGGTGCAGAAAACTGTGATTCAGTGTGCTGGGCCTGATGAAGTTACCAATTTTAGTTAGAATATCAACAACATGTTTAATTTTTAGCACAGACTTACACAACACTTCCTGGTGTATAATACAATGCAAAAATACCAGTTTCAGTTCTGGGTTCAATTCAGCCACTTTTTCTTGCCTCCAACATTTTTCTCTTGTCAGATTTGGACAGCCATCGGCTGTAACACCTGCTGTCTTTCCAAGTATGCAGTTACGTCCATAAACAAATCACTTCCATTCGATGCATTACTGCCAGCTCCTCTGCAAACAAACTCTTTTGTTATTCCCACGTTGAGTAACTGCCTGGGCTGTGTCGCAGACATCACAGCTCTCGCCCAGAGCCAAGGAGAAAAAGTCAAAATTGTCCACTGTGTATTTCAACTGAAACTCCAGATTTCCCGCAGTGTCCTCGATTCATCTTGTCACAGTTTACACTGTGCCTCTTGCTTTGCAGGGCATATTAGTGTGGCAAAGTCCACCAAGCACTCATTGACAAACCCTCCACCAGAAAGTGGCGTACTGTTTTTTTGCAGCTCTGTGGGAAACCGCAAAGATGATCCTGACTGCTCCATCCCTAGATGTGTAAAGTTTGGTAATAAGTCCCAACTGTTTTTTGCAGCTTCCTGCTCTGCATCAGCCAAATTGTATTTCTCTGCATGTTTTGTCTCATAATGGCAATTCAAAAAATCTACTCTCGACAAACTAAGCACACAACTTTACCTCTGACTTAAATCCACGTCTTCTTAAAAACTCTGCATTCTGCATCACTGTTTCTTTTTTTTAAAATGTCAGTTCCAACACATTTATAGCAAAGCTGCATTCCCTTGCAACATGTGTAAATTTAAAAGAGCATAAAAGCAACAGTTGTATTGTAAGCTGTATTGTGATTTCACAATCTGAAGAGAAGTTTATCGGTGTTTGGTGGCTGAACTGAGACAAACTGCATGATGTACAATTATTTATGTTTGAATCCTAATTTCCCACTGACTTTATGCGGGCCGGTCAGGGACAACTGACTAGCAGTAGCATGCCATTTAATACCCAGGTAAATGGACTAGTTGTTATATAGCACTTTTCTATATAGCCACCCCAAGGTCTGTTCTAATCACTGGTTTCTAGATTCTGCATTTTGAAACCTCAGCGTTTGTGTTTTACCCATGTTGGGTTTTTGAAGCCATTTGCAAATACACCAATCAGAACAGATAATCTGTTTCACTTGTTTTGGTACCAATACAAAAATAATATATTAATCCATTTGGTTACTTAGAAAGTGACTTACAATGTACTCCCTGATGAGGCCGTTGCCCTTGTCAGGAGGGCTCCAGGAGACCAATACCGTCCCATCCTCACCATTATCACAAGACAGCTGCAGATTCCTGGGAGGGTCAGGTACTAAACCACACACCCACACCCACACACACGCATGCACGCACGCACACACACACACACACACACACACACATTCATCACCCAAAATATAAATACAAAATAGTGTCTTTACAGCAGAAATACTAGCAATCTCTTTAGGGCAGAGTGTAGTACTGTAGTACTACAAGTACTACAGTGATGAGTCTCCTGAACATGAATATTTATCACCATTATTCATATTACTCCCTAAAAAACATCATGCATTTATTGAACTTTTATAAACAGGAGTTAAGACCAGATTAGCCCGTCTCACAAAAGCAACCACTGGTCCACAGCCTCCACTGCAGGATGTTTAGGTGTACATACGGAGGCAGCAAGAGAGACCACAGTTCTGGAGAAAGTGATGGAGCGTTAAAATCAGCAGCAGCAGCAGCATCTCTCTCTCTCTCTCTCCCTCCCTCCCTCCCTCCCTCCCCCTCTCCCAGTTAGAGTGTGGGGCAGTGCGCCACTGTAAACCAAAGGGGTGCTTGATTTGTAACAAGACAAAACAACTGCTTTGTAGCAGAAATACTAATACTGCACCAAAGTCTTGAGCCACCCATCAATTATTTATATTTTGCTTGCAAAATGGGAAATAGATGCAGCGATTTATTGAAACATGCAAGCATAAAGGAAAACACAGTATGCAAGCCAAAAACAGAGTTTATACATTTGGAATGAGCCTGAAAGTCAATATTTGAGTCTTCAACACAGCCTGAACTCTCTTAGGATTAAGCGTTCTTATATTTTTTTAAGTAGTCTTCAGGAATTCTTCTCCAGACTTGTTGAAGGACAAAACACTTCTTTGTTCTGTTCTCTGTCAAGATGAGCCCATGCTTCTTCAATAATACCAATTCATGACTGATAGCATTTCATTCTATTTTTCAATGCAGATATGCTTTTACTGTATTTGTTTTTACAATCATTGTCAGGATGAATGAAGCTGTTGTCAATCAGACACTGATTGGCAACAGGGTTGTATGGTGGATCAAAATCTGGCAATGCTTTTCTATGTTCATAATTCCAATAGTTCTGACAAAATCCCCAACACCACTGGCTGAAATGCAGCCCCAAACCCTGACAGAGCCTCCATCGTGTTTTACAGATGGCTGTAGACACTCACACTACCTCTTTTGCTTACCTCCTCCATACACAGTGATGACAATTTGAACCCAAAATTTCACATTTGGAGTTTTCCCTTAAGATCTGTTGCCACTGATTTTCAGTCCTGTTCTTGCGCAGTTCAGCATGCCTCAGCCTTTTCTTGTTGTTTCCCTTCCTTAAAAATCACTTCTTGACAGCCACCCTTCTACTGAGACAATTTCTGATGATGCCTTAACTCCTTTATGGCTGTGAAACTATGTTATTGGTGTTATTCATCGATTCAACCTAAGAAATGGGAACACATGTGTTTTTGCAACCAGCTGCTAGTAACCAAGTGCCCTAAGATATCATCGAGTCCTTTGCTAAGTTGTCTGTTACATGCAGACACAACACTGGTTCAGGTGGGTTTTTTTTTTTTTTTTTTTTTTTTTTTTTTAACACGAGTCAGTGTTAAGTGTCTTAACAAACAAACAGAAAAGAACACTCCTCTGAAAATGGTCAGGTGCAAAGACTGGACTGAAAATGAGTGAAAAAGCAGCCAATGTCCACAGAAAACCTTGAGAAGACCTTCAGAAAGTCTGAAGAACTACTGCTAAAAACCATTTAAAGATTTTACAAGGAAGTCTGATTCCTTGGAAGCTAAATATTTAAAAATGAGGGGTAGCTCAAGACTTCTGTACAGTACCTTAAAAACTATACAATAAAGAAATTCTTATATCCCAACTCGGTGGCAAAGCAGCAGCACGACAGCAGATGGTAACGCGGACAGTTTTGCTAGTCGCTGTGCTAACACGCCTGCTAATGTTTCCTTGTTCCGCGGCGAAAATTAATCTGATGTTCAACATTTGTTCAGCATAACTTTTCTCCCAATATAAACAAATCCAAATTTAGCTTAAAATTCAGACATGAGCAGAAGTCAGAGCTGGAGTTATTTTAAGAGCCTCATGTGGTTGATCATGTGATACTCACATCCCTCTAGGGTCCTGACTGTGATCATCTCATTGGTCTTGTGCAGCTTGCTGAGGCACTGAGTGAGCACCTTCACCTGGTAGGTGGTGTCTGGTTTTAGCACAGTCAATTTGTAGCTGGCCTTGTTACTGCTGGTATCCATGATGGTCCACTGCTGCATTCCCACAAGCCTTAAACACAAACACAAGATGAGAAACATCCTGGCAAGATGTGTCAGAGTGACTTTTTATTATAAACCCTTTTACCAGATTCAGTAATGTACTGTAGATGGCTGATATCTCATAGTGTGACTCTAGGATTACTGACTAGGTTCTCACCTGTAGTAGATGAGGAAGTTGCAGGAGTCCTGGGGAAGGTTTTTAGGACGGGTCCAGGTCAGAGTGATGCCACCAGAGAAGTCTGGTGTCCACTTGAGGTTCTGGACTTTATAGGCCAAGGTCTCCGCTGGTAGAGAGACAGGACAAAGTAGATTCTGATGCTGAATTAGCTCATGAGAATATTTCAGGAAAACACAACCTGCAACAACCAACAACAGCTGGCAAGATTGCATAGGACAAGGAGGCAGATACTGAGAGATATATACAGGTTTTCATCCATCCATCTTCTTCCGCTTATGCTTTATAGGGTTGTGGGGGGCTGGAGCCTATCCCAGCTGGCATAGGGCGAGAATCAAGGTGCACCCTGGACAGGTTGCCAGCCTGTCACAGGGTTAACATAGAGAGACAGACAACCATTGACACTCACATTCACACCTATGGGCAATTTAGAATCACCAATTAACCTAACTCCACTAAGTACATATCTTGGAAGGACTGTGGGAGAAAAATCAGAGTAACTGGAGAGAACCCACACAGACAGAGGGAGAACATGCAAACTCCATACAGATGATGGATTAGAACCCAGAACCTTCTTGCTGTGAGGCAAAAGTGCTAACCACAGTGCCACCGTGCTGCCCTATACAGGTTTAATATGAAACAAACCTATACATGGGTTTCTTTCATGATAAATCAAAAGAGTAAGAATAGAGTGGACCTACTGGTACAGCTATCTTCATCACTATGGTCAGAGCAGTCCAGGAACCCATCACACCACTCACTGTCCAGCACGCAGGCTTCAGAATCAGAACAGCGAGTCCCATTCACACAGAACAGAGGCCCAGGGGTAGCTGGAGACAGAAAGAGGCTTTATATGAACTGCTTGCTTATTGCATTACCTGCATGCAAGCATTATGTTCACTGAACAAATCAGTGTGTGGATGATTTCCTACAACTGAATTCAGAATTATAGAATAGAATAAAAAGAATAAAATCAGCATCTCCACTCCACTCCAAACGTATCGGAACACTCTCTAAGGTAAAATCCATGCTTTGTAGGGTTTAAGTCTGGAGATTGACTTTCTCTGGACTTCTGAGTTCACTTTACTGCTGCCATCATGCATGACATCATCAATGAAGATTAACGAGCCGTTCCAGAAGAAGGCATGCAAGCCAAAGCCATGACATTACTTTCACTGTGTTTCACAGATGAGCTTGTATTTTTGGGATCATGAGAAGATCTTTTCTTTCTCCAAACTTCAGCCTTTCCATTACCTTGGTAAACGTTCATCTTTGTCTCATCAGTCCATAAACTGTCCCAGAATATCTGAGGCTTGTCTCTCTACTTATTGGCACAGTCCAGCTTGGCCTTCCTATTCTTCTTGATAATTAGTGGTGTGCATCTTCTGGTGACGCTTCTGTACTTTTGCTCAGTAGATTGTGATACCTTCACTTCTGCCCTCTGGAGGTTGTTGTGATGTCACAGTTGTTTTAGGGTCTTTCTTTACAGCACTTACACTCTTTCTGTCATCAACTCCTGCTGTTTTCCTTGTTCTACCTGTTTGACATCTGTTACTTAGTACACCAGCTACCACTTTCTTCTCCAGGACATGCCAAAACATTGTACTGGCTATGCCCATTTAGCTCTGATCAATTTTCCATCTTCTCTCAGCTTCACAATTGATAGACAGTTCTCTGGTTGTCATGTTGATTACTCCTGTAACTATAAATGCCCAGTCCAGCAAAACCCAACTCTAAAACTGAGCATAGACATTCAGTGCTATTTATTGTCTGAATAATCAATGTAACAGGACACACCTGGGCAACAAAACATTCCAATACTTTTGCTCACAAGAAAAATTGGTGGCTTCAGAAAATAAGGTGCCATATTCTGAACTTTGTATCAAATCCAGATGTAAATACCTGGAAATAAAAGCTGACATGTTGGCCTTTTGTCTCATGTTCATTCTATAATGTCAAACCCAAATGTTTTCAGTCTACAGCAAAACAAAAACAGATTGGCCTCACTGTTCCAATACTTTTGGAGGGGAGTGTATCTAAAAACCATAACACTTGACTCTTCAAATTATGCCAGAAATCTTGGAAGAATTATGGACTCAGCCACATAAAAAGAACTATTTCAAAGCTGGCCTACTATCACCTTAAAAATATGATTTTTTTAAACTCTTTCTGCCATATTTATACCATCTGGACAATGCCACAATTGTAAAAAACTTTATGATAAATAAACTGTTTTTCCTCACAGTCTACACTCAGTATTTGTGTGACGGCATCTTGCAATTGCAGTATGCAGAGACTCACGGCAGTGAGCTTCATCAGAGCCATCCTGACAGTGGCGGTGTCCATCACAGCGCTGCCAGTCAGGGATGCAGTGGGCGGGATGATGACACAGGAACTGACCTCGACTACAGTGATCAGGGGAATGAGGCGGGGGAGGGGCCTGGGTGGGTACCAGGGCAGGAGTCACGGAAGCATTAACTGCTATCAGAAAAATAAGAAGCAAAAATAGTCACTTAGCACATTTTTTGTCACATACAGTACGCACACACATTTCAAATCTTGGAAGCTCATGTAAAACAAAAGTTTCAAATAACAAGGTCATAGTGCATGCAAGTAATCCATATGGGCAAAAAGCTCAGGCTTCAGACAGCTTCCCATATTTTCAGTTCTTGGATGCAAATGATAAATGGACTGGTTCTTATATAGTGCTTTTCTACTCTACCTGAGTAGAGTGGATGTCACTAATATGGGATAGAATGAACTGAGGGGTTGCACCAAGAACCAGTACAAGATAAAGAAGAATAAATACATAAGTGTGAATCATGCAAAGCTGTTGTAATAGAACCCAAGAACAAAAATCTTGAGCTGGAAGTTCACATACTTGGTCCCCTTTAATTGGACTATATTTGATGAATATGTTCCTTCGATTTGGTTAACACCTGTAAAATATAAACTGCTATAAACAGCAAAAATCACCACCTGCTGGACATCCAAACTCATCGCTGCCATCAGGACAGTCGGCATAGCCATCACACACCCAGGTATTGATGATACAAGTCCCCGAGCCACAGTGGAAGCGGTTGGGGGCACATGTAGAGGGACCAGGGGCCACAGTGTGAGGAATAACACCACCTGCAATGAAAAGTTAATTTATTGGTTCAAGAAGCAAGATTTATTCAATTAAAAATTCGTCATGCAGCATTCACCATACAGCAGCAAGAATATGGAAACTATGTCACTGTCCAAATACTACAAATCATCAAAAATAGGTGTTAATGCTGATATTCAAATACAATGACACACCAACTATAGAGCTGTGTTTCTTTTACCATAAAAGTAATCCACTACCCACTCTTCCTACTTTAGTCAAAATGGGATTTTGATAGTATGACTCTTTTCTGGGACAGCCTTACCCTTCCAAACACATACATAGAAAACCTAAAGGCAACGAGACTACCAGCAACACCCCATTACAGAAAAGGGCAGATATTAGTGAAAACAGATATGACAATGACCCATGCCTGAAGGAGCTGGAGTGAATGTGGATTGAAAAGTGGCTTGCAGAGACAACTGCTACAACAGCGTAAACAGACCACCACGTACAAGATTGACCCTTAGGATGTGCAAAGTAGTATCAACTGAGCCATCGGCTGATGCAGCATGGCACATCAGCTGTCACTCCCAAATTAAGCATGTTCCAGTAGTAAAGCTGTACTAAAGTTAAAAAGCAAGCAAAAACTGGATTTCTTTTGCCCCTACTCAAGGTAGAGCCATTCATGCATCACAGGTAATACAGCGCAATGCTTTTTTTTGTCAATGTTCTACATATGGCTTCTTTAGCGAGTCACAAATAGACAACAGTGGCCAGTTTTACTAAATGTTTATGTGCTCTGCCACCATCTTGGATTGTTTATTCGAGGATGGTGGGGCTGCTCCAACGTTCCAAATTGGAAGTCTGACTTAAGGAGGCATTCCAATTGAAAATACTAATTGAGAAATCAGATAATTTACAACTTCCAATGGAACACACTATAAAATCAATGGATGTGCTGACCGAGCTTGACTGCCAGAACTAACACTGTGCTCTTAATGATGTCCGTACCTGTACACAGGGCCTCATCAGACCAGTCCCCACAATCATTTTCTCCATCACACTTCCACCATGTGGGGATACAACGACCATTTTCGCACTCGTATTGAAAATACCTAGAACAGCCTGGGACCTCAGTAGGAGCAGCTGCAGTAAGCAGAGAAAAAGTTATAATCAGAGTAATCTTAATAACAATAATAAGATTACTGATAATAATCATCTGTAATCATACTTGCTCATTTCTCAGATAAAAGCCTGCAAGAGTACAAAATAATCTTCCAGATTTGTTATCTATTCAGTGTGTTCAATCAGTGCATTTCTTCCACGAGCTGATAGTAAACATCGAGTGCAGTGTGTGTGGTCTGGGCATTTCTCCATAAGCTCCTCCTCCTCACCACAATTGGCTTCATCAGAATAATCCCCACAGTCATCCATGCCGTCGCACTTCCACTCCAGGCTCACACACACTCCATTGGCACACTGGAAGGTATAGATGTCACACACTTTGCTGAATTCGGATGGTGTGGCTGAAAGAATATACACAAGGAATTTATTTGCCTGCTAGTCCTGCACAAGCTCTTATTTTCTTTGGATCCACAGCACATGTGCTATTCATTTGTATATATTATATTTGGTTAGTGTTCCCATGCACAAATGTATTTGTAGTTGACAAAATTAGCGTTCTATTTCATTAGAATGTTTACAAGACCAAAAAAGGTAAAACATTGAAAAGTTGGAAGTGTAAGAAGAGAGAGAGACATTCACATCCATCCACCTCTGAAATGGGGGCGAATGGACACCCCCACCCCCAGGATGCTGCTGGCCCAGCCCCCAAAACACCATCCATCCCCCACTCTGGGCGAAGTGTAGGAAATAGGGGTGTAGAAGGACCTGCCCACCCCTCCCCCTCCCTGCCGGTGATATGATGGGTCCATGTATTAGTGTATGTGAATGTATGAGGTGTAAAGCTGTGTGTGAAGCTAGGGTGATGTTAAAATTGAGGGATCAGATGTGACACAAGCACCTGACCACTGGTGGTCAGTCCTCATCCACACCGTCCCTCCCCAAAACCCTCAATGTCTAAGGTGCAAAAAAAATTGAGGGGCAGACAGTAGCGAAGAACTGAGAGGGGCCACCTGAGAAGCCCCACCTCATCATCCTCTTGGTGACATGCCCGCCCCACAAGGTCCTGTGTGTATAATAATGTGTTTGAATCATAATGACTATATTGTAATTAATAAGGAGAGGCAAGTGGCTGCGCGGCACTGTACGTGGCCTCACCGGGACCCTATGTGTGTGAGTGATGTGTAGTGTGTGTGTGTGTGTGTGTGTGTGTGTGTGTGTGTGTGTGTGTGTGTGTGTGTGTGTGTCTCCTTTTTTGTTAACTATGTTGTGTAATTGTTAATCTCCTTTTCCCTTGTTTTGAGATGATGCACCTACACACCTGCTTTAAGAATTAAATTTGAGAATAAAGGTGTACATCTAGATGTTACAGGTTAAAAGATACAGTTAATCAACGGAGGGTTTCCAAAGGCATGGAAAGTGGAAGGGATGCTCCTGGTGACTAATTTCTTAGTTGGCTAAACAAGAGAAAAAAAAATTAAGACTAACTGACTAATCTAAAACTAAGAATCAGTTGGATATCAAGTTAATTTTAAAAGTGTTTAATGAACAACGTCAAAAACTGTCTCAACAAAGGTATTTGAAACCATCACTCCAACTTTCCAGCTTGTAAGTCATGCCCAGATCTCCCTCTCCCCCAGCTACCTCCTCCAACTTAGGCCTGATTCTTTGTAGAGCTACCACGTAACCTACAGTATGTAATTGGACGACTGGCGTTTATGCTTGTGTAGGTCCATTGCATGTGTTAATTACCTTGCAGCCATGCCCCGCAGCCATGCGGTGCCGGCCAACAGAAACATGAAATGCTTGGACCTTTTTCCCTCCTGAGTCCTACTCTTTACTGTGGTCAGTTGTTTTAAGGCGCAAACACATCTGTTCCTCTAGTTTTTTTTTGTATCTTTGTACTATCTTGGGGATATAGCTGGAAATGCATGGAAGGAAATGGCAGTATTTCTTGGGAGGTGCACTTCAGATTGTAAAACTTCAAAATTAAATTAGACCTAATAAAAATATCAGGCCAAGATTAACAGAGTTATTTTTCTATAATGATGTCAGGTGGCAGAGGGCTGCATAACATTTAGAAGAAAGGAAGAAAGTCCGCACACCAGAGCACTCCAGGGACAAAAATTTAATCCAAAAGGACCTTCAAATCACCATCTGAAGGTCCTTATGGATTAAATTTTTGTCCCAGGAGCGCTCTGGTGTGCGGACTTTCTTCCTTTCTTCTATTGTACCTGTTTTTGTTCCTGCACCCTTTTACTACTGCACTATTGTGCGTGTTCGGCCTACAGAGAGCTGCATAACATTTAGGACAACCACTTACCAGCACCGGGTATCAATGAAAGTCTTAACAATTAGGCTAATCAGCCAGTATGTCTGGTACCGACTAGTGACAATAGCACGGTTTAGTCGACTAGTCGCGCGCCTCCCTAGTAAGTGATGCAGTATAGATGATTGTTGCTCACCACATCCAGCATATGCAGTGTCCTCATCAGATCCGTCTTCACAATGTTTGATCCCATCACACACCAGAGACTGGAACAGACACTGGACTCGGTTCTTACATACAAACTCCATGTAGCGAGTACACAGGGGATCTTTGGGTGAAAAAAAACAAAGAAACTTATAAAAACACAATGACGCACTTACACTACAGGCTTTGCAGTGTGTTGTACAAATTAGACCTCCCCTGTGGTGGCTCAGATGGCTTTTTAGAGGGGGGCAGATTAGCCTAACAGTCAGTTGACTATATTCTCTACTGGACAACATACTTACTGTCTCCTAAAGAAATAGGATCACTCACCACAGTTGTTCTCATCTGCACCGTCTGGACACTCCTTGATGCCATTGCAGTGTGCGGAGGCTGGCAGGCAGGTGTGATTGGAGCAGAGGAAGCCTTTACACTGAGTTCCCTCTAATAACAGAGCATAATATGAATAAAACATGATCAATAACAGACAGTCTTTGCTTACATTACTTTTTTTATAACAGGACATGAAAAATCATGACCCTACCCCAAATGCCATGTTTTCAAGGTTTGACTGCAGGAGGGTAAACTTACCACAATGCTGTGGATCTTCATCTGAGTCATCCTGACAGTCATCATCACCATCACATTTCCAGCGCTGCGGTATACAGTGACCTGTGGTACACTGGAAACTGCTGGGCTCGCATGTATGGTGGCCCACTGAGAACAAACAGAGATTAAAGGGAAAAGCTATTATGACAGATGACTTTTTTTTTGACATGACAAATTTAAATCTTGTTGATATGAAATGTAATGATTTTTACAATACACACTTTTTGTTAGTGGCATTACTCTGATGCATAATGCATGTTAAATTCTCGCACATGTAAATAGACGTCTTTTCCATAGTAAATAAATACTCACCCAACACTTTATTAGGTATACCTATGTACTCAATAACGCAAAAACACACGGCAGCAACTCGATGCATTTAGGCATGTAGACATGATCAACAACCTGCTGAAGTTCAAAACCGAGCATCAGAAAGGGGAAGAAAGGTGATTTAAGTGGCTCTGAACATAGCATGGCTGCTGGTGCCAAATGGCCTGGTCTGAGTATTTCAGAAAATGCTGATGTACTGGGATTTTCCCACACTCATTACAGAGAATGGCAAATGGACTAATTCTTATATAGCACTTTTCTACTCTATCTGAGCACTCAAAGCACTTATACAACACGTTTGCATTCACCCATTCATACAAGCAACTGCATATGTAACTATGCTAATTGCTTTTATCGTCTAACATTCACACACATTCATACTCCAATGCTTACGTCAGAGAGGAACTTGGGGTTCAGTATCTTTCCCAAGGATACTTTGGCATGCAGCCCAGAATCAAACCGGCAGCCTTCTGATTAGTAGGTGACCTGCTCTACCTCCTGAGCTACAGCCACCCAAAAATGGCCCAAAAATAGAAATTAACCAGTAAGCAGCATTTCTCTATGTGAAAATGCCTTGTTGATGCCAAAGGTCAGATGGGAATAACCACAGTTACAAGCTAACAGGAATGCAAAAGTAAATCAAATAACCACTCATTACAGCTAAGGTATGCGGAAGAGCAGCTGTGAAAAACAAGTTGAATATTGAAGAAGACTGTGAGGCTATGACAGCAGGAGACCATCCTGGGTGCAACTTCTGTCAGCTAAGAAAACTAAGACTACAGTTCACACAGGATCACCAAAATTGGACAACAGAAGATTGGTAAAAACATTGCCTGGTCAGATGAGGGTCAGAATTTGGCATCAACAACATGAAAGCATGGCTCCACCCTGCCTTGTATCAACAGTTCAGCCCACTGGTTGTGGTCTAATATTGAGGGATATTTAGCAGCACATGCTGCTGGGGTGGCTGTGGCTCAGGAGGTGGCTGTGGCAGGTCACCTATTAATCAGAGGGATAGCGGTTCGATTCCTGACCACTCCAGGCTGAATGCCAAAACATCCTTGGGCATGATACTGAATTCCAAGTTGCTCTCTGATGCAAGTGTTGGAGTGTGAATGTTAGAGAGTAAGCACTTAGCGTAGACATACATCAAAGTTCTTGTATGAATAGCTGAATGCAAATGTGTTGCATAAGCACTTTGAGTGCTCAATTAGAGTAGAAAAGCACTATATAAGAACTAGTCCATTTACATGCTGGGTCCCTTAGTACTAACTGGGCATCCTTTAAATGCCACAGCCTACCTGAGCATTGTTGCTGATCATGTTCCTCCCTTTATGACTTAAGTGTCCCTATCTTCTGATGGCTGCTTCCAGCATGATGACATGCCATGTCACAAAGCTTAAATAATTTCAAACTGGTTTCTTGAGCATGACCGTGAGTTCCCTGTACTCAAATAGGCACCACAGATACAAGAACTCAATCCAACAGAGAACCGTTGGGATGTGGTGGAAACATCATGGATGTGCAGCCAACAGAACTGCAGCAACTGTGTGACACCATCATGTCAATAAGGACCAAATTCTCTGAGGAATGTTTCCAGCATCTTGTTGAATCGTTGCCACAAAGAATTAAGGACATTCTAAAAGCAAAGGCGATCTAAGCTGAGACTAGCAAGGTGGACCTAATAAAGTGACCACTAGCCTATTTGTATTAAAGCTCATCAAGAACTGATTTAGTTGCTGTTTCATTTATTAAGAGGAATAAAAAAAAAAAGAATATCCAAAACAGCACTATGGCTACTGTACTGTACATTTCTATGACTATAGCTGAGTAGTTAGCTGTCTTTTTAATGACTGTAGCTATGTAGTTTGCTGCCATTTTACAACAGGTTACACCTCTTGATAAAATATGCTTTTGTAGTACAATATAATGTATCATGCAGTTGGTCTTCCTTACCAGTGCAGTTCATTTCATCTGACCAGTCTCTGCAGTCATTGTCTCCATCACAGCGCCAAGTCTTGCGGATGCAAACACCACGTGCACATGTGAACTCATCGGGCCCACACTTATGAGACTCTGAGAAATGCATAGAAAACAAATATACTGATAAAGCATAGCATTATGACCATGTGCCTAGTATTGTGTTGGTCCTCCTTTTGCTGCCAAAATAGCCCTGACCCGTCGAGGCATTCAATTCAATTCAATTCAATTTTATTTATATAGCGCCAAATCACAACAAACTGTCGCCTCAAGGCGCTTTGTATTGTGGGTAAAGACCCTACAATAATACAGAGAAAACCCAACAGTCAAAACGACCCCCTATGAGCAGCACTTGGCGACAGTGGAAAGGAAAAACTCCCTTTTAACAGGAAGAAACCTCCAGCAGAACCAGGCTCAGGGAGGGGCAGTCATCTGCCGCGACCGGTTGGGCTGAGGGGAGACTACACTAGACCCTTGAAGGTGTGCTGTGGTATCTGGCACCAAGATGTTAGCAACAGATCCTTTAAGTCCTGTAAGTTGAGAGGTGGGACCTCCATGAATTGGACTTGTTTGTACAGCACATCCCACAGACGCTTGACTGGATAGAGATCTGGGGAATTAGGAGGCCAAGTCAACATCTCAAACTTGTTGTTGTGGTCCTAAAACCACTCCTGAACCACTTTTGCTTTGCGGCAGGGTGAGTTAATCCTGCTGAAAGAGGCCACAGTCATTAGGGAATACTGAAAGGCTGTACATGAGTCATACTCATCCCACGGGCTGGTTAGCAGCCAATCATGGGCAGAATATTCGTCATTGCTGTCATTGGGAGCTGCCCAGCAGAGGCAAAAAACACGGTGCCTGCTATCAATGAGGGCACTTTCCAGCTGGGACTGGTCCAGGTGCAGGCTAATGATGTCCTAAAAGCCAAGTTCAGAGCAGAGACTGTGTGAGTTTTGGGCACACGCTGCTCATCAGTATCCGAACTCGCTATATACATTTTGACAATGTTCGGATGCACCTACATATGTGAGTCGGGGTTTTCAGTGATGAATCTAATTAAGGACAAGAAGCGCAATAGACACACCGACTCACATCTCAACCAGTGTTTACATATTGCCTTGATATCTCACAAACCAAACTTCAGTAAATTTTCACAGGAAATGAGATGCATTACCTCACATTAAGGATGTAACTGATCAATAACTGCTAGTTTGTGATGGTTAAAATGTAAACATATGATCACGTACGTGTGCTGCCTGTTCCAGACTCTAAAATAACCAAGCAGTTTTTTTTGTTTTTTTTTTAAATGAACTATCGTATTTCAGAAATGTTCCAATATTTGGTGGTTTGCACTGTGCAGTTATGTGTTTCTTAATCAATGCATTTTATAAACAGCTTTCACACCAAAAGAGCTGAAATATGTTCATTCTATGCCTAAGAATTATTAATAATCATTTGCATTTTTGAATTTGTCCAACATTTGTCTGCATGATAGGAAAGGTTACAGCTATGCTGCTGAAGACGGTTCAAAATACTGAATTGCAGTGGAGCTAGCAAAATGCATCAAAATATGTGCACGAGCTATCAGCCTTTTTCAAAGTTTGCTTATTTAATATGAATGTAGTTTAATAACTGGCCCTGTGCCTCTTCTCATTTTCCAAATGTGGCCCTCGGCTAGATGAAGTTGAGTGTCCCTGGTGTACATGATCTGCAGCAGTGCTTAGCCATGCTATGTTCAGAGCCACTTAAATCACCCTGTTGCTCGCTGACCCTTGTTCCTTCCTTGGACCACTTTTGATAGATACTGACCACTGCAGACCAGGAACACCCCACAAGAGCTGCAGTTTTGGTGATGCTCTAATCCAGTCGTCTAGCTATCACAATTTGGCCCTTGTCAAACTCATTCAAATCCTTACGCTTGCCCATTTTTCCTGCTTCTAACACATCAACTTTGAGGACAAAATGCTCACTTGCTTCCTAATATATCCCACCCACTAACAGATGCCATGATGAGCAGATAATCAGTGTTATTGACTTCACCAGTCACTGGTCATAATGTTATGCTTGATCAGTGTGTTTCCTCTGTTGTCAATGATACAACAAAACAAAAATGCATGTAATGTGCTGCCTGTTTTAGACAAAATATAAATGCAGTGCTGCTTGATTATGTACACTTCCAATATTTTATCTACCTCACATGGCCGTGGCCAATATAGACTCATCAGCTAACCCAACATGCATGTCTGTGCCACATAGGCACAGGGAGAAAATGCAAAAGCCCCAGCCAGGGTTTGAATCAGATGTCCTCTAGCTATGAAGCAGCTCACCAGTGTAACAACATGGTTAACATATAGATATGAACTGAGGAGTGGCATTATTTTTAGGCAGTTCTCATGAAAAACGTCTAGCTCAAATACTTTGCATAAAATAAGCATTTTGCCTTTATTTCTATTGCTAACCAGTTTCAATTTCAGTTTCAATTTATTCACTCAATTTAACCATTACATCAAACATTCTATTACAACACTTGCTATACATGAGTGAAAAGGGAGCAGGAAGAAGAAGAAATTCTTGTGAAGACCTGCCCCTTTCTCAATAATTCCAAAAAAAGTTTTTTACATGGCCGTATACTTTAAATCAATAATATAAGTTGCAAACAATTATCATTCTCTTCATTACTCACTTAGAATTGCATAAGATTTAATAATTTTTTTCTTATAAAGTCTTTTGAATTGATTTATTGTAGAACATTTTTTTTAGTTCATCATCCAAACTGTTCCATAATTTTACTCCATAAACAGAAATGCACATTTGTTTTAAAGTAGTAGTTTATGGATTTACTTATAAAATCATGCTTCCTTCTATTGTTTCTATCACTTGAATTTAAAACAAAAAACTTTTGTAAATTAATTGGCAATAGCCTTTTTCTGGCTTTAAACATAACTAATAACATCTTTAAATTAACCAAGTCTCTTAATTTTAAAATATTTGATTGAATAAACAATTTATTAGTATGTTCTCTAGCATTCACATTGTGTAAAACTCTTATAACTTTCTTTTGCGTCACAAACAGCGGCTTGATGTTAGTTTTAAATGTGTTGCCCCACACCTCTATACAATAAGTCAAATATGGAATGACAAATGAATAATATAATGTCCGAAGTGTTGACAGTTCTAAAATGTTTTTTTACTTTGTTTAGAAGTCCAATACTTTTACATAGTTTTTGTTTTATGTGTTTTAAATGAGATTTCCAATTAAGTTTATTATCCAGAACAACTCCTAAAAATTTAACATCATTTACTCGTTCCACTAGATTGTCATCTATAGTCATTGTATTAGAATCAACTATTGTTTTGTTGCCAAAAACCCACAGAAGGTTGCTAAATTTCCTATACATTTAGCAAGATGATGTGTTGGTTTATTTTAGGATTGTTTACTCTTGTTAAAATTACCAACATTATTTTCACCTACAAGTCACTCAGAAATCCCTGCTGCATCTGCAGCTTATTGGGAACCATGAGAATGTGTATGGTGCCAAATCAAAACTGTTTTATAGGATTATATCAGTCTTAGAATGTGTAAAAACACATTTCTGTTGTATTTAGCTGAATCACATGCTGTTTTTAAACTAAAATGTAGCTTTTTGTATTACATTTTTATATTTCATTTTGGAGCTGTGAATGTCAATGTTAAATCACTACAGATAATTAACACCAAATGTCAGTCAACACCTCCAAGCAACATTTGCTTGAAGTAATAATAGCCACACAGGGAGTAACACATCTTACCGCAGTTCTCCTCATCACTGTTGTCACCACAGTCATCTTCACGATCACATTTAAAGGCCAGTGGGATGCAGGAACCTGAGGCCACGCAGCGAAACTGGTTGGATGGGTCACAGGTCGTAGTGGCTGGGAAAGGACAGAACAAAAAGAACTGTATTTCTATAGAAACAGCTGATTATTTCTGTTATGAAAACAACAACATGACTAATACTTACGACACTCTTGTTCATCACTCATGTCTCCACAGTCGTTGTCACTGTCGCACTTCCATATGCTGCTGATGCATCGGCCATTGGAGCACCGATACTGGTTTGGCAAACAGCTGTGGTCTGAAGTTGTAGTATATAATATGCAAACTGTTAATCATTCACACTCTGAGGTAAAAGCCTCATATCTGTATATTTTACAACCCAGCATCTTTCAGAAGCATTCTGCAGTTTGTGCTTAATCTCACCGGTCTTGACGCAGGTGTTGTTCTGGAGCTGGTAGCCCTGGGGACACTGGCACTGCAGCTCTCCATTGGGCATAGTTACAGTTGGTGCACCCTCTGGGCAAATGCAGGTGTGTCTGTGGCCGGGCTGAGGCAGACACAGCAGGCTGCATGGCTGGTCAGCACAAGCATTATGGCCTGGTGAGTAAGAAAACAAACACAGTTTATTTAATTTAATCCTGCGCCTACAATATTTCCCCTGTCTTTGCCAAAAAGTCTTGAATACAGCAAATTACTTAAAATATTGGACTGATTTGATTTTTACTTTCAAACTTTGTGAAGTGACTTCCCCCTCTGTTCCTCACCTCTGTTCTTCCCCTTATAGAAGATCTTGAGGTCCATAACTCCAGTTAGCCTGCCAACAATCAGTTCGTTGTTCTGAGAACCAACCTTTGGAGCTTTGAAGATTCCCATTTTGGACCAGTCGTCCCAGTACAGGTCATTCTGAACACAGCATCCGATGCAAAAGTGTAAAAAATTAAACAAATATAGCCTTTTTGTAATACAAGACTGAAGGACGGTATTAGGTTTAAAAAAAAATAAACATATGCATGTTCTTACCTTAAAGACAGCTATGGCGTATGGGTGGGGTAGTCCCTCCATGAGAACGCTCCTCTGCCCTCCAGTAAAGTCGGCCCTTTCAATGCGGTCGCTGTAGGCTTCAGTCCAATACAGCCAGTGGTCATCAGCTGTGATGCCATTGGGCCAGCGAACACCTTCTGACACGATGTGGGACACGTTGGTTCCATCCATGTAGCTTCGGTAAATCCCAGGTGCTCGGTCTCCCCAGTCAGTCCAGAACATCAGACTGTGTGGCATCAGTGGACATCCATGGAGAGGATACAAGATTAAATTAACAAGAATTTACACCAAATCCAGACTTGTGTACTTTTTTATTGTGATTATGAGCCAAGCATTTAGCTCAGACTATTCAAATGTTTAGTAAAAGACTGTTCAATGTAAAAATATATGAGTGACCACAAAAGGAGGAAGGACAAAGCCAGTACTGTGAATCAACCATAAATTCATTTTAAATAAGAGAAAAACAAAGTCAATATGAGACAAAATGAATCCTAACATGTGGCATCGAAAATAAAAGCAGACCTACATTTGCAGAAGTAGAACCAGCTCTTTGTTTTTGGCTGTGTTTTTAGAGATCATATTTAGAAAGTGTGGTCAGTTTGTCTGATCATCTCTTCTCCAAAGGCTGGTTGGAGTGTAGAGTCAGCATTATTGTATGTTTAATTTAAGGTAAAGTTAAAAAAAGCAAATGCAGAATTTCAGAACCACAAATATGTGAATGACACATACACTTTGTACTCATGCCCTCCAAGTCTGTATTGTTACTCTGTAAGAGCTTCGGATGATTCACAGAAAGGAAAAAAAAACATTCTTATATGTTATGGAACCACTCAACTGAGTATCTGCCTGGAAAAGGCATTTTTAGTTGCTCATGTGGATGCTCAAAGAGTAAACAGTAAACCTATTATGTATTATAATTTCTTGTTCTTGATTGGAAACGTCAACTTCTCAAATCAGCTTGAACTCTGTGTTGAATATAAGACAGGACAGTATGAGCATCCATCAGCAAAGATTATAGCAGGACAGCTCTGCTCATTCTGTAGATTCAGTCTTTCAGTCGCAAGCTGCATAGAAATTTCTTTAAATGGTCTTGGTTCCTGCTGTTCTTACCTCTCTCCAGACAGCAGAACCATAGCTCGCGGATGTTCTAGGATGGAAGAGTTGAGCAGAGTGTGACGCAGATCTCCATCAGGATTTGAAACCTTCAAAGGCAACAACAGGGACAAGGTTCAGTTAATATTTGCATGACTGAAATTAAAATATCTTACAGAACCGTTAAGCTATTGATGAATTCATATCTACAACATCACAAAGGCTCTAAAGACACTCATGAAAAGTCAGAGTATAACAGTAATGAAGGTGTGAAAACAAAACAAATATACTGTAGTAATATAACTAAGTAGTACTGTAACATGACAACCAAAGCTGTCCATGAAGAAAAGAACTGGGTAAAAATAGGCAATTGCAATTGCCTGTGGACTCTGATGTCTCAGCAGTGTAAAGGATACATTTAGAGCAATGGTATTTTGAGTGCCAAACATTTTCTCACAGAACACTGTCAATCACATATACAAACACATAGAAAATATCTTCTATACTTCAATCTTCTGTGCTCCAGCATCCACCCAGTATAGCAGTCTACTGATGGGGTCAAAAGTCAGAGCCTCCACATTCTGCAGGTCTTTCCTCACAACAACCTCCTGACCTGTGCTGCCATTCAGACACAGCCGCTGCAGGACAAAAGAAGATAAATGCAGGTTAATAAAAAGGTGTAAGTAGATATGGAATACATACAAGCTGAGGGACTATCAGTCATTTTGGAAAAAAGTGGGAGGGGTGAACAAACAATTTTGACATGAATAAATTTTGAGTCTTCGAGTCTCATCACCACAGTTAACATACACACACCGACCTGTATGGTGTCCAGTGAGATGTCGGCCCAGTACAGGCAGTTCCTGTCGTAATCAAAGTCCAGAGCCACAGCCTCCCTAAGGCCAGCTAGAGGCAGAGCCTGGTCGGTGCCCGTGGCCAGGTCGTAGCGATGGATAGAGTTTCTCACAGCATACAAGATGAACTCATTACTCTCTGCAAGAGCACAGGAGACAGTCTGAGTGAAAACAAAGACAACACTGGGACTACAAATGTGTATGTGATTCAGTTTGGGTAACGATATTAAGCTGCAGAGCAAAGGATCTGAAAAGGATTTTCATGGTCTTATTTTCATTTTCTCCCCTTTCTTCAATAAAACAAACAAAGAAAAAAATAATTGTAGATTGTAATGATTGTGACACAACAGATAAATACAAGTCACTGACATCAGTTAACGTCATCTCATTTCCAAATATGCAGTATCGCCCAATTTCTTCATTTCCGGGAATAATGAATAGATATTTCCACCAAATCCTAAGTTACATGAGTTTATTTTTACAAACTCAGGAAGCTAGTGTTAATGACTTCAGTCAACTTAAAAATGCACTGAGTGCCACAACCAACACACATAAATGGTAAATGGACTGGTTTTTATATAGTGCTTTTCTACTCTACTTTGATAACTCAAAGCACTTTACACAACATGCCTCATTTACCCATTCACACACATCCATACAAGCACTTATTTGTACAGCTACATAAGTGCTTTCTATCTAACATTCGCACACATTGCGAATGTCCAAGAGCATCGGAGGGCATCTTGGGGTTCAGTATCTTGCCCAAGGATAGTTTGGCATGCAGACTGGAGCAGCCAGGAATCAAACCACCAACATTCCAATTAGTAGTTGACCCCTGAGTGAGCATTCAGGTGCAGCAGTGGAAGAAGACAACTTGAAATTGTTATTTGTTTTTATTGATGCTAAACTTTTTATTTCCAATATAGCTGCATTGCAGTGTTTATGAAAAAATAAATGCATTCCACATGTTCGGCACCAACAATCCACACAAGCATTCCGGCGAGTAAAACTGGATGAAATCATAATTTGTTTGAAAATGCCACATGACACATTTAAGTTTGAAATTCCACATCAGTCACATATTCAAATTTTTATAAAAAAGCAGATTACCTCCGATAGGACAAGGCAACATCTCTCCATCCAGCCTGGCCTCCACATCGCCACCGCTGCAGCTGTCACCTGGTACCTTCCTATAGCTGCAGGACGAATGCAAAAGAGTGTTCGTTTGTCACACACTTGGAGGTGTCCCAACCAAAAAAGTGGAAAAAGGAAGCAACAAACCAAGAAGAATAAATGCAGGGGGGAATTCCTGGGAATTATCAGTTACTGTAAAGTGACAAAAATTATTACATGTGACCAAAGATGTAACGAACGAAACCAAAAGCTTTCAAAGCAACGGATGTTTCATGAGACAGTATGATGCTGTACTACAGATTCCTAAGAGTAGATTTAGATTCCTCTTTAGTACACATGTCAAACTCAAGCCCCGCTAGCGAGATAATTCAATATGGCCCGCTGGTAAATAGCACTCCCACCACTTATACTACAAATCTCACTATGCACTGCAACAGCTGCCATGCAGATCAAGACCTGTTCACTAACTCATTGTCCCACGTTGCCAATAAGACATTGATCAGCAGTCACCAGATAAAAACATCAGTCAGCACTTTTTACAGTGACATTTAAGCTAGCCTGACCCCCAAAAATGGCCACATGAAAAGTGGACCTTGAAAACAGATAGGAGGCCTGTTCGCTGACACCAGAGGTAAACCTGTCTCTTTTCCCCACCTGCGATGTGTGGGGAAGAGTGAAATTGTGGGGTGGATGCGGGAGAATATGCAGAAGGAGTCCTGCACAGGTGAGCTGACAGTGCATCACTGCATCACATACCAGGAAACACTGTGCAGTAAAGTCCTGAAAACAGAACCCGTCATAAGCACCGTAACACAGACAGTGAACTTTATAACTGGCAAAGGTTTAAATCACTGTCAGTGTTGGTCTTTTCTGGAGGAAATAGCTTCTGAATTTGGTGACGTGACTTATCACTCAGGTACGATGAGCTGTCTGAGGAAATTTGTCAGTTCATGGAAAGTAAGAAAGAAATGGAGTAAGAGACTTTTTGCTGATATCACATCAAAAAGAAATTTGCTAATTTTCATCAGCTTGAAATGTTCTCATTTTCCCTGGTGTTATTTTTGAGGAAAATATATTTTATTTAATGTGTTGAGGAAAAAGTTGCTGTTTTATGGCCATTCAAATTAATATTGCTGATTATTTATTATTATTTTAAGTTTTAGACTGTTCAATAATCCTGTTCAGCCTGCGACTTAGGCTGTTTTAAACTTTAACCCGTTCTGTGATTGAGTTTGACACCATTGCTCTAGTAGATAATTAAAACTAAAGAACAGGAAAAGTCTTCCTATTTAATAAAATCATGTTGTTGTGAATCTGTTATTCCTAAAAAATGTCATAAAAGCACGGTAGGCTGCATGTTACTGCATTTTAATGATAACAGCAGTTTACCCTTTGCTGCGGAGGTAGGTGGTCCCAACAGGACAAGGAACTGGAGGAGCGTAGAGATCGCCCAAGAACTCAGGGTCAGGGACACACACCTGAAGAGATAAGTCTTCACTCAACTTGAAGCCATAATCACTGAAAGGACGATAAGGACAACAAGGGAAAAAAAAGTTAGTTTTACAATTTTTTCACAGCACAGGACACTCAGTCTGATTTAATGTAAAGTGAAATGTAATAAGAGTCAGAAATCAGCCGAACCCTAGCCATAGTACTTAATTTGTGATATGACAGAGGTTCTGTTGATATTAAACCTAATGAATATAGAAAATACATGGCCAAAAACCATGGCACCAATTTTCTCCACTGCATTTTCAGATTTCCCATTTTCCCCGTGCCTTGTTGTTGCTCGCCCTGTACCACCCCCACTGGAAAAACCCATATTTTATATATATATATATATATATATATATATATATATATATATATATATATATATATATATGAAAGGTATTCTTACTTTCTCTTTTCATTATTCTTGTTATTACATGGGTTCCCCAAGTTAAATGTTATAAGTTTTGAAATGCACATTGAATGAAATTTAACCCCAGTATCATATTATCAAACAAAGTATTAAAGACATCAATAAAAAGCAGCGGCTATCATGTCACCAAGAACTGTTCACCTATCATGCATTAATTCTCTGACAATTCAATGCCTTTTTCAGGACTTCCTGAAGTCAATTCCTGGCAATATAGTTATCAATCATTAAACATGACCGGGATGTGGATAAACAGTAGAAAATTGATTGATAAAAGATTTATCTAATAATTGAATTATTCTTATATGAGACTTCTGAAACAAAAGGCCTGGAGATTTTCTGGACTTTACAAGGGTGGTTCCCTGGTTCCCTCACCACTCATAGTCCTGGCGTGTGCAGGAGCAGTTAGAGATGGTGACTGGCCGGTCAAAATCCTCTCCGTTAAAACACGTAGCATGAGGAGCTCGCCTTTTAAATGTTATCTCTCTGCCCAACAGACACTCGTTACCATGCTCATCAGATGGGGACCAGTACTTGTAGTCCTTCTCAGAACAAGGTACCCCTGGAAAAAACCAAAGAAAGAAAAAGTATAGATATGGATCACACAAATGCTTATAAATATTCTGTGTGGTCCATTTATCAAGTCAATCTTTCAAGACAGATTTATAGCTGTACACTTCTATTGTTTTGCTAGCATCATGGTTCCCATATGTTGCTAAGTATTTAACAAAGTAAATAAACATATACATTCCAACTCCTTTGTCTAGTTTACAAAGCTTTTCATGTATTTATATATTTCACTATATTTTATATCAATTATGTTTTTACTTGTAGAAGTAAAGTATCAGTAAGAAGTTTGGACACAGCTTCTCATTCAGTGTTTTTATTTTTTTTTCCTACATTGTAAATTAATACTGAAGTCATCCAGACTATTTTTTAGATTTGATTCAACTCATTGTCATTGTGCACACAAAGCACACAACGGAGTCATGTAGTAAAAGTGTTAAACAAACCAAAATATGTTTTAGATTTTAGATTTCAAAGTCGGCAACTTTTGCTTTGATTCCAGCTTTGCACACTCTTGGCATTCTCTCAGTCAGCTTCATGAGGTAATCACCTGAAATGGTTTTTGCAACAGTCTTGAAGGAGTTCCCAAAGGTGCTGAGCACTTGTTGGCTGCTTTTGCATTTACTCTGCGGTCCAGCTCATCCCAGACCATCTTAATTGGGTTTGGATCAGGTGGTTGTGGCAGCCAGGTCATCTAACGCAACACTCTCATCCTCTTTCTTGGTCAAATAGCCCTTACATAGCCCACACCAGATGGGATGGCATGTCACTGCAGAATGCTGTGGTAGCCACGCTGGTCAAGTGTGCCTTGGATTTTTGAATAAATCATATCATAAATCACTAACAGTGTCACCAGCAAAGCACCCCCATACCAACACACTTCCTCCTCCATACTTCACGGTGGGAACTGCACATGTAGGAACCATCAGCTCACCTTACAAAGACATTGCATTTGGAAGCAAAATCTCAAATTTAGACTCATCAGACCAAAGGACAGATTGCCACTGGTCTAATGCCCATTCCTTGTGTTCCTTGACCCAAGCCATTCTCTTCCTCTTGTTCTTCCTTAGAAGTGGCTTCTTTGCAGTACTTCGACTATAAACTCCAGATTCATGCAGTCTTCTCTGAACAGTTGATGTTGAGATGTATGTGCTACTTGAACACTGTGAAGCATTTAGGTGGGGTCTTATCCTGGGTACAGTTAACTTGAGGTTTCTGAGGCTTCTCCTCTGCAACAGAGGTAACTCTTGGTCTTCCTTTCCTGGGGAGGTCCTGAGGAGAGCCAGTTTCATAGTAATGTTTGACAGTCTTGTGACTTGTGAGTTGAGTATACTTTCAAAGTTCTTGAAATTTAGTGGATTGATTGACCTTCATTTCTTAATGATGGACTGTTGTTTTTCTTTACATAGTTGAGTAGTTCTTGCCGTAATATGGAACATTAGTGAAATACAGGTATTCACTGTATACTCGTATTTCACTGTATACCAACTCTACCGCTTCACAACACAACAGATGGTCTCAAACATATTCAAGAAAGCAAGACATTCAAAAAAAGTTAACTCTTGAAAAGGCACAGCTGTTAACTGAAAGCCATTCCAGGTGACTGCCTCATGAAGCTGACTGAGAAAATGCCAAGATGTGTAAAGATGTCATCTAAGCAAGAGATGCCTATGTTGAAGAATCTAAATACAAAATATATTCTGGTTTATTTAAGAGTTTCTTGTTTACTAAATAATTCCAATATATTTGTCCATAGTTTGGATGACATTAGTATTAACCCTCTGGAGTGGACGGAGTGGACGGAGGTGCGGGCGGGTCCAAATGGCATCGCCGAGATAGAATAGAATGCCTTTTATTGTCATTATACAGGATGTACAATGAGATAGGAGCATTGTGACTCTGCCATGCTGATCTGTTTCAATTTGAGTTGAAAGCACAGACTTCAAACTACATACCAGTTTTTAAATTGTGTTGACAGGCCAAGTAAAATCAGAGTTATGACCAATAATTTACACCATGCTTTTCCCTGTATATTGTCATCAAGCTTTCAACAGTGGAAAGGAAAATCTTCCTTTTAACAGGAAGAAAACTCCACCAGAACCAGGCTCAGGGAGGGGCGGACGTCTGCCGCGACCAGTTGGGTGTGAGGAGAGAGAGACAGGACATACATGCTGTGGAAGAGAGCCAGAGATTAATGATAACTAATGATTAAATGCAGGGTGGTGTATCAACACAGAGAGTAAAAAAAGGTGAGTGCAGAAGAAATGCTCAGTGCATCATGGGATGCCCCCAGTAGCCTAGGCCTATTGCAGCATAACTGAGAGAGGGTTCAAGGTCACCTGATCCAGTCCTAACTGTGAGCTTTATCAAAAAAGTTTTAAGCCTAAGCTTAAAAATAGACCTGGTGTCTGTCTACCCTAAGAACCACAGGTTAGCTGGCAGTCTGACAGTGAAGTACTCTGTTGGGGTGATATGGGACTATGAGGTCTTTAAGCTAAGATGGGGCCTGATTATTCAAGACCTTGTATGTGAGGAGAAGGATTTTAAAGCAACATCTGATTAAAACTTGATTTAAAAAAAAAACAGTATTTGCTAAGAGCTCTACTCTCCTATTTCTCAATCTTGGACCTACCCAGAACGTCAGAGGTGTTGACCTGCAAGATGAGCCAGCTGTGCCTCTGCTCTGCGTAAGAACCAAAAATAGTGAAGATGGTGCTCTTCTCTCCAGGCTCTGTCAGCAGCTGGTAAACATACACGTCCTTTTCTGAGAACTTAAAGTCGGTCCACGTCTCGCCCTCATTGGTGCTGAACCTGACAGGGGTGTGGCATAATTATCCAATATTATATCTTTTGTTATTATATCTATATCTTCTAAGAGTTTCTTTTTTTTTTTTTTTTTAGCTGTTCTTGATGTACTGTCGACTAAACATACTGAGTAATTTTTGATAACAAGAGTTACCAAATTTTCAGCTCATCGGCTGTATGCCCACTCATTCACTGAGTGAGCAACGGCAAGAGGGACAAGAAATAATCAGAAGAAAGAAAAAGAACACAAGTTAATTATGGCAAAAATTGGGAGTACAACAGACACTAAAGGTGTGGCTTAACCCAGTTATAGTGACATTTGTATGTATGAAGGTAAAACCAATTTACAGAGTTATCAGGGTAAGGACAGTAAATGGACTGCTTCTTATACAGTGCTTTTCTACTCTACTATACAAGATACCTCAATCATCCATTCACACAGGCACTTCCTTCTACAGCTAAGTGTTTTCTATCTAACATTCACACACATTCATACAGTTGCATCAGAGTGCAACTTGGGATTCAGTCTCTTGCCCAAGGATACTTTGGCACGCAGACTAGAGTAGCCAGGAATCAAACCACCAACCTTCCAATTAGTAGGTGACCTGCTCTACCTCCTGAGCTACAGGAGCTACTTTAATGAATAAAAACTGGCTGCAAGGTAGTTGGCATTATATGAAACACCGCTGTTGGCACAGAGGTGTTTAATATAATTCTGTTCATTGATGGAAGGAGTATTTGGTTTCTAACTCCAACAGGCAGCTTCCCATTCACAGTCTGCTCCTGCTGACTAATGAGCACAATCACATGGTAGGTGCCGTTTATGTGCTTTACTTGCTAGATTTCTTAAAGCTGTTTGGGGATTTCCAATGGAAATCTTCCAGTCACAAATTAGCCTATCTAGGATTGAAGCTCCTGAGCTCCAATCTGCTTAATTTCCTCTCTTAGAAGACTATTAAAAGCATTTGGACTTACTTCAGTTGTGTAGTGGGGCCTCCTTGTGTGATAGCCATAAGGATACCACCATGGTCACCCCAGGTGTAGAAATGAGGCCCTGCCAATGCCTAGATTACAACAAGTACTGTCAGTGAGCACTCAGAACATATTGTGCTTAACAGTTTAGAACAAATCTGGAAGTGCTAGTCTAGAGGCATCAATGGCCTTGTGATGCTTTGTATAAAAAAAATTTAAAAAAAAGGTAGAGCTTAAAAATCCCAAAAGGCTACACAATGAGCAAAACATTCAGGCATTATAGTGGCTCAATAATGTCATTCAGGCATTATAATGATGGCTAAAAAAAGCCTCCATTATTTTAATAAAGGCATCTCCAACTAGCATTGGTATTTCTGAAGAAGAAAAACTATGTACTTCTGAAGAACAGACTTTTACTTTTTGCCTTGCAAATTTAATTTTAAATGGACAAAACCTTCTTTAAAGACTTTTCTCCGCATCAATCTATATCCAAATAAGCTCTAATAATAATTTTAGAAATTTTGCACATTTACAATAATTGAAAAAGTGATGTTATTTTGAGTAAAGTGTTCTTTTTATGACCTAAAACATTACACTACAACAAGTATTAAGCAGGAAAAACACTCATGTATTCATATCAAAGACTTCCAATGAATGTGATTCACCGCACATATGAGGACCCTGAATACAGTGATCTATCTCCTGTTAGATTGTTACTTTACTCAGTAAACAATGCTTAGTTTGAAACAATCCAATTACCTCAAAATTACTTCATTTAAATCCAGGACAAAACAACCCCCCACCAAGTTGCTACTGAAAATGAAGCTGATAACAGCAAAACTAAGGAATGCACAACATGAGTCTTTGAACACACTAATGAAGCAATAATTACTAATCTATGTATTTTGAAAACTAAATGTAGTAAATTAATACTGACGTGCCTTTGTGAGACATGGGCAAGAGAAGGTCAGTCCTTCTAGAAAGCTAAATAAAGATCCAAAAAGCTTGACAATGTCTACAGCCACTGGACTTGAATGAACCACAGTATGTTGACATTTTATTTGACAGACAGTTTTACAAGCCAGCCTTTCCTAGTCATCTGTATTGAATTTTGTACTGACCTCTCTCCACTGGGCTCCAGCGCTGCTGGATACATACACATTGGGTTTGTTGGCCAAGTTCCTGCCAACAGATCCTGCAATCAGAAAACAAAAAAGGCCTTTAACACACACTAAAGGGGTTTTCCCTGAGTATTACAGACTTGATGTGACCACTGCTTTTGCTTCCACATATGGAAAGTATGTAACTCAAGAGCTCAAACAGAGCATTCTGCATCTTTTCATGCATGTGGCCTTACTATGTGCTGAGAAATGCATTCCTCTGAGCTCATCAGCAATGATCTGCTTAGGACATTCAGTAAAACACATCATGAGAAAAAAATAATAATAAAAACACAAGATTCATATATTTTCCCTTATTCACTGTATGTAATCTCAAAAATGATGAACACATCCACCCAATACAGAATCCAATAGAGTGAAACATTTCAGTGGAGAAGTAAAGAATGGTGACCTGCTGGCAGTGACAGATGAACTCAAGAAATCACCAAAGTTAAGGATTCTTCTACCAGATTCAGTGTTATACCCTACAATGTTGAGTGTAGTGCCTGAATCATCCACCAAGGAACCATTTGATTGATCCGAATTTATTGTGTAATGGGACAAGTCCAAGTCCAAATATCCAGCATTTTTCAGTAACTGAAGACAAAACTGAATGCAGAAAGACCCACAAACAAGCAGCAACTGAAGGTGGCTGCAGTAAAGGTCTAGCAGACCACCTCAAGGGAAGGGAAACACAACATTTGCTGATGTCCATGGATTCTATAGTTCAAGCAGTTATTGACTGTATTATATGTAAATAGTCTTAATATTTAAATTTATGTTAATTTGTCCCATTAATTTTGAACCTCTAAAAATGGGGAGTGATTGTTTCATTTACTGTGGTGATTTACAGAGGCAAAAATACAAAAACTGTGTCTCTGTCCCAGACATTATGGAGATTACTGTATGATACAGGCAAGCACAGTCTCTGTGAGTGTGCGTGTACAACAGAGTTCTATTATCTTCTCCATTTGAAGGCACATACTGGTGTTTTTGAACTGCAACTGCCAATAACAACGTGTTCTTCCAAAATTCACTCTTTAAACTTGTAGAATCTCGTGCCCATAATTCAGTGTGAGTCTGTGTTTCTGCCAGGAATTGATTTCTGGATGAGTGAGGAAGCATTACCTTCAAAAATTAGAGGACCACAAGGGTAATTTTAAAGAGAAATACAAAACTTTCTCAAATTTATTTAAATTCAAACTTACCTATTCATGCAGAATGTCTCTTAGAATAATTTCTGAGGAAATCAATCAATGTCATATGATTTTACTGTACTGATAGTCCTGTGTTTTCCTATTTTTTTGTGTGTTCTGATGATCATATGCTTTACCTTGTTAGTCATATGCTTTTTGTCCATGTTCTTATGCTTTATGTTAATGCTCTCATTTTATCTCAGTGTTCTTTTGGTTTCTCTCAATCTTTTTATGGTTTGTATTAATGTTATTGTGTCTTATCTTAATTCTATCATGTTTTATCTAAAGTTTTTATAGTTTATCTCACTTTCCTTTGTTTCTTATTGACATTCTTGTGTTTTATACTCATGTTATTTGGGTTTCTCTGGTTTTCATTTTGTGATGTTCTTATATGTTTTGTTGATGTCCTTGTGTTTTATCTTGTGCTTCAATTATCTTACTGTTTACCTCAATAGCCTTATGCTTTTTGTAGATGTTCTTAGGTTTATATAAATATGCTCATGGGTTATCTCAGTGTTTCTATGCTTTGTCTCAGTGTTATTTTGTTTCATCTTGACAGTCCTTTGCTTTATATTGATGGTATGGTGAGTATAAGAAAGCACAGAATGAGCATGGGACTTTCACACTAGACTATCAAAACAAACCACAAGGTAAAACACAAAAAGATTCGGAAAGTGTGTTTATATGCTTTAAACTGATAAAGTATGGGACCTTTTCTGTTTAACCTTGTAGTTTGTTTTAATTTTCTAATGTTTTTAAATTAATGCTCTCATGCTATCTTATGGTTTGTCAATTTTTTTTCTATCATTAAAAAAAATTTTCACAGACCAACAAATAGTGATAAACTGCAAGTATAATAACAGACCGTAATATGCACTGATTGAGTCCAACAATAAAACAGGTGACATTTTAATGTAAATAACGTTAATCATTTTGTTATAATCCAGTATTTGATGGGAAACTTGTGATCCTCTTATTCAACTGGATAATACCTCTCCCAGCAGGACAATGCGCTCCACCACACTGAGAAACTAGAACACTGGAACATGCACTGGAATCCAGACACAATCCACAGGACCCAAAGGATCTGCTGCCAGGACACCCTCAAAGGTCCTGTCTCAAGGGCATGGGCTAGGACAGTGGTCCCCAACCTTTTTTGAGCCTGGTTTAGTGTTATAAAATATTTACATGGACCGGCCTTTAATGTGTGGTGGATAATACGTCAAAATAGATGATCAAAAGTGTGATATGTAGTTCAATAATACTTGAATCCACTGTGTACTCATATGCAACTCTATTGGAAGCATCCTCCTAACCTCGCACCACAGCATGAATGACATCCTCTCTCTCCGCAACCCTCTCTGGTCGCCATGGTAATGTTTAAACACACTTTCAAAATAAGATACACTGCAAAAACAAATATAGTAGAAATCGTCTCAGTCGGATTCAAACAGTCCATGGAATTTCATCCGACTTGTAAAAAATCCATCTTAAGACAGATAAAATTTCGTTGCAATTGCTTCTGCTTCATCTCTGAATTTGTTTCTGCAAATTTTATAATCACATATTTTTGCTCGTAAGTGCAAGTTTACAGCTTATGCTGGCCTACTGCATTTGCCATAAAGTGATCTCCAGGCACTGTTAGTGTGTGTAGTTGTGCATGAACGAGCCAATGCAAGTGAGCGGGTGGGAGCTGAGGAGGGCTTTAGCGCTAAACTCATCCGGCTTATATGATCACATTTAATTGGAAATGTATTACAATGGGACCAGATTTTTCACCCGAGGCAGGCAAAAATACGACTGATTTAGGTGATGATCTTATTGGAATTAACGTTAGGAAAAATCGGGACCTGCAGAAGCCATCCAACTAGAGCGAAAATCCAATTTGTGCGACTTCGACTGAGGCAATTTTTACTGTATAAAGCGCATGAAAAATACAACTCACCATAACGCTTAATCAGTGTGAGCCCTGAGCTTGTTTCTCTGCAACTCATTTTTGCTACCTTGTGTAGCTGATACTTACTTGTGTAAGTATCAGCCGGCACACACCAATACAAGCTTTGATTTCACATGGAGAGTGGCTGCAGAGCCGCGGTGTCGAGTGCCGGAGAGTGTCAGCTTGATGGCTGGGTCCGCCTGGATCTGCTAACCCCAGTTAAATACAAATGGACTAGTTCTTATATAGTTCTTATATAGCACTTTTCTACTCTTGTTGAGCACTCAAATATTTAAACGAGCGTTATGTAAGTCAACCAACCGATTTCATTAAACAGGCATGAAGCTTCTGGGTTTAATTTTAGCGGCGACGTATCATGTGACTAGAAGCATCTTGACACGTCAAGAGGAAGTCATAGCGAGAGAATTCGCTCATTTTTCAAAATAAAATATAGTTTATACTCAGATAATAAGTAAAACAGAAATAATGTAAGTAATTTATTCTTTAAGTGCGGCCCGGTATCAACTGACCCACAGACCGTTACCGGTCCGCGGCCCGGGGGTTGGGGACCTCTAGGTTAGGAGACCTACCAAATGTTACTGAGATTGTTTTAATGTTGGTGCTTATCAACGTACATATAAATCAAGGACACTTAATAATTTTTAAATAGTAATTTCAGTTGCATGGGAATGAATTGTGGTGGTTGTGCATGTAAACAGTGTGTTTATATATATTCATCCCTGTATTCATGAGTGTGTTTGACCCAGAAAGTGTCCACTGGGTGCTGCAGCAGTAATTAGCCCACATTTCCCACAGGATGCAATCACATTTTGTGTGTTTTGAGCAACACAGGAAGTGGACACATACTAAGAGAACTAGAATGGCATCTCAAACACCTCAGAGGTCAAGAGAAAGTTGCTAAAGAAAAACAAGACATTCTCCAACAGATGGCACCGAATCTTCATCTATCTTTACTAAAATACATTATTCTCCTACTATTTCCATCTGTCAACTGAGTGTAAGACAAAAGTGTTACTCCAACCATAAAAATCTGTCAGTATTTGACTCCACTGCATGTAATGTATCTCCTACAATAGAAGGTATCTTTAGGTCTTTATGCAGCTGAACATATCCTTATGTGCAGCTGCTTTCAGTACTAGACTTTTTCTCTCCGATTGATCTGTCTGAGTTAACTTCAATAGTTACTTCCTCTAAACTGTCAGCATGTCAACATGGGGTGGCTGTAGCTCAGTAGGTAGAGCAGGTCACCTACTGATCGGAAGGTCAGTGGTTCGATTCCTGGCTACATGTATCCCTGGGCAAGATACTTAACCCCAAGTTGCTCTCAGACGCAACTGTCGGAGTATGAATGCGTGTGAATGTTAGATAATTAAAGCACTTAGCTTAATTAATCATGGAAGTGCTTGTATGCATGGGTAAATGTAAACATGTTGTGTAAGCGCTTTGAGTGCTCATACTGAGTAAAAAAGTGCTATATAAGAACTAGTCTATTAGACCCATTCCTACAAGACTACTCAAAGAAGTCCTACCATTAATTAATGCTTCAAACTTAAATATGATCAATCTGTCTTTATTGGTTGGCTATTTACCACAGGCTTTTAGGTGACAGTAATTAAACCATTACTTAAAAAGCCATCACTTGACCCAGCTGTCTTAGCTAATTATAGGCCAATCTCCAACCTTCCTTTTCTCTCAAAAATTCTTGAAAGAGTAGTTGTAAAACAGCTAACTGATCATCTGCAGAGGAACAGTTAATTTGAAGAGTTTCAGAATTCATCACAGTACAGAAACAGCGTTATTGAAGGTTATGAATGATCTTCTTACAGCCTCTGACAGTGGACTCGTCTCTGTTCTTGTCCTGTTAGACCTCAGTGCAGCTTTCGATACTGTTGACTATAACATTTTATTACAGAGATTAGAGCATACTATAGGTATTAAAAGTACTGCGCTGCAGTGGTTTGAATCACATTTATCTAATAGACTCCAATTTGTTCATGTAAATGTCTTCTTCACACACTAAGGTTAATTAAGGAGTTCCACAGGGTTCTGTGCTAGGACCAATTCTATTCACACTACTGATCATTGTCTCAGAGTGATGTTGAAAAGTTAATTCATGCGTTTATTACTTCTCGGCTCAACCTCCTACAAAATGGCAAAAATTCTTATTTTATAATAATTCTTATTCTTATTGTATTTCCTTACTATCAGGCTGTCCTAAAAGCCACCTGAAAAGCCTTCAGCTGATCCAGAATGCTGCAGCTAGAGTACTGACAGGGACTAGAAAGAGAGAGCAGATTTCTCCCATATTGGCTTCTCTTCATTGACTCCCTGTTAATTCCAGAATTGAATTTAAAATTCTTCTTCTCACATACAAGGTCTTGAATAAAATCTAACCTTAAAGACCTCATAGTACCATATCACCCCAGTAGAGCCCTTTGCTCTCAGACTGCTGGCTTAATTGTGGTTCCTAGAATACTTAAAAGTAGAATGGGAGGCAGAGCCTTCAGCTTTCAGGCCCCTCTTCCTTGGAACCAGCTCCCAGCTTGGATTTGGATCCAGACACCCTCTCTACTTTAAGATTAGGCTTAAAACTTTCCTTTTTGATCAAGCTCATAGTTAGGGCTGGATCAGGTGACCTTGAACCCGCTCTTAGTTATGCTGCTATAGGCCTAGGCTGCTGGGGGGGTTCCCATGATGTACTGAGTATTTCTTTTCATTCACATCTTTTCACTCTGTTTATACAATACTCCATATTTGATCATCAGTTATTATTAATCTCTGTCTCTCTTCCACAGTGCGTCTTTTGTCCTGCCTCTCTCCCCTCACACCTAACCAGATGACTGCCCCTCCCTGAGCCTGGTTCTATCGGAGGTTTCTTCCTGTTAAATGGGAGTTCATCCTTCCCACCGTTGCCAAGTGCTTGCTCATAGTGGGTCGTTTTGATTGTTGGGTTTTCTCTGTAATTATTGTATGGTCTTTACCATACAATATAGTGTGCTTTGAGGTGACTATCGTGATTAAAAAGACAAAAAAAAGACAAAAATGGTCAAATGAGTTGGGGGAATGGAATCTATTCATATTGAGGAACCATGACATTTTTTTTGTAATGTTTCAGACAATGAAAGAAAAAACTCTTAATCTGTGTTTCCTTTGTGCATTTTCCCACCTGTGGCCATAATAAGTCCAGGTGCAGAATCCTTGGATAAAATAGGTATCCTCCTCAGCTGGATGTTGAACAGCTGGCTCCAGCGCTGAGCCAGGTGGAGAGAGCAACCTTTACTGAGCTAAGAGGGTAAAGCAGAGGAGAGAAAAGTCAGATGATGCTTCGTTGGTTGTTTCACTGCACTCCTGTCTAACCTACTGTAGCCTAACTTTCCTGCAGTCAACATCATTATTTGATTTTTGGGGATCAAATCTTATCCTGAGCCCTGCTTGTGGCTAAAGTTAGCTAACACTAGTGTGCCTATAAACATGCAAGAAAAAAGAGCAATTAAAATGGCAGACTACAGGAATCACCTGAAATTTAGCCTCAGATGCAGACAGAGCAGGATTACTCCTTAGTCTACAAATGAGATCATCTATTAATGGCCTCTGAGCTACTAAAATCCTCCAGAAGGCACAGAATCAGCTGCTAAATGACTAACTGAGACAAACTAATTTTACCATTGATGTGCTAAAATCAAAAGAGAAGTAGATTTGAGAAAGACTTGGATTGAAAATTCTTCAAAAGGTGATTGAATTGACAGAGAAGGCTTGTCTAATGCAGTACAAAAAGTATAAGACCAGGCAGCAGAAAAAGTCTGATCTACTCGCTTTGGGCCAAAAAACATCAGCATACTATGGAGAGTGTCCTCAATAGCCAGCAGAGAGACAGATGCCAGACACTCACCAAGGATGTGGACAAGTGTTTGAAGAATTTGTCTGACAGACAACTCACTCAAACAGACAAAGACATACTTGTGTAACGATTTAACTTTGCTGTCATGCCGAGACAAATCCCACTACTGGAACCTATCACAGCCGCAGTTCACCAATGCTGAACATCAAGTATTAAGCAGAAAGCTTGTTGGTAGGCAGCTCCAAACACCATGTTCAGAACACTCGGTATATATATATATATATATACCCCGAATGTACTCCAATGAGCAACTTGGGCTTCAGTATCTTGTCCAAGGATACTTTGGCATGCAGACTGGAGCAGCCAGGGATTGAACTACCAACCTTCTGATTAGCAAATGACCTGCTCTACCTCCTGAGTTACAGCCACTCCATGCTCCAGAATGCTCTAGCAAACCAGGTGAGAAGGAGAACAATCGCCTAAACACAAATCTTTGGTGGTCTCTTATGTGTCAAGAGTATCAGAACAGCTGAAATGCATTTTCTCAAAACTCAGTGTCTCTATGGCTTTCAAACCTCAAAACACGCTATGCCAAAAATCCACCCCAAGAATATGGGACAGAGTGTATGTGGTTAAGTGCCAAACTAAACTGGGTGGGTGTGCTTGGGAAAAGAAAGACTTTGAGCACATCAGTTTAAGTGCAGCTAGCCACCAATGAAGAACCACTTACTAAGCAGTAACTCAATAGTCAATGAGTGAAAGAGAACAGTCTTTCCTTTTTCTTTTTTTTTTAAACATAAAATTTATTGCTGCAGTCAGTGGCAGCGCATGTTTTTTAAACCCAGTTTCACAGAAGTGTTAAATCTGTGATAATGTAACTTCAGTATATTGTTTATGCATGTACTTCTCATCTTGATGTGTTAGTCACCGACTACACTTCAGAAAGTATGAAGAGCTCATATAACCAGCACAGAACTGGCAGACAAGTGTCCCCAATACAAAGGCCAATCTTCATACCATATACATACTGTACAGATCCAGCCACTTAAAATGACTGCTCCCAGCCGGCTGACAACCAGTTGTAAGCCGCTAGGAGTCCCCCCTCCATCTCCTGGGGAGACTGGGGACTACTTTGTGCTATAAACACACCCTTTTGAGTCAATTGCAGTGTCACCAAGAGATGGCGCTTTCTTCACAAAACCTTTTACTTGTATAGTTTCATATTGTTTTGAAAGGTTTGATGCATAAATATTTTCTCCTGCTGAAATATAAAAAAGTAATCAAAGTTATGCTTTGAAAATGTAAAAAAAAACCTTTACCGTCAGTTTGACCATTCAGACATTTTGCATTTACATTTACATTTTGCAACAGTGAGCGTCTACAGCTGTCTGTAAAACGTAGCGGAGGTTCGGTCATGGTTTGGGGCTGCATTTCAGCCAGTGGTACTGGAGAACTTTTCAAAATTCATTTATCAGCAAAGAAAAGTCCCATACAGGCTGCCAATGTAGTAAAAGCATACCTGGGTAGAAAAACACCATGGAACATGATCAGTTATGGACTGGCCTCCCAGAGCCCAGACTTTAACATTACAGAAGCAGTGTGGGATCATCCTGACAGTGAATGGAACAAAATGCAGAAACATCCAAAAAAGAACTTTGAAGCCTGGAGATTATTCGTGAAGACTTCCTCAATTCTGTAAATTTAAGGTTTTCCAACATGATATTTAATTTTTGTTGGTTTATTTTTTGCTGTTGAAACAAACAATTTCTCCTAAGTAGAGTCCATGCTCTACTTACCAAGAATGGTCTGAGTGTTGGAGTTTTCATGAATGCAGCCTGGAAACAGTTTTCTGATGGAGCTGACCCAAATAAACTAAACAGGCATATTCAAACTTATCAGATCATTCCATCACGTGGAAATGATGTCTGCATATTTTGAAGTTGCACTTAAATTCAACATGGTGTAACAACATTTACAGATGTCTTAACACAAATTAATATACTCTGGGTTGCATACTTTTAAAAAACAGATTTTAATAATGTATTCACTACAGACATGCAGAAATGGGGGTGGCGGGGTGCTTCTTGTCTGCAGGATCTGTCACTGTGATGCAAATGATGCGTGACAGCTCAACAAGCACTACAATGAGAAAAGAAAAATCTCTAATTTTAACATCGTAATACAGTGGCAGAAGGGCAGAGTGATATCTGACCTTCTGTGTGTTTGTGTGGTGGTGGTGGTGGTGGTTGGGGGGGGGGGGGGGGGGGGGGGGGGGGGGGGGTTCTTAAAGTTCTTGTGCTCGGCCCCACAAATCTTAGGAACATGGTGTCAAACCAGATACTTACTCTGGATGGCATTACTTTGGCCTCCAGTAACACTGTGATAAATCTTGGAGTCATTTTTGACCAGGATATGTCCTTCAATGCACATATTAAACAAATATGTAGGACCGCTTTTTTGCATTTGAGCAATATTTCTAAAATTAGAAACATCCTTTCTCAGAGTGATGCTGAAAAGCTAATTCATGCATTTATTACTTCTAGGCTGGATTATTGCAATTCATTATTATCAGGCTGTCCTGAAAGCTCCCTGAAAAGCCTTCAGCTGATCCAAAATGCTGCAGCTAGAGTACTGACAGGGACTAGAAAGAGAGAGCAGATTTCTCCCATATTGGCTTCTCTTCACTGGCTCCCTGTTAAATGTAGAATTGAATTTAAAATCCTCCTTTTCACATACAAGGTAAAAAAAACAGAAACCATCTTATCTCAAAGACCTCATAGTCCCGTATCACCCCAACAGAGCACTTCGCTGTCAGACTGCTGGCTTACTTGTGGTTCCTAGGATACTTAAGAGTAGAATGGAAGGGCACCTGGGTGGCTTAGTGGTGAAGCCGGCGACCACGTACATATGCCGTGGGTGGCGCAGGTTCGCATCCTGGCCTATCGCCAATTTGCCCGTGTGTCTTCCCTGTATCTTTCCCCCATTTCCTGTCTCTCTCCACTGCTAACAAAAGCCACTGTGGCAAAAAAAAAAAGACTAGAATGGGAGGCAGAGCCTTCAGCTTTCAGGCCCCTTTTCTGTGGAACCAGCTCCCAAATCCAGATTGGAAACTTTCCTTTATAATAAAGCTTATAGTTATGTCTGGATCAGGTGACCTTGAACCAACCCTTAGTTATGCTGCTATAGGCCTAGGCTGCTGGGCAGTTCCCATAATGCACTGTTTCTTCTTATTCACCTCTTTTTAACTCTGTTTATACTCCACTCTGCATTTAATCATTAGTTATTATTAATCTCTGGCTCTCTTCCACAGCGTGTCTTTTGTCCTGTCTCTCCCCTCAGCCCCAACCGGTCACAGCAGATGACTGCCCCTCCCTGAGCCTGGTTCTGGTGGAGGTTTCTTCCTACTAAAAGGAAGTTTTTTCTTCCCAGTGTCACCAAATGCTTGCTCACAGGGGGTCATTTTGACTGTTGGGTTTTCTGTGTAATTATTGTAGGGTCTTTACCTTACAATACAAAGCGCCTTGAGGAGACTGTTGTGATTTGGCACTATATAGATAAAATTGAATTAAATTGAATGGATGGATACTTTAGAAGATATTTTAGAATCCAAACAATGGAGGTATACATTATACAAATTATACTAACAATACAGACTAACAAACTATACTAACTATACAAACTATACTATTATGCAAACTATACTAAACTGTACAGGTGCTTCGTGCTCTGAAAACAATGAAACAATGAAAACAAAACAAAACCCAGAACACGGGGATATGAATGAGTCCAGTAGTGCATATACAGATGGATAGTCATTAGTGCAGTGGCAGATGTGCAAACAATGCAGTGCAGTAATATACAGTAGTAAAGTGATAGAGTGCCAAATATCAACATATGTAATGATGACTGTATGTTAACATCCCCCAAGTGTAGCATTAAAAAGTCTGACGGCTCTTGGAACAAATGATTTCTTGAATCTGTCAGTTAAGCAGTTCTGCTCCTGTGTTTCATTATACTGGTGTGTAATGGGTGACTGTCATTGTCCATGATAGACAGTAGTTTGTCCAATGTCCTTCTCTCTGCCACTGTAGTCAGAGAGTCCAGCTCCACTCCAACCACTGACCAAGCCCATCTGACAGAGTGCGCTCCCCTACCTTGTCTGCAAAGGTAGATTTTGCCCTTAAAATTACTGTAGCACTTTACCAGAGATGTGCATTATTAATTTATTTTATCCAAGGGTGTGGAAACTTTTTCTTTTTTGGAGTGTCGCTTTTAGAGTGTGCAATTTATATTTAAAAAAATAACACAAAGTGGTTTGTGGCAGGCAAATTATTTGTAAAACTGGTGCTAGGACATCTATGTAACCCTTTGTATTATATTTTAATATGCTTATTTATTTATCGCCAGTCTTAAGAAAGCCAGGATTGGTATCAGGAGTTTCCTGCATCTTAAGCCATTGTCATGACATGCGAAAAAAGCAGACTGAACACTAATGTTTGTAGATTACAGCTCAGCATTCAACACCATAGTTCCCTCCAGGCTGGTCTCTAAGCTGCTGGACCTGGGCCTGGGCCCATCCCTGTGCAGGTGGGTTCACAGCTTCCTGACCAGCAGACCACAGGTGGTACAAGTGGGTCACCTCACCTCATCCTCCCTCACCCTCAACACTGGATCCCCCCAAGGCTGTGTGCTCAGCCCTCTGCTGTACTCACTGTACACCCATGACTGCGAGGCCACGTCAGAGTCCAACGTCATCATCAAGTTTGCTGACGACACTGCTGTTGTGGGACTAATCTCTCACAATGAGGAGACAGCCTACAGGAGAGAGGTCTCCCGCCTGGAGAACTGGTGCCAGGAGAACCACCTCCTGCTCAACGTCAGCGAAACGAAGGAACTGATCGTGGACTTCAGCAGGAAGCAGCAGAGGGACTACCATCCACTTGTCATCAGTGGTGCTGAGGTGGAAAGAGTGGACACTTTCAAATACCTGGGAGTGACCATCTCACAGGACCTGTCCTGGACTCATCACATAAACATCACTGTGAAGAAGGCCAGACAGCGTCTCTACCTCCTCAGGTGGCTGAGAGACTTCAAGCTCCCACTCAAGGTGCTCAGGAATTTTTACACCTGCACCATCGAGAGCATCATGCGTGGGAGCATCACCACCTGGATGGGAAACTGCACCAAGCAGGACTTCATGGCCCTAAAAAGGGTGGTTCGTTCAGCTGAACGGACCATCAGAACCACCCTCCCCAACCTGCAGGACATTTACACCAAGCAGTGCAGGCTGAGGGCCATGAAGATCCTAAAACAGCCCAGCCACCCCGGACACTCTCTCTTCTCCCTGCTCCCATCAGGCCGGCGTTACCGCTGCCTGAGGGCTAAGACTGAAAGGTTGAAGAAGAGTTTTTACCCACAAGCCATCCGCCTGCTCAACTCTGAGCCCTAACTGGACCATTATTGCACAATGTAAATATTATAATTTATAAAAGTGTGTATAGTGTATAGTATATAGAGTATAGTGTATAGTGTGAATTACTTTTTTTTATTTTTATTCTTCTCATTTATATGTGTGTGTATATATGGTTGCAGGTACAAAATACATTTCACTGTGCATTGTACTGTGTATAACTGTGCATGTGACAAATAAACACTATCTTATCTTATCTTCTAATGTCACGTTAATTCTCACCTACCTGTTATAATACTCAGTTTTTGCACACATAAATAAACAAATAAATAAATAAATACTGCAGTATTTGGCTGGACGCATTTAGGGAACATGTGTCTGTTGTTGCATTTGGTCGCTTTCACAGTGCAGCAGAGTATTCAAATGAATCACAGAGGAGATAAACTAAGTGACTACTAGAGACAGACACCTCAGTGCATCGAGTAATGCTTAAAGTAAGTAGCATGGCGATGACCGATGCCACTGTGACTGTTCATTTATTTGGAAAGCTGGAGCGTCAGCAGCACAGATTTATTCCCGTAGTTGAGAGCCAAATCTTTGAGTCCCTCCCTAAAGTAGCTTTTCATTGAGTCTTCACCCTAAATGTTTAGAACAGAGCTCAACATATTTCTGCCATATTTATTTAGAGCAGAGTACACACAGACATACAGCATTGTTGCGCAATCTAGCTGCTCTGTCATATCATATAAACCAGCAATAATCAATTCATGTTTAAATTTTGAATTTAATTTTTGTAACTAACGATATTAGACCTAATAAAAATATCAGACCAAGATTAGCAGAGTTAATCCACCAGATATCTGCCACCAGATAGAGCTCCAGCTCTATCTGGTGGCAGATATCGGCATAAAATCTTAATTAGGCTGACCGACTAGTACAGCCGTGCCCAATACATCAATCGCGATCTACTGGTCGATCGCAAGAGGCGTGCAGGTAGATCGCACGGAACCCCCAGTGGAGTTGGGGGGAAAATGTAGATTGCACGGCATTAAAAGAAGTAGAAGATGATTGATGAACTGTCATCCATCCGTTTCATTACCACCCTACACACGCGCATTTAACCATGCTAGCTTTGCTTGTAGCTCGCGAGCTGAAAAAGTGTGGGCACCCCTGGACTAGTATGTCTGGTACCGACTAGTGACAATAGTGATGATTAGTTGTCTAGTCAACTAGTCGTGCACATAAGTAGAGTGCACATCCTCTACTTTACTGGTTGCAAGCAAATATCTCCATCAGTGTTTTACAGAATGGTTCAACATTATAATTCTGTTATAGGACCCCTGAGCAAATTTACCACCAGTTTTCCTAAATACTGCTCAGGGGCATTACCACTCGTGGCCACATTGCCCACGGCCCAAGTGGGAGATCTCATTTCAGCCAAGGATTGGCCATGAATCGGCCACAGACCCACCAAGGATCCGCCAGACGTTTTAAGTGGTTGTATCTGTATGTTTTGGTTCTGCCCTAAACTAGTCCCAGTCTGGTTTTGTATATTTGATGCTGCCACAAAGAAACTTGAAACAATCTGTTCCAGTCCTAGATATGTTATATTTGGATCCAAACCAGAAACTATTATAAGCAAAGCTCAAACAGTTAGCGCCTTTATTTCCCTAACAGCTAGAAGAGTTATTTGAATATGGTGGAGGCAACAATCATTTTAATAATAATAATAATGCATCAGTCTTATATAGCGCTTTTCTAGACACTCAAAGACGCTTTACAATTTCATGCACTATTCATTCACACCTCAATCATACCTGGTGGTGGTAAGCTACTGATGTAGCCACAGCTGCCCTGGGGCAGTCTGACAGAGGCGTGGCTGCCAATTTGCACCTATGGCCCCTCTGACCACCACCAGACACACAACCACATTCACACTTAGGCAGTGTGGGTTAAAATGTCTTGCCCAGGGACACAATGACAGCATGCGCTCAGACGGGGACTCGAACCAGCAACCCTCCGGTTGCAAGGTGAGCACCTGGGTACTGCGCCACTCACTGCCACCCACTTTTTAGCTTTACAAGATATATCATAGGCTCTTTGTAGCTATTACAATTAAAGACTCTAAAAGAAAAAATTAAAACTCAAACAGGGCCAGAAAAAAATTAAGGATCTGGATCTTCTTGTTATTTTTTAATCTAATAACCACTATTGTACAACATACTGGTAATAAGTGCGGCTGATAAGATGGGCAGAAAACCTCACGTAGCAGGGACAGGAAAACTTCCATCAACTTAATAAAATTCAGAGACAAAAATCAGGGTTCTAGCCAGCGGTTGATCACCCGGCGCTGCACCTTGCTGAGGTGCCGTTGCACTGGGCTGAGAGTTTCAGCGGTTAGCGACCAGAACAGATCACAATCGTAACAGTTAATTAGCGACACGGTCATTAGCATTAACACCCCCATCCCCCTGGTCATACGATCACCCCGGCCTGTGAATTTTTTTCTGGCTAGAACCCTGCAAAAACAAAGTCTTACAATTTAAAAGAAATGGAAACGATTTATATGATTATTCTGTTTCTAAAACTGTTGTTGACTGTTTCTATCAGCTAAATGGATGATTTAATGACCAACATGTACTCTAGATCAGTGGTCCCCAACCTTTTTTGCGCCACAGGTCGGTTTAATGTCAGACAATATTTTCACAGACCTGCCTTTATGGTATGGTGGATAAATACAACACAATAAAAGATACGAATGGCAAAAAACCTGTGATATTTTCTAAATATAATAATAAGTGTGAATACACTGTGTATTCGTATGCAACTTTATCAGCAGCATCCTCCTAACATCGCGCAATCATAACACGAGTAACACCCTCGCTGCTCTCTGGTCGCCATGGTTAATAAATAAAATGGAAATAATCTAAGTTATTTATTCTTTCAGTGCGGCCCGGTACCAAATGACCCACAGACCGGTATGTGGCCCGGGGGTTGGGGACCTCTGCTCTAAATGAAGTAATGGAACCATATCTTCTGTGCTACAGTGCAAAAGAAACAACTGACAGAAATAAATTAGCTGCTCGGTGTACCTGACAGTCTATGGTTCCTCCCAGGCTGTCGGTGGCAGGTGGCTGAAGCAACTCCCATGTCCCTCCCTTGTCAAACGTGATGACAGATCGCATGTTGTCCTCGCTCACAGAACCATTGATGAGAGTGGCGATGTAGACGCCTCTCAGCCCCTCCACACGGTGCAAGTCTGCAAACGGCTCATTGGCAAAGTACCTGCACGACAGATGGAAACATCATGGCTGGGTCTAGGAGTGTAACGGTACAAAATTCCACAGTTTGGTTCATACTGTCGTATATAATAACTGATGATCAATTGATCAGTGTCTGCTACATATCACCTGAGAGGTCTCTTATTGTTTCACTGCTAAAACACAACGAAACCTAACATTCCTCAGAAAATATAGCTGACTTAAATAATCATCTTCTGATAAGATTAATGAGAACAAAATTAATCAGCATCTACATATCACCCTATTATCCCTTCCCAATATTGTCGCAGTTACTGATTTTCAGCAGATCAGACCTGCGACCCTCCCGTTTACAGACAGCTGGCAAGAGCCGGCTGATCAACAACAGCTGGTTATAACCTGACATTACACCAGCTAATGATGGGCTCAGGTGTCCTAATCATACTTTCCCTCTGATAAACAGTTTGGTTACATTCTCACATCATATGCGAGTATGTAACCAAACAACATTAGATCAAACTCAAAGAAAATTTCAGCACCCCGGGCTAACACTGGCCAAATCCACAGCCTTTACGGTACAATAACCATGTGATCTGGTCACAGTTCACTTCTATACCGTGTTATTGGTTAACCACAGTTAACTGTTACATGTCTAGCCAAGTAAAAGAGAAATACCCAGAAATTCTTCTGTATTTATTTGCTGACCAGTGTTATTAATATGTTTGTATTTTCACCATTTATTTTCAGTGCTGTGTCAGTTCAGTTTGCTTGCACTCTGATTTGCTTTTCCACACCATCCACCCAAAACCTTTAACCTCCTAACACCTAATCTCTAGATCACCCTCTCGACATATAACAGATGATTTCAGTCAAAAAGACAGGAAAACAGAATGCATCAGCATGTTGAAATTTAAAGACGTAAACAGGAAACTTGACTTTCAACACACAACCCCAAGCCTGATGCTTTGTTTCAAAATGCTTCGTGAGAAACAGCAGACACAGAGAAGTGTTACCAGCAGACACTGTTGGAAAAAGAGAAGCAAACAAGTCTGGCAGGTACCTGAGCCAACACTGGGACTGGTGCTGTAAAACTAACATGAGATCTTAGTCATGATTATGTAGAAGGCAAACAGTGAATACAGAGCTCAGAGGTCACAGAGGTGACAGCTGAATACACCATTCTTATTAGATAAGGATGCACTACTCGTAAGTGTTTGCAAAACCTATACTGTTACCAAGCATTTGTAAAGGGAAGTAGAGGCCTTCCTGTCAGTTCTCGTGGTTTCTATGAGAACAACTCAATTACTGGCAAGGCTGCAGATAGTGCTCAATTTGTCCTGCAGGTACAGACTGCATTAATTTTTATCTGCTAGTACAATTTAGTTCATCATGTGATCAGCTCATTTACTTATCTAAAGGGAAAAAAAGAACAAATTAGCTAAAGCATTTAAAGAAAGGGGCCAGCTGAGACAGTTCAGGCATCTGATAAGGAGACAGACTGAATGGAATTATTCTGGGCACATTCAGCTGTGAGACCTAAAATCCTGAGCTCTTCACTTGTTCCAAAAGCATTCAGACCATGATGACTTCAGACAGACTTCACAGCGACCACCTCATGTAAAACAAACCCTGATGGTCCTGATGCAGTAAACATTTCCCAGCAAACACTGAGCAGTGCAGTCTGACCGAGTCTGTCGATGTGACTGTGTGTGAGTGTGATGTTCACAGGGACCCAGTTTTTAAGTCTTCTTGACCTTCTTGGGTAAGTCTGGATAAGATACCTGGCTTTGGCTAGTTTATCTTCCTTCCTGGAACATCACCTCATGCTGTCCAGACTGTCTTTGTGTTTTGCTCAGTTCATCCTTCATGTGCTCTCAAACCCATGATTTTCTGTGGTTTGTGCCGCACACAAACGTTTACTGCTGCGTTGGGCAGCACAAGTGCTCAGTCCAGGGAGCACTTGCGGGTGCTCAGTTCTGCTTGGGCGCTGTGCCATACATTCACACGACCAATAGAAAAAGAATGACAGGAAGTTGGCACCAAAAAAATTATCTGTACAGATAAAGCACAGCTGCCAGCACAATGCAAATTTTGGGCCATAAGCTCAACCTAGCAGTCAGCACAGCACATGCCACTTTGTATGTGAAAGGGAATTTTTGAAAACTGACTGGTTTGCTCTGGTTTGTTGTTCTTGTGTCAGCCTTCCCGATCAGCTCATCTATTCTATGCAGCTTCATGCGGCATCCATCAAAAACAGACATAGCACATACTTGTAATACAACAGAGAGCTGCTTGTAAGACCCTCCTGAAACACTGCGAGGTACAGTTGGTGTACCTGGGACCATCTCTGTTAGCTGCACTGCAGCTGCAGAGATGATCATCCCATCTTTGCAAAAGTCTTAAGTTTTGATGAAGAGTTCAGTCACCGCCTGACCAAAGTGCTTCTAACTCACGTGACAGCCAGAACACGCAGAACACTCAGTACCTGATACTTGGAAATAGTTTTTTTTTAATCACTGCCTTGAGGAGGTCTACTGAGAGTTTTTTGGACTTGATGCTTAGGTTATATCCTGACACACAGTGTGTATTGTGTGATGTTACATCCATGGATGTGTCCATGGACAGTTTGTAAACATTTCTAAAAGTTTGTTTTTACTTAAAAAAAATAAACACAGCAAAGAGTAAAAGAACAGAACAAATCTCAATATGTTCTAAATCCACTCTGATACAGCTGTGGCTGATTTAGTGCCCTAGGCAAAGACTTTCATTCAAAGTGGATTATATATTTTATGTTTTATGTTTGAGAGAGTCTCCCTTTTGTATCCAAACAGGTTTGGTTGATGTGTGTGTGTGTGTGTGTGTGTGTGTGTGTGTGTGTGTGTGTGTGTGTGTGTGTGTGTGTGTGTGTGTGTGTGTGTGTGTGTTAATGTGATACCTGATGAGTGTGTTGCTGCCAGAGCCTTCAGGACTGTAATACAGCACATTCTCCAGTGACAGAGAGAAGGAGAGGCCCTGTGTGTCTGAGATGTAGAGGTGTGTGACATTGTTCAAGTGGTTCACACACACAAACACTTGGTCCTCAGATGCATCTGCTATGTAATACTCCTGTAGAGAGAAAGGGGAGAGACAGGAGGTCATCTATAGTTCACTGACTTACCGTACGATTACACTAGACACATTGATGTTAGAACATATAGTTTTATAGTGCACATCATACACTTAGAAGACTTAAGGCCCTTTATGTTCATGATTTTCTCATTGCTGAGTCTGTTTTAGAAGTGCTTCATAGGTTTTGTGCATTTCAGTAATCTGTCACTCTCTCTTGGATCAGATATACATTAATCTGAATCAGCATCACTGTGTGCAAAGGCTTCATATGCATGTAGCTGCAACCTGGAGCATATCCTGTGTAAACATAGGCATCATAGACAGAGATCTGAAGCTGCTTTCTTGGCAAATCTTGTTCATAATCATACAGTTTTTAAGTTATGAATACTACACTGAATGGCACTGAATACTTCTTCAGTTCAAAGAATGATTATCTGTGCCTTTTAGCTGTATTATTGCAATACTTTGCAATATCTACAATTATTTAACCAAAAATCAGATGACAAAACATTCTATAATTAAATAAAGGATGTCTTTATGGTTGTTAAAAACTTGGCTAACAAGCTGTATCTATAAAATGTTAAATTTCAGAGTAAAAAACTGAAGATGTCTTGGGCCATCTGAACCAAACAGTAAGCCATATTACTTATCAGATTCAAAAGGCATCAATACTACAAATACAGTTTCAAAGGTCCAGTTCAATGACTTAGGTTGCTGTTTGCACATGCAAATCTGTTAAGTAAAACGCCTGTATTTCTGCTGTATACATTAAAAATGAATAAGTAAATAAAACACTCACTGTGATTGGATGCCGGGTCATGAACTGGGCTGCTTTCATTGGCTGGCGGTTGTAAGAGACCCAGAGCTGAACAGATGAAGGTTCATGGCTGCCCAACAGTTTCTGGAGAGGCAGAAGACAAAGAGACAGCACAAATCATTCAACTTGTCCAAAGACTGAGACAGACGGTTCAGATTTAGTTTCTCAGCAGATGCAGCTCACAGGTGGGATACAGGTTCTATCACCAAAGACAACATTCAGAGCTAGCACAGAACCTAATGATGAAATCCCAACAGGACAAATGGAAAACATCTGGATGGTTTTTGGAAGACTGAGATGAACTGAAGAGGCTCTTGAGAGCCTGTGGAAGTCCTGACTACTTATTTTGTAATGGACTACAGCTGGAAAATGACCTCAACAGTAAGGCAGAAAATTAGGAGAAGAGACTTGAGTTAGGTGGACTGGCCTGATAATGTTTTGCTATCTTAATATCCCTGTGGTACAGAGTTTAGCCGCTGAGTGAGGAAAGCATAAAAAAAAACAGACTCTCAATGGGGATCAAAAATCTGTGCGAAAGGGAAAGAGGAAGAAATCCAAGGGCACATCTTCATTGTCATTACCAATACATTAGGAGGCTGGCTGCTAGAGGGCTCTGATCTATTATAAATTATAAGCATGCAGACTGCACGCGTGTGCGTGTGTGTGTGTGTGTGTGTGTGAGTGAGTAGAAATGGAGGAGAAACTGAGATGAGGATGTCCTCCAGATTTGTGACTTAGACTTTATTTGAAACTGAACTCTGCACCTTACAAATGCAGAGTGATGGCAGCATGGTTGCGTATACACAGCGGACACACACTGGATAGAAGTTTTATTGTCCTGATTCTTATTTTTATGGCTAGAATGTTATTGTCTTTTTTTTAAAGAAACACACAAAAAATCTTTTTCATTACTTGTTTTGCTTCAAATAAAGAAGAGATGAGGTATAATCAAGTTATTTTCTCCCTCCAGAGACAATAAAAAGGAAATTATACATAAACTGACAAACTGCATATATCACATCTCACACACACAACTATTAGCTAAACATGTATTTCATAGTTTTTCAAAATAATATTTTTTCATCATCTGTGTTAGTGATGTGCACTTTAGCACTCCTAAATTACTACATTGTACAATATTAGCACTCCAGTATGGGCTTAGTACTTTATGCATTTGTAATACTTTTTTTACTATAAGCCACATTTAGCCATTCAAACCCACAATACTTTATTCTATGTATTTAAGCACATTAGAACCATCTCACACACACTCACACTGGTGATTGCATCAGGGGCAATTTACTACCACAGTGATGCGAGTTTAAAGACATTGTCAGAAAATATAAACATATTCTATTCCAATAAAAGTACTCAGATCTTCTGTTGATGTTTACATTTCACAAGCAGAGGAGAAAGGCTACCAGCACTACCAGTGGCTGTCTGCATCCAGAGTGGAACAACATCCAAAACTGGGTTTCCTCCTGGAAAGCTTGAAGACTGCTTGAAGATGCAGCTCAGATCAGATACACTGGTCCTGATGCAAGTATCTACATCTGACACTGACAAACCATGTAGGATTTATGTTCCTGTGTTGGTGCCCATGTGTGTACCTCTGGAACTGTAGAAATTCAACAAATACTGAAGCTACAAAGACGCTGTTACATGCAGTCCTTGAAAAAGCTAACAGTGCGAAGCCTGACTGCACCGATGCTACGTGTAGGTCAAACACTGATTGGGTGAACAACTGGTGAAACACTCAGATATCAAGTAAAATTTTAGCACTGTTTAATGGACAATATCAAAAACTGTCTAAACAAAGGCAGCTGAAACCATTAATGCCATTCTTCAACAATGAATCAAACTTTAAATGCTGCTTAACTGTGCGGCACTGTGCATCATGCATTATGACCACTGCACGTTATACTCCAAACAGACAACAGAAGGGGAAAAAAAACTTTAATTGATGTTAAATATATGAAAACAAATTACTGCAAACGCTGTTTATGCATCATTAAAATAGGAGAAAATAACGTTCAGTGTGCCGCATTGTGGTAAATGGTAAATGGTCTAATTCTTATATAGCGCTTTTCTACTCTAGCTGAGCACTCAAAACGCTTATACAACATGCTTGCATTCACCCATTCACTCACACATTCATACAAGGACTGTTTTCTACTTCAAAGTGCTTTCTATCTAACATTCACACACATTCATACGCTGACGTTGCATTGGAGAGCAACTTGGGGTTCAGTATCTTGCTCAAGGATACTTTGGCATTGCAGACTGGAGCAGCTAGGAATCACATCACCAACACTCTGATTAGTAGATGACCTGCTCTACCTCCTTAGCCACAGCCACCTCATTATGAACGATGCTTGTTGTTTTACAATTCATGACACGTATGTCAATAAAAGTTAAAATCTAAAATGATAATGAAACAATGCAATACAAACATCCATCCATCTTCTTGCACTTATCTGAGGCCACAGCCTGCACAATGAAGCCCAGACCTCCCTCTCTCCAAGCCACCTCCTCCTGCTTAGGCCTGAATCAGACTTCAGCGCTGGGTCTTTGTAGAGCTACGATGTAACCTACGTAAGTGGCCGATGTTGCCAACATTTATGCTTGTGCAGGTGCATTGTGTGTGTTAATTACCTTTCAGTGTGTCCCAGTGTTTTACATGCGGTACCAGCCAACAGAAATGTTGGGACTGGTTTTTTTTTTGTTTTGTTTTTTTTCTAGACATGTTTGTAGAGTTTGAAAGGCAGCAGCCTGCACTGTTCATGTGGAGCACAGCACTGACACAAAGCTTCAACTCTGTGCATTAAATCTGGTCCAATGAAAAAAAAAGTGCAGATGTTCAATTCATAATTGGCAATTGAAAAAAACTGACAATAGAAAAATGACATTATACATTTCTTGATGGCTCGACAACTTGTTGCCCAAACTCATCCACAATATTTTGTATTTTACTATTCTTCAATTACTCTGTCTGTTGTGAGTTTCCCAGTTTAATGGAACTGCAGTACTAAATAAATTGCCCCCTCTACCCACCCATACTTTATTCCAAGTAATGAATAATGGTGCATTTATTTTTCTGTGGTAGTACACAGATTTATCTCCTGTTTGCTCTAATCTACAGTCAGAGATGTTTTCCTTTCTGTTACTAAACCAGGCCTCTGTGCTTAAGGTTCCATTCTGTTCTACTTTCATGTTTTATACAACATGTCTCATTCACCCAGTTACACATGCATTCATACAAGCACTTTTTTCTATGTGCTTCACACACGTTGGCACTTTGATGAATGCACTGGAGAGCAACGTGGGGTTGAATATCTTGCCCAAAGATAATTTGACACACAGACTGGAGCAGCCAGGGATCGAACCACCAACCTTCTGATCAGTGTTGCCTACTCCTTAGTAAGGAAAGTAGCTACTGGCTGCCCTAAAAGTGGACAGAAGTTGCTATACAATGTTATCACCTAATTTGTGTAACTGGTCATTTGGAAGTAGCCGTAATCAAGGCTATACGAGAAAGGAATAATATGGACAGACAAAAAAAAACACCCTAAATTCTGTACGAAATAAGTTCATGACTTTAATGCTTTGCCTAGACCAGTGTTTCTCAAACTGTGTGGCGCAGGGTCATGACAGGTGTGGCGCGAACAACCTGGGTGAAAAGTCTTGCGGAACAAATGTTGAAGATCGGATTAATTCTCTGAATGTGTCCAACTACCACGGTAATAATAAATTATTCCAGTCCATCAAAACTTACATTTTTGTTTCAACTGTAGGTTTAGTTCTCCCTCTTCATACTCCATGTGTTAATCACAGTTTTAATGTCTGTTTACTTTGTGAGTCATAAGGGAAAATTAGACTGAAGAATGTATTTTCACATGTAATTGGCATGGCAATTATATATTTTTCCACTGTCACGACGTATTCCATTCCAACAGCAACGGTAAGTGAACTTTGCATTCCACAGTGTGTTCACATTCTCTCAGATCCCTACAATTAGGGCTGCAACTATTGATTATTTTAGTAATGAAGTATTCTATTGATTATTCCACACTTTGATTTCTGTTTTGAGGGGATTTTCGGGGTTTTTTGAGCTATGGTCTTAAACTTTTGATCAGCTGAAAAATTCATGTTTGAGTGTAAATGCAGTTTTCAAAAAATTCCCTGCTCAAAAGTTTTTGTCTCTTGCGCCAATTTCTTCTTTTAGCATTGTGAAGCTCTACTTCTTAAGTTCCAATAGTGCAAAATGCAAATTCTTGCAATTTTTTAACTGGTCTTAAGATTTTGATCAGGAGTGTATTTGTATATCCTTGTTTGTCTTCAGATTGGCTGTGACACCTGCCCATGGTGGGACCACAGGAGTTGTGCCAAGAATCCCGGTTTTTAATAGATTTTTGCTTTGGATCCTTGTATCCTTATTTATGTGTGTATGTATGTTTTTGATTCTAGATGGTTTCATTATTGTTCCTAGTTTTTCAGTTAAGGTTTGTTTAATGTTTGCTTGTATGATTATTCCCGTATGATGGTTAGGTAACCTGTGTTTTGGATATTGTATCCTCAGTGCCCTGTGTTTCTGGTCTGTTTAGGTCTACTGGAGTTTTCTTTTTTTTTCTGATTTGCTTTGTGTTTATTTTAGGGTGGCTGTAGCTCAGGAGGTAGAGCAGGTCACCTACTGATCGGAAGGTCAGTGGTTCGATTCCAGGCTACATGCCAATGTATCCTTGGGCAAGATACTTTACCCCAAGTTGCTCTCTGACCGCCCTGTCGGAGTGTGAATGTTAGTTAATTAAAAGCACTTAGCTTAGTAGAAACATGGAAGTGCTTGTATGAATGTGAGTGCATGGGTAAATGTAAACATGTTGTATAAGCGCTTTGAGTGCTCTGACTGAGTAGAAAAGCGCTATATAAGAGCTAGTCCATTTACCATTTATTTTTTTAATTCAAATGTGCTTTATGGGCAGGACATTTTTCACATGTTTACACAGTTTTTCTCCCTGTCTCTGATTTTTTTAAGCTGAGCTACTCACCACCAGTTTACATTATGTTATTGCTCCTCTGTTGTTGTTGTTGTTTTTTTTTTTAAAGTCCACTCATTGTTTTGTTTGTAGTCCAATATATGTTTAAACTCCCCTAATTTCCATGTGTCTAATGATTGTTTGGATTTGTATTCATCTGGTTGTGATTTACAACTTTTGGAGATTTGTATTACTTCGGACTGTTGAATGAAGTCTTGCTTTATGTTGGCACCTCTGCCTCCTGCATGCAGCAATAGGAGCTTAAAAAACATCACTGCACTACACACACTAGATTATGACAATAAGTGTGGTTTTTTATTGCTATGTTATTTACAGTAATCAGTTCTAGTTTAATTTATTAATAACTACAGTGATCACATACACTGGATTAATGAACACTGTATGCTTTAGGTTAGTAGTTTAAGATTGAGGCCTGTTATATACTCTCATGTTATGGCTGAGGCCCCAATCTCACCTATGCACACATTTTGGTTCACATGACATTGTATCACCTCATTATGCTTTATTTTACTTTATGACTGTGTGTGCCCCCTGAAGCATGACTCGGCAGATCAACCTGTGTTTGGATAATGTGAATTATTATGGGGATAAATTCTAATTAAGTGGATTCTGTCTAAAAGTGGTGCTGTAGCAAAGGCTTTTTAATTGGAGAAGGATCCATTATTTACTATGCCTGTCATAATTGCCATAAAGCATAGGGTACTCCGGTGACATGTGTAACTTTACCACACGTGAGAAAGTAGTTGGCAATTCACCCAGAAGTTATTGGTCTATTATCAGGTTTCAGAGGACGGCACTTTATGCAAATTGAGAGGGGTGAAAGGCAAGTGGGCAGAGTTAGCACCCACAGTTTATATAATGAGGTGCCTGCTCTTTGTCTTTCTCTTCACTTCCTGTCTCTGCATCTGTCCCTGTCTCTTTGTTTCTCTTTCTTTTTCTTAACTTCCTTCTTTTTTCTTCTTCTTTGTGTGTATGTATCCTTGTCTTACTTCTGTTACTGTCTGTGTCTGTGTCCTGGTCTTTGTCTGTGTGTGTGTGTGATTCTTTGTTTAACCTATATGTGCCATGGCATATGCTCTGAGGTTTTTGGTGTCTGTTTTTTGTTGTAACCTGTATTTCTAACAAATGGCCTGCATTGGATCCTGCTCATCCCAGTGAGTTTTTTGGGGGGGAAACATTGGTTTTAATTGAGTTTTATACAGGATTGAATCCACTCCATTTAGGCCAAAAGGAAACTCTGGGACCCCTAAAATTATGACCCAACAAGTGGCATGTTATCAGTTGTAATTTCTGAAGATAGATGAAGTTCAAACTACTTCAGAGACAATTTCAAAACTTGTGAAACCAGAACAAATCTAAAGCATTGGTAGATAATTATTGGTAGAAGACCAAAGAAAAAAACTCTTTGGTTACAATGGTTATAATTTTTGGCAGCTGGAAAAAGACATATTTTCTGTTGTAACGTCCCTTTAAAGTAATTTCAGCTGTTATAAGGGAGTGTTTGAAGCATAACCTGTCTCACGTGAGGCTTATGCACTGCTATCACTTTTTGTTCTCAACAGCAATACAAAGGCATAAGGATAGTGGTGCAATAGGTCTTTATGTATTTACCCACGACAGCTACAGTCTTTTAACCAAGGTAAACAAAGACAGTAAATATATTAAACCTATAGACATCATAAATTATATTGTGCTGTCTACAATCATTCATGACTATAAACTACAAACAAACTTTTGACTTTTTCAAGACACATTAACATTCCATACATACATACATACATACATACATACATACCTTTGCCTTATAAAACAAAAAAAGAGCATAAAATTGTAGACAGTTATGTCAGTGTAATCCCAGAATGAGCAGCTGAGGAAGTATGCGCTTTAAGCTAGGCACTGCAGCTTTAAGGAGCTGCGCACTCCTGCAAACCACAATCAAATTCTGGCAGCCGGCGTCGGCCACTTACATAAGTTATTTCGTAGGTAAAGACCCAACAGAGAATGTAGTTCGTACATGGTGACATCTGAGTACTGCAGAGTTTAAACAAAGCATCGAAGCAACACATTTGTGTTGAGCATTTTTTACTCGAGTTACTTGAGGAATCGCCCTGCCTGAAATAAGAGCTTCTTGGACCTGAGATCAACTCAAACCGAGTGGCAGACACAAGGAAAATGGTTTGAAATGGAACACTGTCTACAAGTAATTGTACAGAAAGAATCAACTGTGACATATAGGAAAAATTTAGACTAAAATTCTATCAAAAAAAAGCTAAATTATTCAGAGGAATTCCATCCTTGCGCCATATAGACTCAAGAACAGTTTCTTCGCCAGAGCAATCACCACCCTGACCTCACACACTCACCCACTGTAATTGTGCAATATTATATTATTCATACTGAACAATATCTGACATTCCTATATTGTGTAATATCCAGTATTCATTCACTAGTGCAATATTCATTCACCAAGTGCAATATTCATCATCTTCATTATTATATGTATACACATATTTACTTTTCTTACAATGTACAGATGCACCAATGTATGTATATATTTTTATACATTCTATTTTTTTGTATATTTTACACATTGTTTATTTCTGTATATCTCTTGATTATATTGATCATACTAGATTATAATATTTTTATAATATTTTTATTTTAGAGAGTTTGATTTTCTGTTACATGGCACTGAACAGGAGTGGCCCTCCAATCTCATTGTACATCCTGTATAATGACAATAAAGGCATTCTATTCTATTCTATTCTATTATATGTGCAATGGCATGTTTTAATCACAGAGGTTGGTTGCAGATGTTCCACGGGGCTCAATTCTGGGTCCTCTACACTTCCTCCACATGTCATTGTCCAAGAGAGAGCAAAACAAACTGGTCAGGCCCGTGAGGGAAAGGTCATCTGATCTGCAAGCTAGTTCTACTAACATATTTTTTGACAATATTCAATTATTTCAAAAAAACATTCATTCTACCAATAAAACAAAGACCAGACCACAAACAACAGTCTTGTTGATAAATGGGAATTCTAACACAATTGCAACTACAGCATTCAAACTGCTAGCAATTTTAATTACGATATATATTATTTTAAATACTCAATATGCTCTAAGGTTCACTAAATTAAATGTTACAGCCAAGATATGGTTTTTACATTCTTTTTAAACATTATGGTTTTTATGTTCTTTATAAACTTTTAATAGTTAAAGAATGGCCATTATAATAGATTTACTGCAAGCTAAATGGTACCCAATCCTGAAACCTCAAACTAAATTGTAAGTGATCCTTAAAAGCTAATTAACTTGAGGTTATGTTCACATGAATATTCATGAAGGGTATTGTTGAGGCTACAATTTTTTTTCCATTTATTTATCTTATGATGACTTGAAATATTGAAATTTTGTGGTGTCTTGTTGCATTTAAATAAGACTATGTCTTACATAATCTTAAGATAAGTTAAATAAAGTAATGCAAGAAGGGATTCATTTTTCAAGGACATTCTCCACAGAGAATCTTTTTCTAAATAGATAAGCTAGCAAAGTTAATGCAAAGTAATCTACTGATGTCTTTGGATATCTCTGTCCATCATGCAAGCCTGACTTTGCATGTCAAAGCAATATCGATAGAATCTCCCCATATTCAAAAACTACCTTCTAGTCAAGTCAGTGAAAGGCGCCATATGCTGCAAACATACGTCTGAGTTCTCAGCCAAGCTACAGTGTTTGGTATTTCTGCTAAATCCCACAGTTTCTTTCACAGGATTTACACAAACCTCTCTACAAATAACACTCAAGTGTAACCTTAACATCTTCTTGTACTTCTTTTGTGAAAGCTCTTCTACCATACAGTAAACAGCCACAAGGTGACATTTGTTAATGACTGGCTCAGAGGTAGAGCACATGTTCACTGGTGCCTTTTTTTAAGGCTGAAATTTTATTATAATGAAAGATACCTGCAATGGCAGTGAAACAAACTGGAAATGTCACAAGCAAATCCTCTGAGGCAAAGAACCCTCTGTTTGTTTCACCCAAATGTTGCACATGAATCCTACCAAAACCTTACGTGCCTGTCATTAAGGACATCATTCTGCTCTGCCCCAGCTATATCTCAGGGATCATCTGTTAACATATTCACGATCGACCACCTCAGGCACTGCTGTAATTCAGATTCTATAGTGTAAAGCCAACATGTTTTTTCTTTTATATTTGCAAATTCCCTCTCGTGTCTGTCGGTGGTTTTAAGTGTTTCTGTCCTGTTCAGTGCAAATGCTGGAAAACATCTGCAAGCACAAAATAAAAACAACAAAAAAAAGATGAGTGAGCTCTGAGCAGGAGTATATGTGTTGGTGTTTTGTCCCTCTTGAGGTCCAGTAAATGGTAATAAATTTAAGAAAGCGTGCTCATGCCTTGAGTGCAACACTTTGTGTTCCTTTTATATCTACCTTGTCTGTTTAACACTGTGGGTAAATGTCTCTGCTTTTAAGCCTTTATGTAGGATTTAAGGCTAAATTCTTGATGTTAAAAATGTTTTTGATTAATGTATTAATTTATTGACAGAAAATATGGAGTTGAAGGATACTGTTAGGCGGCTGATCTCTTTTAAGCAGCAAAACTGTCAATATGGAAAACAACTCTGAAAAGCCTCTTATCTCTTCTAAGAACTTCCTGTAGGGACAACAAGGCTGAATACGAGCAGAAGATTTCAGAAGTCCTAGATATTTACGAGACTAAATTGTTCTGAGGAACCGCAAAAGCTCCAAAAGCCAAAAGAAAATATGCTCAGCTGTAAAGGGAGGATTCATTCTTCCACCGGGGTCCTCTTGCTGTTTTTTTTTCTCTCTCTGTCCCAGACTATCTTTGAAGAGAATCTGTGAACTAAATGAGGAGCACTATGGAGACCAGATAACTGTGGACCTTATCAGCATCCTCATTACATCTGCTAAACCAGTTATCTTCCACGGGTCTGCTGGATGGGACCAAAGGTTGAGGACTCTAAGGCCTGATTAGCACTCTCTTGCTCAGGATCCCTATTGTTAAATAAAACTCTCCATTTCTGCCTCTTCAATTAGCTAAAGCAGCTTGGTACTGCCAAAAGCACTTGCGATATTCCATTAATTTAATCCTATTACTGCCAGCCAAAGACAGGAGATGAGAGAAAGTAACAGACTAGACCAAAAGGATGGCCCTTTTTATAGCTCATGAGCAAGGAAGCTATGCTAGCAGTAGGTGGTTAATAGAGCTGATGCTTTGTGACGGGTTAGTCTGTATCTCGTCCACTCTCCTCCATCCACAGCCATCTCTATATTATCTCCAGGGCCAGTAGCTTTACTCAGTCCAGAGCTAGTCTATCTGGCAGGTCTCATCAGCTCTGGAGGTCAGATGTCAGATACAGAGCTCTGAGAGGACAGAGGTTATAGATGGGTCAATCACAACAACATAGTGTACAGCCTGCTATCTAATGTCTGATGAGAAATCCATTATCACTATTTTAGGTGTGAAACTGGATCCTAATCTAAAGCTCGATACATAAAAATTAAGTGAGGCCTGTTATGTTAACTTTCTGTTATCTGAGGTAAAACATATGTACAAAGTCAAGAGCTCTGACTACTCTTTTTTCCCTATGTTCTGGTTTGTTTATATCATAAAGATCCAGTTCAATACAGTGTTCACTCAATCTGACCATGTAATATCACACAGTCAAAGTGACATATCAGTGGTTACACTGACCAACATTATGCCTTTGAACTGTTAGGTCAACTTTGAACTATTCCTGAGATTATCAGGAAGGTTATCAGTCATGTTAGTCATGTAAGTGGTCCCACTTGACTGATGAAGAGCTCTAGTAATTATAGAACATCGAACTACAGCAAGCAGTCCACCTAACAGCAACACTATTTTCACCTATTTTCACCTATTGTTCTCAAAGGCTTTCTAATCTTTTCCATGCCAGCAAATCCCACATGGATCAGTGTTAGGCCACAGACTAATTTGAGAAAACTTTGTTCTCCAATCTAAAACATTTGTGGATCACCTCTTCTGGCAGACGAGGAGGCATATTGTTTTAATGTCACTTGTTAGCCTACTGTGTGGCCATTATATAATGCTTGAGTCACTTGTTAACAACACACCAATTTCCACGCTATCTGTATTACTGAGTTTGTCTTTTGGATTTGTTTGTTACTTGCAAAGATGTTTCACACCGAATTTGATTCTTTCTGCAAATGAAAATCGAACAGTTCTGGTGCAGAAAATACTGAACCTGATAAGCAGACTGAGGAAGAATTATCTGGACAATCACAAACTAAACCTAAAACTGTTTCCAAAGCAGTACCGGAATATATGTGTATTGTGTAATAGTATGTTATTGTGGGTTTTAACTTCAGCAACAAGAATTTCCCTAGAGACAATGTACTTCCTCTGTCACATCCAGTCAGCAGATCTGATAATGTACATATACAGAGCACATACATATATAGTGCTGACTCATACGTTGTTGTAGTTAAAGGGGTGGGCAATTACTGTCATTTCCAGCCCACTATTTTTATTTTGAGACTCAAGTGCAGAAGTGCTCTATGATTCACAGATTATTCTCTATTGACTTTTTTGTCAATATACTTTTTTTTAATGTTTTAGACCATCAAACAGTTTTTTTGTTTTAGACAAAGATAACCCAAGTAAATACAAAATGCATTTTTTAAATGATGCTTTCATTTATTAAAGCAAAGCTATTCAAACCTACCTGGCACTATGTGAAAAAGCAATTGCCTCCCTTGTTAAATCAGTTTACTGTGATTAACCACATGTTTTTGGAAAGTTGAGTTCCAGTTCATTAGCCATACCCAGGCCTGATTACTGCCAGACCTGCTCAATCAAGAAATCACTTAGTAGGTCTTGCTGACACAGGCAACACTACCAATCATTGGGGTCACAAGGCAATTACTTTTTCACAGCACTGTTCGAGTCCAAAGCAGATCACTTACTGACAGACACACTCATCCCTCTGTTGCTCTTTTTTTTTTTTTATAAATATCTAAAAACACAAGTTGTTTGCTAATTTCTTTTTCAAATCAAACTGTGGCACAGTAGCAGCCACAAGTTTTATTCAGTAGTTTGGTTAATTCTACTGAAAAAGAGGAGTAACTGGGCATTTTTATTTGATGTTGTTCCCTCAAGCCATGTGCATGCCTTCTTTCCAAACTCCTGTTTCCCCTTCAGAATAGTAAATAAACCAAAATAGGGTTTGAGGTTAACTTCTGGGCCTTATTGGACCACAATAGTAATTAGGAGTAAGTATTACTCATTAGTTTTGACCACATTAGGCACGGGGAATTACTATAGGCTGTCTACGCTGTTGTATTTGATCGCCTGTAATCTGCATCATATGCATCTGTTTCAATACGTGACAACATAAGCACAAACAGTGTTGATTAAACAATTTAATTCTCAAGCAATCATTACTTTCAGTCACAGATGCCTACAAAGAACTGCCAAACTTCAGACAGATTACAACTGAGTAGATGAGAAATTCCTGACTTAGAAGCATGTAAGCACTCAATTACAGCAGTGAGGGCTCATGTAGCTCCCAGCTTTTTTTTTGCTGATTTGAAGTAAAGCTATGTACACTAACTCAGTCTGATGAACCATCTGAAATCAATTATCAGATGAGACAAATTGTTCATTGCTGACCTCCGCTGACAATCAACAGTTTTCTCAAACACTGCAGCTACAGGCTGCTGTCAGCCCACGAAGCAAACACAGGACACAGAGGAACGCCAATCTGTTAGAGGCAGCTTGCAAAAGAAGGGAAGAGATGAGATCCAAATCATATTCACCATCTGCTCTACTGTCTGTCAGCCGCCTGTCCAAGGCTTACACTGCACAAACACTGGAGATGAACAATGACAAACATACTGTGCTTCATGTGCACTGACTGCCAAATATTGATCGACAGCATGTCATGTGTAGCACATTATGCTGAGGTGGGAAACTGGCTCCTTACTGCTCGCTATGCTGTAACAAATGCATGCAGGTACTGAACTAGAAATGCAGCAGCTACTTGCGGTTGCAACATGTCTGCCTAGTGTTGCCTAGTGCAGTTTACATAAAGACATATTGGTTAGCCTTCACCTGGTATTTTCATAAAGAGATCAATGTGAAAACCACAGATGACACAGTTAACTGACTATAGGTCTCAAATTTCCTGTACACACTGAAGCACTGCCTCCTAGTTTATCTTTCATCTGTTTTGAAAAGTACAGAGAAGGCCAAACTTGCTTCAATCAGTAAAAATGATTCATAATGCAGAGAAAGGGGAACAAGATTTTACCATTTATGCTATCAGTAAAATTAATGTTTGACTAGGACAAGGGCAGAGAAGTGTGTATAATGTGGGTTTAAAGTCTTTAATTTGCAGAAATGTAAGGTATCTCTTAGGAGGCTGCATTTTTTAATGATTTTTTATGATAATTTCATTCAGAATCTTCTCATTAAAACTACTAGAAGGTTCTGGGTTCAAGTCCACTGGCCAGCTGGGAGCTTTTCTGTATGGATTCTACATGTTCTCCCTGTACCTGTGTGGATACTCCAGCTTGCTCCCACAGTCCGAAGACATGAATGTCACCTAAATTGTCAACAGGTGTAAATGTGAGCATGAACGGATGGTGTCTGTGTGACCCTGTAATGGACAGAGAACTCTCCAAGGTACTTCACCTCTTGTCCAGTGTTGGAGGGCTAGATCCCATCCCAGCTAACGACTCTGAGTTTTATATGACGTTACATAAATGGACAGATGGGTAGATTACTTTACTGAAAATAATGTACATATTTTAGGCTGAGCGTATCACCCCTGAGACTTCTGATCAAAGGCACTTTGAATTAATTAGGTGACTGTTTGTCCTATTGGAAAAATTCAAACAGTTTCTGAAAGCTGAGAAATTGCGCTTCACACTCAATGTAGGGTTATTACTGTAATTGTTTCCAGAATTCCGCGAATGGCGGCACTTTTGAAGTTAATGGGCCAGGCCAATCAATACTCTTTTACATTATACATAACTGGCATCACTGATCATGCTAGCTGGTGAAATGGGTTTGCAAAATATCAAATTAGCAAAATAAAACAGTGTTGTGCTGCAATACATGTGTTAGAGCTTTGCGTTGTGTTAGCTGTCTCCAGTTTGCCCCCAACTTTGTTCATATACCAGTGTGACCAAAAGAGATTCATTAGATCAAGTCATCTTAGCTTGCGTCCTCTTTAACATGTTGCTGGCAAAATAATATGAGAAGCCTCATCAAAAAATCATACTTAGGTGGAGTTTGTGTAGAATCATGACTAATGTTACTTAGTATTATTCTATGCTGATCCTGTCAGGAAGTAAGGGACTCAGCCGTGAGCATAAACTTTATATTTGAATTTTCAAAAAAAAAATCCACCCACCATCTTTTAAACAAATCACACTACAGACAGTTAGAAGCAAACAGCGGAGTCAGAGGTGGTCTAACTTTTAAAGGTAAGCTACGTTCGCACTGCAGCCTGAAGTGACCCAAATCCGATTTTTTTGCCCTTATGCGACTTGTATCTGATCTTTTCATGGCAGTCAGAACAACACAGATCCAATTTTTAGAAACGCAACCCAGGCCACTTGGATATGTGGTCCTAAATCCGATATGTATCTGACCTTTTCAAATACTACCTGTCTGTACGGCCAGGTCGCAATCATCTGACCTGCACATCACTGATTCTCAACAAACGTCACTATTCTGCGTCCCGCTACGCAGAACCGGGAAGAAAATCAAACTTACTTCCGCAAACACTGAGCACGCTCACTACATGTGACATTACTGCGCATGTGGGACACTTTTAGGTTCATTTGCAGTTCACACACAGATCACATACAAGTCGGATATATTTGGAAACGTGAACGACCACGCAAAAAAAAAAAAAAAAAAAAAAAATCAGATTTCACAAAAAAATCTGAATTGGGTCACTTGAGGCTGCAGTGTGAACGTAGCCTAAATAGCCCATAGCCATATATTGTCTGTCTTTCTGTGTTAGCCCTGCAACAGGCTAGCAACCTGTACAGGGCTGAATGGATGGATGTTACAAATAAGAAAAATAAATAAATTTTAAAAAATGAGAATGTTATGCGATTAGCCAGACCTTCTTTGGAGTATGTTTCCTGCCAAGCCAAACAAGCAAGAGGAAGGAAGGAAGGAGGGAACTTTTTATTGATCCCAAAAGAAAGTAGGGCAGCAGTAGTAAGTCTAGCTCAGTAATGGGGAAAACAATGTGGAAATGATCTGGATTACATCATGTTTGCTGACAATTTAGCAATATTTTCATCAGCTTTTTTTGTTTAGTACTACATTAAATATCAAAACTGCCATCACTTCTCTGTCTGCTAACAAGCCAGTTATTCATCTAACTATTTTAACACAATCATCTTACCTGTGTGGTGGTGGCAAACATGTACTTGTCTCGGAGCTGGAAGCTGTCCACCAGCCCTAGGATCACTCTGCGGTTCTGTTCAGTCTGAAAGAAGTCTGTGCTGCTGAGAATAGTGGAGACACCCTGTGGTTCGTGTCTCTGGACAAGCACTGTGGTTGGGGGGTCGTAGGGTTCCACACCCCTAAAGTTTCAGAGAAAAGAGCAGGACGATTAGAAACAAAGATGAATGAACTTGCATTTGAGGCACCCAGTCTACTGACAAGGTGACAAACTGACCAAACTGCTGTCCTTGGATGTGTGCTCTCCTAGCAGTAAGGTTAAAATGGCTTCAAAATCACAGCTCGTGAAGAAAAAAAAAAATTTAATGTATCCCAAAACCCCCCAGTAAGTGCATGTCTTTGGAATGTGGGAGGAAACCGGAGTACCCGGAGGAAACCCACGCAAGCACTTACTGGGGTTAGGTTAATTGGCTACTCTAAATTGCCCATAGGTGTGAATGAGCGCGTGAATGTGAGTGTGAAAGGTTGTCTGTCACTCTGTGTTGGCCCTGCAACAGGCTGGCGACCTGTTCAGGGTGTACCCTGCCTCTCGCCCTGTGACAGCTGGGATAGGCTCCAGCCCCCCCCCGCGACCCTTAACAGGATGTGCGGAAGCGAATGGATGGATGGATGGATGGGTATCCCAAAACCCAAAAGGTGACTCAGTGGTTAGCACTCTCACCTCAAAGCAAGTCATTTTAGAATCTGAAAAAAATCCATTCCCTCTGCTAGCATGCCCATCCTGTTGGTTTCCTCAGGTGATCTATTTCTAGAGAACGTTACTCAGAGGTTTTTCAGTGTGAAAACGGAGTGAATTCTGCTGGATCACCTACAGTAACTGAAGTATTCTTCTCTCACTGAGTGATTTCAGAGGTATTTTACAGAGAAAAGAATCCTTGTCAGTTTTGTAAGTATAATTGGCCATTTTTGACTACTTTAGTTTTTACTTTATAGTGTCACACAAACTACTTATGCTACTACAAAAAATAGTTCCTGTCCACTAGGGCTGCAACGATTCCTTAAGTAACTTGAATAATTTGATTATAAAAAAATCCTCAACACAAAGCGCAAGCGTTTCTCCCACATTAGCAGCATTAAAGTTCTCTGTTGTTGTGACAGATTTCCTTCATTTGGCCTATCAACACAATTTAAAAGCTGGTACATAGTTTGAAGTGTGCACTTTGGGGCAGCATCTTGATGCTACATCATATTGAATCAGTGATTTCATTTGGACGTGCTGGCACGTTCGTTGACCCCAGAGGGCAAGTTTTCAAGATAATAAATGTCAACACAAAATAAAAACCGAAAATATCCATCTGTGTGCCAACCCTGAAAAACAGCGTGGTCAAGCCATTTATGGCAAGGGCTGTTTCTGTTCAGAGCTCATGGCACAGAGTCAGCTGTAATGAATGAAGAAGGTTCACTGCATCTTATCGTCTGCCTTCCAAATCAGTGTGTTTCCTACCAGAGTCTTGAGAGCTGAACAGAGAGAGCAGTGTCTCGGCTCAGCTCTGCCTCTGTGGCATTCATTCAAAGGTCCTTGTTTAACTGATGGACACTGTCTGGCCTGAGAGTGTATGGAGAGCTATTTGTGGTCTGTCTCTGTTCCTTCTTTTGAATTAATCTCTACCCTTTCAAACGCTTCCTAAATAGAATTCTTACCCTGTTTGGGCCGTTTCTGTTTAGTATTCAATTTAAGCTTTCTGAAAATGCCACTTCTTTTAAGACTGGACTGCCAACAGCAAAGGCTTTTAATAAGAAATTTTTTCTCAGACCAGATATTTAGAGTACAATAAAAAAAAAAAAAATCATTTAATATGGTGAAGATCACTTCAGGCCCAATTCTGAGTTGACTGTCCAAACTGTCCTGCTTATCGATGGAAAGCAAAAGCATAATTGCACACACTGTGCATACTGCACATCTTAGAAATGTTATGTGATACAGATCATGATCCTGGATCTACCACACAACATCCTATGTGACATTACCCACCTCTCTCAAGCAATGAATAATTATATATGTCATAGGACAAACTGTTATTTTGTTAGCATTAGCCAAATTAGCAGACATAAACTACTGAACTACTCAGTAAAGCTAAAGCAAAAAAAACAAAAAAAAAAACACCTTAGTGAATTAAACTAAGCAAAGAGGCATTTTATTAATTTGTAATTTGTTTATTGATTTGAAACATTGGAAAAAATTTAACTATAACCTAGCCTAGTCAGAAACTACACAACTTGACAAGCTAAAATACAAATCTAGCTTTTTTATTAAAACAGGTTATAATGTAGACAACCAATAAATACCAGACTTTATTTTTAGTCCATGATTTTGAATCTTTAAACATGCTTCTGCTTCTGCATGAAGCATGTTTAAATGAAGCATAGTCTGGCATCATAATTCACTGTGGTTTGTTATTCTATATTCTACTAGCTAAACTGCTGAGCTAAAAATAGCCTGTTTAAAATTTGCTTTCATTTTCACTCATGAACTTTGGCCAGTTTTAGCATGATCAAGTCTGGCATTGGTCTTTCTTACATATAGCACACTAATCAACTTCAGATGCATTTACACTATAGAAAATACTCTTTGTGGTTTAAGTTAGGAAGCTGCTTTGATAGAATTAGTCAGCAGTAAATACCTACTATTTGCACTTTTTGTAAATCAAAACACAATCCAACATAACAAAGGGCATGGGCAGGTTAAAGATCACCATGTTAGAGACCACGGCCACTACTATAGCTCGCCTGGATGAGCTGGTGACCTGCATACTAAACGTGCTATACCTGGGTTCGAGTCCACCCAAGACTGGCCAATCAATTCAATTTTAAATAATATAGCGCCAAATCACAACATTCAGTTGCTTCAAGGCATTTTATATTACAAGGTAAAGACCCTACAATAATTACAGAGAAAACCCAACAGTCATACACTACTAATCGATAAGGCCTAGAAATTTTCAGGCTTACAGTGCTTGAATGGAAACTGCTATTGAGTCTGCCTTTTCTCTTGTGTTATCTAGTTAACTTCCTCCTTTGACCCCATTTGTACAATTCCCCTGGTTTTCATATATATAAACACTATATTGGCAAAAGTATTTACTCATCTGCCTTTGTGCACATATGAACTTGAGTGACATCCTATTCTTATTCCATTGGGTTTAATATGATGCCAGCCCACCCTCTGCAGCTATCACAGCTTTAACTCTTCTGGGAAGGTCTTTTTGACCATTCTTCCAGAACTACATTTGTGAGGTCAGACACTAATGTTGGATGAGAAGGTCTGGCTTGCTGTTTCCACTCTAATTTATCCCAAAGGTGTTCTATTGGGTAGAAGTCAGGACTCTGTGCAGGCCAGTCAAGTTCTTCCACACACCGGTATCTTATCACAGTACCATGCTGGAATTCACTGAGCTCCTGGGGCAACCCTTTATTTCACAAATGTGGCCATGCAAGTGATTGGAACACCTGAATTCAATGATCTGTACAGGTGAATGAATACTTTTGGCAATATAGTATAATTGATACCCTTTTTATGCAGGATTTGTATCATTCTCTGTAATCCATGTGGCAGAAGAGGTTGTATTTCTTATTGTACACAGAGGATTTTGCCTCTAGTCTGTCTCCTAGCAGGGAGATCATAGGATTACCAGTTACGCAAGTGCGTGAGGAGGGTACCCATGAGTTTGAACACATTCAGTAGACTGATAGTCAGGCTCAAGTTTCTGTGGCTTACAGAGCCTTTAGACTGATGTGCAACACAACAGCAGCAGCCTTTTCTAAAGCCAGAACAAACAGGATTAGATCCAAATTGGATGGAACACCGGGGGGAGTGTAAGATCAATCCTTATTTGTGCTGCCTTTGGCCTTTGGCCTCAGATAATTTGCAGTTTGTTTTGGCTGGTTTATCACTGCAGTCATGTTTCTTTAACATTTCATCAAATTTTACTTGCTCACTGCTAAATGCATCAGTAGTTAAAAACATATAGAAGTCTAGGCACCAGATAATGAAGTACACTTCAATGATTATAAAATAATAAGAGAAAAAAACATTACTTTTACAATATTTTTTTAGCTAATAAGCTCTCATTTTGTCTTGTGTTATGAATCCATCACACTGCTGCTTCTCCCTAAAAGCCTAAACACTCTCACTGTTTAAATCAGCTCAAATCAAGCAAACAAATAGAAGGTATAACACGATAGCGTAGGGGGACCCATAGATGGACCACTACTAGTTGCCTGTGGGTCCTTTTTCAATCTATGCAGCATGTGACCAAGGTGTTGTTTTACGTTTCTGCCTCAGCTCATTATAACTCTCCCCATGGCTGCTGTGCAGGTCTCCTGAGGTTTCTGACTGAAACTTATCTGAGCCTGCTGAAGCATTTGGAACAGATAAGAGATAGAGGACTAATTTCATTATATGACTGTTGGCAGCAGTGTAGCACAAGGGCTGTAAAGGAAAGGATACTTCTACACCAAACTGTAATTCAGCTTTTACCAATCACCATGAAAGGTAGTTAAAGGAGGATATTGATTACATATTTTGGCACACAGCAAGTATAATCTTTCGTCTCTAAAGAAGGCAAATAATAGTGGTCTGTTTATATTTTTTGCGGTGGCTAAGGCTCGGTTGGTAGAGCAGGTTACCTACTAATCGGAAGGTTGGTGGTTTGATTCCCAGCTGCTCCGGGCTACATGCCAAAGTATCCTTGGGCAAGATACTGAATCCCAAGTTGCTCTCCGATGCAAGCGTTGGAGTGTGAATGTGTGTGAATGTTAGATAATAAGCACTTAGCTTAGTTATATGGAAGTGCTTGTATGAATGGGTGAATGCAAACATGTTGTATAAGCGCTTTGAGTGCTCAATTAGCGTAGAAAAGCACTATATAAGAACTAGTCCATTTACCATATTTTAATAGAAATCAATCCAACAGAGCTTTGAAACCAGGCTTTACTGCAGTGTTTCATGTTGTGCTTTATTATAAGGAAATAACTAAAGGAGGACTGCATACATTCTAGAAAATAACTGTTAAAAATGACACCTGCAGCCCTTTAATAATCTGCAGTCAGCATTTTGTTATTCACTCTTGCGTGCAGCTCGTGCTTGCACTGGGAGACCAGTATAATTACTATATACATGATGGTCATGACCACCACAAAGCTGACTTGGACGTGACGAAGCATGACGAATGCACAGTATGTTGAAGAAGCTGGCTATTAGTGCAGAAAGGAAATTTTAGTTATGTGTATTAGTTTAATGACAAAAAAAAGGTTTTATTGATGACTAAAATTCTGTAAGTTTGAAATTATATATAAATTAGTAACATGAATCACTTTAGCTGGTGAATTAATTTGGTAAGATAGGCATTTAGCATTTCCACTAAAAAGGCATCCACACTGGAAGTGATTCACAGCTATGTGGCGATCACAGACCTTAGAAAGCGAATCACATTCAGCAACTTGAAACAATGATGGCTGAAAAAAACACTGGTGACACAAAGTGGGCGGGTTTCTAATTAAATATCACTCCACTCTGAGGTGATGGATTAAAGCAACTACCAATGAGAGAGAAGGATTGGCACATAGCAGTGCTGCAAATACATCAGAAAGCCTAGGCAACTGGAGCCCAGAATATCTGGTAGTAACCAACAGTCAGTGACAAAGTGAAATGTGTGACACTGGAAGCGCACATTTCAAGTGTGTTTAAAAAGGAAGTCCAATGTTCAATTTAGCTACTAATAACATTAAAAAGCAAGATTAATCTGATGATGTTTAGGTCATAGCTCATAATACTGGCTGGGAAAAGCATCTGAAAACTGTCCGCTAAGTCACCAGATAAGCACTGGGAGTTGGATAAATTAACTAACCTATCTACTATAGACAGGACTGCAATGCATTAGACAGCTTGCAATTATACATTAAATAAAACCCTTAACTGACATTAATTGCTTGATACCCAAGGTAGCAGCTGGCAGGCTAACCTTACCTTGCTTGTACGCCAACGCCATGACCAGCAAAATATTATCGGAATCCATGTGTAGTTGGCAAGGATGCACTGAGTTTGTTTTGCGCTGAGAGTTGGTCACTTATTGACGTTAGCGATTAGTGAACTCCATTTCTGCCGTTAGCTATTATCGCTCTGATGACTTTGGGAGCAGAAGAGAGGCACGGAGTGTTTTTACATGAAAGTCACTGCACAGGTTGATAGAGGGAAATGAGAGTTTCTGGGAAGGTCTCATTTTTTTAAATTTCATTAGAATCCATTCATGTTTATATTCAAATAATAAAAGTGCTAAATGGCTTAAATTGCATTTAGTTTCCAAAAGTAACACGTATTCTGCCTGATCTGATCCAATTCAGGTAGAGTAATCGACTCCATTCATCCGTTGCCTGTCAGTTGGTTTTCTGCCCTGGTGACAACGTGTGACATGGGCCAATAAACACTTAAACGACCTGACAATGTGGTTTCAGAGAACAAGTACCGACAAAGACTGAGTGAAGCGCTGCCTCATATCAGTTCACAGCCTCTGTTAAAAACACACTACAAACATAACAGGGGAGGTTGCTGTCTCTCAACCAGTCACATTACACTGAATCCATCCCAACACAGGCTCAGAATGCAAACCAAAAGTATTAAACCGTGCACACGCTGAACACAACACACTCAATAACTGGACATTAATGGCTATACATTTTTACAGTGAACTTTTTCTGTAGGTTGATCATTTTCATTTCCATCAGACAAAATGGCAGCCTTTCATTCCAAACACATTACCTACTCCATATCAGTATAGATATTCAGCTTGAGATCTGATGTGTTTTCAAAGCATTCCTTTCATTTTTTTTGTGCATTTTTGTGCAGTGTATAAAGAACAAACACTGACTTGGTTCTCTTGATAACCTGTGATAATCTGGGTCAACTTCTATCTTGTCTGCAAACAGTTAAAATCTAAGGCCTTAGTGGAGGAACAGATAACAGTCATGACCATTGTGGCAAGAGTGAAAAATTAGCACTTAAGCCCATGCTTGTACTGCTAATGAAAGTGAAGGGTTGCAGGGGTTGTTTAACAGCTTCTGCACAAGAAAAACAAGAGCTCAATCGTGTGTAGTAAAAAATACAGCATCCTTTTAATTCAGTCAGGCTACAAAGTTACTGAAATATTTGCTTCAGGTAACCAGTCAAGCCAGAACGAGTCACGCCCATCATACTGTACAAACAAAATGTGTGTCTTTATTTATCATTCAGTTAAAACTATTAAAACTGATATGTGGGAAGAGATCAGAAAATTATTACAGGTTATTTACTGTTGAAGCCTGTAGTTATGCAATTTGTATTTAATTGCTTTAGATTTTGTCAGACCAATATAGCCACAGCCACAGCCATTGTGGGTTGTACAGTTTCTAATAATACAAAAAGAAACTTGCTTTTCAGCTTGACTGTTCTTTAAATTTGTTATGGAGTCAGTTGTGACAAACAAACGTGAGCGTGATACATATATGCACATCAATAGCTTGTGAGATGAGTCTCTGCCAGCATCTAGCTCGAGGTCTGAGTGTGGGATCTGACCTGCTTCTAAAAAAACACAAACAAAAAGAAAACAGACTTCTGTGCTTCTGTTGTATAATCTAATGAAAGAAATGACAAGACTCAGCAATTAATTGGTGGTGGTGGTGAGTGTGTGTGTCTGTGTGTGTCTCATTTAACTGTCCTGACACCAGATTAAGCTAAAGGTGGCTCATGACAGGTAAAGAAAAAAAAGAAAATTAGTACGTCAGAAAAAGGTTCAAATGATATGTCATGCAGCCGTGCCTCTGTAACACATACAGGGGTGCTAAATTAACTCTTTGAGTCTTAAATTTGTTTCACTGCACTAATGTGACAGAGTAAGCGTTAACTTGCTTATGTAGAATCATTGCCTTGAAATGCTTTTAGACAATGCAGCCATAATTTATTGTATCATTTATGATTAATTTACATCCATGACATTCATGTGCTTGTAACTAATGTGTAAAGGCTGAAGAGATGCAAAATAAAAAAGGTAATTTGTGAAAGGTTGTATTTACTCAGCACTGTGTTCATGACACTTCTCAAATACAGAAAATATAAATCCTTTGATGCCTGTTGTACTTGTGAGCTGTGTCAGCCTTCTTACCAAAAGTAGGTCTTCACGTGCTCTTGGATCAACACCCACGTTTCCCCAAAGTCGTCTGATTTCCACAGCTAAAAAGGCAGGAGGGGAGAGAGGGTGTAAGGAGAGAAGAGGAGGAGGAGGAGGAGGACAGGGTGAGAAGAAGAAGAGGGGGATGGTGCACTGTAAAAATGTAGGTCAAGCTCATTCCTTCATTTTGGCTCCAACACACATGTAAAGGAGAACACTGGAGAGACATTTGCCACTATTACGTTTGCACTCAAGACAGCGGAGCTACAAAAGCTTCTATGCAAGGACATTGCTGCGTCTCTTGGTTACAATATCCTCCATGTGAATTTCTGAATCAGACAAGTGATGAACACTCAATAGCAGGTACACATACAAGAAACAATCACTATCTAAGCATTCTTTTTGTGATTTTACAAAAGCAAGAAAAAGTCAATGAATCCTTTGGAAAAACCAGGATTTCTGCATTTGACACTCATAAAATGTGGTCTGACTCTTATCTGAGTCACAATTATACACAAACACAATTTCAATAAACTAATACACCAACAGTTGTACTTTTCATGCTGCTATTAAGCACACCTCTTTTAGTGGCAACACCCTCCTGTTGTTGCTTTTTGGACTTACACAGTGATGATGAGGAGCTTTAGATAGTTCCTCCAACACTCGTGGACTGCTGTCCCAGAATTCTGGAAAATTTCTTCATATAATTTTGAATACCGCTTCCCCCTTAATTGAGTCAGACTGCATTTGTCTATAAATGTGCCTTAGACCTCATCACACAGGCCTAAAGTTCATTCGGTGACCCCCTTGCTTCCTCCGGTTGCTAGGGAAACATGTATTTCCTGGTCAGTTGGTGAATGGCTGATGAAGGCTGCTGCTGGTTGCCTTATGAAACTGGTCACAAAGAGATGCTGCACCAATCACCCAATGTGATTGCTTTGGCTGATAGATTGCTGTAGTCACCCGTGGTTTGCATGGAAGATAACGTTTGCCTTCAAAGTAAAAGTTGTGCCTTACTGCTGAAATTAACTCACTTCAAAGGACAAGTTTTATTTTGAAGGCGAATGGTCTCCTTTACCAGTTTGAGTTGCATTCTTCACAGTTTCACAAGCACTTGGAGAGTAGTTGGCCACAGCAATCTGTTTACCTCCTTGCAAAAAAAAAAAATCACCTAGTGACATTTAGCAACCTCCCATAACTGCTTGCTAACCAGTCAGGGAATAAATATTATTCTCTAGCGAACTGTGGTTACCAGGGGATCACTGACCAGTCTCTATGCCTGCATGACTGAAACTAAGCACACAGTGACTGCCATCAACCAACAGCAACTACTTGCAACCAGTTGGGCAATACTAATTTTTCCCTAGGAACCACTGGTTACCAGGTGGTGGCTAATTGCTCTCCAGGGCTGTCTGACCGGGACTTTAGATGGTTATCAACTGATATTGATAAGCACCCTGGCTGGGGTTCAAATTAGGAATTTTCTTGCTGTCAGGTGACAGTGCTAACCACTGCAGCACTGTGCCACCCATGCAAATACAAATGAAGCAACACCAGTACACGCAAGCAAATGTGAAGCAGTGCAGCCACCTAATTTCATTGAGCAAAATTTCAAATGTGCAATACCAAAATAAGTCTAACATTATTTACCCTGGACACCATTTGCATCTATTTTTAACACTTTTTTAAATGTTCCTAATGAGTCCTTAGGCAAGCAGTAGCAAAAGCGTAGTCAGGGGATAGAAAGACTCACCAGCCTTCATTAAACAAAAGTCAGTTCAGCTACTGAACGCTTAGTAGCCAAGAACTAGCGTAACAACACTTGCTAGCTGCTCTGTAGTTGAACTAAATTTGATCGAGTGCATTTGCTGTACCAACAAACAAAGAGAACTAATTTTGTATAGCTCGTGGGTGACTTCAAGCTGTTGACCTCAGAAGCACATTAGTAATATTATTATTATCACATATTATTAACAGACCTAGTATGAAGCTGAGAAGAATAACATTATTTGTGAGTAACATCAGTCAAAATCAGCAATTACAGCGTTATCATTTTTATTTTGAATCAAAATATATAGAGCAGTAACAATAATGTTATTTTTATCAATAAGCACTATCAGTAGTCACATAAAGACTAATAAAATCCCAATGACACCCACCCCTAAAGTCCTCATTTTGTGAATAATCAATGCAGAAATTCCAAAGGTTTCAACAAACTTTTTACTTCCATGTATGCATTTATGTATAGCTGTAGTAATTCAGATGCAAAATTACAGTTATTTTATCACCTTGAATTTTGGCTTTAACAGGGTAGTCAAATCTTATTACAGCTGCTTCATCATATCTACAAGCAGTAACTAATGCGAACATTGATTTGAGTGAACACTGAGAAACTGGGTGTATACTGAACATGTTAGTATCATTCTTATGGTTTCACATAAGATTTGATCACACAAGAATGAAAAGATGAGAGTCAGAACCAGGACAGACCTACCTGTTTGTTTGGGTGGGAGCTGTCATACCCAAGTACTAGGTTGGATCGTCTGCTGTGGAGCAGCAGGTCGGTTGGTTTGAAGGGGAGGGAGAAGTCCTGGACGGTTTTACAGAAGTCAAAGGTGTTCCAAAGGTGGTTGTTGGTAGAGTCTACAAAAAGGTACTGAGGAGGCAGAAACAAACAGGACTCTTATTTTAAATACTTTATCTACAAAGGAAAAGTTCCAATGGCAAAGTCAATGGCAACTCAGAAAAAAGTGAATACTACCTTTGATATACAGGTTCTGTCTGATTAGTCTTTAAAGATGTCACTTCTCATGGCAATGACTTTGACTCAATAGCATCCAGGTTAAGACTATACCAGACTTAAACAAGTCCAGGTACCACTGTGAATCTGCTGTACCCTCATAAGTATTCTATGTCTAGTGAGTTGGAGCTGACCTAGTGGGCAGGTTGGCAGTGATGACCCACCTGATACATCCCTGATATAGTGACTGATTTTTTTTTGTTAGTGTGTTGTTCCATATTGAAGAAAAAAAGACCATCAATAACTGTTACTCCTCTTCTATGTTTCAAATAAAGTGAGGGTTAAAGCCTTTCCTCCTGTACTTGTTATGTGGTTCAGCAGTAACTTAACAGGATAGCTGCCAATCCACTGGCTAGCAAGGACTAGCTTTCATGCCATCACATATACAGATGTCTGAGGTTGGTTTGTCTTTCCATCTTTGGTTTTAGATAAATTATCACCTGTTACATTTAGAAGGGACTTAGAAGTTGTCAATAACTAGAGTAAAACTTTTCTCTTATATTTCTCTCCTGCTAATACACACTTTGCTGTGCCCCACACTTAATTTCTCTCACACGCAGACAGGCTCGCTTAAGTTCATGTGTTTCCAGGAGAATGGGACTACACACCGAGTGTGACTTACCCTTCTGTTGTCTGCAGGGCTGTGGTAGAACTGAGAGATGACCTGCTTGCTGCCATTCTTCATATTAGCCCCCGAAAACCTGAACTTGTCTGAGACAAGTATGAAAGTGGTGCCATAGTCATAGGACACGTAGACCTGAAGATAAAAAGGGAGTAATCAATGTCTACACCCTGTGGTCCCTGAGAAAACCGTGGTTCCAGATTAAAGCATAAATATTAGCCCAGTATGATTCATCATTATTAATTGACCATCTGAATAAGTTCACTTAGTAAACTACAAATTCTGCTATTTTTATAACATTAATCTGAGAGGTCTGAGGAAAGTGGAACTTCAAGTATACTCTCCTGCTTGGCATCTGTAATCCACAGTTTAAAGCATGACAAATTTCTGTGCCTGATATGTGCTGGAAAGGATGAAGGGAAAGAGGGATTCATTACTGACTGAATACCTATAAACAGATGTTATTTTGTAGACACCATGTCTGGCACCCTATTTCAGTAAAAAAAAAGAAAAACCAAGCCTATTCATTCCTAGTTGGAAATCCTCACATTAACTTTGAATGCTTAAATAGTGAAAAAAATGCAATATATTTCCTTAAACAGAGCTTGTCGCCAGGAGCAACCCTTTATTTGAAGCAGCCATATTTAGAAAACAGATTCAATTTCCAAATCTAAGTCCTCTTCTAAGATGAAGAATATGCACAAAGCCTTGTTCCAGTCTGTCCTTGTTTGCTATTTTAAAGTAATGCATCACACTAAAATAGACTAACTCTATGATAATTTCTTGAGATACAGTGGTAACTTACTAGTGAGAGGGTTTCTGAATAGTGCATTAATTGTGAAACATTTGCAAAGCTAGAATTTTAAACCCTGCTCATTTAATCTGTTGTGTTTGAAAAAGCCTCTGAGCCCAAGTGGGCACCACAGTGTGTGTGTCTTAAAGCTATTATAGGTAGATACTTAAACTCCCTCACTTGGGACAGCAACTCGTCCCTGAGCTGAAGTGGGCACTCCACCCTTTTCCAGTTGAGGACCATGACCTCAGACTTAGAGGTGCTGATTCTCATTACAGCCGCTTCACACTCAATTGCAAACTGTTCCATTGTGAGATGGAGGCCACCACTGATGAAGCCAACAGCACCACATCATCTACAAAAAGCAGAGATGAGATTCTGAGGCCACCAAGGCCGAAGCCTTCTGCCACTCAGCTATGCCTAGAAATTCTATCCATAAAAATTATGAACAGAATCTCTGACAAATGGCAGCCCTGGACCCACAAGAAGCGAGTCCGACTTATGGTCGGCTATACAGACCAAGCTCTCGCTGCAGTTGCAAAGGGACTGAATGGCCTGCAACAATGGGCCAGACACCCCATGCTCCCACACAGAGGTTGGAAGTAACAAAGTACAAATACTTTGTTATTGTACTTAAACAGATTTTTCAGGATCTGTACTTTACTTGAGTATTTATTTTCCTGACAACTTTTTACTTTTACTCCCTACATTTTTACACAAATATCTGTACTTTCTACTTCTTACATTTTCAAAACAGGCTAGTTACTTTAGGTTTAACTCATCTGAGGGAAGATTTTATTTCCATCACTGCACCTTCAAACATCAAACTGATCTGAGCCTAAATGGAGGAACAAATTAAGGGAGAATAGTACTGGTGTGTGAACGATTAAAGACTTAAAAGCATATGATTTATGTTTCATTTATAGCGCTGTGTTCAGGGGTTAAAGTTGGCCGGACCGGGTGCAGATGTCTGTAAGTTGTGGCGTCTAGCTAGTGCTACATAAGAGGAGCAAAAATAAATGGAAAATAAATAAATGTGTTGCAGGTAATTTCAAAATGCAACATTCCTAAATGTTCATCAAATATCAACAAACAGTGTATGCAGTTTGTCACCCAGTGTGTCTGCTAGCTAAAAGAACAGCTGCTATATTTCCAGGGAGAGAAAAGAACAAGATAGAAGTTCACTCAGAGATGGAAAAGATGTAAGAGAGAGGACAGGAGAGGAAGAAGAGAGGTTAGATTTAAAGGTAAGAACTGCTCAGTGACATCTGATAAACTGGAATTTTTAAACTTACATTTTAAAATCAGATCTTGGATCCGTATATGATGTGAAGTTGATGTTTTTTTCAAACAAACAGGTATACTAAGTTTGTGTTAAAAAATGCTGCAGTTTAGTGCAGGATAAACAGGTTAGTTTGCTGTACTGTGGTGAATTTAGAGTAAAGCTCTGTGCTGGTGTTCATGCTCATTGTTAGGTTACAAATGTAGCAGAGATGAGTTTGAATTTAAGCTGATGATGCTTAGATTCATTCACTGAATTCAACCTTTATACCAACTGCAACTTGATACCAACTAAACAGTATACTGTCAGTGTAGGGGTGGAGATCAGCCAAAATAGCTTGTGAAATACTGGGCTACAGATTTTTGAATTCAGTTGTGTAAATCCACAAAGAGCAGCAGCAGCGCAGATCAGCTGATCACAGCCTGACACAAAGAAAATCTACTAGAGCTCAAAACAGAAATTATTGTGAGATGTGATTCTTTACCCTATGCAGAGCCACTACAACCCATCTTAGGGTTCCCCCACCTGCTGAAAAAACGATGAAGAAAGTGTCAATTAATTTCACAAGAAAATTAATTTACACTTTGGTTTCGTCTTGACGAATCGTCATTGTTTTTATCCTTTTAGGTGGTTTTAATTTAGTTATCGTCTCCTTTTTGTCATGGAAAAAACGGTCGTTGGCGAAACCTATGACGAAAATATTTCGTCAATAAAATTAACACTGCCTGGCTGTAGTGCAGCAACAGCTGGACTGCAACGGCCGGATCCAAAGCCCAGTTCCTGTATAACAGAGCATCTCTGGATAGCAGATCCGCTTCTAATTCAGAGAACCCAGTTATGTCCCCATGGAAATGGAAAAAAAGTGCCTGAGGAAGCTCCAGATAATTTATGTGGAGCTGCTCCAGTGTCCACTCACAGGTCGCCCTTCATGTACCCCATCCCAGCTGGACAAGGATTCAAGGATTCTTTATTGTCATTCGCATCACATTTACATGCAGTGGAATGAAATTTCTGTCCTCAGGTGCCAGTGTTGCCCTTAAAGAAGAATATAAAAAAAAGTAACAATAATACAAAAGAAAAACAATTGTTTTTTCTTTTATATTAAGCAAGCTCCACTTGCCAAGACCTCACAGTGCCCATGGGCAGTCCTTGGTTTAGAAAAACTGTCGCCAACAGCGTAACACAATTGTTCATTCAATTCAATTCAATTTTATTTACATAGTGCCAGATCACAACAAACAGTCACCTCAAGGCACTTTATGTTGTAAGGTAAAGACCCTACATTCCACTGTTACAGTTCCTCTCAGTGTGAGAGAAACCACAAAGTGCTGAAAATCCCTCACATTCAGCCAGCCAGCTGGATGGCTGACAACATAAGCCCCAGTGGCTGAAGGGGACTGTTTTGTACAGGCAGAAAAGAGCAAGACATGCTCTTAACGTCTTCACTCTGTCCACTGACAGACGGGCGGTAAAGGAGATTGAGTCTGTGGATGAACCCAGAAAAGTTATTTGTTGTTGTGAAAACAACAATTTTTTTCAGTGTTTATTACGAAGCCCAGGTCAGCCAGGCCCTTCACCGCAATAGACGTTTATGGTGTAGCTTCCTGCCCCAACATCAGGCACAACTGGCTTATTCACCCAAGCCGATTGTGCCTGATGTTGTAGAGACAACACAAGCAGACCCGATATCTTGTTCCTATAAACGCACAGTTGAGCCACAGAGTTTCCATTTCCTCTGGTCTAAGGGAAAGAGGGGTCTATCTTCACTAGCTGGAGAGCTAACAGGGACAAAGGGTGTTAGCTGGCGTGATAAACTATGCAAAGGAAACACTATCTTACCATAGGTGGTGTGATGTCTTAGGCTATAGCAAAAGCCTGAGCTAAGGAATAGACCTAAAACACGCAGATAGTGCCCAGCAACATAGAAGTTAGCTAAACACTTCTATCTACGGACAATTAAGCTAGCTAACCTATATTGTAGTTTGAGATATGCTCCAAAGAGAAAAGAGGTGTTTGAGTAATGACTGCGTAATAGCCCGACCTACATAAGTTGAGGGTGGTTCTGACTGACACTGTGATCACCTGACAGTTAGGTTTGATGTACACAGGGAGGTACATCCCACACACTGAAATGAATGCTAGGAATGAGAATCTGTTTTCTTCATCCATATCAGGGTTCTAGCCAGTGGTTGATCGTCCAGCACTGAGGCATCGTCACAGCAGGCTGAGAGTTTCACCAGTTTGCTATTGGAACCGATTGCTATCACCACAATTAGCACCCCCCCACCCCCACCCCCGAAGTGGCATGCTGTTTAATGACTGTGTTTGAGGCTTTCAGTATTTATTCTGTTTGTGAATTCCTCCTCAGACTGCATGCAGGGGGAAAGAGAGAGAGAGTGCGTGTGTGTGTGTGTGTGTGTGTGTGTGTGTGTCTGTCTGTTGAGGTAGCAGATGGACAGATTAATGTGTAGCTCAACACTCATACCATCATGAGAAACATATTACACAAGTGAGAACAAAACCTTCTGCTGCACTGCTAATTTAAAGAAACAATGTAAAGACTGCGATTTAACTGAAAAACAAGGCCTTGAACATTGTATGAGGCTATAGCTGACTGTAGCTGTATTGCTCAAAAAATTAAAAGAACACTTTTATTTGATGATGTCGGGCATGATTGTGCATCAGGAGGAACTCAGGACCCACTGCACCAACGTAGAGTCAGACAGTGGGTCCGAGGATTTCATCCAGATACTTAATGGCAATCAGGGCGCCACTGCCTAGCCTGTAGAGGTCTGTGTCCATTCATGGACAAATGGACCCACAATAGAAATGTATTGAGGATGTTTGTGAATACAAAGCATTACAACATTAAGCGCATGCAGTCCCCAGTTTTTCAACAATAACACTGATAACACAACAGCAGTAGTTGTGTGTGTCTGTGTGCACACAAGGAAAGCACAAAGAGGCGGAGCCATTATCAAGATGTGAACTCAGGTGGAGCGAAAGGAAACATTTTTCTAGCATCCAAAGCAGCAGCGCTTTTTCCTGGAACCACCATTAAAATCTTTACAGTTTAACAGCTGGAGGAACCCTTCATCAACCATAAGACCAACAAGTGTCAACGTGAAAAAAAGAGAACTTTGTAGCTGCTCTATCCTTCACTGCTTGTTTCACACAGCAAAAAACTGCAGTAAAGCTCAATGGAATAATCAATAGAATACTTAATTACTAAAATAATCGATAGTTGGAGCCCTATTCCTGAGTCTAGGGGCTACGACTGCAAAAGTCCATTCACCTCTATGCTTAAATTGAGACCTCAGCTATAGTAAGAGGATCTGGTAGATGATCTCGGTGCTCTTTTGGGGTTATATAGGTTGAGCACCTTGGCTAGATAGCTGTGTGCCATTCCATTTAAAACTTTAAAAGTAAGTAAAAGAATTTTAAAATCAATATGAAATTGAATGGGGAGCCAGTGTAAACCTGCTAAAACTGGAGTGATGTGGTCATGCTTTCTACTACCTGTCAAAAGACGTGCAGCAGCATTTGGGACTAACTGCAAACAATGGAGAGATGACAGTTCAAGACCCGAATACAGAGAATTGCAGTAGTCCAATCTAGAGGTGTTGAAGTCATGAATATGTTTTTCAAGGTCCTTTGGAGGAAGATAAGATTTTGCATTGGCAATTAGTCCCAACTGATAGAAACTGGTCTTCACAACTCTAAAATTATGCTGCCTGTGCAGGGTTTGATCCAGCGGCTGATCGCCACGCCACGCTGAGGTCATGTTGCGTGGGGCTGAGAATTTCACCAGTTCACTATTGGAACTCTTCACTATCACTCCAATTAGTAAGCGGGTGCACACCGTGCACACTCCGCTTCGCTGCTGATACCAGACTGATTTGTTTTCTCTTGCTAGATCGCTGCACTATAGTATTATTTCACTGCAATTTGCAATCTACTGCCAGGGATGGCCAGTTTTGTTCCCAATGTGCACATGTGATCTTGTCACGGTCCTGTTCATGTTTGATTTCGCACAGCTACAGAACCCTTAAAGCAAGGGGGAAGAAGTGGAAAAGGGGAGCACAAATTTCAAGCTTCAAGTCGCCAACTTGGTGAGATTTAGTGACTTTTCAGACCCCCCTAAGCACCCCCCCCCCGTCCCAAAAAAGCGACAAATTTAGCAACTTTCTGGGAACTCTGGTGACTTTTGGAGAAAACGGGAAAGCCGAAATCCTCCGCCAATGCTGTGTTTTGTGTACACACAGCATGCACATGAGCATCGCTCGAACCTTGCTTTGGACGATACAGCAAATCTTCTAGAAATGGTACGTACTGATGTGCCATCCTGGAAGAGCTGGACTGCCTGTGCAACCTCTATAGGATCCGGGTATCACCTCATGCTACCATAAGTGACACTGACCCTAGCCAAATGCTAGTGACTAGTGAACTAGTGAAAAAGCAGTGAAAAAAGATGAGCAGGGAAAAATATCAGTAACCTCCACCTATAAAATCATTCCTGTTAGGTGGTTGTTGCATCGTTACCCTTACTGTGCACCAGTTATTATTTTCGTTAACACCAAAGCAGCTGAAACTGATTAACAACCCAGCAGGTACTTAACTGACCACATCAATAGCCCAGAAGATTGAATGACTTGATGCTTTACTCTGATTAAAAAGTGCTCCTTAGGGATTTTTTTGGGAGGTTTTTTGAGCAGTGTAGTTCTGGGCCTTTTAGTTTAAGCATTCCTATGTATTTTATGCATAAATGAGTTCAGGTGTACTTACAGAGCTGGTTTTGGGCCCGGTGGGTCCTGCACTGTCTCGAGCCAAGGCTACAATGACATTGCTCTTCTCTCCAGCCCAGTGGACCACCATCTGGTTATGAGAGTCATTCAGGTTGGCCTGCAGAAAAAAAAAAGGGAACAAAAGATACAAGAAAACCATTACTCTGCAAATCAGTACATTATGCTAATTTGTATTTAATACAATTATAAAAAAATAATTATTGTTTTGTAATCTTTCTGTTCCATTAGCACTCAATTTCTTAACATTTTCCAGGTGGTTTGTTTCTAATTACTGATTCTTATAATTTTGTAGGTCACTAAAATTATTTCACAATATTGCTTTAATTACAACAACCAACCAGAGCTTTGTGGCTTTTCATTATGCATTTTAGCAAATCCCAGTCTCGCTTTTTATGATTTGCTTTCAACAGTGTTGTCCTCCTCGGTCGTCTTCCATTAAGTCCACTCTGGCTCAAATAGCAATGAATGGTGCAAATCTGACACTTGTACCTCAACCTTGGAGTTCACCTTTAATTGCTTTGGTTACCATTTGTATTATGCATCTCTTCAATTTGTCATCAATTTTCTTCTTGCAGCCACATGCAGGGATGTTGGTTACACATATTGCAATAATATGTGTATCGCTGACCCTATCCAAATGCAAAACTAGTGAAAAAACAGAAAAGATGAGCAGGGGAAATATGTCAGTGGCCTCCACCTGTAAAACTCGGGTTGGCCGATATATTGAGTTTTTAAAAAATATCGATATATTTTCATACGATATAATAGGGCTGGGCGATATGGACCAAAAGTAAAATCTTAGTATTTTTTTACCTGAATGGTGATATATATATATATATATATCTCAATATTTTTTCTTCCCAAAAGTTATAAACAAAAAGGCACTTCTGAGTCAAAGCTACAAGTCCAAAATGTCACACTGGCACTTTTATTAAGATTCAGCTGTAGATGTACATGAGAAATTGCTCAAAAATAAACTATTGGCATTAGGGCTGCAACGATTCATCGATTAACTCGATTAAATCGATTCTAAAAATTTATCGACACAAATTTACTGTGTCGATGCTTCGTTTAAACTCTGCAGCGCTCAGCTGTCTCGGTGTAAGCGGCGCTCCTCACTAGCATTAGCAGCATTAGTGCTGACGTTTTTTTGTGGGTTTATTGGGGGCTGGCAAACCAACATAGAACTGCATTACCGCCACCTACTGGACTGGAGTGTGAATCACTCACGTATACACAAGCACACATTCTAAAAAGCTCTCCGTCACTGCGATGGATTTCATTTAACACAGAGTGGATCATCACTAGAGTTGCCACCTGTCTCGTAAAATACAGAACCCCGTATGTTACGGGACTCCGTGGAATACGGCTCCGTAACATGCCGTGTTCCGTACTTTACGGGACGGGTGGCAACTGTCGCTGACATGCATTTCCACGCTTCCACTGCTCTCTGTGTGTCTGTGTGTGTTGTGCTCGCTGAGAATTTCAGCTGCTATTTTTGTCTTTACTTCAGCTGTAGCTACCAGAACTGGTTTGCTAGCGAGCGCGGGCCATTAGCACTAGCGATGGTTCGGTACCGGAAGGCCCGCCCCCCAGGACCGAGGGGCTCCTTCAAAATATTTTTTATACTTTAATCCCTTATTAGTGACTAAATATAGACCTGCAGTAGAAACGTATTTTCGAGAATGCTTGTGAATACAAAGCATTACACCATTACTCACACATGCGCTATGGCTCCCGCAGCCACTAGTTTTTCAAAACACTCATAGCAGGCAGCGGTTTTAACTGCGCAAGCGCAAAGAGGCGAAGCTGTGACGGTGAGCTCAAGTAGTGAAAAAGGAAACGTTTTTCCAGCGTCCAAAACAGCAGCTTTTTCTTTTAGTAACCACCATTAATCTGTGAAACAGCTGGAGGTCCTTCATCAAGCACCTGATCAGCAAGTGTTAAGGTGAAGAAAAGAGAACTTTGTAGCTGCTCCATTCACCGCTGTTTGTTCACATGGCGAGAAACTGCATTACGGAAGTTAAAATATGCAGATAAACTGTTAATAAAAAAAAGTATTTCTTATCCGATTACTCGATTAATCGCTGGAATAATCGATAGAATACTCGATTACTAAAATAATCGTTTTATGCAGCCCTAATTGGCATATTTAAATAATAATGCTCGTCAAATAAATTAATGCTTTTTTCCTCTATAAAACAAGACTCACAGCTGCGCTATTAAAATGTAAATGGAAAAGATACAGAGCAAAATAGCAAAAAGCTGACTTATTCTTTAAATAGAGTCTGGTGAAGTCTACTTCACTGGAAAGTACTTCCTCCTGTGTGTACTCCTGTACATCTAGTACTCTGTGCAAATAACAAAACATGTAAACAGACTGAATGAACAAAATTCCATCCTTCAGTCAGACAGTAAATCCATAGACATATGTGCTGTCGTATCACAGCAACGGGCGCACCCACTCAGTGCGGCATCTGCAAGCACATGAAGAAGAAACACTTCTGCTATTAAGGTCACGTGACTTACAGTACAACCCGATTTCTGCTATCTAGTTGTGGTATAGCCAGGAAGTCTTGGGGGTCAAGGTGATGCCAAAGCGTACGAACGGACGCACAATACCAGTGAATGGCCTAAACAACATCTGTAACGTGCACAGCAGTGTCTCAAAGTGTTTCAGTGGGGACCCATTTCACTGCAACACCAGAACACCACAGGTGTGCTTGCTTGAGCATATCCACAAAAGAGTAGAGGGTGCCGGCAACAGCTGTAAAAGCAAAGCAACTTTGCAGGTGGCTGAAGATGACCCAGAAGAATTAATACCAAAAAGAGGAGCTACGTCTGTCGTCTGGAGGTTTTTCGTATATAAAAGGTCAGACGCTGACTAAATGATGATATATTGCAAATGCTGTAGAGCACAAGTGGTTGCTGGAGGTGGTAACACTAGCAAGAAAGAAAATACGGGTAAGAAATTTTGTCATACACCCAGCCCTATTTGGCACAAGGCCCCATAAAATCTTGGGCTAGCCCTGGCTATACAAATAAAACTGAACTGAATTGCTGCCACTTAACAAGGTGTATGGTATGCATTATGGTATGTTTATATTGCAACACTGAGCAAAGCACTATTCTTTTTTTTCTTTTTGATTCGCCTAACCTAATAATATTTAAAATATAATATGCACTATACAAAGATTCAGTACAAGTCAAAAGTTCCCCACACTTCCCCATTCATATGAATTGGTGTGTCCAAACTTTTGAGTGGTACTGTGTATGCTGCTGGCATGACAGCATGAATAAAGATTGTATTCATATTTTATCCACAGAACTCCTTCATGTTATTCCTATGGATATGTGACACGCTTGAAAACAAGGATGAGTTTAGCACAGTATCCTGATCTGCTGACATCTCTTCAGGCTGGCATATGGCTTGAATCTGAGGCTAGAGCCCTGGAAATCTGTAATAATTTAATTCCAGGCACAGAGTCAAGCTCACTTCTTTGATTCCTCACACCAAACACCAACTCTCTGTCTTCAGAAAAACTCTCAAACTACAACAATGCAGAAAGATAAAGATCAACAGAGCCCAAAGATTTGAACCAGCCTTCCAGGCTTTGTGACAACTCAGTAAGGCTCGCACACAGGCTGTGACCTGAGATAACCCCAGGCTGTTGAGCCTGCATTTGTCAGAACATTTCCAAAAACAAGACAAATCACATTTAATAGCTAAATCCAGTTAGCCTGTGTATAGCCTGACTGATTTATTCAGCAACAACAACAAAATGGCACAAGTCAATATTTCATATGAAAAACTGGCCAAATATTAATGTGTAATGTGAAGGGTACTGCTCAGAGAAGAAAAACAGAGCTATCACTGGGGTCTGGTGTTCCCCTCAGTTCTATTAAAGATTTGCTCTAATGATTCATTTTTCATTGATTTCTGTGTCTCTATTTCTTACATATTGGATTTTTTTTTTTTCCATCTGTCCATCCATTCTCTTTTGTTTATCCGGGGCTGGGTCGTGGGGGCAGCAGCATAAGCGGAGAAGCCCAGGCTTCCCTCTCCTCAGCCACCTCCACCAGCTCATCCGGAGGGACCCCAAGGCGTTCCCAGGCCAGCCAAAAGATATAATCTCTCTAGCCTGTCCTGGGTCTATCCTGCGGCCTCCTCCCAGTGGGACATGCCTGGACCACCCCACCCAAGAGGTGCCCAGGAGGCACCCTAGTCAGATGCCCAAGCCACTTCAACGGGCTCCTCTTGATGTGGAGGAGAAGTGGCTCTACTCTGAGCCCCTCCTGAATGGCCACATTCCTCACCCAATCCCTAAGGGCGAGGCCAGCCACCCTTCAAATGAAACTCATTTCTGACGCTTGTATTCGCGATCTTATTCTTTTAGTCACTACCCAAAGATCGTGACCATAGGTGAATGTAGAAACGTAGATCGACCAGTAAATCGAGAGCTTCGCTTTTACACTCAGCTCCCTCTTCACCACGACAAACCGGTGCAGCATCCGCATCACTGCAGACGCAGCCCCGATCCGTCTATCAATCTCCTGCTCCCTTCTCCCATCACTTCTTCTTGGATCCGAGGTTTGACTAATGGGCGGACCCATTTCCAGCACCCTGGCATACACCTTACCAGGGAGGCTGAGGAGTGTGATCCCCCGGAAGTTGGAGTACACCCTCCGGTCTCCCTTCTTAAAGATGGGGACCACCACCCCAGTCTGCCAATCCAGTGGAACCCCCCAGATCTCCACACGATGTTGCAGAGGCGTGTCAACCAAGACAGCCCTACAACATCCAGAGCCTTCAGGAACTCAGGGCGAATCTCTTCCACCCCAGGGGCCCTGCCACCAAGAAGTTGTTTAATCACCTCAGTGACCTCACCCTCAGTGATGGGTGAGTCATCCCCCTCGTCCCCAGACTCTGCTTCCACTACAGAAAGTGTGTCAGTAGGATTCAGGGGGTCTTTGAAGTATTCCTTCCACTGTCCGACTATAGCCTGTTTTTTGTTTTCTTATGTTTTTGTTTTTTTTGGCGGGGGGGGGGGGTTAACAATGAAAACCTGAGTGAAGATGGTTTCCAAAAATGCACTTTGGCCATTTCTGGCCAATTTACATAGCACCAAATCACAACAGTCACCTCAAGGTGCTTTATATTGTAAGGTAAAAACCCTACAATAATATAGAGAAAACCCCAACAACCAAAAGGCCCCTATAAGCAAGCACTTGGCAACAGTGGGAAGGACGAAATCTCTGGCAGAATCAGGCTCAGAGAGGGGCAGCCAACTGCTGCAACCAGTTGGGGGTGGGGGAGGAAGAGAGGACAAGAACTGTTCTAATGTTCTGCTATCTGCAAACTCATGCTACAGAAGTAAAGAAGAGTAAGGAAGAGTCATTAGGAGGATCCCCACCATTAAAACAAACAAGCCCAAAGCAGATTCTTTAAGAGTTTGAAAATACTATCAGCTTAATCTTGGGCTGAAAAGAGTAATCAGATAAGAAATACTTTTGTCTTTTTAACAGTTCATCTGCATATTTTAGCTTCCGTAGCTTTACTGCAGTTTTTGCGCTGTGGAAACCAAACAGTGGGGGATAGAGCAACTACAAAGTTCTCTTTTCTTCACGTTGACACTTGTTGATCAGGTGGTTGATGAAGGGCTCCTCCAACTGTTAAACTGTAAAGGTTTTAATGGTGTTCCAGGAAAAAGCTCATTTCCTTTCTCTCCAGCTAGGTTCACCTTCTCAATAATGGTTCCGCCTCTTGCCACGCATGTGCAGACAGACTTCACATAAAACTGCTGCTGCTGTTGTGTTATCAGTGTTATTGTTGAAAAACTGGGGGCTGTCTGAGCTTAATGTTGTACTGCTTTGTATTCACACGCGCCCTCCTAAATACATTTCTATTTCAGGTTTATTTTTAGTAGCTAATCAGGGATTAAAGCATAAAAAACATTTTGACGGAGCCTCTTGGTACCAAATGGGAGGGTTTTCATCATTTCCGAATGATCGCTACTGCTAATAATGGCGCCCGCTAGCAAACTGTGGTCACAGCGATCTGTTCCAGTGTCTAACAGCTGAAATTCTCATTACAGCAAGCACAACACACACACGAATATAGAGAGCAGCGGAGGCATGGAAAAACATGTCAGAGATGATACACTCGATGTTAAAGGGTTGTTTTTTCCAAATGATGGAAATCAGTCACAGCAATGGGGAACTTTAATGCTGCTAATGTGGATGAAAACACTGCAGAGTTTTTAAAAAACACTGAAGCAACAAATTTGTGTTGAGGAATTTTTATAATCATTTTATTCAAGTTACTCAAGGAATTGTTCCAGTCCTAGTTTAATCAATTTAAGCTTCCACTGTTTTTTTTTTGCATCCCAAAAACACGTGTTATTTGAAGGCATTCCTTTTAACAACCTTGTAACGAACAGAATTCCTACTGCATTGCAGGAGGATGGCAGGTAGCATGTCTGCTGTTCAGATGTGTGAAGCTGAAGGGGCAAAGCTGTCAACACCGTAAAGTAGTAGATCAAACATTTATCACCACCAAGAGCAGACAATCTTGAAGAAATACTGACTGGGTGCACCACACTGACAACTTTTAGGACAAGCCTTAAGTTGTAAGCTTAGTCAAGACATGCAAAGCACGCTCTTCTTTAAGAATCAGCTGAAAATCACCTCTTTTATGAAAATGCAAGGTCTCTATCTAATCATGACAACTGTATTACCCACCTCCCTGAGGGGAACAAAAAACCCACAACACTACATAGGAATAGAATGGACATTTTTCCATGTCTCTGAGAATAGGATTTTTGTGAGAATATGATGGAACAGGATTAAAAATCTACTCCTGTGTCCTGTAGCACCTGTCTATTTCCAGATCTCTCAAAAGATCTCTTGTAAACCCTCTGCCGTAACTAACTAAGAAACATGGTGATGCTACTTATTTACAGCTTCTTTATTCTGTCTGTTTATCTCAGCTCAAAGGAATGTACTTTGTAATTAAGTACAAGCTTCCATTACAGTTCTTCTTGTTTCATAGTTGAATGGTGAACACTTTTGGCTGCATAATGATGTATGTGGAAGCAAGTCAAAAAATAAACTCCAGTGGGTATGTTGATGGTGCTGAAAGAACACCCAGTGAGACAGCGTGTCTGAGTGAGTTTTTGGACAACAAGCAGCAGTGTGGCACAGAGGATGGATCTGCAGCTCAGTGGACAAAACCACACTTTTCTTTGACTATGTAAACATCTGGCTGATCCTGCTCCAACAAATCGTCTGTTCTGATGTAGAGGATGGATAATGCAATAACTTGCTTAAACACCCACTAAGTCCCCTCCAGTGCACCTCCCATTTAGCGTGTGGACAGAAAACAGGCTATTTCATTTTTTTCATTCTCACTGTCTTGCCATCATTCTGCTGCTACTTTTCATTCCTTATCTTTTATTGATGATTTTGAGAGGGGGCAAAAAAAGGCTCCATTTTGCTTCAAAGGCCTTTCTCTGTACTTTCCTAGTCCAGTGTGGAGCAAACAACAAGTATCGCCATCGGCTGTGATCAGACACAACCCTCCACCCAGTCTGCTGCCACTACCACAACAATGATGTGGATAATGATGCAAAAAGGCAGCATTATGCCTGTATAAGGAACAGGAGTTTAATAAAATATTCAGCCTGAGACTTTCCAGCAGTAAAAAGCAACTGCTGGCAGCATAGTCTGCACTGCTGTGTCTTATGTGTTGTTAACATTTGGATTGAAAAGTCGGTGCCAATGTTCAACAATAATCTGCCAAATACATTAAAGAGAAGGCAGTGATGCTAATATCTCCACCTACAGTGGTCTCAAAAATGTGTACAGCAATGCAGCAACAAGGCTCACTATGTGGTTAAGGGGGTGGCTGATCACAAAAGGAGCCTTGAAAGGCAGGATATACGAGAGTAGATCTATCCTTTAGTATAATGCAACCAGAAAACGGCAAAGCAAATGTCCTGGAGTCTGTGTGTCACCAGTGAGACACAAATTTAACCTTTTCCTCATACAAACTCCAACAAAGGGATGACTATGAGGTGCTGCCATACAGTCAGCTTCACTGATAAATAACTTGCTTTTCCATCTCTTGCTTTAGCCATCCTGCTCCTGCTCCTCCTCCTCTCCATCTTCTTCTGTGTGCCTCCCCCAGGTAAAAGCCAGGGCTGTCTCTGGTGCTGAGGTGTTGCAGCAATAAATCTCTGCATTTTTGGCATTACTGACCACTGCGAGTGGGCGAAAGGGGTGTCAGCAGCTCTTCAGACAGACAGAGAGTGCAATGATGACTCTGGGGATAAATAAAATTAATAAATTATCTGCCAGGTTGTAGCAAATTGCAGTAAGACAATTCGTCCTACCATGGGTGATCACTGCTCTGCAGCTCCACTACACGTCATAACGACAAGAATATGTATACCATATACACTCCCAGCTAAATTCTTATTCAACACAGCATCTTTGTTCTAAGCTTCATAAGAGTAGTGGGGGGCATTATTTTCCCTTGTAGGATTTTGTTCTTTTGAGGAAAGCAAAAATATTTAATACAAATAGTGTCACATTTTTGTCATATCAATGTGATATGGTAGCTATAAAAAGGAAAAAAACAAATGTTCTGTAGATAAACTGCTTGTGGTAAGTTTTCTGGTCACTTCAAGTTTGCTTTAATAAGTGCAATAAAAAACATTATTAGCACTTGTCAGCACCACTTTACAGATTTGACAAGAGGGCAAGCTGTATCCTAGTAACAGCAGAAAAGAGACATCGCATCTTTGTGTTGTAATTTAGGACACTGATGAAGCCAGGTTCATGAAAATTCCCTATTCACCATCTCTCCTGTTTTCTTTTCTCTCTCTCACATCCTGCACTGCAACATGGCCTGCAGTCCTGGCAGAGAGGTGTTCCTTATCTTTTCATGTCCATCAATCTTATTGACAGTTTTGTAGGTACTTGGAGAGTGAGGCAGGGGTTTGGTTAGACAGGAGAGCGTGTTGCAGGCAACCAACAAGGGAACTGTAATGCAGCAGGTCCTTGTCTCCATCTTTCACAGACAATCCATACTGGAAACCCTACACCTTCTATGAAATCTTCTGGGCAGTCGGGATTCAGGAAAAGCAAACCAAACCGTAATAAACTGCAGAAGCGAAGGAGTTTTTGCATCGGTTCATTATCAGAACTGAACCGTGTGCGGCTATTAGCACTAGCAAGCAGTTGTTCGATAGTGGGAAAAATAAGTATTTGACACACTGCCGACTGCGCACGTTTTCCCACCTACAAAGAATGAAAAGGTCTGTAATTTTTATCGTAGGTACACTTCAACTGTGAGACACAGAATAAAAAAATCCAGAAAATCACATTGTATGATTTTGAAATAATTAATTTGTACTTTATTCCATGAAATAAGTATTTGATACAATAGAAAAACAGAACTTAATATTTGGTACAGAAATATTTGTTTGCAATTACAGAGGTCAGACGTTTCCTGTAGTTCTTGACCAAGCTTGCACACACTGCAGCAGGGATTTTGGCCCAGTCCTCCATACAGATCTTCAGGTTTTGGGGCTGTTACTGGGCAACATTCAGTTTCAGCTCCCTTCAGATTTTTCTATTGGGTTCAGGTCTGGAGACTGGCTAGGCCACTCCAGGACCTTGAAATGCTTTTTACGGAGCCATTCCTTAGTTGCCCTGGCTGTGTGTTTCAGGTCATTGTCATGCTGGAAGACCCAGCCATGACCCACCTTCAGTGCTCTTACTGAGGAAAAGGAGGTTGTTGGCCAAAATCTCGCGATACATAACCCCATCCATCCTCCCTTCAATACAGTGCAGTCATCCTATCCCTTTTGCAGAAAAGCACCCCCAAAGTATGATGTTTCCACCCCCATGCTTCACGGTTATGACAGTGTGGATACCAAAATGCTCCATTTTGGTCTCAGCTTAATTCCCATTTTCCTAGCATAGTATGAAGAAATGAGGGGTGGTTCAAGACTTTTGCACAGTACTGTATGTCCAGCCATCCATTATCTTCCGATTATTATGACTTTTACATATTCTTTATTTATTAGGGTAAAAACTGTCATTGATATTAAAAAAATCTTTTTAAAGAGATATCTGGCCAAGAGAGCTCCAGAAATTGTAACAAATATAACATGACAGTTCTATAACGATCTTTGAAGTGGCCAAAACAACTGGATTGATTATAATGTAGACACAATAAGATATTTACAAAACAGCTAATTTCTTCATTTCATATATAAGTCCTTCATAAATCCTGTTGACTACAGTCTATTTACAAATATAATCAAAGACATTACACTGAAAAAATAAACAAATAAATAAATTTTAAAAACACAGACACATTGGAAATCACTGGCAGACTGTGCGGGAGCAGATCTAACCGCCTCCCTGTGACGGGGATCCGTTGTAGGACGGGTAGCACAAATGGAGCATCTCGGTCTCGCTCCTGATTAGTCATGCCCAGGAGAAGGGCGGGCAAAAGGGGCCAAAAACCACCCTACACGCAGGACCCCAACCAGGTCTGGAGGTGAGCCTGCAGCTTGCAGAAGCCAACCACCTGAAAGCACCAGCATGAGGGTCAGGCTATATTTGGCATGATACCAGTAAACATAAAGTACACACTGGTCTCTGCTCACCTCCTACCATGTTCACTGTGAAACGAAGCAAAGGATAAGCTGCATCGTGTTTCTATTTTTAGCTAATTATTTGGCTTATTATCAGCGTTTGCCTCATTTGTCTCAGAAGCAATACCTGTTTTTCCATCAAATATCTCTCCATTTTGATGTCACTCTACAGCTGTGACAGCAGCGAATGAGAGGACTACTGAGGTGAATTTCTTTGTTCCGCCATGAAAATGGTTCCGATGTTAAACATTAGTTCTGCATGTCTTTTCTCGCAAGTCGCTTGTGCCCCACCTGTCATGAATCTGCGCCCACCAATAGCACGCCACACACTTTGAGAATCACTGCTCTAATTGCTACTAAGCTGGCTCCAAAATTTAGCCAATCCTGATAGATTCCCATTTTAAAATGGTCAGCTGTTGAGCAGAAATAAACATGATTATCATGGGCAGGGTTCTAGCGAGCAGTTGATTGCCTGGCGTTGCGCCATGCTAAGGTCGTCTTGCGCTGGACTGAGAATTTCACCGTTTACTATTGGAACTCTATCACTGCAATCAGCAAGCAGGTGTGCACCCCCATGGACTCCACCCTGTCGCCGATCCCAGTCTCAGATTTTTGTTCCCTCTTGCTAGATCGCTGCACTACAGTATTATTTCACAGCAATTTACAATCTACCACCAGCCACGTTCGGTTCACAATGTGCATACGCGATCCTGCGACGGCCCTTTTTACGCTTGACTTCGTGGGGTCCCAGAAAGCACAACGGCAACCAGCGTGAATGTGAGGAGGAAGAAGAGGAAAAGGGGAACTCAAAGGACCATTTCAGGCTTTCCAGAAGCTGTAAGAGGACTTGTCATGTGATGACAATGTGATGATGGATATTCGAATGTAGGAAGTCCTTTTAGCAGCTGATTGGTTCGATAAAACATCTGGATTATAACGTTTTTGTGTGTATGCTTTATACGTGATTTCTGCAAACCCATTAGTGGAAGGAAACAGCACTCTGGGACACACTGAATGCTTGATATGTAAAGTGCAACTCTTTTGGCTTATATGCAAAAAGAATTATTGCTCTACTGACCTAGAAAGGCCTGAATTAGGTGCCGTTTACACGAGACCGTTTTCATTTTGAAACGGTGTCGTTTTGATGCGTTTTGGCCTTGCGTTTACACGACAACGGTGTCGTTTTGATGCGTTTCGCCCTTCTGTTTACACGACAACAGAGTGAAAACGATGTGTTTCAGAAACGGGGTCCAGAGTGGAGCGTTTCAGAAACGCACCGGCTTGCGTTTTCGTGTAAACACTTGAAACCGGGGTGATTTGAAAACGCTCGACTCGCACATGCGCACTATGGTTGCGACGGCCAGTTTTTCGCGCACGCGCAAACTGATAAACAGTACTCGCGGATTCACGAGTGCTTCTTATGCTTTTCCTGTGTTTTTACCGTTTTGTAATTCAGCGTTGTGTGCAGCAGCGATCCAACCTCATCATCGGTCCACACAAAACCTCTCACATTGGCCGTTTTGTAAGTAATGAACAATTTGCCGCACTACCTACTGTGTCACTCCACGCATGCGCGTCTTGCGTAAACAAACTTTGCAAAGAGAAAACCAACGCCAACTTGTGGCCTGGCATGGGAACTACATCGTTTTCATCGTTTCACATGTCCTCGTGTAAACACGGATCGTTTCTGAAACGCCATCGTGTAAACGAAAGGCTGAAACGCATCAAAACGACACCATTTCCAGTGAAAACGGCTTCGTGTAAACGGCACCTTAGAGTTCTGCATCACTCCTACATATGTAACTGGAAAACCCCTCTGAACCCTATGCTGTAACATACGACATAACCTGACGTGCACCTCTTGAGAAATATTAGTACACAACCTCAAGGATTGTGAGTACCATCTAAGCTTCAGAGGGGATTTCAGGTTACATACATAGGCCCCGCAAAGACTCGAGTCAGAAGTCTATTTCACGCCTAACTGACTGTTCACCATCCCTCAATTAGCATTAGCTAACTGAATGCACTGGGCTGAAATTTTTTTCTGGATAGTACCCTGGACAGGTATAAAAACTACCCTGATCTCTATAGCTAACTTTGACCTTCATACCAACTGCAGCTGTGGATTTTGTTAAGACTTAAAGTTAGGGGCACAGCCACTCTGACAGGTGTCTCTGAAGCAGGAAGCTGTAGCCAAAAGCCACCAGCCACCACCAACACTTCACCCTCAACTAATTCCACTCACTGAACTGGACCTCTTGATTGTGTTTTTTGATTCTGGTGCCTTTTGGAGTGTTTTTTGTAATTTTCAAATAATAATATGAATATATAAAACTTCTTATAATACTAAGAAAACATCAGTTTCACACACAATTAAATAACTGAAAGTACAAACTTCTGTTACTTAGCACTAATTAGCAGATAGCGGTACCTATTCATTTAATCTATACAGCTTTAGTAGTAATACAGCTTGTTAACTCAGTTTTCTAGCCTTAGCTATACCCAGGAACTCCACCCTCTCATCTAAATATTTTCTTCTGGCTCCAAATCTACAACATAGCAGTAGCCAAACCCACAAATCCACAAACTAACTGTGTTCATCTTTTATATACAGTCTATGCTAACCACCTGGCATCCGACTTCTCTGCAGTTACAGGTATTTAAAATTCTGAAGAAAAACTTCTCGAGCAACTGGTGTTTTTCAAAGCCACAGGCCCAACCCCAAACTTACTCTGAACCTTAAGAAAACATGACTCAAACTCATTTCACTTTTTTTTTTGAATCACCACTCATCGAGTCACATACTCAGTGTTTTCTGTCTAATATGACACCTTTAAATATATTCCTTGTCACTTTAAAAAGGTACGCTAGATTGTTTGCACCACAACTTGAGGAGGCAAGCAAAACTTTCCCTACAGGAAAAGGTCAGGCTGTTATTGTGGCAGTCCTCAATGATATCTGACTCGAGTCTGTCAAATCACCTCCACAACAATGCAGTCAGACAGTCTCCCACACCACCATCCTGAATTGCAAGTGGTCATAGCAGTCCTTGCTCTGCTCTGGTGATCCTCTGTGAGCAAGAGAGCCACTTTAACCAGAACCTGCACCATGTGGAAAAATGGATTTAGGTGACACCACCCTGAGCTCACCAAGGCTACAAAGCAGAACAGGTACTGCCGCTGGCAGCTCCAGTCCAAGACAGAGGGGACAAAGTGCATCAGACTATGGGAAAAGGAACTGGCAACACATTGCTCTGTTAGCTACTGGCATAAAATACATGTTATTATTTATTCCTTTACTTTATAAGACACTCCCTCACTACCATAGCAAGTTCAAGTTCATTCTGTTCAACACAGTCACTACTAGCAGCTGACACACTGGTTGCATTCCTTATGTGTGCTTGGACCCAAATAAACTACATCTGGTCTTGTGCAGACACATGAGAAGAAAGGCACAAGTTATGTAAAGCTTTGTCTATGTATATCACTGGTATTTTGACATGTTTTTGCAGTGTTTGGTGCTCACTAAACTGCAACCGAAAAATGTTAGAAAAAACCTAATACAGGCCCAGGTGAAATACAGCAAGCCAGGCTTATGTATGAGTCATTCAGAGCAGGCCACACACCCATCAGCAGAGAAGGATTAGCACTGAGTGAAACATTAACATTCAAACAAGATCCAGACAAAGCAGTAACCTAGTGTAAAGACTGCTTGCAGACAAAGGTCTATGCTCCCAACAGGCTTTAAATCTTGAACACAAACCAGGTTATAACTACCTGCTGCATCTTCCTTTCTCCACCTGTCATCTGAATTGGAAGTTTATATACAGGGTTTCCTTTTAAGAAAATGAAAAAGAAAGTGCTACATGCATTGTTTGAACAAACGAAATTGGAAAATAAGGAGATAAGGATTAGGAGATTTGAAACAAAAAAGTAAATTCTAGAAATACAAATGTACTTCCTCTTAAACAGCATGAGGGGATTTTTAACATCCGCATCATTTGTTTTTCACAAGCCGTCAGGCAAGGAGATGCACAGGTGACAGTCCCCATGCAGTTACATTTTTTAACCACACTGTAGATAGGCACGTGCTTAGAATGGCAAACATCAGTTTTCATATCGGAGCCTAACTCCGCAACCTTTTTCTACACCAAGAAAACAGGCTTCAAAAATCTTGACAGGAGTGTTTTATTTATCCCTGTTCTAGCATTGTAACAGAGAGGATATTCTCCCCGGCTGGGGACATAACAATAGTAACACCACACACTGTGTGGTGTACAAGGTAGTTCACACAGAGATTAAGTTCAGTGAGTCACTTTAGCTTTTTGTTTGTTTTTTTTGTTGTGGTTTTTTAAATCCATCAAAAAGATACCATCAGTGTTTGATTTACTAGTGGACAATATCCTTCCCATTATTTGGATATTCAGGTGCTCCCCAGCTAGCCCTGGCCCTTCCTTTCTCACGTTTCCCTCCCGGTTACCCAATCAGGTCACTATTGTGGCAGTTACCAATATCATTCAATTGCTTCTCCAGAGAGGCTGCTACACCGAAGTTACATGCTGCAGTTCAAGACAGCAGAATCACTTGATTACTGCTCTATTATTTATTTTTACATACGCACTGCTCAAAAATATAAATAAAGGAACACTTTTAATCAGCGTATAGCACCAAGTCAATTAAACTTCTGGGATATAATTAACAATGGGTGCACTAGAGGGGCAACAATGAGACTACCATCAAAACAAAAATGGTTTTACAGGTGGAGGCCACTGACATTTTCTCTCATCTTTTCTGACTGGTTTTTCAGTAGTTTTGCATTTGGCTCGGGTCACTGTCACTACTGGCAGCATGAGGTACTACCTGGACCCTACAGTGGTTGCACAGATAGTCCAACTCATTCAGGATGGCATATCACTACATGCCATTGCCAGAAGGTTTGCTGTGTGTCCCAGCACAGTCTCAAGAGCATGGAGGAGATTCCAGGATACAGGCAGTTACTCTAGGAGAGCTGGACAGGGCCAAAGAAGGTCCTTAACCCATCAGTATCTACTCCTTTGTGCAAAGAGGAGCAGGATGTGCACTGCCAGAGGCCTACAAAGTGCCCTGTGTGTGAATGTCTCTGGCCAAACTATCAATAACAGATTTCATGAGGGTGGTTTGAGGGCCTGGCATCCTTTAGTGGGCCTTGTGCTCACTGCTCGGCACCTTAGAGCCTGACTGGCATTTACCATAGAATACCAGAATTGACAGATCCACTAAGACTGACTAGTCAAAACATTAGACTGACAAATCACATGGAGAAAAAATATCTATCAACTGGCCCAAATATCTAGCCACCATAAAAGGTAAAAGATTAAATATTTCTATTAAAGCATAACACAATAGTTCCTTCCAGAGTTCCACCCTTCTGGTGATTTGATATTCCTTGGAAGCATGGAGGAGTTAGGCTCAGTGTCTGGTAGTACCAAGGAGTGGAATGCAGCAACATTATGCATGGGCATTTAGCCTATTCTCCACCCTCCCCACTCCTAAGCTCTGAGCTCTCCATTATTCAGCTGCAGGAGTGAGAGTGTGTGTGTGTGTGTGTGTGTGTGTGTGTGTGTGTAGTGGGGGGGTGGGGTGGCAGCGTGACCAGGAGAGTATCATCAGCGGAGCCTGGCTCAAACAATGACATCATCTCTGCAGGACTGGCAGGCAAAGAAGGCCACTGCGCTCTCACCGGGAGCTGAGCACTGTCCACTTTACATGTTCAAACTGGCCGGTGTTTTATGGCTACAGGGACGAGGCACAATTGAGCAACTGTTCTCCTCCCAGTGTGACTGCAGACCTCTCTGCCTGAGTTCTTTTCAGACTCACAACGCAAGGTGTTCAAGAACTTGCACACCAAAATAATGCTTAGAAGTATATAAAAATACAGGCAAGTTATGAAGTTAATTTGTGCTACTGAAAAGCTTGATACTGCAGAACTTGATAGAAAATGATGAATGTTATTGAGGTCTACTGAGAAGTGGGCCAAAGCTGTTCCACACCAAGAAAGCGCTGCTTGAAATGTTTTGACAGCAGCTTCACAAACTCAACCAGATAAAAACTAATGAAGTTGTTTTCATACTGGAGCTAAGTGCTACATTACAGCAGATACACACATATATATTATATATATATACACACACAGTGGGCTGCTGTGCCTTCAGCCTGAGCTTAGGGAGCTAAGAGTGAGAGTGTGTGATGAATTTTAAGGAGGAGCATGTGAACATAAAAGCAGAGCATGAAGATGCGTGCAGTTCCTCAGAGGACAGTGCCTGCTGCTTTCAGGATGCAGTGTGGAGAGACTGATGCTGCTGTAAACACTACTCCAACTCCAGGTGATGGGTGTCATTAAGGTGGATTTTACTCTGGCTCAAAGGCACCATGCACACCGCTCTCACATGCTAATGTAGCTTGAAGATGTGAATGTTTTTTGTCTTGAAATGGGGGGGTTTAAAGTAAGCTTCCTATTAGTCTGGTTCTGTGACATATTTATGTGCACAGAGAGCTGTGCAGATCTGTTCCGCTATGCTGGCTCTCATTTCTCATGCAAGCAGCTAAATAAACAAAACAGCGATGTAGTGCAATGCTACAAAAATCCAAACTGTGGCTCTAATAATATTTCTGAGTTATCTGTAACGTGTCAAACTCAAGGCCCCCGGGCCAGAACCAGCCTGCGATATAATTATATTTGGCCCACAATATAATTTCATATGGGTATTTTTAATGGCCCACTGGTAAAAAGCACTCCTACCACTCATACTACAAATCCCACTATGCACTGCAACAGCTGCCACGCAGGTCAAGACCTGTGCACTAAGCCGTTATCCTGCATTGCCAATGACACATTGATCAGTGGTCAAGAGACAAAAACAATGGTCAGCACTTTTTACAGTGACATAAACTAGCCTGATGCCCTAAAATGGCCAAACAAAAAGTGGACTTTGATAACAGGGATTTTTCAAAATAGGTGCGAGGCAGAGGACCTGTTCTCTCGCATGGAAGGTAAGCCTGTGTGTCTCTTTTCCCTGCCTGCAATGTGCAGGGAAAAGAGTGGATTGGTGGGATAGATGTGGGAGATGATGCAGGGGGAGACCTGCACAGGTGAGCTGACAGTGCATCACAAAACAGGAAAAGCTGTGCAGCAAAGTCCTGAAGACAGAACACGTCACAAGCACTGTAACACAGACGGTGAACTTTAGAAAAGGCAAAGGTTTAATTCACTGGCAGTTTCAGTCTTTTCTGGAGGAAATAGCTTCTGAATTTGGTGACGTGACTTATCACACAGGTGCGATGAGCTGCCTGAATTTGTCAGTTTATAGGAAGTAAGAAAGAAATGGAATAAGAGAGAAACTAAACAGCTGTTTGTTTCTTGTTTCTGGACTTTTTGCTGATATCACATCACAGTTTTTATCTAAAAAATGTGCAAATTTTCATCAGCTTGAACCGTTTCTCATTTTCCCTGATGTTACTTTTGAAGAAAAATATAATTTTATATTTTATTTAATGTGCTGAGGAAAAGGTTGTTGTATTATGGCCATTAAATCTCATATTGCTGATTAAAATCATTTCAGTTTGAGACTGTTCAATAAATGCCAATCCTGTTTGGTCCATGACTTACACTGTGTTGTCATTTCATTGAGTTTGACACCCCTGATCTATACTCAATATAACCACAAAAATACTCCACAAAACACATTGTTTTTGTACTAGGTGAGATAAAGATTCTGTATGTGAAAGTTTAGAAAACAGGCCAACCTGAGGAGGGAAATTTAGCCTCAAAATATTTCAGGTTAATTTGTGATAATTATTTGTATGACAATTTAGAAAAATCATCACCATCCTTCTTTTTCAATGAGCTCCTGTCACTGATGACAATTCAAAGCATGTATCTATTATAAGGTTCCAGCAGCCATGGGATTATAGTACAATAGCAGTGACATAGCACAGTGACACAGCATAAATCAATCAGAACCATTAAAGTAGCTTAGGCAGTGTTTTTCCTGGAAATTTTAAGTTAGTTGTATTTAACAATAACTAACGTTACCTAGCCTTGTAACTCTCCAGAATGCATAACAATGTCACATAATAAAATTGAAACTGAAAAATATTTTCTATTTAGGATGTTGTATCTTGGGTCGAGCTTTTTAACCAGCTGCTTAAAGCTTTTCCACTGTTTAACCACATCAGTAACTTCTCTCTAGCGTTTCCTCTTCCTGTGATATGGGTGTAATTAGCGAGTGTTGCAGCTATGCAGGGTGGAATCATTCGTCTACTTTTGTAACTCATATTTTTTGATAACGTGATTGTCCTCAACGGTGTGTTTTTTGCCTCAAGTCATGAAATAGGTTTGTTGCATATTTTGCAAAGCACTGTGCTTTGTTAGAGGCTCTTGAATTCGCTGCCTTTTCACTAAATTGTCATCAAAGACTGGCATGCAGCTCTTGCTGCCAGACATGCTGAGGCTTGTCTTCTTGTTGTGCGGCAATAGGGAATGTAAACGCATAGCATCACTTTCATTGATATGACCCTTACAGTACCAGTCAAAAGTTTGGACACAACTTCTCATTCAATGTTTTCATTTTTCTATTTTTTTCCTACATTGTAAATTAAAATTGATGTCATCCAGACTTTGGAGAAACACATAAGGAATCATGTAGTAAACTTAAAAGTGTTAAATTAATCAAAATATGTTTTAGATTTCAGATTCTTCAGAGTCGGCACCTTTTGCTTTGATTACAGCTTTGCACTCTTGGCATTCTCTCAGTCAGCTTCATGAGGTCATCACCTAAAATGGCTTTCCAACAATCTTGAAGGAGTTCCCAGAGGTGCTGAGCACTTGTTGTCTGCTTTGCCTTCCCTCTGCAGTCCAACTCATCCCAAACCATCTCACTTGGTTTTAGATCAGGTGATTGTGGAGGCTAGGTCATCTGACACTCCATCACCCTCTTTTTTGGTCAAATAGCCCTTACAGAGCCTGGAGGTGTGTTTGGGGTCATTGTCCTGTTAAAAAAGTGATGGTCCCAATAAGCACAAACCAGATAGGATGGCACATTGCTGCACAATGCTGTGGTAGCCATGCTGGTTAAGTGTGCCTTGGATATTGAATAAATCACCAACAGCGTCACCAGCAAAGCACCCCCATACCATCACACTTCCTCCTCCATACTTCACAGTGGGAACTACACATGTAGGACCCATCTGCTCCCCTTTTCTACGTCTTACAAATACATGGTGTTTGGAACCAAAAATCTCAAATTTGGACTCATCAGAGCAAAGAACAGATTTCCACTGGTCTAATGTCCACTCCTTTACTAAATAATTCCATATGCATGTCTTCACGGTTTGGATGACTTTAGTGTTAATCTATAATGCAGACATTTTTAAATAATGAAAAACCACTGAATTAGGTGTTTCCAAACTGGTACTGTATATCACATAAAAACTCATACCAGTATTATTGTGGAGATGATAGGATTTAGCACAGCTTGAGCCAAATCTCGTGGATGAAGTTAAAAACTGTCAGTATAATTACTGTTTGTTAATCAAAATTTTAATCAAAGCATGTTTTAAATGTCATTTAAGTGTGTGCGGGACATTATGTTATTAGTTTGCAGTGTGACTAACATTAGTACTAGTAGCAGAAGCCTTCTTTCCTTGCAGTTTAGCATGCACACACCCGTGCAGAATGCACCTATCCATTGCTCTGGTTATGTGGTTTTATTTTAGTTTACTCTGATGCTGCCTACAAAAAAACGTTGATTCTCTAGATCAAAGTACTGCAGAACAACAGTGGTTAGTGGGGCTCTCATCTATCTTACTTCACACTTTTTCACAACTTCCTGTCATAGACAGAGAAAGAGACGAGGTGCTGCAGTCTGCAGTACAGGCATAGGGCAGATTAATAGACAGTTAAAAGACGATAGTAAGTAATAAAATATGAATGATCATTTTAACTGGCAAGTATCTCAGGTGAAGACTCACAACTGTAACATTTGATCGTCTAATTAACTAGACAGGGTTCTAACCAGCGGTTGATCACCCGGCACTGCGCCATGCTTCATGCTGAGGCCTGAAAGTGAGGGGGGAGAAGTGGAAAAGGGGAGCACCAGGGGCGTGGTGGCCATCGGGAGGTTCGGGAGTTTTCCCGAACGGCTGTTGGTTTCCAGGCCGAACCGGCCAGTTATCAAAATTTTTTTTTACCCAATTAAGCACAGCAGCACTCGCGCGGCCACAGGTGCAGACAGTGATGGTCGGTTGCGAACATTTCGGCTCTAAGAGCTGGCTCTTTTTTCATCGATAGGGGCTACAACTATGGCTACAAACAGAACAAGCAGACTTGGTGACCCTTTGTGCAAAGCATTGTGCTTTGTTGGAGGTTGCTGAAGTAGCTCTGTTTTTAGGTACTATATAATCATCAGAGGCTTAATCTCAATCTTAGATGCCTGGTCTTGTTTCGTTGTGTGCCCTAGGGAAGGCAAATGCATGGCATCAATGTATCAATGATATTGTCATGACACTTTTATAATTATATACAAATTTATGCTGGAATTATCACAGATATGATATGGCACAGCCCCAGTGGAGAGACCTGATAAATGCAGTTCATCAATAGAAAGAATGGGAGAAACTGCCCAAATGCAGCTGTATACGCTCTCTGTACTTGACTTGAAGGGTGGGTGCTGAATTATGACATTTTTTTATTTTATTTTTTTTTATCAAAGTCTTTTTATTGTTTTGTTTTTTAAGTAAACATATAACAACAAAAATACACACACAGTACAAAAAAAACAAAAAAACAAAAAAACCCTCCCACCCCACCTCTTCTATGCCGATCTATTACATCAACGTGTACATCTTGTGCTTGTAAAGTAACTAATATTAATCTCAGGCTTGTGCATATATAATACAACCAACAATTGATCATTACACAACTTTGTCTGCCGAAATACCTTCAATATAAGATAAAAATGGCTGCCAGGTATCATAGAATTTTTTAACAGATCCCTTGACTGTGTATCTAATCTTCTCCAGATCAATGTAATGCATAACCTCTTTTATCCAATGTCCATATGCTGGAGGATGTGGATCTTTCCATCTACATGGAATCAGTCTCCTGGCCAGAAGAGAGCAGAAGGCTATCATATTCCTCTGATGTTTGCTGAGGATGATATCTGCTGGGGCCACCCCTTAGAGAGCAATGAATGGTGACGGATAAATAATTTGTCCAGATACTTCTGATAAAGTATCAAAACTAGACTGCCAATACCCATGTAGTTTTGGACAAGTCCAGAATGTATGTCAAAGTGTGACTGGAGTCAGTTTACAGCGATCACATGTCGGAGCCAAGTCCTTTTTAAACTTGTACAGTTTAGCTTTAGACCAATGTAGACGATGTACCACCTTGAATTGAACTACTGCATGCCTTAGACAAATTGAAGAAGAATAAATAGTTTGAATAACCTTTTGCCAGTCTGAATCTGATATGGATTCCTCCAAGTCCATCTCCCACCTGTATTTCAGAGAATCCAAATTGGTATCATGGTATGAATTACAGTAAGCAGTGTATAAACTCTACTCTACACTCAGAGTTTGACATTACAAAATGTCTCAGTTGCAAATATCTGAAAAACTGTGATTTATTAATGTCAAATTTCTGTACCAACTGTTCAAATGAAGCCAACCTATTATCTACATATAGATCATATAATAAATGTATTCCTTTTAGAGCCCAGGTCTTAAAAGCTGAATCTGTTAATGAAGGAATAAACATGTGATTATTTGACACAGGGGCAGCCAATAATAACTCTGTACTTCTGAATGATCTACACTGATTCCAGATTTTTACTGTGTGAATTACCACTGGATTAGAAGAATATGTTGAGACTGGTTGATTAAAAGGTATCATGGAGCAGAGTAAAGTGGAGAGAGAACCATATACAATTGAGCCTCTTTCCAAGGCCACCCAACTTGGAACAGGAGTTTTCTTTTTTAACCAATATAATAAGGTTCTAATGTTAGCCGCCCAATAATAGTACATGAAGTTAGGGGATGACATGCCTCCAAGACTACGAGGTAATTGCAGCATCTTCCTGCCAATCCGTGGATGCTTTTTATTCCAAACAAACGCTGATAATTCGCTGTCCAAATTAGAAAAGAAAGACTCAGTAAGCAACATTGGCACACTCTGAAATAGATAAAGAAATTTAGGCATTATGGTCCTTTTGATTGAACTGATTCTTCCCGCAAGGGAGAGAGGTAGGGATTCCCACCTAGCAATGTCCTGCCTAAGATTCACCAATAGTGGTAGATAATTTGCCTTATAAAGGTCCTTATAGGATTGAGTTATCCAGATACCTAGATATTTAAATTTTTTAGAGCTAATTTTAAAAGAAACAGGGCCCATTGGCTTCCCTTCTATAGATGTCACAGGCATCACCTCGCTTTTTTGAAGATTAATCTTATAACCAGATATTCTAACAAATTTTTGAAGTAAAATAAAAATTTCTTATTTTAAACATTTTTTGCTACCTTTTACAAAAATGTAATTCTGAACATCAGAACTAGAAAAACATTTTGGCAAATATTATCTAGTTCAAGGTTATCAAATGTGAGAAAAAATGTGATGAAATAACTAGGGCTGCAACTATCGATTATTTTAGTAGTGATACAGTAATGATTGTTCCGATGTAGAACAATCGCTAATGCTAATCCTCGCTAGCAAACTGTGGTTATAGCGATCCGCTCTGGGAGCTAACAGCTGAAGTAAAGAAATAAATAACAGCTGAAGAAGACGACGGAGAACTTTAAGGCTGCTAATGTGGGTGAAACTCTTCGCTTACATGGAGACACCTGAGCGCTGCAGACTTTAAACAAAGCATCAAAGCAACAAATTTGCTTCGAGGATTTTTCATAATCGAATTATTTGAGTTACTCGAGGAATCACTGCAGCCCTAGAAATAACTTTTTTAAAATACTCTGTAGATCAATGAATAACAAATAACCTTTAACAAATTTGGAGTCCAATAAAATCTTACTATTTTCTATTTTTTTTAACTTTTGGATGCATTTGCCTGGGGAAAAAAAGTATTTCCTATCAACTTTTAACAAATCAGACAAATGAGCAGCTGTTTAAAAAACTGCACTTGTGAGATAATTCACTATGTTTCAAGAGAGCTTGTTGAGTGTTTATGCCAGTGGATTGCCTATGAAGTAGGAGAAATTTTGCTCAAATATGAAGCCTTTCTAAGACTGGAAACTGTTCATTTATACCCCAGCCTGTACAAGTGTGATTGAAAGCCAGGAATATGAATTGAGTTGATGCTTTAGCTTCCCACATTCAACCACAGGGAAGATACCACAGGGAAGATACCACAGGGAAGCCTGCCATAGACTTTGGTTTGATCTAAAACCATCTGAAGCACAGCTTCCACGGCTCTAGCTGCCCTTCAAAACACTGGTGTCCAAGCCTGTGCTTTTCTAATCTTTCAACAGTCACTATCACGTCTGATATGGTGAATAGATTTATGATTAAGTACTGTACCCCACTCAGACTGAGTCATTACCTCTAATTACAATGCCTCCTCAAGGTCCTTAACAAGTCTAGGCATACCACTACAAGCCAACAGGAAAACAAGCAGAGGCGCAAACACTTGACAAGCCAAGCATTTAATAACAACATCCTCCAGTCTTATCTTTCACAATTGATGAAACACGATCCTGATGTGACTCTCTGGAGGCTATAGCAGTTCATGCTGTGTTTGGACTGCAGACGTAACCAGACAGAGAAGTGTCGGTCAGCGTGAGACAGCAGGTTGATGACAACTGATAAACACTTCCACTGCCCTCTGCTCACTTCCCTTTTACAAAGCTCTCGTTGGGTTTTAAAACACACCCAGATGCACTCGCTTTTGTTGTCTCTGTATTCTTTTACTAGCAGTATAACCATTTTGACACCTATTTTGCATTAAATGTTATTTGTTCTCATGCTGTCATTTATTGTGCTGCTTTTCCAAAAGATCAACATAGACATCCATTAAAAACTAAAAAAACATGTACAGACTTAAATATTTAAGGAATAGCTTAACTGTTCACTAAATTTCAAAATAAACCATAATTTTAAAGTGGATCTATTACAGCCATTTTCTGTCCCCATTTTTTTACTTTTATCTGCATGACTCATAGTGGAAAATGATCCTTATGGATTTTATAGTGAGCCTTAGCACAGCCTCACGGTTTATCCACTCTAAAACAAGTTGTTTAGCTCTCTTTCCCTCCCTTTATTTGGACTCACATCCCTACCAATGTTAATGCCAAACCTTCTGAATACATGTAAAGGATCTGTCAGTATCTTGTGGCACTAGAATGTGAGCAAATTTATTTGGTCTAAATAATTTGGTCCCATTTCGTCCTAGAATTATTAGTCGTGATAACTGGCATTACCGTTCTACTTCTTTATCTATTTATTTATTGTTTAATTTAATGTAATACTCATTTTCAAGAGACTGATGCACTAGATTTCAAGGTATTCACTGTTCTTTAAGTGCAATACATGCAGTGTGTTTACAAAGTCAATGAGTAATCTTGATTTCAATACTGACCAAAATAATCGTGATTATGACTTTTTCCATAATCGAGCAGCCCCAGCTGGTGGGGCTTCTTGCTTGAGAAAATATGGAAAAGCATAAACATGATGACCTTGACTCTTCCTCATCTTTCAGAATTGAATCCAAAGTGATTCTGATTACTATCCTATTGTAGGGCAACTGGCTACAGATGTTTACCTACAGATCCATAAATCAGAGCAGTTATAAAAAGCTGCCTGGAAATCAACAAACTGTCTCTATCCATGACAGAAAAGCTGTAAAACCAGCTTACAGGTTTCCAGCTAAGTTCACCACATTGAAAGTTGCACAATGACACATTCCTAATTCTGAATTCCTTTTCTCTACTTGGAGGTGAAATGCTTTTTCCAGGCAGTTGAGTTTCATTGACACCACTGACATTCCTTCTGAGAAATGCTTCATTAGACATCCTTCATCGTGCTGTTGTCTGCATGTGCTCAATAGCTGTATAATCCCGCAAGGCAATCAGGGTGCAACAGCTCTGTGCGGCAAGTCGGAGTGCCGGATGAAATGTCTTTGTTAGTACTACCAGTGCTATAACAGGACTAAAGACCAGTGCCAACTATTGTGTACCACTGTTTACTGGATTCAACCTTCTCCTCAGTAAAGAACACTGTGTCACACTGAATAATGGCAAAGGAGGACGAGGACACATAAGAATACTGCATTATTATTTGGAGCAATTTAAACAAATAAGCGTGGACCAACATTTCAGCAGCTGTAGACTTGGCCCAAGGTCCAAATCATGAGGAAAACATTTGCTTTCACACATAGCTAGACTGAGGTTAGTGACCTGGAGTGAGCTTGTGTGTGGAGAGCGTCACCCCTTTTGAGCCTAAATGTCTATTTTTTAAATAAATGCTTCCTTGTCGTTTCAACTTTCACACCGTTGAATTAAAAATTTTGACCAAATCTGTACTCCTACCTTAATACTAAGCATGTTTTATGCGGTGTTGTTTGCTAAATGGAAACTTCCTAACGACTAAAATATGTTCAGTCATTTTGTGTCAAATGTGTGCAAAATTGAGCGATAAATACGGCCGCTCAATATTTTCTTGAATAGACCTGCTTTGTCTGCCTCTGTGGGCTCCTTGGATGGAACCTAGTTTCCTAACACAAGCTTTGTGTTGTGGCTTCAGTGCATCCTCTTGAGATGACAGGTAAAGAAAATAGCCATTTGGTTCGCACCTAGCATTAGCCCCAGTCCCCTCCTTCACTTATACCGAAAACAAATGTTCTCGTCAAAATCTCTGGCGTTTTCTTTTCCTTGTTACGCCTACATACATTTAGTAGGACAAAGGAAGATATTTTCGAAATTATGAGTGGGGTTTGGTAACTTCGGCATACATTCAATCTACGTAGTATGACACACATTCTTACTTTCTGTTTTTATCGTTTCTGCATCGACAATAGGAAGTGTCGCGGACAGGTTGCCATTAACTAACTGCAGGGCGAATCATTGACAGTCATTTGAATAAACATTCAGTGAATCGTAATGTTATAAAGCCATTGTTACGTGGAAACCGCCAGGTGAACTGAGAGCGTTTTGCTCTGAGGTTAAACGGGGTATTTTGCGCCCTTTTCTCCTCCATACAACAAGGGGGCTGCTTCAGCATAAGGTGCAAGAAATGATGCTACTTCGGAAACAACAGTGCGTAATTTCTTTAAGACACCCATGCCAGCTAAGGTCAGTCTGAGGTGAAGCACAATGTGCAAATCAAAGCGAGCAGTATCACGCAGTTCATGCATTGCATTACCTGGCCGTACACCTTTGGCATAGCCGGTTTACCAGTGCTCCGACGACTTCGATGCTGCGGATAGGCGCCGTAGTCCGACCCGCCTTTGACTCCACTACGAGCGGCCAGATGCAGCGCTCGAGCCGCGGAGCCACCTCCATCTCCGTCTAATAAATCCTCATTTGCTTCTATTGTGAAAAATCCTCTGTTTTGCGGCAGCATATGTCGCTGCTCAGGATGGAGACGGAGGGTCGACGAGTTTATTCCTGCAACACCGAGGACCAATAAATATAACAAACACCGAAGAGAGGACAGCATCTCTCCTGCTTGTGATAACGCCATGTTTGTGTATGTTTTGCCTTGTGGATTAGGTAAGACCGACGAGCTCCTTCTACTGGCAGTGACTGCTACATTCACAAGCCATGGGAATTTTCGGAAAGTACCACATTTCTCACTTTAAAATATGCTGTTGCTGGATCGGTATTACACGCAAAGGCAGTTAACAAGCCTCCAAGGGTCCACGCCATTCCTCTATGAAACGACCTGAAAGCAAAATTAAACAACGATAAATTCGGCAAATAAATGCGTTATCCGTACCAGAAAAAAAAATGTAAATGTGAAAATCCCATAAATATTCACACAAAACTCGGTCGAATTATTACATTACAAAAATACATGCAGACCATAAAAGTGCAATTTAAACCATAACAATAAAACTTTGACATTTAGTTGAATTCAATTCAATTGAATATTTTATAAAGCGCCAAATCACAGCAATAGTTGCCTCAAGGCACTTTATACTGTGACAAGACTCTACAGTATTCTGTAGAAAACCCCATCATTCAAATGACCCCCCTTTGTTGGTAATCGAAAGGTTGGTGGCTCAATTCCTGGCTGCTGCAGTCTGCATGCCAAATTGTCCTTGGTCAATATACTGAATGCTCAGTTGCTCTCCAATGCAACTGGCGGAGTATGAATGTGTGTGTGAATGGTAGATAGAAGGCACTCTGGCATAGAAAGAAGTGCTTGTGTGAATGGGTGAAAGAGGCGGGTTGTATAAAGTGCTTTGAGTGCGCAAAAGTATAGCAGAAAAGCGCTATATAAGAACCATTCCATTTACCTATGAGCAAGCACTTGGTGACAGTGAGAAGGAAAAACTCCCCTTTGGAAGAAACCTGTGGCAGAACCATAGGGACGTGCAGATTTACTGACCTTTTGATTGGTAGATAATCCACTCTATCACCTGCAAGACAGGCTTTTATTTTTTGTCTTATTGCTCTGAGTTAGATCATTACTACTCTCACATTTACATATTTATATTATATTCCCAAATTTCCCCTCTGTGGGACAATAAAGGCTGTTTCTTCTTTCTTCTTCTTCTTATCTAAAACATGCTTGGTTGATGCTGCCTATCTCAGTCCAGGGGACTCTGGCAAAATAAATTTGTAATCCCAAGAGTTAAAAAAAAAAAAAATGAAGAAGCTACAGCCAGGAGACAGATTGCTAATCTGGGGACAATGTTGTCTTGGCAGGAGCAGTAACATCTTGCTTTCCACTGCCTCTGGATAATAAAGACCTTTTTATTATTTGACACAAGCCAATGCAGTCCTAGTACCGGTCCCAAGCTTGGATAAATGGGGAGAGTTCAGGAACGGCATCTGATGTTGGCCAACAAGGTGCTGGTGGAAACTGTGCTGCTGCCGGCCAAAGACAAAGAAAGAGGACAGGGAGAAGGCATGTTAGGAGGCAGCCAGAGAGAAGGAAAGGCAGGAGTGTAGAGGTGAGAGTAGGGACCTATAATTTTTAATATATATCTTTTAAAATTAATTAATTAATTAAAAAAAAAAAGAGCACCACCATGCTCAAGGCCAGCACCCACCCCAGAGAGTAGTTTCAAGCATGCAGATGCAGATTCCTATATGAGTAATGCACAAATCATTTATTGATTTCCAATTCATGAGGATAGTTTTCTTAGCGATGCATAAAGCAGTAAGAACTATGTGTGACATATTTGCTTCCATATCTAATTCACTTACATCACCTCAAATGCACAGTTTGAGTGAGTTTGGGATACCTCAAAATGCTCAAAAAACTGTCAGCAAACACACAAAGTGTTTGCAGTTTGTCATATAGTGTGTCTGCTAGCTAAAAAAACAGATGGTCTCCAGGGAGAGAAAAGAATGAGAGTGAAGTTCACTCAGAGATGGAGAAAGATGTAAGAAAGAGGACAGGAGAGGAAGAAGAGAGGTTAGATTTAAAGCTAAGGACTGCTCAGTGACATCTAATAAACTGGAAGTTTAAAGCTTGCATTTTAAAAATCAGATCTTGTATCTGTACATAATGTGAAGTTGAGTTTTTTTTCATATTGTGAAAAATCCTGCAAAACAAACGGAGGTATTCTAATTAGCATGAAAATACTGCAGTTTAGTGCAGGATAAACAGGTTAGTTTGCTGTACTGTGGTGAGTTTACAGTAAAGCTCTGTGTTGGACTGGTGCACATCAGCTGTGGTGTTCATGCTCATTGTTAGGTTACATCATGTAGCAGTGATTAGTTTGAATTTAAGTTGATGATGCTTAGATTCATTCACTGAATTCAAGCTTCATACAACTGCAAACTGTCAGTATAAAGACAGTATAAAGAGTATACTGTCAGTGTAGGGGTGGAGATCAGCCAAGATAGCTCATTATGTTAGCTTGTTGAATCTGGCTGTGTAAATCCATAAAGAACGGTAACTGTACTGTACTCATTCCTGTTCAGGTGAGGCAGAGTCATCCTCTACAATGTAGGTAAGAGCAAACAGAGCTTTTTAAAAATTCTCTTTCTTTCTCTGCTCATGTTCTACATAACAGTGTTCAAGCTGAGTGCATTCATTAGAATTAGAACTTAGATTGAAATAAAGTTTGGATTCTCATGTAATAATATTGTTTTATTATTACATAAAGCACAAGGTTCAGTTAACTTGGTAGATATGTCTTCCAAAGAGCTACTTTTACTTTCTTACTTTGAGTAGATTTCAGAGGTTGTGCTTTTTCACTTTTACTTGTACTTCTACCACCTCTGGCCATTTTCAAGTTTGGGCAGAGCTGTGTAAACCCACCTTTTTTATGGAGAACCTGACAGTTGAAAACCAGCCAGTGTGAAAGTAGAGAAGAGGATTAAAGGCATGACATCAAGGGGAGAGTCAACTGAAAAATCTTCACTATAGCAATGGAAGCTTTTAGGAAAACAGTCAAGCAGCTGAAGCAAGAGAGGACCTTAGCCAAACCTGCTTTCACCAAGCAAGCAAACTATCTGAGCAGGGCTGCAGATAAGATGGTCAAACGTGAGCTACAAGAGGAGTTCAGCAAGCTTACTTCCCTGGCAGGATACGTCTGTGAAAAAAATGATGAATATGAAGTCAGCCTGCTGGCAGACACTGAAGCTGGGACCAACAAGGGTGAAGAAGTAAAGCTGGAAAAACAGGAGCAGGATGAGCTGAAAAAGACTACAGAGGAGTGACACAAAACTGGATTAAATAAGCAAAATGTACAGAACAAACTCTGGGACAGATATGGCAAAGATGAGGTTAGATCTGCAGTTCAAGAAGTAGATAAGCCTGTGGATGGGCTCCTGCAATGCCTGTGTCTGCTGTCAATAGAGATGGCTATGAGTTACATGTGGAATGTGTGACGAAGTTAGTCCAAGATGAACACACAAGCCCGGGGGTCGGCACCCTGTAATGCGGAAAGAGCCATTTGAACCCGGTTTCCACGGAAAACAAAGCAGTGAGAGCCGCAAATACTAGCGGAAGTTGGTAGCCGCTACCGCGAGTGACGCATATATTGAGAAACGAAAATAAATAAATAGATAAATAAAATGATTTTATTTTAATATTTCAAGATCACAATAATGTTCCAATTTAAAACTGACAAAAACAAAATGCACTTCAATTGGATACTTATAATTTACTTCCACGAGCCGCACAGAGCTGCAGATTAAGCCTGAATGAGCCGCGGGTTGCCGACCCCTGCACAAGCCTAACAGACTGGGGGAAGTGGATTCCTGGTGCACAAGTAGAAAGTCTGGAGGGCAGAGTGAAGGATGTGAGAACACTCAGCAATAACCTTGAAGCCAGGAGGGCAGAATTCCTGTGACTGTGACTTTGTGGATCTAGAGAAAGCATATGATAGAGCAGCAAGAGAGGAAAAAAATTGCCATCCATAACTCGAAATTTTGAGTTACGTATCTCAGAATTTTGAGTTAATAAGTCAAAATTTTGAGATTTCCGTAATGTTTAGGATCAAAACCACAATTTTTGTAGTTTTGCCACAGTGGTTTTATAAATCAGACAATCAATATGTGATTCAAGGGCAGATATTCAGCTTTTTTTCTTTTCTTTTTTTTTTTTAGCCTGTCATGTCTGGCAGATCTTGCAAGCAGAACTGTGACCTGAACGCACTGTTGTGCCAAACATATTTGCTCTTTCAAGATGAGCTCTATAGGTTCTCTATAGGCTCCTCTTGTTAATGTTTGCCCCTTTATTTATTTATTTGTTATTTTTCACATACATATATCTGCGCCAGAGTTGACAGGCTGAGGAAAAAGAAAAGAGAAAAGAAAGAAAAGAACAAGCAAGAGAGAGAAGGAGAAAAAAAGGAGAATGGGGAGAAAATAGAAAAAAGGGGATAGAGCACAAGTAAATAAACCATCATCAGTTGCTATACCTGTAAGAGAAGAAAAAAACAACATACAAAATACAGACAATACTTGGAAAAATACATTTATGTGGGAAAAACAAAACAAACAAAGCATGGCTACACAAACCAACAATTTTGTTGTGTTGTGATTGCGTGGGTGTTTGTGTCTGTCATGAAATGTGCTTACTAATGAGGGCCGAACACCGCAGCGCCGCCCATATATATAACTTCTATGTTGATATAACTTAATTGATATAACTTAATTATGACTGGATTACACACCTAGTGGTCCACCTAGTGAACCCCATTGCTCTGTATTTGTCATCCTTAACAATTGTTCTGTGTGGGCAAATATTTTTCTGCTTATCAGTGTTTTAGCTAACTAGCTCCCTCCCTGGAGGGGAATATCTGTTATCTTTGCAGACTTGTGATGACTGGGTCTGCTTGTGCACCGCACTCAGCATTGCCCTTTCAAAGTCTGACCATCATTTGGTGAGGCAGTTTCTGTCTGAAAAGGTCCTAAATGGTGGCAGCATTCCCAAGTCTCACCAGCTTCAAGAAAAATACTTGGGAGATGTGTCTGTGTAGGTTCTCAGTCATCCAGGTCATACTGTAAAGTCTCGGGAGCTTGAAAAAAGGGTGACTAGACTTCTTTTTGTTTCACCGCTCATCTGAAAGGCTTCATCAGTTATCAAACCAAACTGCTGAGAGACCCAGGTATTTAAACCCCAGTGGGCGTAGTCCTCTGGAGGTGCTTGTGGCCCACTATTGAGAACTGAAGAAGTCTTTTGGACGAGAGGTGAAACGTCTTCAAGAAACAAAAAGAAGTTGACTTGAGATGCAGACAGTCCAGACTGGTTCCCAAGAGTTTGTGCCTTGGATCCACAGTTAAAGGACATAGAGCTGAACAAATCCTATGGAAAGCACAGAACCAGCTTTTGAGTAAAAGTTCATTTCACCATAGATACACAAACAAACAAAATCCACCAGATCTGGCAGAAACTCTCATCACTCTTACCTCCCTTCATTTCTACATTTGTGGACAAAGCCCAGCTGGCACAACATATCAAAGGCAAGGAAAGACAACTCCGTAAATTTCAGTCACAGCAAACAAAGAAGTACCATTCAGAGTCAGTACACAGACCATCTGGAAACAAACAGGAAGACACCATAAGCAATGACAACCAAGAGAAGTGATTACCACACCAAAATTACAACACTCCTCAGTGACAACAATACTTATGAGGTCTTAAGACAAAACCCCACAAGCAACTGCAGGAAAAAAAGTCCTCTGTTGCTACAACAACTCAAAAAGGAAAAAGCCATTGACCGCCCCACTTACTAACGTCTTTACCCTGGAGAAAGGACTCCATGCATTTATGGACTTCCAAAGATCCACAAAATAGTAGACTAAACAACATGGAGGATTTCAGGCTGTTAATGCTATGATAATATATGCTAATAATGATATGCATCCTCTTTCTCATGCCTGATTGGTTTAGCCTAATTATGTGATCACATTGCACTGTGTGATTGGTTATAAGCAACTGACCTAGGTCCAGCTGGCAGTAGCTAGATAGTGAGAAACTGGGGAAACCAAAGAGTCTATTTATAATATCAGTTCTAGGCTGCAGCCTTATTGATTAGCTCGTGATGCCAACTTCTGATTGGCTGAGCATTGTCTAATGTTGGTCACGGATGACTATGACTATAAATAGTACAGACTATGACTCACCATTGAGCAATATTAAACCATGCCTACTGCTCAGCAATATTACTCAAATGTAAAAACAAACAAACAAAAAATGGTTGCATTATGTTTTGTACATGGTTGACATATGAGTATAGTGATGTTATACATATGAGCAGATTATGTAGTATGGGTGCAGTATATAGTAATATTCCTGTCCATATGGGTGTAATATGAAGTGAATACCTTGTAAAATTGCATACAGTATCTGGCTTGTTATAGATAACATAAATAGAAAGACATTATGTCGTATACACCCTTGTACAGTATGTTTGTGGTTTCCAAGAAGTGTTTGTAGGAATTTTTGACTCACAAGACGTATGTACATCACACATGCAGGTTGTTGAATTTACATGTGAGGAATTGTGCGATGAATACCTGCACCCATGAAATGAAATTATTTGCTTGGGATTATGTTTTTTCTTGCCTGCGACTTTTGATATAAATATAACACCATATAAAGTGGAGATATATAATGCACAACAACACGACTGGTGAAAATACAGCATATTGGCACAAATGTCTCATACAAACCATTAAATATAGTGGGGGAGGGTGATGATTTGGGCTTGTTTTGGAGTTATGGGACCTGGGCACTTTGCAGTCACTGAGTCATCCATGAATTCCTTGCATACCAAAATATAGAGAGTTTTCTTATACAGTTTCAGCTATACCATAATAAATACATAGTAGAGCCAAATCAGCATCTGCATCCATCATCTACTGTAACTGACAAATTTATTTCAACATTTCAGTTGAAGCCAAGTCAAGTTCCAACAAGTTTGTAGTTTGTGCCGCTAGCTCCTGACCAGCTCTGCCTTATGTTCTGCACTTGCCAAAAAACATACAGTCTCGCTTTCGTGTCCTGCATTGGGGGCCTGTACCTGCCTGCCACAGCGGTTACATGGCAACATTGAACATGCTCCTCTTCTGCTTGTTAACAGCAGGCCTATTGTTAGGACAGGTAATCAGGCAATGGTTAAAGATGCAAAGTAAACAAACATGGAGGCAGTTAGCAAACAAAATGGACAGGAGGTGGGGGAAAAGGTGATGTCCAATAACAACTATGTAAACACTTACTGTATCAAAATACAAAAATGATGATGAGTTAGTGAGTGTGTGTGTGTGTGTGTGTGTGTGTGTGTGTGTGTGTGTGTGTGTGTGTGTGTGTGTGTGTGTGTGTGTGTGTGTGAAGGTTGGTGTATACTCCTATATAATAACCCGTCCATTTAAGAACCAATTCAAAAAAGGTGTGAATATAGCAAAGGTGGCAAAAGTACAGACATTCTTTAAGAATAGATAGATAGATAGATAGATAGATAGATAGATAGATAGATAGATAGATAGATAGATAGATAGATAGATAGATAGATAGATAGATAGATAGATAGATAGATAGATAGATAGATAGATAGATAGATAGATAGATAGATAGACAGATAGACAGATAGATTTTAAAATATCATTCAGACACCATGTTCAAGAGCTTGGATAAAGCACACAAATATGTTATTTTACCAAAATCAAATCAAGTTTGGTCACATTTAGCAAATGGTCAGGGGTCCATAAAGGGCTCAGAAAAGTTCAAAAAATGTCCCCCTTGTTTTTCAGAATGGCTGTGCATCGCTCCAATCGAAGTGTATCGTTCAGAATTTGTTTAAACAGAGTGAACTTTTTTTTTTCATTTGTTTGATATGTATGATATGCTAAGTTTTGCACCTATGACATGATGAGTTAGGGTATATCTTTCTCAGCCTTAGTGGTGTGAGATACACTCTATACATAAATTTATCGTTTTGTACAGTCATTTTGTCACAGGATATGAATGAGTCCAGTAGTGCAATATACATATATAAATGGATAATTGTACAATACAAATAATATTATTACATGAGAATACAAATATTATTCCGATATAAATTTTAATTCCCTCACCTATCATGGGGGTTATGTTCCAGAGACCCCCCCACCCCACCCCAATAGGTGAAAATCCATGAAGTAGCAGCATTATATTTATTTTACTATTTATATATTTTAAGGCTTTATGAACCTTTCCCACTCTCCTATTAACAATCTCACGTTGGCAAACTTGCACAAGCAGTAGTGGCGTACTGTACTGCATTTCCATTGTGTAGAGTATTCATACACTGATGAAATATCTGTACATACTGTATTTTATTTCAATTTAATATACTTTTAATATGTTTGAATTGATATTTTTTAATATTTTTTTATATTGTTTTAAATTTTTTAGGCAAAAACATTTAAAATCATAAATATTATTTTTTTAATGATTCCCATGACATCACAAAAACTCCACAATACAGAATTAGATATATATTTAAAAAAAACAAAAAACAACCTGCAATACAGTGAAGCTGCAATAAGTGAACAGCAAATTAATGAGGGACAACTGGGTTTAACTTGAATCTGTTATGTAGGACACAGGCAGTGAAAGAGAATTAAAAAATACCTCTTTTTGTTGCCTACATCATAAATGGTGACCCTGCCTCCACACCTAAACACAGAAATTAGTATAAAATCTCTGCTTCTCCCCTCCCTGGCAAGTGAGTTACCAGCCTCACACTCTGAATCAGCTGCTGGTAAGCCGGAGAGAAGAGGACAAAGGTAAGGTGACGAATAAACAATAATCTGAGCATGAAAAGTAGTGATGGGACTGCTGTGCTGAAGCTTCAGAGCATATGTTGAGAAATCCAGGAAGGGCAAGTGATGCTACTGATGACGTCTGAAGCTTTGCTGGTTCGGGTAGTGGTTTGACTGGTGTGATTTATGAACATATATAAAGTGCAATGGATCCCTGCAAAATTTGCATGTTAGTGTTTGTGTTGGTGTTAGGCCAGTTTGCCTGTGACACAGAGGACCTGGTTTTCTTGGAGATGCTAAAAGGTGAAGGGTTTCCCCTGTATGGAAACACTTTGAGCTGATCTCTCCCACTAAGGTACTACACATAATATACCTGTAAGTAATGAAATGTGTTACTGCTGTAATATTTACATTTTTTCTTTTTTCATTCCAAGGTGAAGTATTTGTTGCATACCACGCAGCTAGGGTAGAACAGCAGCACCTGATCTATGGGTATCATCTAGGTAGAGGTGCATATATCCAAGCCTGTGAAATGGTTTTCTCCAAAGTTGGAGAGATTATTTCCAAAAAGATAAACCAACATCACCCCGGTGTTCATAAACACAGTCACTGTCCCATCTTTCGAAAACACTGTGACAGTTTTAAACTTCTTATGTCCTGATGGGTTTATTAAAACACTGACTGAAGTCACACTGACAAGTTTCTATTACCATTACTCACACATTAATCAAAATCAGACTAGATGAATGAATGAACCACACAAAATCAAGTTAAGGTGTTTTTATTTTTTATCTCAGCAGTGATTATTCCCATACTGACACTGGTGAGGCCATTGCAAATATGACAGTAAAGGGGGAGGGGGGTGCACAAACATTTTGTCAGTTTAAAAAAAAAATTAATAACATTAAAAAAGCACTTAACATTTCAAATACTCAATATTCATCAAAAATGAGGAAATTAAAGTATTTACAACCAATATACTTTGCTTGAAAAGGCAATGTGTATCAGGTTGAGACAACCCAGTCATGTTACATGAGAGTGCAGTCAAAGTGAATCACAGAGGAGCCACAATGAAAATAAATACAAAAACATGTATGTGCAGATGAAGCCCTGAGGCATGAACGGTTTTTTTGAACCAGTTGGATGGAAAACTTCAGGGTTTCATGAGGCTTTATCTGACCACCAATGAAAAGGGCTCGCGTTACCACTTGTGATGAGACAGTCTGGTGTCGGCTTGGAAGAAGCTTCAGTCTTTTAAAACCAGGACCTAATCAGCATAACAGCCAGCAGGAGAGTAAACAGGACCACAGGGGCTTGATTACAGGCACAGAGACCATTTCTGAAAAATAAAAACAGAGTCCCACTCACATGTTCACACATATGACAGAGAAGGAGGAGATAGAGTGCAGAAAAGCAGAGAAAAGGAGAGAGAGGGCAGGTCAGCCAGGAGGACAGGGGCCTGACAAACTGAACTGAGCAAGATGTAACACCAGCCCATTTTAACCTCTTAGTACAGTGCTACAAATGATACATTAATTATATGGTTTTGCCTCTTTCATCTATTTGTATACGATAAGCTCAGGCGATAGATACACAAACAAGACTGGCTTTAAAGTGTTATTGTTCCTCCATTTAGGCTCAGATTGGTTTTATGTTTGAAAGCGGGCACATGAAATGTAAACTTTCCTCAGATGTGTTAAACGTAAAGTAACAAGCCTAAAACGCAAGGAGTAGAAAGTACAGAAATATGTAGGGAGTGAAAGTAAAGTGTTGTGAGAAAAATATATACTAAGTACAAATACCTGAAAATTTACTTAAGTACAGTAAAGTATTGCACTTTGTTACTTCCCACCTCTGGAAGATGGCAAAGCAAATTTTATATGTTATAGTTTTTGTTAAAACATCCTGGGTCCTTATGACCCCGTGTTTTTGGTTTATTCTTTGTTTTGTATTGTATGTATCTTTTCTGGGTTTAATTATGTTTTGATTTCTTGTCCCTTGTGTTTTCCAGTGTTCAGTGTCTAGTCTGCATCTTTGTTCCCTCGTTTGACTTCCTGTTTTATTTTGATAGTCGTCTGGTCCCTGTGTTTTGTGTTCAGTTTTGCTTCCCCTTGTTCCCAGCGGTCTCCACTTCCCACATTATCCTCTTGTGGATTTAAGTCCTGTGTTTTCTCTGCCTGTTGTTGTGTCCTTGTCAGGTTCCTGCTGTGTGCTCCTGGTTATCAATGTATGTTTATATTCAAGTTCATGTCAAGTTAAGTCATGTCTGGCTAAGTCAAGTAAAGTGTGTTTGATGTTGGTGCTGGGGGCTCCCGTTCAGCCTGTCCTTTGTTCACTCCAGTAAATAAAGCTGGGTGTCCTGCTCTGGGGTCCTCATCCTGCCTGCCACACAGCATACATGACAGAATATATTTTAAGCAGGAACTGAAGAAATGAAGATCATGAGAAGTCTCTGCTGCAGAAGTTAACTTTGCTGCTGATACTGTTGAGTTTTGTTCAGAGATCAAAAAGGCACTTGACCATCATTACCACAGCCTAGCCATTTTAATGCATATCTTTAACCAGCTCTAATTGCACTTTCTTTCTTTGCTTTATGTCTTTATTTGACACACTGTACAATTTCATAATCCACTTTGCTGCCACAGGGCAGCAGCATTGATCCACAATTAAATCCACCACCTTAACAGCTTCATGCCATACCCACTCCACTCACAGACAGCTCTAATCTCATTTTGTATAATCCCATTGACTTAATCCACCCAGGCTAAATGAAGTGATTTGAACACATCCCTGATGCCCGGGACAACCACTTTTGTCCATCCACTTACTGCTTAAATAAATGGTTGCTAGCTTTGAATAGAGCTGTGAGAGCTCTGTTTTCATGTGTTATCTCCAAACTTGGATGTTACTGTTTTTTGTGAGGAATCTTCATTAAACAATGAATAAGCAGGATGTGACTTTCATTACTTAAATAGCTAAAGTGAAAAATATACTGGTTTGTCACCCTTACTGTTGCTCATGGATGTGATCATTCAAGAAGCAAATTGAGGCACTTGCAATAAATGGCTAATTACTCTGATGCATGATCCAAATAAACCCTAAGTTTAGGGCTCAGCAACATATAAAAACTGCATGTATAGAATCACAAGTTGAATCTGGTATAAAAAAAACAAAACAAAACAAAAAAAACAAAAAAACCCCAAAAACAACCAAACAAAAAAACTACACTGTTCACATCTGAGCACGTGTGAAAGAAGTGAAAGTGTCTGGAGAAGCTGTGGAGAACGTTATGCAGCCTGTAACATGTTCAGCATGACCAGCTTTGTGGTGGGTCAGTGAATGTCTGGGGAGGCATATCCATGGAGTATGAAGGAGTATTCAGGCCACATTAAGAAAAAAAATTGAATTCTGCTTTTTGTGAATAAAGTCAAAATTTGAGAAAAAAGCCGAAATACTTTTTCAAGAAAAAAATCTAAATGTGGAGATCAAAGTTGTTGTTTCAAGTCAAACAACTGCTATGTGATCAGAGTGAACCTCTCTTCTGTGAAAAGCACAGGGCACCAGTGGTGGACCTGCCAAGTCTGGTATTCTCTGGCAAATACCAGTCAGGCTCCATAGTGCTGGGCAGTGAGCACAGGGCCCACTAGAGGACATTGCACCCTCATGAAGTCAGTTTCTGATTGTTTGGTCAGACATTCACACCAGTGGCCTGCTGGAGGTCATTTTGTAGGGCTCTGGCAGTGCTCACCCTTTTCCTCCTTGCACAAACCCCCTCTGCTACTTAACCGACCAGATTCATAGCCCAGAAGTTGAATTAACTTGATGCTATACTGTGATTAAAAAGTGTTCCTTTAATTTTCTTGAGCAGTGCAGTTTAAAGTGCTGAATTCTCCCAGGGATTTCAGTTAAGGATTTGCTGTGTACCATCTCTCTCTCTCTCTCTTAATCTCTTTGATATGATGCACGTTGATTTATGGTATTTTGTTTTTGTCTTGTCGTGTAATTTCTTTCTTCTTCTTTTTGCAACGTCAGCAGTCTATTGAACATTCAGAAAAGATTAAGGAATGATTAGATATCACATTATAAGCACAGGATGTTAATGTATATTTAATATTTAATTAATATGTCATTTTTATTTAATTTATTTAATATTATATTATATTTTTAGCATGTTTCAATAGAAAATATATTTCACCTCCCAGAGTATTTAATGCAGCATGTCTACTGCATAAACACTTTTATTTGTTTTTTCCCCAGGAACAGTGAATGCAGCATTGTCTGGACATGCGCCCTCCGTTTTGGCTTCTAAACGTATAAATTGGTCGAAACTCTGCAACTATTAGCTGCGAAATAACTGACTTTACAATCGTATTCGCATCTTTTATATGGATATATGAACACATATAACTCTTCAACACAGATATTGAACGTCGTGTAAGTAAAAGTTACCTCTATTTTCTTTAAAATCTTAGGAAGTAGCTATTAAATAGCTAGCGGAATGGTTATCTGCTAACAGCTGCCATATGGTAAAGTTGTCCTAACAGCATTATTTTCAGCGGTCATGTACCTAAAGCAGCTTTATTATTAATATGAACAACAAGCTTTCAAAAGCAATATCTCCAGCCAAGGTAAGGCTGTAACATGTTAAAACACCAAACACAGCTTTTATCATCATATTATTAATGTCTTTCTGAGACCCAGAAAAAACACGATTTTGATCTTTTGATTTCTTTTTAGATAATTTAAGCAAAAACTTTCAAAATTGTCATTTATTTAATTTTTATCTTCTGTCGTTGTAGTGGACACTGACGTGATAACAGAATCAATAACAGGTGGAGGGAGGTCATGTTTTCACCCCTGTTCATCTGTCTGTCAGTAATATAACTCAAAAAGGTTGGAACCAAAATGAATGAAACTTTGTTTAAATATTCCTTAGGGACCCAAGAACATATGATTTCATTTTCAAGGTCAAGGTCATCACTAATTTTCAAAATTGAAAAATCTCTATCTCTCGTCAGTTTAGAAATTTTAAAATTCATATCTCTGTGAATTTTTCATCTATTGCAATGAAATTTGGTACTCGGGTATAAACAGTTATTCTTGATATTTCACTGTCTTTTTCTATTTGAAATCAAAATGCTCACAATAAGGCAAAGTGAACTAAAAACCCTACACAAAAAAATCACATGCAGATATACAATTCATATCTCAGCAAATGCTTGTTTTTCTTTGTTTCATGTAGTTTCTTAAAGAATGCTGTTAAGGTACATAAACTGAATAAAATATATCCAGACTAATGATGCCATTATCTGTCATCTGTCATTTTTTAAATAAAGATGTAAAATCAGATTTTACAGTTTTTAAAACCAGTAAAATCAATGTCTTTGTGATCTAGTAATTTATGATGGAGTATGACAGCACTGGGTGGTACCTAATGCAGCGACACAGAAAATTTGTGGTGGGGGAGGCTCTACTGCTGCCCTTCTAGTTTGTTTTCATTTTTAAATGGATTTCTGGTCAAATTTAGTTTTTATTTCATGAACATTACTGTTTGATGAAGGAAACTAGGGATGTTCCTGGCGACTAATTTTTTAGTCGACTAAACAAGGAAAAAAATTAGACTAACCGATTAGTCTAAAACTAAGAAAAACTAAATTTTATGCCTGTTTAATGAACAGTGTCAAAAGCTTATTAACAAAGGCATTTAAAAACATTAATTGCATTCTTCTGTGATGAATTGCACTTTAAATGCTGCTTAATTGTACAGCACTGAACACCGTGCATTATGAAAGCCACACATTATGAACACCACGCATTATGAACACTGTGCATTACACTCCAAACAACGAAGAATAAAAACATAAAATCAGTTGATATAAATATATGAAACCCGTTACTGCAAACGATGTTCATGCATCAATGAATATGAGAAAATAACATCAGAAAAATGAATAAATTGTGGCTTAAAAGTGTTGCGCATTGTGCCGTGCATTATGAACAATGCTCGTTGCTCCACAATTCATAAGACACATCAAAACAATACAATACAAACATCGATCCATTTTCTTCCTATTATCCGGGGCGGCATCCCGAGCAGTGGAGCCCAGACCTCCCTCTCACCCTGCCTCCTCCTCCAGCTTACCCCTGATTCAGACTTCAGGGGCTACAATGTAACCTGTGTAAGTGGCCGATGTTGTTGCTGGTGTTGTGCCAAAAAGTGATCGTCTGCTATAAAGTGATTTCTGCTATTTCTATGTGCTTTTATGTGTAATGTCTTTGCTTATATTGCTAAACAGAGTGCAGTCAACATGATTTATGAAGGGCTTAAATATAAAATGAAGAAATAACCTGTTTTGCAAGAATCTTTATGAGTCTGTGTTATTGTACCTACATTATAATCAATCCAGTGCTTTTTGGCCACTTCAAATATCTTTATAGAACTGTGATGTTATATTTGTTGTGATTTCTGCAGCCTTCTTAGCCAGATTTCTGTTTAAAAATACATTTTTAATGTCACTGTTTTCACCTTGATTAAAAAACGATGGCAGATGATCACTTTTTGGCACAACACCGGCAACTGATGAAAGTAACTAATAAAGTAAATTGTAATCTAACTTAGTTACTTCTAAAATTAAGTAATCAGTAAAGTAACTAAGTTACTTTTAAAATGAATAATAAGTAATCACTAATTGGATTACTTTTTCAAGGTACCTGTGCCGTCACTGGTGTTTCTTTTCGATCGTGTCCCGTGCCCGACAGAAACAAAATGCTGGGACTTTTTTCCCTCCTGGGTCCTGCTCTTTCCTGCAGTCAGTTTTTTTAAGGCGCAAACACATTTGTCCCACTACTTTTTTCCTTTCTTTGCACAAACTTGGAGGAAATAGCCGGAAATGCAGGGAAGGATGTTTCTCGGGAGGTGCGCTTACGTTATGGCATTTTTCTATAACGATTTAAGGATTGCAGCTCCATCTGGTAGCTGCATAACATTTAGGACAAACATTTACCCGCACTTGGTTAAATAAAACCTTAATAATTAGTCTAACCGACTACTACATCTGGTACTGACTAGTAACAATAGTGACGATTATTTGTCTAGTCAAGTAATCGCACACATCCCTAAAGAAAACACATCTGAACACTAAAACATCATTTTAACCAGTGCTTCTCAATTATTTTCTGTTCTAGGAAGAAGAACCCCCCCCCCCCCCCCCCCCCCCCCCCCCACTGGAACCCATTCTATGCTGTGAGTAGGCACCATAGCGCTATTACTTACTGCGCACACTCTGACAATGAGGGCGCCACTGCCACCTATTGTTGAGGATGTGAAATTACAATTTATTCTAGTACGGCAAAAAAAAGCACGTTCCCCGGGGTCAGATGTGCCCCCCCTGGTAGCCCCACTATTTGAGAAGCACTGATTTTAACAAAAAAGTTAGTTTTGATTAAAACAGGAAGGTTCAGAGGAGGATATCCCAGCTTTTAAAGAGCCTGAGCTGGTGCAAAATGACAATACCTGAAGTCTATTATGTGTAATAAGCACTGTGTAAGCTAGGACTCTGAAGCTGTGAGAAAGGAAACATCAGCTCGTCTACACAGGCTTTCCAAGGTCTCAGCAGATTGATGCAGCCTTGTTGCGCTCTGAGAGCTCTCACCTTCAGTCTCATTTGTTACTTTGATGGACTGCCTTATCTTGAAGAATCTCTCTTGACTTATTGAATTGGCCATAACTAGGACCCAGTATATCCAGGTCCAAGTCACGCCATAGATATGAACATATGAACATATGCTGAAGTATGTTTTCAGCTCCTGAAAGTTTGGTTCTGCCTTCAGAGATGAGCACCTCACTGTGGTTTGTGGGCTTTGACATTTTCAAAAACCTGGTTACCTAATTGCTGTTTTAATATAATCTCCAGTCTTGGTGGTTGTGGGCAGTTTTGTCATGATTTCATGTTTAAAAGCCTTTCAACCCAATTTCAATAGGGTTGAAACTGAACAGATTAAAAAAAAAAAGACTTTACTGTACTTTCATTAATAATAGTTATATAAATCAACAGAGCAAATAGCTTAAGAAATCTTTTAGCTGAATATGTACTCTACATTTGTATGTGTGTGTGTATTCAACTGAAAAAGCTTTTATTTCCCTTTCTACAAACAAAAAAACAAAAAACAACAGCGCCCTAGCTTACACACTGATTTTTATCCATAATGGATGGTGGGTGCCATCCCTTTGTCCCAGATCAGGCTCCTTGAAGCTGGCATGTCCCCTGAGCTTTCTAATGTCTGACCCTCTTTCACCTCATTCACTGACAGCTCTAAGTTTGACTCCCCTTCTACAATTATGAGTTAAATCCTTTCTGCCTCACTCTCTGCTTCTTGAAGCATGGACATCCACTTGGTTTAAAATGTTAAATATATGGAAGCTGCAATGGCCATCATTTTGAAAAGAAAGCCTGAGTTGTCTGTTATTGAAACCACCACAAAAGTGGAATAACTAGAAAGGATGTTCTGTTGACAGTACAGTGGTAGATTGCGCAAATTTTGCTTAGAGGTAAAGGTCTCAGGCTCATGTCCCCCACAGAGTATGGTGGGAATTTTTTTCATTATTGGCCAATATTTTAATTGCTTGATTCAATTTTGGAGTTACTGATTTGTCATTATTATTTATTAAAATTGTATAGAGTCAATTTAATCAAACCATACTGTAACTGTCTTTGACACTGACAAATAAAGTTAGAGATTGTTTTTTTTTTTAACTGTCTTATTTCCCATTTGCAGTATCAAATGGAAGATATGGCACCAGTGGCAGGAAAACTGAAGCCACCAGCAATAAACAGGATGACCATGAACAACAAAGGACTAAAGCAGACAAGCTCCCAGGAGGCAAGGATAGCTATCCAGTACATATCCAAAATGTATTTCTTTAAGAAAGTGTACATATGGAGAAAAATATGACAAGATTAGTATTTGTTTCAAGATAAGCGGAAGAAAATGGATGAATGGAATATTTGTGTCGATTTAAAACGTCTAACACCACATGGTTAAAGTTCAAAACAGGTGCCCAAACCTTTTTAAATATTTTTGTTTGGCTTTTATACACGGATTAAGCATAACGTGATCACCTGCCTAATCAGAATCAGAATCAGAAAGTTTTTATTGCCATATGGGTGAACAGGTTCACAGCATTAGGAAATTGCTGTGGTACTTCGTGCTTACAGAAAAAACAAATAAGTATAAAAACTATAAGACAATATACAAGTATACAATTGCAAATATACAGAGATATTAGAACTATAACTATAACAGAATATTACAAAATTACAAAATATACAGTGCAGAGACTAATTAAAAGATAAAAGAATGTAGACTATATTCCACTAATATGTACATCAGTGCAATCAGACAGGTGCATAGACATAGGGTCATCAGCGTTTGTGGAGGGTGGTGGTAACAGTCTCAGGGTTATTGTTCATGAGTCCAACAGCAGAGGGGAAGAAACTGTTCTTATGGCGGGAGGTTCTGGTCCGTATGGACCGTAGCCTCCTGCCTGAGGGGAGAGGGTCAAAAAGTCTGTGCCCAGGGTGAGAGTGGTCGGCTGTGATCCGACCTGCACGCCCCAGTGTCCTGGAGGTGTACAGGTCCTGGAGAGATGGGAGGTTACAGCCAATCACCTTCTCAGCAGAGTGCACAACGCGCTGTAGTCTCTGTTTGTCCCTAGTGGTGGCTCCAGCGTACCACACAGTGATGGAGGAGGTGAGGATGGACTCAATGATGGCAGTATAGAACTGCACCATGGTCCTTGCTGGCAAGTTGAATTTCTTCATACGTATGATAATAATAATACGTATGACCTTGTTGCTGGTTCACCGCTGTTCCTTCCTTGGACCACTTTTCATGGATACTGGCCACTGCAGACTGAGAACACCCCTCAAGAGCTGCTGTTTTGGCAATCAAAATTTGGCCCACCCTCAAATCGTTGCCCATTTTTCCTGCTTCTAACACATGAACTTTGAAGAAAATGTTCACTAATATATCCCACCCGCTAACAAGTGCCATGATGAAGTAATAATGAGCATTATTAACTTCACTGGTCAGGGGTTCAAAAACGTATGCCTGATTGGTGTATACTTTATTCTTTTTAGTAGAAGATTTAACATCAGAAAACATAAATTTGGCTTTTCTTCCTTTTGACATGTTTTTAGATATGTCATTTTGCTTGTGTGCATAATCAGTCTCCAGGGGCCTTTTTGAGTGTGGAGAACCCCTGCTAAGATGTTTGAATACATACAAATAATTTCATGTGATCATTTTTTTTCCCTCATTGCAACAGGTGGAATGTACAAATACAAATGAAGAAATATCACCACCAAAAAAGAGGAAATCTCCCTCTGAAACATCTGCTTTGGATTCAGCTGATTCATTTGATGCTACAGCTGCAAGTATGCTAGTCACACAGAACTGTAATGTAGTATATAGTACAGCAAAAATTTTTTGGGCTACATCAAAGCAAACATCAGCAAACACACTTTTTGCAATAACTAGCAGCATGATGTCACAGGAAATTAGAATGAGGTGACCCAAGGTCTAAATGTTGCTTAAAAAACAGGATATGATTGTTTAAAAAAAACAACAAGCAGGATATGAATGATTAACCTTTCAGTGACAGTAGTGATAATCTACATGTTGCTGACTTCTCTTCACAGCTCCGAAATTCAAAGAATCTCAATCCTGAAATCAGCAGGAACAAATGTCTTTGTTCACTAGGCAATTACTCCTTTAGTCATACAGCCTGGTTCCAAACTTCTGAAATCAATTTATTTTTTATACCAATTCACATAAGTAAGATACTGAAAAAAAAAATCAAATGGCAGGTGAGCAATGACATTTTCTAAACTAAGTGAAATTTGCCTCACCCCTCCCATCGATTTGCGTTCTTGTTGTATACAGGTGCAAGCAGTGAGGTCAGCATGCTGATTTCAAAGTTTGCTGAAGCACTGAGGTATGTAAACAAGTTAAGTTTGATTTTTTTGTTTTCTCTACATGATTAAACATAGATGATCAAAGTTTTCTTGTGAAGAAGGAGAATATCATGAGTGCTGTGAGGCAGGCAGGTTGTGAACTCAGGAGTCAGGATGTAATAGAAAAAAACTGCTTTAATGCTAAAGGCTTCATTCAACCAGAACATACAGAGCTGGGCTGGAACCAGGAAACACAAACTAGGAGCTTGAGCAAACACAGGACTCAGAATACAGCACTGGGCATGAGGGATGATGCAACAAAGACAGGAATAATGGAGAAAAAATGGAGAACACTAGGGAACACAGCAGGAATGAATTGGGAGAAAACAAGACAGAGGAAGCAAACCTGAACACAATGCACAAGAGACAGGGACTGGCAGCATAAAACTGAAAGTAACTAACACCAAAGAGAGACGGACACTTGAAAGACATGGGGACCATACGGAAGGCAGGGCAAATTGGAGCTGAAGGACTAGAACAGAAAAACTAGAAACTCCGACCTGAATCCAAAATATAATTACAAAACATAAAAAATATTTATTAGAAATTACGACAGGCAGGTGAGTCTGAGAGGTGAGTATTTGGCCTGAATCTTCCAGATGATGTGGACCAGCTTGACGGACACAAGTGAGTGGGTCTTCCCTCCAGGAATAACTATGAAACAGAAACAAAGACAGCACAGGAAAATCACAAGAAACACAGAGAAACCTGATTACTGTCCCACTATTGAGGACAGTCTGGTGATGAATGGCTGCTAGAGCTGGTCCTCAAGTTCAGGTGGGTGTTGACTGACGATGAATAGGTGTGATGGCTGAAGAGCGGGAACAGGCACCTGCAGGCGGAACCCAGAGCAAGAGCAATGCTAGCATAGGAACAGTATAGGAAAAACCCCTGGCTAGCACAGGACCATGCCACAGCATTTCACATTGCAAACAGATAATGAGCCAAAGTAAACTCCAAAAGCAATTCAATTCAATTTTATTTATATAGCGCCAAATCACAACAAACAGTCGCCTCAAGGTGCTTTGTATTGCGGGTAAAGACCCTACAATAATACAGAGAAAACCCAACAGTCAAAACGACCCCCTATGAGCAAGAACTTGGTGACAGTGGAAAGGAAAAACTCCCTTTTAACAGGAAGAAACCTCCAGCAGAACCAGGCTCAGGGAGGGGCAGTCATCTGCTGTGACCGGTTGGGCTGAGGGGAGAGAAAGACATGCTGTGGAGGAGAGCCAGAGATTAATATCAATTAATGATTAAATGCAGAGTGGAGTATAAACAAAGTAAATAAGGTGAATGAGAAGAAACAGTGCATTATGTGAACCCCCCAGCAGACTAGGCCTATAGCAGCATAACTAAGGGATGGTCACCTGATCCAGCCCTAACTATAAGCTTTATCATAAAGGAAAGTTTTAAGCCTAATCTTAAAAATAGAGAGGGTGTCTGTCTCCCGAATCCAAGCTGGAAGCTGGTTCCACAGAAGAGGCGCCTGAAAGCTGAAGGCTCTGCCTCCCATTCTACTCTTAAGTATCCGAGGAACCACAAGTAAGCCAGCAGTCTGAGAGTGAAGTGCTCTATTGGGGTGATATGGTACTATGAGGTCTTTGAGATAAGATGGTGCCTGATTATTCAAGACCTTGTAGGTGAGGAGAAGGATTTTAAATTCTATTCTAGATTTAACAGGGAGCCAATGAAGAGAAGCCAATATGGGAGAAATCTGCTCTCTCTTTCTAGTCCCTGTCAGTACTCTAGCTGCAGCATTTTGGATCAGCTGAAGGCTTTTCAGGGAGCTTTTAGGACAGCCTGATAATAATGAATTACAATAGTGCAGCCTAGAAGTAATAAATGCATGAATTAGCTTTTCAGCATCACTGTGAGAAAGGATGTTTCTAATTTTAGAAATATTGTGCAAATGCAAAAAAGCGGTCCTACATATTTGTTTAATATGTGCATTGAAGGACATATCCTGGTCAAAAATGACTCCAAGATTTCTCACAGTGTTACTGGAGGCCAAAGCAACCCAATAGTTTCTCAAGGCGAAGACATGAGAGATTCTTCAATGACAAGACAGTCACCTGATCTCAAGCCAGTAGAGCATGCTTTTCAGTGGCTGAAGACAGAGAGAGCCACAAGCAGCAACTGAAGGCGGCATCTCAAGGGAGGAAACACAGCAGTCAGAAGAGTAAGACCTCAAGATCTGCTGGCGATAGCCCGTTACTGGAGAAAGCGAGTATTCCCCAGCTGGTGGAGACTGGTTGGTTGTGGTTGCTGGAGGTTCAGGTCCAGCTGCAGACAGAAAGTGGAGCTCCTTACAGCAAACACTCATTCTTGGTTAACATAATGGAGGAGATGCAGCACTTAGAGGATTTTGCCTCACTTCTGCTTCCTCATCCCATTGTATTAATTTTGAGCAATGCTGCTATATTTTCCTCTTAGGTGACTTTATGGTCGGGAATAGATTGTTGCAGCAATGTGATATCAAGCTGATTTGATGTGTAAACAATGGCGGCCAACAAGTTAAAGGATTTAAATTTATAAGATTAAAATTTCTTATGCAAATAAGTAATTATATTCTATATAAATGACACTGATGACCATCACAACAGGAGCCGGGCCAGTGAAAATCAAAATAAATAGCTTATTTAACTTTTCACAATATTTTATGCATAGACACTGTGACAGCCGAATGGCTGACCTTTAAAATATGGCCACGTGTTATGTGTTTTTTTTTTTCCCCCCTTCACGCCCTCTGGTTGCCGACCAATGAGATGCCACGGATTTGGTGCTGCAGTATTCAACTCAGCCCATACTACTTTACTTATGGACCACTGTTCAGTGTAGTAGGGTCGAGCATTGAAGAAACATGTGAGTTATCTGTGCGATCTCGGCCAAACACACAGCAAGTTTAAGCTCTCCGCTCAGTAGTTCCGCGGGTAACTTAGCCTCGCGACAGGACCCATTGGTGAAGAACTGCCGGGATTCCCTGAAGGGCATCGTCCTGGATTGGACAACCAGATGTGAGCCTTGGTGTTGTAAGACCTCCAGCTGGTCAAACTTGGTGGATTTGAGTTGTTTTGAATTGTTGACAGCCAAAGCTGGCATACCTTGTTGGAAGTGGTGAGAGCACTTCCTTGTTTTGTTTTGTGGAAAATCTGGGTGGAGTTTTTAATTTGGCCTTATTGCATTTGGACTGAGAAAAACCCGGAGTGGATTTCTTTTGATTGATTGTTTTTTTTCCCTGTGTAAATGAACTGAAAGTAAAGTAAGTAAAGTAAAATTTTATTTATATAGCACTTTTCTAGATAAAATCACAAAGTGCTTTACAGCATTTAAAAGAAAACAATAATACACAATAAAACACACACAAACCACTAGTTAAAAGCAAGCCTGTACAAATGAGTCTTGAGCTGTTCTTTAAATGATTCAATAGAGTCCACAGATCTCAGGTGTGATGGTAGTGCATTCCACAATTTAGGAGCTGCAACCTCGAAAGCACAGTCTCCCTTAGTTTTTAGCCTAGAGCGAGGAACCACCAACAGATTTTGGTCAGAAGACCTCAGCAGTCTGTGCGTTATGTATGGGTGTAAGAGCTCACTAATGTATTCAGGCATTTGACCATGCAGAGCTCTGAAAGTCATCACCAAGATCTTAAACTGGGATCTGAACTTTATGGGAAGCCAGTGCAGAGATGACAAGATAGGTGTCACATGAGACCACTTAGAGGATCCTTTAAGTAGCCTGGCAGCAGCATTTTGGACCAACTGGAGGCGATTCAAAGACGATTTGCTGAGACCAATGTATAAAGAATTACAGTAGTCCAACCGAGAGGAGACAAAAGCATGAACAATAATTTCCAATTCCGGCTTGGACACCATTCGACTGAGGCGGGCAATATTTCGCAAATGAAAAAAGCAGGATCGCACAAGGCTATTAACATATTTCTCAAAGCTAAGAGCTTGGTCAAATGTAACTCCTAGGTTTCGAACATTTGACTGAACCATTGATGATAAAAAACCAAGATTGAAAGACATTGAACAGAAATATATTTCTTTTGTTTCTTTTTCTTATAATTGAACTTAAGGACTTTGCTGAACTGTGAGATATTTGGGACTAACCGAGATGAATTACTAGTGCTGAATGGTTGTTGTGTTGTTTTTTTTTTTCCATCCATCCATCCATCCATCCATCCATCCATCCATCCATCCATCCACTTCTACTTATGTTGTTTAGGGTTGCAGGGGGCCTGGAGCCTATCCCAGCTGACATAGGGCACTCTGTACAGGTTGCCAGCTAACCTGAGTTTTCATTCTATGTCTGAGGGTCTTAAGTCTTGGTTACTTGCATCCTTTGTGAGGTTTGGAAATCTTATATGTCAGGAGAGCTACCTGGCTGGCACCCCTAAACAAACATAGGCAAATCATCACAAACAAAAAAAAGGGAGCAAACAATGGGTGGAGAGATATTAACCAAAGGTAGCTGTTAGCTTGTTCTTTTGGATGAAATAAAACCTGTACAAATAATCAAATACCACACAGCAGTGAAAACAGCCCCCGAGGCTATAATCATCAACTAATTTCAGAAAAGGTTTCCGGATGTCTTGAAAACAGACATAAGATCTGTCTTTACCATATCAAATCCATTCAAGTTTAGCAGTAAGCAGCATCTTATTACATCACCTTTTAAAATATGGTGGTGATGCTGGTTTCCATTCTAGTAGAATTAGTCTTTTTGCAGCAGTAATGCCTTCGCTCAAAGCTTGTCTCTGATGGGAGGGAATGACCCTGTCCCATCTGAGCAGCCATGGAAGATGAATGGCCGTACCACACTGGAGAACCAATCAAATGTGTCCTTCCTGAAATTACTCAGAACTGGGCAAGACCAAAACAGGTGTGACGATGACCCCTCTGCAGTACCACGTTTATCACACATAGGGGAGACAAAGCCAGATATTTTGTTAAGTTTAATCTTGGAGTAATGAGACCAGTGCAAGACTTCAAATTGAATCAGCCTATACCTGGAATTGACAGAATGCTAGACAGGCACTCTTTCCAAAGTTCATCTGAAATTGCAGAACCCAGTTCATTGGCCCAGCATTCCCTGAGCTGGTTGGCGTTATAACAGGGGTAGCAAAAAAATTTTACAGACTGGGAAATTAAATATTTGGATGTTAAATACACCAAGAATAGATTGTAGACGGTGACTTATAAGCTTAATAATGAAATCAGGGATACATCCACATTTTAAATGTCTGATTTTTTAATAATAAAAATGTGACTGAGGAAGGTGGAACTTCCTTCCTCTTTCAGTATAAGAAACTCTATCAATGCTGATTGTTTGTTATTGGGAAGTGAACAGAAAATACTAATAGTCCAAGGATTTATTTTTCATTTGATTCAGGATCTTCAGATTATTACAAAGGGATGCACAGGGAGGCAATGTGGCAGATTTTTACAAAGGGGTTGTCTCCTAGTTTGAGAAGGACATCTGCTGATATACCTGTCCAATGTGGGAAACACTGTAGTTGTGCAGCTTCATGGCCAGTGTTTTTGCTCTGTTGCAGTGAGAGAGCTGCTGCAGACACCTCACAGATGGAGGAGCTGGAGGTCATTTTGACAGAAGCTCGAAATCTGGAAACCTCCCTTAAAGAGAAGAAAAACCATCTGAGGCAAACATTGGCTCTTATTTCTGATAAACTGCAGGGTTAGAGTCTGCTGTGTAATAAAGAACACCTTTTTATTTGACTTTTGTGAATGCCTTTGTCTACTATACAAACACCACTGCAGTTCATATTAATATATTAAAGATCCATATGTTCTTTCTCAGTGTTATGTGCTACTATAAAATAAATTAAATAAATATACATTGCTGTTATGGGTTTGAGTAAAATATTTGTCATTTGGATGTATTTTCTGCAGTTTCATTATAGATTTCTTAGAGTAGGCTTGCTTTCATTTTGTTACATAACAAAAATATATCTGACCAAATACCTGTTCATAAGATGTGTATTTCAGATTTGTTTCTTTAGACATGCCAAGAAAGGGAAGAATGACAGAAACGAAAGTTCATTTATTTAACCTGATGAGAGAAAATAAAATGTTTATACAAAGCTTTGCTGCAGTGTTTTGTCCACTTCAGTACTCTCGCGGTGCCCCCAAACATTGATTAGAATAAATATTGCTACCAGATGTTCACATGCATCTTTCATGGACAGACTCGGTGATTCATGCAGGTTTTTGAAACTGAACATTTTAAAGTTAGTGTTCTCCAGCGTGTGTGTGTGCTGTGCCAAAGTGTGCCTTTCCTTATAAGTGTTTATTTCTGTGTCATAAGTTCAGTTTTGCTGAGCTGTAATAGCGGTAACAATGTGTAGAATGGCAGAAATGAAAAACCCAACATTTGTTTTGGCACATATCCTGCCCCCACTCACCTTTTTAAACATCCACAGCCCTTGAAGTGAAAATGTAAATGAAGTGTAAATATTCTTTCTTTTTAAGATGTATTTCCAGTCATTTTGCCTTTATTTTGATAGCTACAGTAAAGGAAAACAATAGACAATAGTTCAATTAATTTCAACAGCGACTACATTAGAAATCGCCTAAGTCAGATTCAAATGGCCCGTGGAATTTGTAAAAAGTGACTTGTAAAAAATCCATCTTATATATAAGTCAGATAAAATCTGATTCTAAAAAATATCAGTTTGACTCCTACACTGGCCATGATTGTCTCCAGTGAAATGAACTGATTCACGCAGTGCAGCCAATCCAGACATCACGTGACTGTATAAACACTCCATGCATTGTTAGTGTGTTGTAGTGCATGGACGCTAAACTCATCTGACTTATGTGATCATATTTAATTGGAAATGCAATGCACTGGGACCAGATTCTTCATCCAAGGTAGGCGAAAATCCAACTTGTATGATCCGATTTAGATGATCTGATTTATTGGAATTAACGTTAGGAAAAATTGGGACCTGCAGAAGCCATCCAACTGGAGTGAAAATCTGATTTGTGCGATTTCTACTGTACATAGAAACTTAAGCTTCAACTCTGAAAACAAAAAAGCCTTATGCTAAAAGATGTGCATTCATCACATGTCTAAGCTTTGGCATTGAATGTCCCATGGAAGCCATAGGGGATGTTGACAGGTACCACAGCCCTGCCCAGCTCCTTGAATGTGCTGGCATCTAAAACCAGAAGGAATGTACTCTTGTCCTGGGGAGAATAAAGACATAGGTAAATAATTACTTGGTGTACAAAATATTTGAGACTTTGAGAAATTATATTTGAAAATAATAATACAGTATTGCAGTAAAAATACAGTATTAACCTATTACTTATACATGCTGCACATTGACCGTTAATTGCCTTTGTGCACAGTTTCCAGGCTCACATGTCCCATGGCCTTGTCCAAAATGACTGAGCCTGACTGACCTTGTCTGGAGTGATGACCACAGACATGATGACACCATCATCCTCCTCTGTAGCATTAGGGGAGGGAACAAAGACTGGCTCAGATGGATACAGACCAGGATGTTCCCACACCTGTGAGAAAACATTTACACACCAGGGTTTCCACAATATCACATTTATGTGAAATATGAAAGAATTAGGAACAATGGTATGAGTCGCAGTCCTCTTTAGGTTTATTTACTGTTAACTTCAAAATATAAGTCCGTGGAGGTTGTGAGTGAGTCTATTGCCATAACTGTGCAAAAGCATGAAAAACAAACAAACAAACAAGAACCCCACCCTAACTACAGCAATATCAAAAAGTGCAGTTTTAAGCCTAATCTTAAAAATAGAGAGGGTGTCTGTCTCCACAGAAGAGCAGCCTGAAAGCTGAAGGCTCTGCCTCCCATTCTACTTTTAAGTACCCTAGGAACCACAAGTAAACCAGCAGTCTGAGAGCAAAGATGGGGCCTGATTATTCAAGACCTTGTATGTGAGAAGAAGGATTTTAAGTTTGATTCTGGATTTAACAGGGAGCCAATGAAGAGAAACCAATATGGGAGAAATATTCTCTCTCTTTCTAGTCCCTGTCAGTACTCTTGTTGCAGCATTTTTGATCAGCTGAAGGCATTTCAGGAAGCTTTTAGAACAACTTTATAATAATTGCAACAGTCCAGCTTACAAGTAATAAATGCATGAATTAGCTTTTCAGCATCACTCTGAGACAGGATGTTTCTAATTTTAGAAATATTGCGCAAATGCAAAAAAGCGGTCCTACATATTTGTTTAAGATGTGCATTGAAGGACATATCCTGGTCAAAAATGAAAAGATTGAAGATTTCCCACTGTTACTGGAGGCCAAGGTAATGCCATCCAGAGTAAGTCTCTTGTTAGACACCATGTTTTTACAATTTGTAGTTTTATCAGAATTCAGAAGCAAGAAATTAGAGGTCATCTAGGCCATCAACATCTTTAAGACATTCCTGCAGTTGAACTAATTGGTGTGTGTCATCTGGCTTCATTGATAGATAAAGCTGAGTATCATTGGGATAGGAATGCAAATGTGTACTATGCCTATGCTCTTTGTACACAAAACACCCTGATGGCCGAGCATTTTGATTATCTTGGCTGTCTCCAAATGTCACCGAAGTCACTGGAAAAACTTGCTAGATTTGTTGCTAGTTGCTGTACTAATGTAACCCAGGTGTTGTTACCTCATGAAAATTATTCTGATGTTAAACATTAGTTCCACATGCGTTTTCTTCCAGGTCACTTGACCAGGCCTGTCATGACCCTGTGCCCTACCAGTGGGTCATGGCACACAATTTAAGTATAATTGGCCTAGGGGAATGTATAACGTGAAGACAACTGATCCTAGCACAGAACTCTGTGGAACTCCATAATTAACTTTAGTGTGTGAAGAAGACTCCCCATTGGCATGAAGAAATTCAGAATCTATCAGATAGATGTGATTCAGAGCACTGCAGCTCAGTACCTTTAATAGCAGTCTCAACCACTGCACTGAGGTCTAGTAGGACAAGCACAGAGATGAGTCCACTGTCAGAGGCTGTAAGAAGATCATTGGTAACCTTCACTAATGCTGTTTCTGTACTGTGATGAATTCTGAAACCTGACTGAAACTCTTCAAATAAAACGTTCCTCTGCAGATGATCAGTTAGCTGTTTTACAACTACTCTTTCACCACTTTTCTAAAGTTCCTTTGACACAATAAGGTCTGATTTAGACTTTTGCAGGGAGTCTTTACAGGACCTGTGATGTAACTTAGGTAAGTGGTTGACATCATTGTCGGCATTTATGCTTGTGTATGGTATATTACGTGTTAGTTAACTTGTTGTTCTATCAGAGTGTTTTCTATGTGATGCCAGATGATAGAAACAAATTAAATTTTGAGATTTTTCCCCTCCTGGGTTCCCACTCTTTATTGTGGCCAGTCTTTTTCGGGGGCAAACACATTTGGTCCTCAAGTTTTCCACTTCTTTATACATTCCGTCACTTCTATTTCCATTTTAGCAATCTTTTGCCCGGAATTTGTTTACATTTGTGAGTCCTTGTATTGATGCCATGATTATTTTTTCCTTATATTCAGACAATGATTGTTATTCTCTCTCTGATAAAAGAAAAAAAAAACTACAGTGATAAAGTAGCCAGAAATGCACAGGAGGAATCAAGATCGCTGAACAGGCCAATCACAGTAATTTACATGGAGTTAAATTTCTCAGGAGGTGCATGTCAGGTTATGCCATAGGTTACAGAGCTGCGTTTAGAAGAGTTTGAGGTTGCATCGTAGGTTATGGCATAGATTTCCCACTACATAAATCATAAAGTCCCAGGAATTGAGTGACCTATTTTAAATTACAATTTTAAAACTTAAGATATTGATCATGCGAAGGAACTAAAGTTTATGCAAATTATCATGATTTATATCTGGAAATTGTTGATTTTAGTTGTGCCGGTTGACTTGTGATTGCAAACTGGAAATTACATTTGATCTCCCTTTAATTTGCTACAATATTACAGCTTGCCTTCATGAGCTTTCCATGGATATCCATCTTAATCAGGGTGTCCCCTACAAGGTGCCTGAAGCCACAGCCATAGAAGTAGCGGTAGGGATGGGTGTTGAATTTCGCATAGTTTATCTGAGGAAACTCCAGACCTCCATATTCATGGAGATCCTCCCCATGGAGATCCTCGTGGGTACAGAACACCTGCACAAAAAAAGAAAAAGAAAAGAAAAACAGGTAATTACTGAGGGGTTCAGGGGTTAGGGTTAGGGGGTAGGGTTATTGGCTTAAGGTTAGAGAGGAGTTATGGTTAGAATTAGGGTTTGGGTTGTTCAGATTTTAGTAACAAAGTCCAATTACAGATTTATATAGTAAATGTAATATTAAAGAAATTCCAAAGCTTAGAAGAAATAGGTATGGCAATACCTGCAAATTGTTACTACTTTAAATAGCTCTATTATAAAATCTAAATGTTTGTGTAAGAAAGTAAAATTAGAATGATAAAATACATATACAGTACCAGTCAAAGCGTGTCCAAACTTTCAACTGGTACTGTATGTATTCACAATAAAAAATATGAAAATGTGAGAATGGGGACTCCCATCAGCAGCATGTTGATACATGTACATTAAGTATACTAATGCTGGGTGCCCTACCTTGTTCTTGGAAATCCTTACACAAGTGGCTGTGCTGTTTGGCCGGGTAATCAAGTTCTGGTTGTAGGGTGTGTCGCGGCCCACCTTGAGAGGCAGCAGAAAACGACGAGGAAAGACTCTGCACAAGGTGTTGTATACCTGATGAGGGAAAAATGTTCTTGTTAATTTAACCAACTGGTTTTTCATCAGATGAAACTGTACCAACATAAGCACTTTACATAAACTGCCCATATGCGTTTCACTTAACTTGCTTACCTCATCAAGAGCTTCTCCAGACTTACGCATGTTCTGGATGTTGTAGTTTGTGATTGCCTGACCATCATCTGACGCACACAAGTCTATGATCAAGAAGCCATCCTCCTCGAATGCATTGATCTGATGGAAGGTTGACATTGGCTTGGCAAGATACTTGATAGAACTTACCTGAAACACATGAAAACTTACTGCGGCACTGTTTATATTGCTGGATTACATTATGTATTTCTTTTAATTTCTTTTAATTTTTATTTAATATTTAAATTAATATGACTAAAATGTTTGTTTGTTTGTTTTTTACCTCTCTTATGATTCCAAAAGTTCCATTAAAAATTATGCAAAAATTTGTTTTTAGTTTAGTTTTGTTGACTATAGTTATAACATATAAATCCACATGTAACATCACTGATTACCATCTGCAGTTATACAATGTGATAACAAAATGCCAATACTAAAATGGGATTGTCACTTGTAACATTTGTCTTGCAATTGTAACTTTTATGGAAAGCAGTTATCCTCCTTAGTAGGCATAAGTGAGAGATTTCACAATGCAGGTCTTCATATGAGTTTGCAACCCACTGCACCCATGGTGTCACAGCTAGATACAAAACCAAAGTATTTCCAAACAGCAGATGAGTATCTGCTTTCAGGGACACTTAATCTCCTGCTATGCCAAGCATTTGATTTTTCTTGTCTTTTAATACAGTGTTACTCATCCAGACTAGTCCAGCAAGCTTCAAGCTGCACAATGTAGGGAATAACTGGCAGATGCAGGCACGTGGTCAGGTTGTGATTTAGGGAGTGCCTGATTTGCTTTTGCATTGCGTTCTATAGGAGGGACACACATTTTCAGTATTGTTCAGTTGTGATCATTTAATTGTGGGAAGCTAAAATTAGTGATTGAGATTAAAGCTTGATTAATTGTGCAGTCCAACGACAATACATGACTATGACTTCTCAGCCAGACACAAGCATCAACAATCAGGGTCGGAAAAATGTAAGTGCTAAAAAGTGCAGTGGCCACTAGTGAGTGAAACCCCATAGACGCTAATATACAATTAGATGCAGCATTTACACCAAACGTGTCTTTGTGAACGGCACTCGTATAGATTATGGGTACAGCTTGTTACTGTTACCTTAGAATATGAAGCACCTTGAGGTGACTGTTTGTTGTGATTTGGCGCTATATAAATAAAATTGAATGGAATTGAAAATTTAGCACTCCATCCTCTTGCTAAATATGGTAAATGGAATGGTGCTTATTCTATATGAACATTGAAAACACTTTTTACTACAGGTCTCATTCACGTATATGTACATTCACACAGAGCTTTATTCTGTTGCCTATGTGCTTTGTCTAATGTTCACGCACACTGCAATGGTCTGATGAATACATCAAGGGCATCCACTCTACCTCCTCAGCTACAGCCACTCAGTAACTTATGGTTCCACAAAACTAACATGATAGAAGACAAAATGCCAATGTTACTGCTTCAAAATTAAACCAGTGGGTAGCTTTATGAAAGATATGACCATCTTTCTATGTTAGATACACATACTGATGTTGAAGCAATCAAAATGCTAGGTAGAGTAAGATTGTACATTTCAATTATGTTTAATCAGTATAATTCCTTTGAGCATGCGAGTGCTATTTCTAAGAATGTTAGAAGAGCAAAAGGGTGGGCAAAGAGAAGTCACAGTACCTTTCCAGTGTGTTTGTGGATCACATGGAAGGTGGTGTTGAGTTTCGGGTCCCAGAATAAGCTGTCACTGATGCTTTTTCCAATCAGCTTGCCTGTCACAATCTTCAACAGGTTCAACTTGATGGGCTGTTCAATGAACACCACGTAGTTCTCAGACATCGCTATAATGAAACAAGAAGTAGTTTCCATATATAATTCTTAGTGGTGGGATTCAGGTTCAGTTACACTTGAGACATGATTTTTATATAAAACCATAAAATCCAACCATCCACTGATGCAAACTTTTTCATTCCATACCTCAAATCAGACTATCTGCCTGTACCTCACTTTATTGTGATAGCTGTGCTTTCTTATTCCCAAATTCAAAATGTGTTCTCACTGTGTGGGATTCTGAAATAGTGACTAATTTTAATGATCTCTTATGACAGACATATCGCTGGGTTACAAACAAAGAGCGAATCTATTCTTATAAACATATAGTGAAGACAATAAACCAGTTTGTTGCTCACCAAAGCTGTGGTAGTACGAAGGTTTGGTCTTGTCCATGGAAGGAATTGAGCACAGCACTGTGGCTCCCTCCAAGGTCTCTTCTTCTGTTGCCTTGTTTGGTGGGACTTGGATGATGTTGTAGTATGAGCCTATCAGGGTCAGATACTATAAGATCCTTGATCTTTGACTTGGCTGTGCAAACAAAGGGATTTGATATTTCTTAAATACCTTTTGAGGTGTAGGAATTGCCCATATTGTATGTTGTACCATCGGGCTCAGTGTGGGGGTGTGCTGTTGCTCCATTCACAGCAATGAATTTGCTCCAGTCCACCTAATACAAACAAATACAAGGGAACAGCAGTTATGCAGTCTTTATTGTTCCTTACATCCATTCATAGTTTTATACGTGTCAATAAAACTTCATCTCCACAGACATATTACCTTTTCAAGTGTCTCCAGTGTCTCAGGGTCCACCTTGTGCATGATATTGGTTTCTGTACTGACATAATAATCACCTTTGTAGGTCACAAAACTCACATTGGCATTGTCTGTGGGCTCTAGAGGGAAAGAAAGCTTTAAACGGTTTACTCATCTCAAAGTAAACTGAAACTGTATTTAAGTTGTATTTAAAGCTGTTTCACATTAAAATGACTTCTTCTTTAGTGCATTGAGAGTCTGGTTTGTCTTCAATATACTCACTGTGTGATTCAAATCTTGACAGGAAGCGCTGGAAGAAGTTTTTACAGGGGTCTGGCATGGTTACAGTCCCAAACTCAGATACCGCAATGCGGTTGTGCTCCTTGTTGGTCTGGTAGCTGTCACTGGAAAGGAAGCGGCTTTTGTAAGTCACCTGCCCATTGGATATTTTGAACTGGTGCAGGAGAGCCATGCCATCAAACCAGTGATTGAACCTGTTGAGAAATGAATGGAATGAAGAGGAATCAGCTTCATGATGTTGTGTCTGAAGCAGATGGATAAACAGCCAAAGATGCAGCACTCACTCGTGGTTTCCGATCTCAAACTTTCCTGGCCCATTTCTCAAGAAGTTCCCATTGATCCACTCTGGGATTGTGCCAGTGATCTGGGTGCTGATGGGCTTGGGGGTGTCCTCCACTGACCTCACAATCTTCTCAATGGAAGGCAGACCACGCACATTTGTGAAGTGATTGATGTTCCTCCTAGACTTCGATTTTTTGGTTGCTGTTAGAAAAAGGTAGCAGACCATAATCATAAAGGACATCGTTATCAGTTAAGCTAAATACTGTTAGTGTGTGAAGCTGGTAGCATTAAATGTTTACCTGAGGTATTCCTCTTCTGATGTTTGAGAGTATCCATGGCTGTGGCTAAGTCCTCTTCAGCTTAGTGTTTCTTCTTACATGCTGCTGTTCCTAGGCTGACTCCTGCTTTTATACTGTCCTTCTGACATGTACCGTAAAATCAATAAAAAGAATGCAAGCAGATATTTCATGCTTTTTTTAACCCTCTGCAAAACAGAAGCAAACAGCAATCAAAAGAAGATGTAATTTAATCTGTAACAGATGATCACTTTGTCTCGCAGCAAATAACCATGTCCAGTTTTTCAGATCATTCCTTTTTCTGTTTTAGTTAAGCTTAATATGCATGGTTATATATAGAGTGGTGAAACAAGATGAACTTGGATGAGTCGCTCAGAGGGATGAATTTCTTACAGATGTACACAATCAATCTGTTTTTTGAATAATTTCAATGGATACATTTTTAAATTTCTGGAATAATTAAAGCATTTGAAAAATGTTTTCTTGCTAAAAGGGGTCTTTTACTTTTGAGTTTATTGGAAGCACTAATAAAAAGAGTGCCTGTTGTGTGCTTGTCACACATTGTGTTCCACCAATGTACCCAAAAAAAATCAACCATGATCAGGCTGACTATGCAGTTTCTGGTTTCAGTGAGGGCACTGTGAGTCACAGTGATGGTAGTGCAGGCTTTGTGGATGTGAAATTAAATGCAAGGGAAATCTCTTCCTCCTTGTCTTAGATTTGTTGTAAATTAGCTGTAGGTATAATTCAATTCAATTCAACTTAATTTATATAGTGCCAAATTACAACAGTCACCTCAAGGCGTATTATATTGCAAGGTAAAAATCCTACAATTAACTTGAAGGTGGTGTATTAAAGATTGGTAGAAAAATCACAGTCGATAAGATAATTTTTATTGAAACCTTGCACATTCACACGTAAAAAGGCATCTAACTCGAGGGATGAACCAGTGTTGTGTCTACGCATAACAGACAACTTAGCAAAGAACCAATTTTTAGTATTTGTATTTTTAGGCACTTGCACCAAGTGGCTAGCCTGTTGCAAAATCATCATTTTACATCCCTGTAGTTAAATCTGTTTTAAAAAATGGCAATGATAACACAGTTTGACAGGATAAAATTAAGATTTTGCACCAATAAGGTGATTTCCAAAGAGCTATTAGCTAAAAACTCGGTATATGTCAGTATGTGCAGTGTGTCGTAAAAAACTGGAGAAACCTGTGCAAGTAGAGGAGAAAAGAAGAGCTGGCAGGCCTAAAAAAAAAACCCTATCTACAGCAGATGACCAGTGTCTGGAAGTTTATCCTTAAGAAATGGTTAAAAATACAGCACCTCACACATGACCTGAAAGATCCGGTACATATGGTCCTGCAGTTGATTCAACTACCGTTCACTGAAGCCTCATCAGAAATGGTCTGATGTGGCTGTTTGGCTGCTGCTATGGGTGGAATGTAGACAAGTATTGTTATGATTTTTTTTAAAAAAAAAGGTTTGTTATGACACAACTGAATTCTCTTGGCACACAACATGGTCACATACCAACTGCTAGTAATTTAGTGTCAGGGCAGCACATCTTCTCCTTGACAGTGAAAAAAAAACTCTTACCTTGAGGAAACCCTTTCCCCCCCCACTGAAGCATCCATCAGTACTTGAAAAAACAAGCAAACAAAGAAATTGATAAAAATACAACAAAAATAAAGCAATTTTTCTCTCACATACTGTATTTCCTTGTATGTTTGCTGCACTTATTTCCCATTTTCCTACCAAAACACAAAGTATAGTATTTATGTGACCTGACTTTCTAATTGTGGTTGTCTTCTAGTTTTTCATTACCACCTTCACACTGGAAGTCTTAACAATTAGTCTATAAGATGTACAGAGAGGGAAAATATTTGATACACGACCAATTTTGCAAGTTTTCCCACCTACAAAGAATGGAGAGGTCTGTAATTTTTATCGTAGGTACACTACAACTGAATCTAAAAAACTATCCAATTAATAATAATTAATAATAATTAATTAATTAATTTCCATTTTATAAGTATTTGATACAATAGAAAAACAGAACTTAATATTTGGTACAAAAACCTTTGTTTCTGTACCAAATGTCTGGCTGCTCCAGTCTGCATGACAAAGTAACCTTTGGCAAGATACTGAAACCAGAGTTGCTCCCAATTCATCGGAGTGTGAATGTGTGTGTGAATGTTGGCTATAAAGCACTTGGATGTAGAAAAAAAAGTGCTTTGGTGAATGCAAATGCATTGTATAAAGTGCTATATAAGAAGAGCTATATAAGAACTAGTCCATTTACCATTTAGCCCATCTAGCCAGTACCCACCCTCACACACGAGCTCAGGTTCCTTCCCCACCAGAGAGGTGACATTCCATGTTCCAATAGACAGTCTTGATACCCATTTACCATTTATATAACACAGATATCAAGCAGATGTATTTTGAGTGCACTGGTTTTTCACTTAATCTTCACTGTTTATTGTGGGTATAAAGAAAAAGGGAACTTGTGTTTCTAAAGTGTCCATTAAATTTAGCAACTTCACAGCATGACTGCTGATTTCAAGCTATTTTGCTGCCCTCTTAGATAGATTTAGAACATTATGACTTCAAAATAAGGATGTTTGTGTGATGGGGAAGAAAAAGTAGCTTGATTTTTCCAGCTAATGGAGATATCCAGTGAAATTATGGCAATGACAATCAGCTCTTTGTCACTGATAACCTACAATCTTGCATTCTTTTGTCACAGAGGTTGAGGTAAATTCGAACTTTGTTTGTGTATTACATACAGAACACAGGTGGAGCTGCACTATGAATCCAGTCTTTCTTCACCAGCATACTTGTACACTTATGTAAAAGGGAGCATTTGAAGATTCAGCCAAGAGGAATGGAAGAGATGGGCCAAAATGTAGAAGCAGTGTGTAAATGACTAAGTACACCTTACTGTTTCCACAGAGAGAGTAGCAACCAGGTGCTGATAATCAAATATACTCATTTAACTGATCATCAGCAGGAGAAAGCCTCTTCTCTGTAAGAACATGGCAGCATGGTTTAAGTCTGCAATGTCGCATCCGAACAAACCACAAGACCACTAAGACCAAAGTCTGGCAACAATGTACGGCTTCATATTTGGTGAGAAACAACATCAGCATAAACACCTCATACCAACATCAGAGAATGCTCCACTTACAGTACTTTTAAAAAGCACCTTAAGCAGTTTATTAAAAGTTCCCAGACATGTTCGCACTTTCACTAATTTTTATTTTCATTTTCAATTTTCATTGTATATTGTTTGAATGTTTGTCAATGTGTTGTCTTTTCACTGTTATTGTATACTCATGACGTCTTCTGTTGTTTGTCCTTCTGCCTAGGGACTACAGATGAAAATGAGCAATTATGCTATAATCTGGCTCATTTACAATCTGTACAAAGTATTGATTGTTTTATTAATGTGCATTGTCCCAAATAAATAACTGAAATGAAATGAAGAATTGGGTGACATGATTTCAGTTTGTTTTGCAGCCACAGGATGCATGCACCTTGCAGTTATTGAGTTGAGTACGAACTCCTCTGTATACCAAAGTATTCTAGACTCACATGTGAGGTCATCTGTCTGACAGCTTGACCCAAATTGTGTCATGCAACAAGACAATGATCCCAAGCACAGCAGCAAATCTACAACAGAATGACTGAAAAAGAAAAGAGTAAAAGTGTTGAAATGACACAGCCAAAGTCCTGACCTCAACCTGATTGAAATTGGACTCTAAGAAAGTTGTTCATAAATGGATGCCCACAAACCTGTTAACTGTAATTTCCCCATTGTGGGATCAATAAAGTATCATCATCACCTCAATGAACTGAAGTAACGCTATAAAGAAGAGAATATTCCTCTGCAACAACATGAGAGACTGATAAAGTCATATAGAAAACAAGTAGTATAATTTATTACTGCTAAAAGTGGTTCTGTAAGCTATTAAATCATGGGGTGGATTTAGTTTTTCATGTGATGTGTTGTTGTTCATCTCAGATTGTATTTACCTAATGTTATCACCTGGTAAGGACTTCAGATTTTTTAAGCAATGTCCTGCTATGTAAAACCTTTGAACTGAAAGAAGGTGTACTTGCTAACATAAATCCGGGGCTAGTTTGCAGAGGCAGCAACCTATGAATGACAACCCAGACCTTTATCTCCCCAGCCACCTCCTCCAGCTCATCCCAGGAACACCGATAATATCTCTAGCATGTCCTGGGTCTGCCCCGGGGGTTTCCTCCCTGCTATCCAAGAAGCATCCAGGAGTTATAGAATAGAATAGAAGAATAGAATAGAACTTTATTGTCATTATACACAACGAAATTAATCATTATACAACAAATTATATAACAACATTCCATCATAATATAACGAAATTCCGTTCGGAACAACCATCCAAAGAAGAACAGACAAGACTAACATTGGGGAGATGGGTGTCCACAGCTGCTGCCACTCTGGCGCCGCTGCTACAATCAGTCCCCAGAAAAAGGAAACAAACACACATCACGGGGTAGTTAGGTTAAAAAAAAGTCATCTGGTATGGTGCTCAAGGTGCTCTTCTACTGGGTACTCTGAACTGTCATTCAACATGAAAACACTAAAAACAGTCAAGACCCATTCCCTGGCCAGAAGGTGCAGGGAAGTGACCCTCTTGTCCACTGGTGGACTGACATGGGCTGACGTACAGGCAGCAAGTTGAGGGGATACAATGATACCAACCCCAGTCCACCACTTCTCACCGAGGGCAACTTCAGATTGGAATAGAGTCCAGCCCCTCTTCAGGAGACTGGTTCAGAGCCCAGGTCATGCATTGAGAAGAGCCTGACTATATCTAGCCAGTATCTCTCAACCTCACACACTAGCTCAGGTTTCTTCCCAACCAGAGAAGCGATATTCCATGTCCCAGTAGCCTTTCTTGATAGCTGGGGATCAGTCCGCCAGGGCCTCCTCCCTTGGCCGTGCATGATCTATGGATGTGTATGCAGCTATAGTTTATTTGCTCTGTTCTGAATGAGTTGATAAGTTTACATTTACCCCTTGGTTTGGTTTCTTTACTCAAGGAAATAAATGAATGAAAGAGAAATGTATGGAGCAACACAGTAATTACAGAAAGAAGAATTTGCTTCTCTGTTTGGAGTTTATTAGCAGTCTTGCTAGCCTAGCAAGACTGCCTTTTACTTGAAGACCTGAAAACTCGGCCAAACTGAGTTTAGATTTGGTAGCTTTCAAATCACCTATTTACTTAATCACCTACACCGCTTTTGTCCTGTTTTCAGTAAGAAGTAAAGTAAGAAGAACCAGTTGGAGGAAGAGGATTGGCAAAATCACAAAATAGAAAATGTGCTGCTTCATTAACAGTTGACTCATCTTCAGACATAAACTAGTTTGTTTGTGGTGAAGGGAAGCAGAAAATTGAGGGAAAGGCCCAGCACTATTATTCTGTCAGCCACAGGATATTAGATCACAGAAATAGTGTTTCTGTTTTGGGAAGTGCTCGGGGTAATGTGCTTCATAAAGACTCACTGTTACAGACATTAAGAGGAATTAAGGTTAACTAAACCACAACTATGAAAATCATGAATTAGCTTCTTTATATAAATCCGTATTAAATTATTACTGTATCAGCAAAGTTCTGTTGAACAAATAGATTAGTTCAGTCTTTCAAATTCAGGTTTTACTGAGCTGTTGCAAGATTGTGTGTTATATAATGGTAATAATACTGGCACTCATATAATGCTTTTCCACTTTACTTGAGCACCGGGAGTGCTTTATGCATGTCTCATTCACACACATTCATACATGCACTTGTTTTCCTAATTGCTTTCTATCTAACCTTTATGCACATTCATACTCGGATGACTGCATTGGGAGCAACTTGGGGTTCAGTATCTTGCCCAAGCAGACGTTGGCATGCAGACTGGAGCAGCCAGGGATTTAATCACCAACCTTCCAATTAGCAGATGACATGCTCCACATCCTGAGCCTCAGACAGCTTAGCTTCCACCCATCCAGCCATCTCTTCTGCTTAGCCTTTCCTGGGTTGCGGGGGACTGGAGCCTATCCCAACTGTCATAGGCCTCTGGTCACTGGGCTAACACAGAGAGACACGACCATTCACACTCACAGTCACATCTATGGGCAATTTAGAATCACCCCACTAAGTGCATGTCTTAGCACTGTGGGAGGAAACCAGAGTACCTGGAGAAAACCCGCACAAACACAGGGAGAACATGCAAACTCCACACAGTAAGGCCCAGATCAAGGTCAATTCAAACCCAGACCTTATTGCTGAGAGGCAGCAGTGCTAACCACTGCGCCACCGTGCTGCCCAGCTTAGCTTTTCTATAAACCTTTTTACTTGTTAATGTCTTAAATATGCTGAATATGCTGTTACTAGAACCAAATAATTAGCAGGTGTAATTGGTTTGAAAAAGGAGAGCTTGGTGCCAGAATAAAAGAAGCTCTGTTCTGGGTTCTTTTTGTATCGAGAGTATATAATAACATGATCTGATCTGAGAAAACCAGCACTAATTCCATTTGTTCAATGTTTGTTTCATCAAGTAAATATTGACATAAAATAACCTGATCCAATAAATCTTTTATGTCACAGTGAAAAACATTTACCTTCTTTGGTGGCAGCACTGTTTTTTCTCACTTATGCCACTTTTCACAGCTTTCCTCTGCTCTTTCTGCACTCAGCAATATGTTTGCTTTACCTTCAGTGCTGCAATTACTACTCAAACATATAGCACAGACACATACTCGGGCACATACAATGCAGGACAAACACACACACCACAGCTAGATTGTATCTTGGTTTGTGTATCTGTTCTTCTGCTTATATGGGGCTGGCTCGTGGGGGCAGCAGCCTAAATGGACAAACCCAGACCCTCCTCTCCAGGCCAGACAAGCGATATTATCTCTCCAGCATGTCCTAGGTCTGCCCTGGGTCCTCCTCCCAGTAGGACATGCCCAAAACACTTACCTTCCAAAACGCCCAAAAGGCGCTCCATAGGAATCCTAGTCAGATGCTTGGACCACCTCAACAGGGTCCTTTCGATGTGAGTAGTAGTAGTAGCAGTAGTAGTGGCTCTGCTCTGAGCCCCTCTTGAATGACTTCACTGGTGCAGAGTGTGAAGTGCAAAGCCCATTTGGATGCAAAGTGTCAAGTCTATGCTCTGGCTTGCAGGAGAGCTTTTATGGCTCTGTGGAAGAAACTGTGTTTAAGTCTTTCTGTCCGTGCCCTCATTACCCTGAGCCTGCCAGAGGGGAGGGTGCCAAAAAGGCATTATTCAGGGTGTGTGTAATCTCACCTGATTTTTTTGCCTCTTTTTCTCAGTCGGGCCGAGTGAATTTGGTCCAGGGATGGGAAAGGGGCACCAATGATCTTTGATGCAGTCTGAATGATCTGCTGCAGGTCTCAGAGGAGAGAAATCTCCTCTGAGGTGCAGCTGGAGAACTACGCCCTGCATCCATAGCTCAGGACACTTTCTATGGTGCATTGGTAGAAGTTGGTGAGGAGTTTTTGCAGGTGCCCAGTTTTCTTGAGGGACTGCAGGCAGAAGAGTCCCTGTTGGGCCTTCTTCACCACTTCTCTGGTGTTTACTACCCATATCAAGTCCCTTGAGAGGTGAACACTATAATGTACTTATATTGTGTACAAGATAGACAGGAACGAGGTGGGAGCTTGCTCTCAAATGGCGCTTTTTTTTTTTTTTTTCATTTTTGGGCACAGCAGCTTTTATCGGCAGTGGAGGGAGACAGGAAATGGGGGAAAGATACAGGGGAGGACATGCGGGCAAGCTGGTGAGAGGCCGGGACTCGAAACTGTGCCGCCCGCACCACAACGCGGCACATGCATGTGGTCGCCGGCTTCACCACTAAGCCACCCGGGCGCTTTTTTTTATTATTGTTGCAGGATGCCTTTTTGAACTGCCTCGACAGTTAGGCACAGATACCCATTAGGGACATAAAGAATGTGTACCAGATATGCATTTTCAACAATACGTTACATCCCCCTTTCTCAATAGTAAAACAAAAACGCAGTACTAATGTGTAACAAACTGAAAGAAAGTATTCCCCAAGTGGAATTATTACTGAGCTTCACAACAGTGTAACCATAAAGGAAACAATACGTTCACTGATATCTGTAAGCTTAACACACAGTAAATATTTAGCTTATCAAATGAACAAGTAGTCAAACTAAACTTAGAAGGAGAGGTTGCTAGCACATCACTTCCAACAGACATCTTACCACGCCTGACCCTGAATAAGACAGTTCATAAGTTGAGCCTCTCAGGTGGTCTCACTGTTCTGCCCAGTCTAGTGTGAAAGAGTCCACCTGTTTGGGCCTGCATGAGCTGGGGTACCTCTGTGGGTGACGGAGGAGATGCTGGTAGGCCTGCTGATGATCGTGACTCCTCAGCTGCTGGTTCGTGCGAGGGCTCATCAGGCAGATCGTGCCAGGCAGTTTGAGTGGTGCTGCGGAGATGTTGCATATTGCGTCGAAACAGCTTGCCCTTGTATGACCGTGGAGAACTGCGTTGCTGAGTGACGACTCCAGGGGACAATGTCTAGTTACCAGGATATGGTGCCATCCTGACCTCGTCCCCAGGACGTAGGCCTGGACGTGAATGACTTGCTCTTCTGTCATAATAGAACTTCTGGGTGTCTTTAGTCTTGTCTAGTAGGTACTTTACTTTGAGGGGGTCATAGGTCATCTGTCTAAGTAGTGCACGAGAGGTTGGCAGTTTATTGCAGGGTCTCCTGCCCATGAGCAGCTGTGCAGGCGACAGGCCAACTGGCTCAAGAGGAGTTGTCCTGTAGTCCAGTAGAGCCAGACGTTTGTCAGTTGCTTTGCTCCACAGTCTCTTAACTGTTTGTACTGCTCACTCTGCTTCACCATTGGAGTGCGGCGTGTGAGGTGAAGATGTTTTGTGCAGAATGCTGTAGCTTTCGCAGAACTCTTTGAACTCCTTTGAAGCATACTGCGGTCCATTATCTGTCCATAGAATGGCAGGGATGCCATGCCTGCTGAACTGAGATTTCAGGGCTTCAGTAGTAGCGCTGGTCTTTTAACAGTTCAACTTCAATGTATTTAGAATGATAATCCACTAGTATGATGTACTGTTTGTCCTCAAACTCAAACAGATCAGAGGCCACTACTTCAAATGGTAGCTCAGGTGTTTCAGTTGGAATGAGTGGCTGTTTGGGAAGTCTGTTTTGAATCTCAGCACACTTACAACAATTTCTGATCATGTTTTCAATTTCGGCACTCATACCTGGCCAACATAACACTTCACGTGCTCATTGTTTGCTCTTCACCATGCCCAGGTGAGACTGGTGTATTAGCTCCAGCATGTGTCTTTGGATGGTGGTGGGAACAACGATGTGCATTCCTTTGTATGCTACACCGTTGGTTACAGCCTGCTGACTTCTTGAGTCCCAGTACAGCTGAATAGGGATGGGTAGTTCCTTCCTGTTGTCTGGCCAACCTTGCTGGATGATTTGCTGGAGAGGACTTTATTCCTCTTTGGTGCATTTCTGCAGTTCAGTGTACTTATTGTTACTTACAGACAGAAAGTTGAGCATTGAGACACATTCCAGGCTGCCTACCTCTGGGGTCTTATCTGACAGCGGTGCCCTGGACAGTGTGTCTGGGAGCTCCATGTCTTTTTCTCTTCTGTACTTAACTGTGATGTCATACCACTGCAGTTGCAAGCGCATCCTCTGTATGGGCATCAGAATTGACAGTAATGGTTTCTTATAGATGTCCTCCAGTGGCTTGTGGTCATTGTATATTGTGACATGTTTCCCAAATATGTAGTGGTGAAACTTAGCGCAGGCATGACCAATGGAGAGCATCTCCTCCTCAATCTGTGCGTAGTGCGTCTCAGCATCAGTCACTGACCTAGATGAGAAGGCGACTGGTTGATCATACTGTATCAGAACGGCTCCCAGTCCTGTGCTGCTTGCATCACAATATATTTCTAAAGGTTTTGTCACATCATAAAACTTCAGCATGGGGTGATGAGTGCATAAGTGCTTAAGAATGCCTGCTGCTGTGCCAGTTCCCATGAGAACTCCACATCACTTTTTTGTAAGTTGTCTTAAGGGAGCATCAATCTCACTAAGGTTTGGAATGAACTTTGACAAATATGTCACAAATCCCAAGAAGCGGCGAACACCTTCTTTGTCAGTTGGTGGAGGCATGCATCGCACAGCTTCTGTTTTAGCAGGATCTGGTTTTAATCCATCAGCTGTTATTAAATGTCCCACATATAGCACTTCTGGCTGCTGGATGTGGCATTTGCCTCGGATTGTAGCTCATGAATAACATTAAACTGTTCTGCTCCTCCTATCTGCTTGCTGACATGCTTTTGAGAGGTCTGATTACGAAAGTTCAGGCCTACATTCATACTGATGCAGCAGCTTAGAGCTGGGTTAGCCTTTGCAAATATGGTTAGCCCAGAAACCGAGCAATCCTGATTAATCAAATACAGATTATGAGCTCAGTTATACTCTAAACCAGAGGTTTTCAAAGTGTGGGCCCCCCGGTGGGCCGCGATGACATTGCGGCGGCGGGGGATGGGGGTAGGGTGGGGCAGTAATAACAGAAATTCAGTTTGAAATTTCTCAAAAGTATGCATAGTTACATATTTATATAAGTGTATTTATTGATATATGAAGTGTATTAAAACTGGTAATAGGAGGCGGTTAGTTTGTGATATTGCTCATTACTCTGACCTAAATTTACTGCTCTTGTATTGAAGTTTGTGCCAAGTGGGTCACATATTGTATTAGCACTTTACATATTACTGAGTATCAGTAAGCAATTTATGTCCAACAGCCTGTGTTGTTTATGTTTTTTTCAAGGAAATACATCACTTTCTCTTGTATTTTGATGAGCGTGAAGACAGGCTTCTAGCCAGGAAAATTTCACAGGCCGGTGCTATCATGGAATTTTTTTTTTTTTCTCAACAGTGCACACAATTTAGCACTCAGGCTATGGATTACAGGGCAACATACATTTAAATGAATGTAGAGGGTGTACTTGGGCATGTTCAGCAATTCAGCCCTTTATCAGTATTTGATTAATTGGATTGAGATGTAACAGTCGCCTCAAGGCACGAAAGCAGTAGTATTACTGTCCCAGCCAGTATTACTACTGCTTTATTACATAATCACTTGTTTATCCTGGTGTAGATGTCACTGAGATTAAAGATGCCAGGCTGATACAGGCAGGAATGCGATTGAAAATGATATGAAGAACTTCGGAAAGCATTTATGTCGCTGTACAATACAAGTGGATTGTGCTTTGACCTCAGGAGAACCCTCGCTGACCAGTCTGGAAGAAAAAAAACCCCCAAAGGAAACACTAAATGAAAGGAAAACCTATTATAACATTCCAGAATTGTACACTTGTAAGGAGTAGGCTATGCAAAAATATGCATCTTTTGGATGAAAACAGCATGTCCAACATGTAAATAAGCAGGTCAAACACCCTAAATGACATATTTCCTTAAAAGCCCTCTGGCATGCATTGATACTTGCATAGGCGTAGGAACCGGGGGTGAACGGGGGGACGTGTCCCCCTCCCAATATTGAAGACAGGTTCATTTCTCCCATCCAAAAATTACACTGCGGAGGAGAAAAATTTTTAATTCGCGTGTTTTTATTTTGAAGGCGCAACATAGCATTGTGCCACTGCACTCCCCCCCCCCCCCCCCCCCCCCCCCCCCCCCTTCCTCTGAACAGCTCTGAGTGTTTGGGAGCCTGAGACAGCGGCAGGAGTCAGAAACTCTTTGAATGAGGTAAAACGGTCTGTGGGAATGTTACCATGAATATGGCTTGTTTGTCAGTTTACTTTCATACATAGGATAAAGTTTACTTAATGGAAAAAAAGTCAATTTGCAATGAATTTCAAATGAGAGGCGGAAAAATAATTTTGGCTCTTCTGCTTAGGCCAATGTTTTTAACCTTTTGTTTGGCCAAATGCAGGGCTGTAAAGAGGCACACAGCTTGTGTATTAAATGTGAGAGGTATCACTTTTATTTATTTATTTTAGTTATTATTATTTTTATTGATATTTATTTTGATTTATTAGATTAGAGTATCAAACTGAATAAGCATATTTTAATAGCATATTTTTAACTTAAAGTTGATATTAAAAAGTGAATAATTTGTTCATTACATTATCTGTGAGGATTCTTTCATGTCAGAATGTTGTTTAATTAAAGAACCAGTTCTGTTGCCAGTCAGCCTACATAAATGCATTTTTGATCATTATTAAATGTTTTCAACCAATAAAACATATCAAACTTTGCACTTCTGTGTGTTACTAAATTATTTTTGCGCTACTGAAATATTTAGCTTGCTAGTATATGAAGGAGTGTGAGGGCCACATTGAGAAAAAAATATATAATTTTGAGCATTTTGTGCATTTGGAGAATAAAGTCAAAATCGTCAAAGTCGTCATTTCAAGTCAAGTAACGGCCACAGCTGCTATACTCTCTACAAAATGCCTTGGGCAGAAATGACTTGATCAGCTGTGTTATTGTGTCTTGTGGTTCTACATGTCCCCTCTGTACTGTACGAAGGTGCAGCCATCCTTCCATCTAACCAGTGCCAGTTTGTGTGGTTTTTCCTTCTGAGCAGATGCAGCTTTCTGCACTGTCTCTTTAACGTCCTTATACTTATCACTACATCGTGTTTATGTACTAAAAGAGAAATAATTTCCTTGTTACTAAAACAGATTCTAAAGTATAGTTTCACTAACTCATAATACAAGCCATTCTGGAGGGTATAACAATTGTGTCGTGGCAATTGTTTGACTTGAAATGACTTTATTCTGCACATTTCGACTTTTTTCTCAAAATTTTGAATTTATTCTCAAAATGCACAATTTATTTTTTTCTCACTGTGGCCCTAAAACTCCTTTGTACTAGTACCAGTGCGGCCAGCTAATAAAGTAAGCCCTACAGCCTGGAATGACATGGTCATTATGCTTCATAAAAGACATTTTGTTTAGTGGTTTGTCTACATCTTATGATTATAAAACATACATATATGTTAATTATACATGGAATAATATAGGTGTACACAACACTATTTTTCCACAAAACATTTGAAAAAGGAGAAAGTAAAAGATCAAACAGCATTTTTTATGCTTTGCTCCGAGTATTTACGGATCTGTCAGGTTTCCAATATGTGTCCCCCCCAATAGTAAACTCCTTCCTACGCCCTTGTGATACGTGTCCCACTCTCCTCAGTGTCATAGACATGACATAGTTTTACAATGTTTAGTGTCTGAAATACATTGTTTTTCATCAGCCCTATGTACATGGGGCTGAAATAGCAATTCATACCCCCCCAAAATTAAATTTTGCCTAGGGGCTCCTTCAAGCCGGTGCTGCGGTGGCAAACGGCACAATCCGGGAGCGGCACTTTAGCAGCATGGCGGAGAAATGAAGACTGGCTCAAGACTTTTGCACAGTACTGTATATACAAGCTATGTCTTTACGCAAACGATTCACTGATTATATTTACATATAATTCATAGTTTGACGTGAATTTTCTGGCTTGAGACAATGATAATATTTTATATTTTAGAGAAAATTAAACAGGAAATAAGTTTTTTTGTTTCGTTAAGACCGCCTCGAGTTGTTCCTTTTCCACTTATGATAGACGTGAAAACTCTCTCTCTCTCACACACACACACACATACACACACACACATACATACATACATACATACATACACACACACACACATATAAATGAGCACTGTTGGCAGCGGCAGTTGTCTGAAGCGACAGCGAAAGGTGTGGTGGAAGCGTCACTTGTCTTTTTGACGCAGTTTAAAGGCGTCGGGCACCTTTTTTTTTCCTTCTCCAAAAACGTGGCATCTTTTTCTGTCGTTCCGAAGACAAAGGCAACTTCTCCCGGTTTCTAAAGCATCTCCAAAGGTAGGCTATGGCTGTATTTACGCTTCAACGTTGTACTGCCGCAAACTTGACTGGAGAGTGGCACGTGCTAATTTGATGCTAGTTTACGGACTTTTGCGCAGACTGAAGGCTGGCTTTGTCCTCAACACACACCGTCCACAGGTGTGAATAAATTACGAAAACCAGAGTTGTTGTTGTCTAATTTCCGAGTGGAAGCAGAGCTCCGTAACCAAGAAACAGGACTTTTAGCTCCGGTAATTGCGGACCATGAAAGATTCCCATGTCAAATTGAAAAGGAATTGAGGGGGTTGTAACACTGACCGAATGTGAGTTCTTACCTTTGTGACAGCTAAGCCTAAAAAAGGTTGAAGCATCCTGAAGGCTGCAATCATGGCTGTGCCGTTATGTTGTGTGGTATTCCGTGAGTCACACCAATAATTATGATTATGATAGACGGGTCTGGTTTAGCAGGGTTGTTAAAGTGGCATTGTGTTTTGTGATGGCAGCTCAAACAGTGAGCAACTGGTATCACTGCGCTGCAACACCTTATAGCTGCAACTCAAACGCAACCAAGAGTGAAAACTTGGTGAGTTGTGTTAAGAAAACATGATTAAAGCTGAGACTGAGATTAAAGCAGAACTGGGCTTGGGTGGGGTGGGTGGAAATGGTTTAGCCTGTGGGTATTTTGCATTGTTAGGGTTCACTTGGTGTTTGTTATGTGTGTACATGTGTAATGATTAAATGTGTTTCTGTAACATGTTTTATCATCCGAGCTATGCACATGTTCTCCCAGCAGACTCACAGTGGAGTTGAAAATGAGAGGAAAGAGAGGACAAGTCTGCAGCTGTCTGTCAGTGTGCTGCCCAGAGTTTGGGACTTTCTAGTCATTTCCTCTTTCATTTCAATAGTGCACTGAAGAATGAAGAAATGTAACTTTATTTGCAACATATACTGCTCGTGTGACGTGGGCATAGTGTTTGACCCAGTCTGAGTCTAAAGTTTTGGTTACACTGAAACTGCACGCTGTTTATGAGATGTTTACACCAGAAGTGTCAGTGGGAATTAAAAAAAATGTATATATTGAAATAAATAAATGAATTTACAGGACAGTTTGCGGCTCTCTCTCTGCTGATGTAAGTCAGTGGCGCTCACCCTTTATCTCTTTCTCTGATCTATATGACAGTTATCATTTGAATAAGCCAGTATGTTTTTACACTTGGTGCTTCTCATCCATAGTATTTATAGCCCTTATATTTCCTGAGTTCTTTGTGTTGTTAAAATAATAATAACTATTATCAGTGCCTCCATAGTGTAGTGGTAAACACATTCACTTAGCACATGGACGCTCCAGGGTTTGCTCCTGGGAGGAGTCACAAATCCCTTGGGGGGTGCATCAGTAAAGGCATCTGGTGTAAAAATCTGCCAAATTTAATGTGGAGCTACTTATGAATAGGAGAACAGCCTAAAGTAGCTCAATTATTAAAAATTATGTTCTTTTTTGCATAAGTGGTCCTTTTATATAGTTGGTTCATAGTCGCTCATTCTTCTGTTCGAAGTATAGATGATATAAAACATTTTAATGTCCTGTTGAGGTAGTTGTAGTAATAATAGAATATCAATAATATACAAATTTTTGCCTCAACCACAGTACGTACAGGCTCCCGCTCATGGCCGCAGAGCTCCTTGTGTCCATGAATGTAAGCCAGTGTAGGCATTTGTTCATCAGCACGGAGGGTGACCAGGTGTCCCCAGTCCATTTACCACTTACTACTTTATGTGGGACTGCACGGTATTAATATCCAGTGTCCCCCTATCCCATACATTGAGACACTGTCCCAAATTTTTATTGGCTCAAGTTCACAAACGTCAACAGTGTCACAAGAAACAGGGATATACAGATCAGAACACCCGCTGAAATAACTGGTATTGGTTTTTACTATTGCTGTAATAGAAAAGGAAATATGGAGGTGTCCAAAAATAGCTTAGACCATAAAAACAAACTTTAGCTTCTCTTTATGCTTACGTGTTGGCACAATTGCTTTCAAATGAAGTACACTATATCTGTGATCAGTGGAAAACCTGTAACTTCCATACTTTGCTTTTTTAAATTCGATATATCAAAATTTCTGACTACCACTGAACTTCGGTAACATGTCTCAGAGTGTCCTACACGAAAAAATAATATTTGCTCTATATTTATCTTGGTTGGACCTGGCAAGGTTGTCATAGTCAGGGGAAAGGTGGGGCTCATTACCCAAGGGCCCAAAGGTGGCAGGGGCCCCTGTAAGCCTGGAATGAAAAGTCTGCAATTGTTCACTTTGTCATGATGCCACTTTCACCCCTTACAAAGGATACACAATCCATCCCTCAGTGGACTTTACTTAAGAGCATAGCTAATTCATTTTATCAAGGTCACTGCTAATGCACATTGTGAGTGATGGTTTTCCCAAAGAAAGTGAAATTGGGGTATCCAAAAAGAAAAGAAGGAGAGAAAGCAAACTGAGGGAAGTCAGCTGTGAACAAATTTCTTTCAGAAGAAAGCTGAACAGAACACAGCTAACAGGTTATGGACGGTTTAGCTATCAGCAGCTGTTAAAGACAGTAAGCCGGTGTCAGATGTACTAATCAGTGTCACAACCAAACTTTACACCTTAAGCTCACCTGTGGTGGTATTTGAAAGATGTAGCGTAGGAAATCTTTGCCTCATGCGTTGGTGTATCATTGTTCCTAAAGTAGTAAATACCTTTTGAAAGAATGCTGCTCATGTGTCCATTAGAGTTCAGGACACTTGGAAAATAGCAGTTCATGTTCATACTAGGATATTTTTTTAAGTGTCACGTATCTGCATAGTGCGATGTGTTTGGTTGAGATGACAAGCAGTGACATTTTCCAGAGAGAGGTTTGTAGTTGCTCTTGTCCAGAGGGGCGGACTACAAAGCAAGATTAATGGCTTAGCGAGCCGTGTCGAGCTAAAGGAGTTTTCTCTATCACAAAAGTGTCTCTCTTTACCTGGCTAGGTCACCGTGGTAACACATGATGCTGAACAGATAACCTGCTCCTGATGTGGTTTGTTCAGTTTTGCCTCCCCACAGTGTAACACGTAAACTCCGATTAGATACATTTGACTTAATTTCCTGTGACAACACAGTGAGGATGACGTACATCTGCTAAATTCCCCTGTGCAGAGGCTATTTAATTCCCCTGTGCAGAGGAATTAAAAAAGCCAAAACGGACTACAGGAGGAGAATAGAGTCCCATCTGTCCAGCAATAACACACGGGAGGTGTGGCAGGGCATTCAGAACATCACAAACTTCAGAGGCTGTGATGTGACTGCAGGAGACCTGAGTGTGTCACTAGCAGAGGAACTTAACTGTTTCTTTGCTCGCTTTGAGATGCCTCAGGACCACCCATCTGCTCCAGTCCTGCCCCCCCCCACCAGGCTGCACCCCACTCACTGTCCAGGAGCATGAGGTACGGCGCGTGCTCCTGGCAGTGAACCCCAGGAAGGCTACCGGACCAGACGGAGTACCTGGCAAGGTGATCAGAGCGTGTGCCCACCAGCTCACCCTGATTCTCACCAGGATTTTCAACCTCTCCCTGGCCCAAGCAGTCATCCCCCCCTGCCTAAAAACAGCCACAATCATCCCTGTCCCCAAAAGGTCATCTGTCACCAGCCTAAATGATTACCGCCCTGTGGCCCTCACACCGGTAATCATGAAGTGCTTTGAGAGGCTGGTTCTCCAGCACATCAAAGACCACCTGCCCCCCACTTTCGACACCCATCAGTTTGCATATCGTGCAAACAGATCCACAGAGGACGCCATCGCTGTAGCTCTCCACTCTGTGTTGAGCCACTTGGAGCAGCAGCAGAGCTACGCTCGCATGCTCTTTGTGGATTACAGCTCAGCGTTCAACACAATCATCCCGGACATTCTCACCACCAAACTGCACACCCTGGGCCTCCCCCCTCTCACATGTTCCTGGATCAAGGACTTCTTAACCAACCGGCCCCAGACTGTGAGACTTGGCCCCCATCTCTCCTCCACCCGCACACTGAGCACTGGCTCCCCTCAGGGCTGTGTGCTGAGCCCCCTCCTGTACTGCCTCTACACCCATGACTGCAGTCCGGCCCACAATAACAACCTCATCGTCAAATTTGCTGACGACACCACAGTGGTCGGACTCATCTCGAAGGGAGATGAGGCAGCTTACAGAGAGGAGGTCCTGAAGTTGACAGCCTGGTGTTCAGAGAACAACCTGGTACTGAACACCATGAAAACCAAAGAGATCATCATCGACTTCAGGAAGCACAGGACTGACCCAGCTCCCCTCTACATTAACGGCGAGCGTGTGGAGAGGGTCCACACCTTCAGGTTTCTCGGTGTCCTCATCTCTGCTGATCTCTCTTGGTCAGATAACATCACAGCTGTTATCAAGAAGGCTCAGCAGCGACTTCACTTCCTGAGGGTCCTCAGGAAGAACAACTTGGACTCAAACCTGCTGCTGACCTTCTACCGCTCATCCATTGAGAGCCTGCTGACGTACTGTATCACAGTATGGTACGGCAGCTGCACTGAGGCAGACAGGGTCAGGCTTCAGAGGGTAGTCAAGACAGCACAAAGAATCGTTGGCTGCCCTCTCCCCTCCCTGATGGACATCTACACCTCCCGCTGCATCAGCAGAGCCAGGAACATCATCAAGGACAGCTCACACCCTGGCTTTGACCTGTTTGACCTGCTGCCCTCTGGCAGGCGCTACAGGTGCATCAAAGCCAGAACAAACAGACTCAAGAACACTTTCTTCGCCAGAGCAATCACCACCCTGAACTCACACACTCACCCACTGTAACTGTGCAATATTATATTATTCATACTGAACAATATCTGACATTCCTATATTGTGTAATATCCAGTATTCATTCACTAGTGCAATATTCATTCACCAAGTGCAATATTCATCATCTTCATTATTATATGTATACACATATTTACTTTTCTTACAATGTACAGATGCACCAATGTATGTATATATTTTTATACATGCTATTTTTTTGTATATTTCACACATTGTTTATTTCTGTATATCTCTTGATTATATTGATCATACTAGATTATAATATTTTTATAATATTTTTATTTTAGAGAGTTTGATTTTCTGTTACATGGCACTGAACAGGAGTGGCCCTCCAATCTCATTGTACATCCTGTATAATGACAATAAAGGCATTCTATTCTATTCTATTCTATTCTATCACCACCAAGGCTGTGTTTTTCTTAGATGTGGGTGTGCCCACTCAAAGGAACTGTACAGACTGAATGCAGATTTTTTCCACTACAAAACCTGATAAGACCTGCTTTCCATGTAGAAGCCAGCTGATCTCTTAAACAGTTGCTGCTTGAGCCCTGGGATTATGTTTTTGACTTCATTAATTTGTTACCAATTTGTATGTAATAATTTAAAAGTGGAAATCAGATACATTCAAAATTAGATACTCTGACAACATGCTGCCCATCATAATCACAGTCACACAATGGTCACAGTGGTGGTGACACTGGGATCTGCTGGAGAGATTATATTTCTTGGCTGGCTGTGAACACCTCAGTGTCCTCAGGGAAGCCTGCACTTCTCAGCTTAGACCCAGACCTTGATAAGCAGCAGAAAATGGATGAATGCATGGATGGATTGCTATGTAGAATAAAAGCTGAGGGAACTAGTTGCATCTCAACATGCTGCGGTCAAAGAACTTTGAGTTCATTTCCTTCAAGGGCTTGTTCTGTGCAAGCGATTTAAAAATAACAGATTTAAGACAGCAGCAAAACAATCCATCACAGCACATACCACATCCTGTTTGAAAGCACCATAAAGCAGAATTCAGGATACCCCATTTACATCCTTTTGGACAAATACCAATATAATACATTGGTATTTGGCCTCCAAACAACCAGCTGTCTATATCCTGAAAGGTTATAATGTTATGTGTAGGTAGAATGCTGACTGGTTGAAAAGTTGGCCTAAACAGAAAAGTGAGCATCAGCAGAGTTAAGGGAGAGGTGTGAACATTTAATAATACTAATAATTAAAAAAAAGGCAGCAGGAGAAACACTGACAGTCTCTGCAGTGGACAGTTTTCATTGTTTCTAACACTCTGCTTTACCTCTCTGCAGCTAAGGATTCAGGAGCAACAGCAGCACAAACCCAGTACCCACAGGGTAGTTCTTCACATACTTCTATCACTGCCCCCTGGTGTCAGTAAACAGCTACAGCATGTAAGTGACAGTCTGCAAAGCTCTGCATCGCGTTTAAATGTTTTTTAAAAAAATGCTGATCAGGGTGGCTGTAGCACAGGAGGCAGAGCAGGTCACCTACTGATCGGAAGGTCAGCGGTTTGATTCCTGGCTACTGCAGGATGCATGCCAATGTATCCTTGGGCAAGATACTTAACCCCAAGTTGCAAGTGTTGGAGTGTGAATGTTAGATAATAAAAGCAGCTTAGTTAATCATGGAAGTGCTTGTGTGAATAGGGTAAATGTAAACATGTTGTATAAGCACTTTGAGTCTACAGACAGAGTAGAAAAGTGCTATATAAGAACTAGTCCATTTACTTACCACAGAATTAGACTGTATTTGTGGTGGCAGCAAACCAGGGGGCATGTGAGCTTTCTTAAATGATAAAGTAAATACCATACACAATTTTCCCACATATAGAAAACTAGTCCCATCTTTTTGGTGAAAGATACCACCGTATCTTATTTAAGGCTGCATAAAGCAATGCACACCCTGTGGATTTACTGTTCACTGTATTCCTTTACCAAAAAAGGACTTTGTGTTTGTTTTAACCTAGTCTGCCTGATGGAGTCCAGTGGCTGCATCCATGTTACATTTTTGGATACATTTGAGAATTCCTTCTACTTTGAAGGTAAATGGAATTTTATTCTTTTTCAGTTGTTCCTGAATCTGTAAATTAGATAATGTCTTTAATATGATTTATTAGGCATTTATTTTAACACTCTTTCTATTGTATTTTTCAATTTTTTGCACATGTATCTTGTGAAATCTCATCTGCTGCCCTGCTTTATATTTGAAGTGGTTCAACCAGGTAAATGGGAGTTTGATTTAATCTCTGTTTGGAATGAGATATGAATGTAGCATTGTGAGGGCACGACGTTGCTGTGGTTATGATAGTGTTATTCTCTCAAAGATACAGGTATGGAGGAGGATGATTTCAAAAGAAATGACCATGATCATTGGTGCATCAAGAGCCACCAGGATGGCATTGGACACCTGATTTTAAGTAACACAGAAACTCAAGAAGAACCTGTGAGCCAGCACACATTTGGTAAGACAAACTTCTGCTTGTGTGTTTGTGCTAATTTATAAGGTGACTGACCTTTCACTTCAGTTAGGTTGAACAACTTCCTAATTTCTAGCTCTGTATTGTAATTGTTTTTGGAATTTTTTGGAATAAAACAACTTGCTGGAAATGAGTGCAGTTAGCATATAGAGCCTGTTAAAGTCACCAGCCTGTTGCAGGGCTAACAGAGACACAGACAGCCATTCACTCCTATGGGCAATTTAGAATCACCAATTAACTTAACCCCACGAAATGCATGTCTTTGGACTGTGGGAGGAAACCGCAGTACCCGGAGAAAACCCACACACACACATGGGGAGAACATGCAAATTCCACACAGAAAGAACCTAGCCAAGGTGGATTCAAACATACGATCTTCTTGCAGTGAGGCAGCAGTGCTAACCACTACGTCACTGCGTTGCACACATTAGTATTTGTAACCTAATTCAAAAAAACATAAAAGAAAATGTTTGCTTTCTCTTAAAAAGTTCCATGATTCATGGAACCAAATCAAACGGGGAAAACAAATGCCAGGTAAGTTCACCAGATAGCAGGACATCTGCTCTGTTCTCTGTTTCACTCCTCTGCATAATTTTGTTGTTACAAATGTTTTCATGGCATAAATAAGTAAATAAGATGCTGGTGGTCTCACAGACCCAAAAAAATTCAAATAGAAGTGCAAATGTATGTCCAAGTCTGCATGTGAAAACACTCTACTGAGTACCTCTACAGACACCATCAAGACACAATACCAGGTTCTTAAGTGGTTCTGTCCATTAAAAGCTGTACTGATAAATGTGTGGTGTGCTGCTGTTATGCCCATCTACATTTATCTGTTCTGTTTTACACTCAGAACAAAACAGCTACATGTAAATGGCTAGAACAGCAGTACACCACGGCATTTGTTCTTTTAGACAACAAATGATTTAATGACATGCTGCTTCCCTTACCTGTGCCATGCTTCCTCTTCAGATAACAAATTCAACATTGTGACTTATCAGAGCAATTCTCTAGACCCAAAGGAAAAAATGCCAGTCATGATATATGCCGTTAAAGATGAGCAGAAGATGGTTGTATGCTACACGAACACGACGATTCAAGCTGAAAAAATGGTAAGTACAAACAAGCCATTTAGAGTGTGTATTAAGGTTATGACCCATAACCATTTGTGTTGTATATTGTTTTCACTCCTCCCTGACCTGGGGATGTTGCTGCTAAATTTGTTCTGTTTTGATTTATGTAAGCTCTGGGTGTGTGCGTGTGTGTGTGTGTGTGTGTGTGTGTGAGAGAGCTAGATTGTGAATATCTTTAAAAAGCAGTCCATAGGGATGGGAAGCTGTTTACCCTTCAGTATTGTCGTCCCCCTGCTGGGCTGTGGCACTTGGGAGTCACAGTTGTGTTGCACTCTGGTTATCTCTAGAAACAGAAACACCATATTTCAGTTTATATTTGCACAAGAAATTACTTTACCTGTTTCCCATTTTTCTAGCAAAACATAAATGAGTGGTCACTGAAGGCTTCTTTAATCCATACTGTACTGTATGAGACAATAGCCAGCCTCACAGTGAGAAAACATCAGCAATAAAACACTCAAATCATTTTATTGCTGTGGTCCATTTAGATGGAAGAGTACTCAGGATACAGGCTGTGTTTTTGGAAGGTTTGTTACAAGGTTGTTAAATAAGTCATCAGACTGTGGCACAGCTGTAAAGCTGAAAGCTGAAGTGCTGACACACACTGTTTGGGTGAGTTTTACTACACCAGTTTTATTACATTTAGCACGTAATGCTAGAACAGATAATTATAACACAAACAAGATATGGATATAAATTATATTAGTATTTAATATAATGTGGCAAATGCTTCTTGACATGCATTATATTTTACAATCATTCAGGCAGGATTAATCAAACTGATATTAAGCAAGTGATTAACATGTGTTGACCTTGATTTAGTAGATGCTTCACAGGAAAACACCTACTGTGCACCAGGATCGTTCAGGAACATTTAACTCACTTTTCCTTGTTTCTGTCTGTAGACGCCACCCATGGACATCAGTGGGCTGAATCACAAGGCCTTGTTCTACCAGACAAAACTCCCTGGAACTAACAGGTTTAAGTTTGTGTCCTCTATGGACCATAAAAAAGTTCTTGGAGTTGCTCGTATAAAAAACAATATTTATAAACTGGTCCTGATTAATGATGGTGAAGACTGTGTTGATGAGTCCACTGTTTTTCAGACGACGTAAAGAGAATGAAAAAAGACATTCTTCTGGCTTGCTTCATTATAAATTGCTGTAGAAATACTCCTGTCTGTGTGTGTGTGTGTGTGTGTGTGTGTGTGTGTGTGTGTGTGTGTGTGTGTGTGTGTGTGTGTGTGTGTGTAACTATCCAGGAAGTGCACCAGACTGACAACACACAACTTTAACTGTATTTATCTTGTGTGAAGAGTGATTTCTTAAAACCATAATTCAGTGTCATTTGTAATTACAATTTACTTTAAAGCACGAGGAACCTCAACATGTTCCATGTTGTATAATTTTAAGACTAGAAAGAAAAAAATATCATTATCTTTGGATATTACTGAACAAAAGTCAGTTTGGTTTGGAATGTTTTTGCATGTATGTGCTGTCAGGAGACATTTAACTGGAAATGCAGCAGTTAGTATAAGCTGAGCAATGTTCACCACCTAACTAACTAACTAACTAACTAACTAGGGTCTTAAGTCTTTGGTTAAAGGGAGTTTTTTTTTAATTAGCATGATCTCATTTTAGCTTTAATTCATATTAAGTTGTTTTAATATTGAGTATTTTGAGGTTGCATGTGTGCATAATTTTTTTTATTTTTATTTTGCAAATCCCGCATTGAGCACAAAATTAGAATTGTAAGCTCATATGTATTCATATATTACATACATAATACAAGCTTTTGTAATATAGCTTTTGTACTCTATTGTGTGTCTTATGTCATCAACATTGAAGCATCTGAGTGGTGTACTACGAAGCGAGCTCAACAGAGCCAGGCTTTGTTTCAGTATCTGGCTTGACAAACCTTAAACTCCCCATTAGAGATAAAAGGTCAGAGGAAGATGTGACAGAAATCTATAAATCATGTTTTTTTTAAATGACAAAGCAACACTAGCCCTACAAATTAGTTGAGTAATATCACTCAAAGTCGTTAATTTGTGAGTTAATATATTTTAGGTACACATTGTGTTCATGTCTTGACGCTGTCTACAGCCTAATGAAGATGTGGAAATCACTTGTTTGTGGCCAAAACAAAGTGAGATTAATTTTACTGATTTCACATCAATATTCCAGCAAAAGTGATGCGAAAAGTGCGCAACTGTTTTCATGATTGGACCTAATGATGTGGCAGTGTGATGTACAGAGTTTACCTGTACAGCACGGCTTCAGTGAAGGTGTGACTCAGCAGCTTGTGTGTATAAAACACATTCTTTGAGCAGAGAATCTGTCAGAGCGTGCGGCCGTTCAGAGCATCATCCAAACTGTTCATTCAGCAGTGGTTGGTCGGTGATGCAGCCAGGTTAAAATCCATCTTCATGACACTGAACACTCCAGCTTTAAGCTCAACATAACCTGCTAACTGTTGAAGCTTGCTTCATAGTACAACCCAACTGGTCCTTGATGTAGAGTGTTGGCTGGAATAATACATTTACTTCACAGGTACTCTGACGACACACTGTTCAGATTGTTCTGCCTTTACTGGACTTGTCCTGCTGCAGTGAGCATTACAAAGAACTGCTGGTGCAGAAGCTGCAGGCAACACCTGTATATACCAAATAAATAAATACTCCATGATTTTTATGTAATATGAAAAGCTTTGCTCTGACTGCCGTATTGAGTCTTATTTTCATACTTAAAGGTTTTAAGACCAGTGCTGGAATTTTTCAAACTGTTTAAAATAAACTGATATTTTTGAAAATGCCTTTTATTTTAAATGTGCAGATTTCTTCCTTACAGAGCACAGACACTCACATACAAAGGACATGGTGATTTCAGAGGCAATAATGTCACTGTTACTTGTCCTGAAGGTTAAAATGCCTTCAAGACAGTAACAGGATAGGATTTTGTTGCTGATAATTTCACACCTTACTGGGGACACAATAACTGCTGCATGTCATTTGGACAGCTGGATACGCACACGTAGGTTTAGCATCACTGTTTGGGTTGAATTTCAGATCTAGCCAGCCTCACCTTTATTAATTCTTCAATAAAGCTGCAGAGCAGACTTCCTGTTGGATTTAAAAAACCATCATACAAGCAAAGGCAGTCTGCCCCTACAGCAGCTCCAATAAGTGAAGTATGGAAATGATTTTCAGACGGGTCTGTGTGTGCGCTCGGGCCTGTAGTGCTGCCCTGCTGCTTCTGATAGAGCAAAAAAGGATGACCACATTGAAACAAAACATGTAATCAGCCACACAAAGGACGCAAACATTAAAGAATAAACGAGAGCTCACACAGCAGTATTCTGTAAGACTTGATCAAAGTCATGGCTGTTGTTAAAAACACGTCCTTATAGCTTAAATTTAGCCCACAGTGAACAGAAACAGAAGCCACTCAGAAGAGAAAATGGATGCTAACAGTCCAATCACTGAAACAAAGCCTGAATCGATGAACACAAACACATATTGATCAATGATATATTTACAAAGAACACTTTAATTGGTTTTAAACAATCAGCCAGGAGCAGTGTTTTAGGTCTTCCTGAGCCTCCCAGTCCATAGTCATGTTCACTTGCTCCACAGCAGGGCGACAGCTTTGCATATGCCCACGTCGTTGTAGTTGAAGTAGCAAAGACCAGTAAAGGTGATTGTAGACAGGAGGAAGAGCCCCACATTGGCAAGCTTGATCTTTGTGTCCCCGTGAACGTAGTCTGTCACCACCTGCCCAAGACCCCTGCGAGAAAGCAAGCACAGGAGAAGATGAGCAATCAGTGAAGACAGAAGCAGACATAAATGAATGTCAAGGCCCCACTTTGCTTCAACTGGGATACACAGCACATGCTTCAAATGACCACAGTGCACGCCACATAACACCGGCACATTTTCATGTAAAATGAGCATTCGCCACCAGTTTTTCTGAGCTCTAATATCCTCAGTGCTACTCAACATTAATGCAGCTGAGCAAACACATCAACTACTGCACCATAAACAGATGCTGACATTTAAAACATCTGACTGATTAAACTCAGTGCTCTATATATTACCACAGCAAAGGGCCTTACTTGTCATTTCTATGACAGACGTCACTCAGTGGTGACGCACAGATATCAAATTCCTGCTGGGACTGAAATGCTGCTTCATCCAAAATTAACCATAATTTTAAAAATGAATCAATTTAAGATGATAAAATGTGTTTTGTAAGGCGCAAAATCTTCAGGTTTTATCCAATGACAGTCGCAGTAACATCTCACCTCCCATTTTCATCTTCATCTTGGTGAAGAAGCTATTGATCTATCAATCACAGCAGTTCATTTAAGTACAACCCCACCCAAAGCAAACAATGACAAACACTATGAAAAAGCATCACTTAAATTGTGCAAAACAATAGTTTTCAATTTAACTTCAATTTTTCACCTTCTTCCACCCTGATTCAAAGGGATTACTGAAGCTACCATTCATTTCTAACCATCTTTAATGCTGTGAAATCCCGTTAGGCACTAACTTGGCTTAAAAGAGGAAGCGTTCCAACTTCCTTATGTCCAACATCAGAGGATTTGCCTGAATTATTTTCTTCAGAGACAGACATAGCTGGATTCTGAGAGCCATTGCTTAGCAAGCTTTTATGACTGGAATTTAAGGCATCCGCCTGCCACGCCCTTCTGTCTGCACTTTAACGGAGCAGCACATCACTGCGATTATGAGCTAGAACCACCCCGTCAAGTCTGCAAACAGAGACAGAACTAACCAAGGCTGGTACCTGCTGGGTGTGAAAGGGTGACTGAGGTATGTTGTATAAAGCGCTTTAAGTGCTTGACTAGATAAAGTGCTGTATAAGAACCAGTCCATTTAAATGCACTTCTATAAGATCTGCATGAAAGGTCAATCCACACATCTAACAAGCAACTAGCCTGCTTGTAGCGACTCCAAAGGCCTCAGTGGCCTGAGAGGAAATACTGGGCCCTGTCTACGTGCATGACGCGCTGCCTCCAGTCCTGAGAAAGAACGCTGAGCCCACATGCGTTTTTTTGTTGTTTATTGATACACCGCCAAGCACAAATCTGGGTGACGCTCAGCAGCGTAACGGGCAAAACAAGCCAAACATGTGAGCGATGAGTGTGAGTGTGTGTGTGTGTGTGTGTGTGTGTGTGTGTGTGTGTGTGTGTGTGTGTGTGTGTGTGTGTGTGTGTGTGTGCGGGCGAGCATTCCTGCATGCTAGTGTGTGGTCAACAAAAATTGCGGCCACCCAGCTAACCTCTCTCCTCCATCAACAGAGCAAGGGAGTGTGACACCCTTTTTAACCGTGCCAACCCTGTTACCACTACACCCATGTGATCCATACACATCACCGTGACAACCAACGTGAACCCAAAACACAACTTAAGACAATATATATCTGGCTCCTACACTGCTTAATATAGAATTTTATAGTAACCAATGCAACTGATTGTGTACTGGATGGGTACTGTGACAAAAGGCAGTAATCAAGAAGTGAAAGTCTGCCGCTGAAAGCTATGAAATAGAGCAGCTGTGGTTCACTGTGTTAAATAAAACATGCATCAGAAATATTTTATCTGAGGGTTCTGAATATTAAACATTCATTTCATCTTAAGAACTATTGAATCCAGGGATCAGATGAGTGCTTGCTAGTCTTACCAGTGTCCGTGAAGGGTCAGGGCAGCAGCCAGAGAGTAGTCAATGACAGGACCAGGACTGAAATATGCTACAGGGCCCATGGCCAGCAGCAGGATGCTCAGCACTCGCTCTGCCGTCCAGTGCAGGGAAGCAGCTTTTGCACTGGAGCTCACTGTGAAGCAAGACAAACCACAGGTTATCAGGCCCCATTACCTCCACAGCAAAATCCCAAACAGTGTGAACCTTGTGTGAACAGGATGTATGGTCTGACTTGAACTTGATGCACTTAAGCACATTCATCTACAGTTCTGCACATTGCACCAGAAAAAGACTTGAGGCTCATGTCAAAACAGCTGTGAAAACAGCACCACTAAATTGCTGAGTCCATTTTGAATCCTTCTGCATCCCTTTGAGGTTGTTTGGTATATCACTGACACCCTTTTTGCCTGAAATGTGTATGAGATTTGGCTACTTCTTTGAGCCTGTTGTGTCTTCAATGTCTGTGCTCTTGAAGCCTATTTTTTTTAAAACTCCAATACTAGTTTATGTCTCTTTGGGATTTTTAATCTAATGTTGCATGTTGTTTTTTCTGAGAAGTCATTTTGAAACTTGGGATAATAGGTATATCTATTCAGCAATCCATCAACGCCATTAGCAGCCAGTTCACTTTGCACCGGTCTAACTGCCTGACAGTAAGAAAATCTGGTTCCCAGCAGCTCTGAGCTCCCTTTTTAACCGGTTATATTCTGTTTGTTTAAACCACACAAAAGAAGCTGAACTGTGACACGGTATGCTTTTATGGAGGGTTATGTTCTCAGATCAACTGAACTATTGAAACTGGAGAGGGTTACAAAGCCACTTCTAAGGCTTTGTAACTCGAGTGAACAGCCTACCAGAATTACTCCCAGAAACTGAGACAACTCATCCAAGAGGTCACAAAACAACATCTAAAGAACTGCAGGCCTCACTTGCCTCAGTTAAAGTCAGCATTCATAATTCAGCAGAGTACTCTCTAGTGGAAAGACTGTGCAATGTCAACACATGTAACTGCCTCTTCTTTACTTTTGTTATTCATTTATTGGTTCTTATAAGAGCTGCTTTTAGCAAATGGCTAATATTGGCCAATAATATTGGTCTGCTGATCTATTGGTTGGGCTTTAATTATATCTTTAATTACACGTGACTACTCAGCAGTGGGGTATTAATGATTATTTGGCACCTTATCGTTTGGATTTTCACTGCAATAATACTGTGTTTTTGTTGCCTTTATAAAATTATAGAACTAAAACAGCTAGATCTATCCATCCATTTTCTTCCCCTTATCAGAGGCCGGATTGTGGGGGCAGCAGCCTAAGCAGAGAAGCCTAGACCTCCCTTTCCCCCGCCACCTCCTCTTGCTCATTTGGGGGAGACCCCAAGGTGTTCCCAGGCCAACGAGAGATAATCTCTCCAGCGTGTCCTGAGTCTGCCCCGGGGATTTCCTCCCTCGCCCAGGAGGCATCCTAGTCAGATGCCCAAACCACCTCAACTGGCTCCTTTCAATGCGTAAGAGCAGCAGATCTATTTTGACCCCCTCCCGAATAGCTGCACTAATCAACCTATCTCTGAGGGAGTGGCCAGCCACCCTTTGGAGGAAGCTCATTTCTGCTGCTTGTATTCACAGTCTTGTTCTTTTGGTCACTACCCAAAGCTCATGACCATAGGTGAGGGTAGGGATGTAGACTGACCGGTAAATCGACAGCTTCACTTTCACACTCAGCTCCCTCGTCACCACGACAGACAGCATCCGCATCACTGCAGATGCAGTCCCCAACCATCTGTCAATCTCCTACTCCCTTCTCCCGTCACTCGTGAACAAGACCCGAGACATTTGAACACCCACATAAACAAGTCTGGCTTACTGCTGGCAACACAGACCAAGCTCTCGCTGTGGTTGTACAGGAACTGAATGGCCCACAGCAATGGGCCAGACACCCCATACTCCTGCAGCAACCCCCACAGGATACCCCGAAGGACGAGGTCGAATGCCTTCTCCAAGTCCACAAAACACATGTAGACTTGATGGACAAACTCCCACGCACACTCGAATATCCTTGAGAGGATGAAGAGCTGGTCCAGCCCCCCGTGATCAGGACAAAAACTGCATTGTTCCTCTTGGTTTGACTAACAGACCCTCTTTCCAGCACCCAGGAGTGTGATCCCCTGAAAGTTGGTGCACACCCTCTGGTCTCCCTTCTTAAAGATGGGGACCACCACCCCAGTCTGCCAATCCAGTAGCACTGCCTCGTGCAGAGCCGTTACAGAGGCGTGTCAACCAAGACAGCCTTACAACATCCAGAGCCTTTAGGAACTCTGTCTATCCACCTCAGTGACCTCACCCCCAGTGATGGGCGAGTCATCCCCCTCATCTCCCAACTCTGCTTCCACTACTGAAGGCGAGTCAGTGAGATTAAGGTGGACAGCTAAAAACAAACAAACAAAGAGCTAAATATGAGCCAATAATCTGAGCCAGTTTGTGCTTATTTTGAGAAAAATTTAACCCACAAACCTGAACAGTGCATCACAGGGTGTAACCACTGCCCAGTAACCCACATGGCAGACAATCAGGTCAAAATGTCACCAGCTGCATTCATGTGAAAAAAAAATGTGCTTCCTGTAAACTGAGGGGTAAACCATCAAGACCCAAAACAAGTACCAAAGTGACCCTGTTTCACTTCACACACCCTTATCGGTTGAGTGGCTGCTAATACTGTTGTATTTTATGTCCCTTAATACACAAAACTGGACTTTGACCATTATCGCATCAGGGTTTCTCCTACTGTTCAGAAACACATTAACATTGTATTGTGTACACTGCTGTAGTGTAGTTTGCAGTTCAAAAATGAGGCACAGACATCAGAAACAGATGCAGAGTTAGCTGTGAGTTGGCTGTGAACATTTCTAATGCAAAATACATACTGGTATACCGCTACTGGAAAAAAAAAAAATTAATCCACCAGGTCTTCAGGTCCTAAGATATCAGGAGTGTACCACTTGACCCGTGTTGGTGTTGAAATTGTGTGTGTGACACACATGGGAGTGTTTGCAACCCTGTCATATACTACTGATAACATCCATGGGACAGTCTTGGCTGCAACTGAGACCATTTCCAGCAAGAAGTTTGAACCATTAATTATCTAAAAGTCAGTCCAGTCAAAACAAAACACACTGCCTGTATAAAATATGCATTAGAAATGGAGAGTTTACTGCTTAAGTCACAGCTTAGATTTAAGTTGCTGATTGTTTGTCCACAGTATTTTTAATTAATCACATTCAAAGAGTGCTTATTTTTCTTATCATTTTCATCTTTCAGACTTTCCTTTAACACCAAAAATGTATGTATTAAAAACCCTGCACAAGCATTACAACAGCACAACAGCACATTACACAGATAAAGTTTGAGCACTACATGGTTTAATACAAACTGATTTCTTCAGTTAAAAGAGTTTGGTTCAGTCAAAAGTGGAACATGTAGGAACATGAATGTTTACTTGTTGATCAAAGTGTGTCAGTGCTAATGGTGGTTTCTGAGGCTGTTATGGGCAGGATTGAAATATTGTATGGGCGCACCTCTTGTCCTGTTTTAACACCTGCACACAGAGTACTACTTATGCTTCTCAACACTGACCATATAGAGCCTGTGATGAATGAATCCTCGCTGTCAGCAGGTACGGCTGCTCCTGGTGTTTGTGTGGTACTGCCAGCGGCCTGACCAGCAATGTGCTTTGATAGAACAGAGCTGAGGAGACAAAACAAAAAAATCTGTTATATAAATTGTCGCATATTATGAATGAATTCCCGATTGGGACGCCATCTTCCCTGTCCTGATAATCTTCTAGTTTAAAAAAAAAAAAAAAAAAAAAAAAGGCACTTTATGTATTTACACAATGCACAACTGAACTACAACTTTGACCACAAGTGGGCAGCACTTAATCAGTGGGAGTGTTGATGTTGACATGCTTTTCAAGTGTTTGCTGCCCCTCCCCCAGCAACACACACACACACACACACACATTATATATATTATATATATATATATATATATATCAGTGACGTGCAGTCAGGGGAGGCAGGTGAGGCACGGCCTCACCTGTCATCGTGGAAATATAAAATTAAAAAATAAATTAAATGGTTATATTCATTCAGTGATTTGTATTTTAAAGTTCTTTTCCATTTAACTACACCATTTTTAGATTAGTTTTTTCAAAATCGCTGAATTTTCGCATTTGCCGAGACGAACGGTGAGGCACCAGCCCGGCGAGCCGCACCACGGATTGCGCAATCCGTGGTGCGGCTCAGTATAGTCATTGCCAATGACTACTAACTGTGCTGGCATGCTATGCAGTGAGACCGGATTACTTTCCCTTTGCATGTGGCTATTAAAATGTTCTAACACTTTTACTATATGAACTAAATTTCCATATTTTAACTGGTGTATATAATGCACAGTTTTTTTTTGTTTTTTTCATTAACAACTGTATGTGTGTGTAATGCATTCTTGTGTTGAGCGATCATGAAACTGCTGCGAAGAGACACTAGGTGAGGCACGCAGTTCTCGTGCCTCATGGTAGGGGGCGCTGGTGATCCCAGGGACTCTACGACTCCTCGGCGGCAAGCTACCATAAACAGTTAGCAAGGCCAGTTAGTTTTTCCTGTTGCTTGGCCTTATGTTCAACATGGAAGATTACATAACTCAACTGAAAGAATTTTCTAAACTGGACTTTCAATCGAAGCAGAAGATAATAATTAAAGGAAGACCAACACCGGAGCTAAAAGGTTTGCTTCAGACTATGTTAATGTTAAACAAAACAACTGTTGCCAATCAAATGGTGAATAAGCTATATGTTTGTAAATCTGATGTGATGACGTCAGTGCCTCACCAGTCACGACCCTCACCGCACGTCACTGATATATATATATATATATATATATATATATATATATATATATATATATATATATATATATAGTCCCACCCCTAATATACACACACACACACACACACACACACACACACACACACACACACACACACACACACACACACACACACACACCCCCATTTCTTCATGATGCTTCGCCTTTTCTCAAGCCACCAAGAAAAAAAAAAACACCACTTTGCCTGGTTAAGTACAGATTACACTGACTTCACTGCATGAAAAACCTCTGTATTACAAAAAGAAAAAATTAAATACAGTACAGCATAATGCACAGATATTTTGGACATAACCTCATAGTGGTTCCTAGTTTATGTTCTGTCTGAATGTCTGCACAGCTACTTACAGTAAGTGCCTTTAATTCTTTGGAAGCCGGTACATGACCTGGCTATTTAGAAGGGCTTTAACTTTGGAAACAACGTCATCCTTTTTTGGATGTTTTCTTTGTTGCAGTGTTATAAAATGCTGTGCTTAAATACCAATCTGAAGTTCTTCCTACATTTACATATTTTCAATATTGAGCATTCTATCCTAATACAGCTTTGCACTGCTGTGAATATTTATAACATCACAAACACAAGCTAAAATACTTAGTGGTTAGTGGGATATTTACTCTTAGTGACTCTATGAGTCCCCTTCAAAACCCATCTGATTATCTGCACCATTTTCTCTTGTGTATAGCAGCGCTGTGAGGGACATCTCATCATTGTGAGCTGGGAAAAAAAGTTCCTTTTCTGTAATAAATAAAATGTATTTGTTTCCCTGGCACAAGGGGGTGGGGGTGACAACAATAACAACATGAACAGCCAGAAAAAATCTTGGTATTGGCTCAGAATTTCACAGCAGGAGCGTCTCTGTTACACGACCATCACAATCATGACCTGCTTCACAAACAGTACTGACACAAAGCTGATTTTCGTCTAAATAGAGATATAGAGTGTAACTGTACATATTACATATTGTATGTAATTATATATAGCAAAAAAACTACAAATAAAAATATTAACAGAGGAGTGGCCGTGAGCAGTCTTCCGCTAACATGAACTTTCAGGAATACTTCACACTGTCCTGGTAAGTAAGTCGAGTTTTAGTTCTGTCACTGAATACTAAGCTTACAGCTGAAGGTGCCTCATTTTGCACTTGACGTAGTAAATCTCCAACGTCTGAACATGCTGTGATTCATTTAGCGACAGCGTCGCGGTCCCACAGTGACGTCACCGTCGTGCAAATGTCCCTCAGCACGCTTCATGATTAAACCTTCACACAAACTGAGCTGCTAACATTAATTTCTGACAGTAACACGCGAACGGCGGCAAACAACGACACTAAACTCGCTTTAATGAAGCCGCGCACTTTGTAGTCTCTGACTAGAGTGATTTGCACGCATACAGCTGACACTCAACTTCACCTCCGTCCAAACGACCTGCGGTCAAACTGCAGCACTGACTGAAGAACACAGACTTAGAAAAGAAGGAAACAGCGAGAAGAAAGCAGCCGCACTTACGTTTAACTCCTCTGCGGCACACAGAACTCAATCTGACCAAAGCCGCCATGATGAACACTCACCCAAGGTCACTACAGTAACCCGGATGTAATCGTGGCACTGCAAAGATTTCGGATGTTCGAGAAGATCACTTATTAAAGATATTTATTCAAAAAACTTTATGCCAAAATACCGAGAAGCAACACAGACAGCCAAGAAGTATCACACATGCAGACTCTGAGAAACAAACACTAGCTGTGTCCAAATTTAGGGGCTGCATCCATCGAAAGTCCCGAACTACGTAGACGGGGTGACGGGGTCCTTCGAAGCCCACGAGACCATATTAAAAAAGAAAGAAAAAAAAAAGACCATAGACATATATCAATTAAAAAAAGAAAGAAAGACATACGTGTGTGCGTGTGTATATATATATATATATATATATATATATATATATGGTAGGGCTGCAACGATTTGTCGATGTAATCGATGACGTCGACTACCAAAATTTTTTGACGTGTAATTTTGACATCAACACATTAAACTGCAATACACTACAGGAAAATATGGGGGCAGTATTGCCTCCATTGTTTGCCAACATCAACAAATGAAAGAGTGCACTGGAAAGTAACAGTTGTGTTCTCAAAATCATGTGATTGTTTCAAGCTGTTTGTTTACTTAAGCCTTAACAGAGCAGAACAGAACAGAGCATTTATTTTTGGACTGTTTATTATATTTGATTTAATTTGTCCTTTACACATATTTTAAAGTTTTTTTTTATTCAGCAGCCTCCACCTGGTTGCATAAATAACATCAAAAGGCAGGCTGAGATAATTCTTCATATCTGCCAACTCAAGTGTTTGCATATTCAGGATGTGATCTGAGTGTTTTCCAGAACAGTGGCTTTGGTTTTGGACAGACTTTTTAAAGAAGCAGGATGTAATTTTCTCACTGGGAGTATGAGGAAAGACACACAGCAGCCACTTCATTGGGTAATGTGTGTTAACAAGCAGGCTTTTCAGTTGCTTGTTAACACACTTGTCCTCTATGTTGGCTCGCTCTTTTCTCTCTGCTTCTTCTTGCTCTCTCTCTCTCTCTCTCTCTCATAGGGTGCTGTGTGGGTGCATCTCAGTTTTGTTTCCCTTTGTGCAGAGTGCTCACCTGAAGCAGATTACTCATTACTCACCTGTTCCTCATGTATGCTGATCAAGATGGGCTATTTAAGGCTGAAGGAGCCTCTCAGTTGTCACTGGATTGTTGTGTCACAGTAAGGTTTGAACGGTGTTTCCAGTCACGGCTGGCTGCTGCTGCCTTGTGGATGAAGCACTCTTCTCTGTGCGGACCTGCCTGCCTTGGACCTTTTATAGCAGTTGGTGTCAGCTTGTGTGATTCTACAAACACATCAGCAGCCCTCATCCTGGTAACGGTTCTCATGCATTTCTTCACTGAACAAACCAAGGTCAGTTGTGGCTAAAAGCTGGTTCTGTGTCTGATCCACTGTTCAGTTTTTGTTCTTGGAAAATTTCACCATGGGCATGTTGAGAAATAATCTCAAAAGGAATACAAGGTTACAGTTGGGTGGTTATAGACTGGACGTGTGTCTGTTCCTGGTCACCTTTCCTTGCCTTCGGCAGAAACTAAAGCTCAGAGCTGTCAATTTAATTCAGTTTTACTGCTATAACACCAAGTCACAACTTTGCTGCTCAAAGAATGTGACTAAACTCACCAGTGTGCTTAAGAATGTGATGGTGGATGATGTGGATCTGCCAGGTGTCCAGAAGTTGAAGTACAAAACGTGTACCTGGTATGTTCACTTTTGTGTTCTGTAGTGCTGTGTGGATCTGGACAACCCAATGAAAAACTAAGGTTTAAAAGAGAGAGCCTATTAACATGGTGAACTGCAATGGCAGAAATGCTGCTTATGATACTGCACATGTTTTCATGTCCTGCTGTGGAGGTGGTCCACTTTACAAGCTGGCAGTGGCACACTGGCATAACCTCTGTAACTGAGTCCCACTGCAACCTTCACTTCATACTGATCATTTCAATAAAGCTAATCCCCTTCACATGGAGAGCCCTTTTCTAAGCTAATGTTACAAAGCATTTCACACAAATGAACAACTTCATAACAAGCAGCTTTTAAAAATCAGTGTAACATTCAGAGGTCACCTGTGGATTTAACATAAATGCTTAAAATGTGATTATTTTATTGCTTTATCTCCTTGAATAGGGACGCTCCAAAGTATACTACACAAAAGCAGGTAATAAAGCACTGGATCACTTTTCTGTAATACTGAGTGAGTTTGACCAGCTTTTGTGACCACCACACTTGCAATATGTCAGAACTTGAAATATGAAAAATGGTGCAGCAAAGGTGGACAGAATGTCTGGTGCTGGGAACCCACCCGTGTGGCCAGCTGTAGTGACACACAAACAGGTGGTCACACTTTCTGCTAAAGCAGTTGCTGATACAAGGTTTAATGCAAAGCGGGATGTTTTCAGAGGTACAAAAATCTGTTGATGGGTTGATTTGTGTGATTAAGGTATATGTATGACTTAATTTTATTACTGCATGAGGGAAAAGGAAAAATATGAAACCTGGTTTGAAGCAAAAATGATCAATGATAACTTTATTGAAAATATGAAAGTGGGTCAAATCCAAAAAAACATGTCTGAAAATGAAGGTACTGATAATGTGAATGTTGGTCAAGGTGGTGTTTGATATTGATCCTAATGATATTTCCAGTGTGGGTAAACATTCCAACAAAAGTGTCACCAGTAATGTGTCAAGTACTGTTTCCTCTGCACAAATTAAAGCAGTAGCTGAATAAGTTGCACTTGTTGCTTGAATGGCAGCTTTAAAGGAATGCTATACATTGGAGGAACAGCTTGTGTAGAAACTGAGCTAGAACTCTTATTTTGAAAGGGGGAAGAGGAAACTGACGTCAATCGATGCTCTTAATCCTGTGGCAAAAGAAGACTTTACATGCTACTGGCTTTTAACACAGCAAAAGGACATGCTACTACAAAACAAGCTCCAACCAGTGGATATGGATGGATGTCAATGTGGGTGCCTTCCAGGACGTGGTTGCGGAGGGTGGAAGGTGGGTTTACCCATCTCTACCACTGATTGTTGCTGCCTTCCCTGGGATGGGGGTACCTGTGAGTCCCTGGGTGTGTGGCCGGAAGTCTTGGCATGGCTGTTGGCCTGCTCTCTTGGTGGTTGTTGCCTGGGGGTGGTTCGGGCCTCTTTGGCGTGTGTTGGGCGGGGGCTGCTGGTTGTCAGGCAGTTCTTGGGTGCCTGGGGCTCCAGGGCTGTGCTCTTGGCTTGTGTGTGTGGGGGGGGTGGGCTCCTCATTGTCTCTGGGGCTCCTACCCTTTGGCCGTGGGAGCTTCCTTTTGTGGGATGTGCGCGCAGTTATTTGGGATGTGTGGCCGCAGGTCTTCTGAGCTCCTGGTGGGCTGTGGATGGTCTCGGTTTGCCTCTAGATTCCAGGGGGCATTGTTGCAGCTTCTCGCCCTCATTGAGTATGTTTCACGACAGAAACACGCACCCACATACATTGCAACATAACTGTGTGTGTGTGTGTGTAATTTTAGTAGTGCATGTCTGTTCGTGTGTTTAGCTCTGTCCCCTTATTTCTCCTCTTCTCTCTATAAGAAGAGTAGCCTATAGAGAACCTATAGAGCTCTTCTTGTAAAACCAAATATGTTTGGTACAAAAATGCATTCGGATCATGATTCCGTTTGTGAAAACTGCCAGACATGACACACTTATTTTAAAAAAGAGAGTTTTTACTTAATGCTGTCAAAGAGAACCTACAGACCAGGTTCTCTTCATGCAGCTAACCAGTGTTAATAACAGAAGCCCTGCTGGTCTGAGATCAGCATCCCTTTCCCCTTTAATCCCTTTTGACTTTTTAGTTTTGCAGTAAAACAGCAGCAGGTTTCACTGTGCTCATCATAGGTAGTTTAGCCTTTTGCACAGACAGATATTAATTCAGACTGCTCTGCAGTCTGGATATTTGAAACCAACACTCAATAACAAAGGTTTGTGCTGTTTTTTTTTTTTTTTTTTTTAATTTTTTTTTTATATTTTTTTTTAAATATTATTCAGGCAAATGAATTGCCTTTTTAGGGGGCTCATGAAATAGTTTTGGGCAAGGGCCAAGACATTCTCCATGGCTTCTCCTGACCCTTTCACATTTGTCACGTACTCAGGGTGAACCTGTTCTCAAGTGTGAAAAGCACAGGGTGCCAGTGCTGGACCTGCCGATTCTGGTATTCCATGACAAAGGCCACTCAGGCTCCACAGGGCCTGCTAGAGGATGTCAGGCCCTCAGGCTACTCTCATGAAGTCAGTTTCTAATTGTTTGGTCAGAGAGATTCAAACCAGTGGCCTGTTGGAGGTCATTTCGTAGGGGTGTGCACATCCTGTTCCTTCTTAAAACAAAGGAGCAGATACCTGTCCTGCTAAGTGGTTAAGGACCATCTACTGCTCTCCTAGACTGCGTGTCTCCAGGAATCTCATCTATGCTCTTGAGACTGTGCGGGGGGAGACAGCAAACCTTCTGGCCATGGCCCGCATTGATGTCCCATCCAGGAGGAGTTGGACTACCTGTGCAACCTCTGTAGGGTCCAGATAGTGCCTCATGCTGCCAGTAGTGACACCGACACCAAATGCAAAAGTGTAAGAAAAGATGAGAAAGGGGGGAAAAAAATGTCAGTGCCTCCAGCTGTAAAACCATTCCTGTTTTGGGGTTGTCTCATTGTTTCCCCTCTACTCCATCTGTTAATTTAATTAAGACCAAAGCAGCTGAAACTGATTATGAACCCCCTCTGCTACTTCACTGACCCCATCAATATCCCAGAAGTTTAATTGACTTCATGCTACACTCAAATAAAACACTTTTAATCTGTTTTTTTTTTTTTTTTTGGGGGGGGTATAATATTTATAGTTGGATGCAGGGGTGGGCTGGGGTTGAAATTCAGCCCGGGGGCTTGGTTTGGAGAGGCCTTTTAGCCAATCGTACAACAGACAAACCATAATTTGAAAGCAAGAGAACTTTATCTGCATTATAAACAGTTTTTTCCACAGCATTAAAACAACTGTTTGTGTGCAGCCTCATCCATTTTAGCTTAACTTGGCAAATATGAATGTTTTGTGAGAAATCCTTTTTTGCATTCAGTGTTCCCTACACGAGAAGCCTTTTACTTGCTGGATTTTATGTATTTGTTCAATTACAAAAGCAGGCATTTTTACTTTTGTATAATATTTTAATCAAAGTTTCACTTTTTATTTAACACAAAAATAAATGAACAAAACACTGCAAACAAATCTGCCAAACAGGTAATAATGATAATTTGTTATATATTTTTAAGCTGCAGCAGGATGCAGAGTGGAGCCACTGAGAGTGAAAGCTGAGCAGCACAGCCCCACTCAGCTGGTGTCTCGCCCTTCACCTCTCCTATGGGGTGCTGGCTGGGCTGTTGTGTTTGTAGCCCCTCCTGATGAAAACGGCTCTCACAGTGAAGCTCCTGCCATTCACTTCAAAGAGCCAGCTCTTACAGCCGAAACGTTCGCGACCGACCATCAGTGCACCTGTGGCCGCGAGAGCTGCAGCTGCAGCGCTGCTGTGCTTAATTGGGTTAGTTTTGCTCACCGGCCGTTTGGGGAACCTCCCGATGGCCACTACGCCCCTGGTTGGATGTGAAACAGATGTGAAGATATGTTTGTGAGCTGATAACTGTAACTGTCAGTGCTTGCTGATGGACATTTTACCAACAGCAAATATGTGATAAAAAATCATTAAAACTTTAACAGTTTAACGCATATACATCTTATTACATATCAGGAAATAAAATTGGAGGAATACGAAAAGAATAACAAAATAACAATATGAAGTCAATATAATACAGAGGAACTAATTTACATGAAATTTGTCCAAAACAGAATTCGCTTTTATTTTCTTTTTACTTTCAAGTTCTTGAATTGTGGCGCTGTAGTTTAATGTGTGGTTTGGAGTCTGTCCGTTTGGTTTCATGGATATTAAATTTTCCCAGGAGCAGCAAAAATTGAACGAAGCAGGTGAAGTCATTGGAGTTGACTCCTTTTTTTTTTTTTTTTTTTTAAAGTCTTTATTAATCATTCTCAGAGCATTAACATAATAAAAACAAACAAACAAAAAACAGAACATGCCAGGGGGGATTTTAAGCATACAGTGATGAGAAATTAAACAAGTTACAGGATATTAAATCTGGGTAACAAATTTACAGTTTTTATAGCTTTTGGATTGATGGATGAGGCAATAAGATGATAGTACCTCTTCAGTTCTTTCATAAAGAGAGAAAATAAAGGTCTGTTGTTATTGAACTTGCATTTATGTATATAGTACTTAGCAAGAAGTATAATGAGGTTGATAACAAAAAAGGAGTCACAGTTCTTTTTTTCATAAAGCCAAGGATAGCCATTTCATAACTGAGAGGAGTTTGTGGGGAAATGACCGATATAAGGTTCAAAATATCATTCCAGAGTCTTTTGGTATAGTCACAGCTCCAAAACAAGTGAGTCACTTCTTCAGTCTGTGTGGCACAGAAAGAGCACATTGTATCAATATCTTTATTAAATCTACACATATACTGTTTGGTAGGGTAGCATCTATGAATAAGTTTATAAGTCACCTCTTTAACTTTGTTTGTGACAAAGAATTTGTGAGGTAGAGACCAAACCTTCTTCCAGTTAATTCTATGCATATACCTATTCCAATAAACAACAGCACAGGGCTGAGAGACTATTTGCTGTTGAAAGAGAGAGCAGATATTCTTGTTTTTGGAAGTTGACAAGAGACAAATCCTAGCGACAGATGTATCCATTAAGCTGTGTGAGATGGGATCAGGTTTTTGACTAGTGAGGCCTTTCATGATCATAATGAGGCCTGAGGGAATGGCATCAAAAACAATTGCAAATTCTTTAGCAGTAACTGGAAATTCAGTGTAACTAAACAACAACCCTTGAATGTTAAATAACTGTTTCACATACAATATATTATTTCTTTTCCAGCTGTCAAAGTAGAGGGACTTGTTCTTATACAATATATCTCTATTATGCCAAATTATATATTTGTGAGGAGAATAGTTGTGCTTATAGATCAAAAGCCAGGATAGCAAACATTGTTTGTGGAATGCCGACAGTTTGACTGGGATTTTTTCAGGATTAAAGTTACAGAGTAAGAGAAAATCCAGACCACCCAGCTGAGAAAATACGTAATTAGGAATGAAGTGCCATAAAGAAGTGGGACGGGACAGGTGGTGTTGTATCCATTTGATTTTTATTGTATTATTTATAGTGGAAAAGTTCAGAAAATTTAGCCCCCCATTATCGTTTGGATTCGTGACAACAGACTTTCTAATATAATGAATTTTGTTCTTCCAAAGAAAATTGAACATCTGGTCGATACTTTTACAGGTGCAGTTGTCTACAAACAGAGGAGAGGCCAAATAGATCAACCTAGAGAGGCCTTCTGCTTTAGAGAGGAGTGTCCTGCCCCTCAGAGTTAAATCTCTGTGCAGCCACTGGTTTATTTTCCTGGTTTTATCGATAGCGGGAGAAAGGTTTTCGATGCATCTTCTTTTATCATTTTTAGTGATTGTGATTCCTAAGTATACAACGTTTTGTTTAATAGGTATGTTATTTATAGATGATAAATCACAGTCCTTTATAGCAAAAAGTTCCCATTTATTGACATTTAGGTATAAGCCGGAGGCTCTAGAAAAGGTCTGGATGATATCAAGAGCTAGAGGGATTTGATCTGAGTTACGTAAAATAATTTCGTATCGTCTGCTAGTTGACTTATTAGAATGTTCCTGTTTGCTATATTTATACCTTGTATAGGGCTCGCCCCAAGATGGGTGAAAAGATATGGAGAAATAGGACACCCTTGTCTGATGCCACGATGTAACTGAAATCTAGGGGAAGCTCCTGATTTTAATTTGATAGCACTGTTTCCATTAGCATAAAGAGTTTGAATGGCCTTAATGAACAAGGGACCAAAACCAATTTTTTTTAAGGCTAAATATAAGAAGTTGTGTTCGATAGAATCAAAAGCTTTTTTAAAATCAAGAAATAAGATAAAACTATCATCTTCAATTAAGTCAGAATAATCTATTATATCTAAAACCAAACGAATATTGTTAGAAATATGACGTCCTTTCATAAATCCTGACTGAGTTTCATCAATAATATTATCTAATACATTTTACAGACGTTCGGCCAACACCAGTACAAGTATTTTATAGTCAACATTTAGTAGGCAAATGGGGCGATTGGAGTTGACTCCTGCTGAACATGAAATATCTTTGCAGGCGTCATTTGCTGCGTCACAGTTAGCGCGTCAAATGACGCGGATAGGAAGCGCCGCTGCTCGCGGGGCAGCGTGCGATCAACGGTGCTTCTCAGACTGCAGCGCTCGCTGGCGGTGAATGCGAAGGTCACCTCCGTTTCTTTAGCAGACTGGTACTGGGTGCTTGTAATTCCTCTGCTGCCACTGAGAAAGAAAGCAATGGACAACTTTGATAATTTCAGTGCGTCGGAGAAGGCAGAGGCGACAGAGCTGCAGCGTATGATCGCCATCGAGCAGCAGAAAGCGCAGTTCCAGGCTCAGGTTTGTGATCGTGGCGGTGATTGTTTCCTTTGCGGGATTACAGCAGGCAGGCCGCATGCCGACAATTGTGTAACACTCGGAATTCAACAGTTCGGTTAATGATGTGATCTGATGTTTTGCAAATGCTTCATTTTGTCAGTAAGCAGCATGACTCTGAAATGTAAATTAAGGCTCCATTAAATGAAAATGTTCTCAAATGGAGTTGACCATTACTTTGTATTAGGACTACAGCCAAAATAATAGCTGTAAGTCTCATTTACCTCAAAGGTAATAAAGGCAGTGTTGACTGAACTTTATATTCTACTGTTAGCAGGAAGTTTAATTTCTGTATAACAAAGAGACCTGATATATATTCAGTTATGTTATACAGCACCAGTTCACAACAAAATGTTCTCCAAAGGTGCTTTATATTGTAAGGTAAAGAGCACACATTGATCAGACAGGACCAGGCTCAGTAGGTGCAAGGAGAAGAAAATAAAGGCGATCATATGGAGAAGATGGAGCAACAAACCTGACAAAACAAACTACAGGAGAGAGCAGGCACAAGTTAATGACAGGCAAGAGTGGCATCTAAACAGATGGGGTGAAGGGAGGAGTGAGCAGAAGTCTGCAGCACATCACTGGGGTCCTCAGTGGTCTGAAGCAGAATTCTGTTTGTGTCCGTTTGTGTTTATTACAGAAATGCACAAAGCTGGTGTGATCATATGGACAGACAGGTAATTTCATTTTTGCTTTGGAATATACTGAGAGAAGTGACCTGGAAGTATCTGTAGTGGCCATAATAAGAGCTGTTCCAGTTCTTCCAATACTAAGAAAGGGAGCTTCAATGCTTCCTTTATTACCCCCTTTATGACAGGAGAGGAGAAATTGCTGTCCCATAATTCATAGCAAAGGACCTGCTGACCCTTCCTAAAAATGATCGACAAAGCTGAGAAAGAAATTATTAGTTTCCATTTCACGTTGAAACCGTCTGAAATATTAAGGATTTTCAAAAATAGGCTGGTTCACTGAACTCTCTCTAAATCCAGGTTATGAGTGAAGTTAACTGATTTAAGTGCATTCAAGGCTCTCCATAATTCAGTTAGTAAGGTTTGTGGTTGTATTGCAGCTTTAAAGATTATCATTAATAATTTTTCACTTTGAGGCAGCTGAGATTAATGATGGATGAAGGGAATTTTATTTCGGACATACAAATCCTAAACAAGGAGGAAAGGACTGGATCACTAAACAGCAGGCAAATAGAATGAAATGAGATTTTATCTTACAGGCTGTGGGACACATTTATTATTGTGCTGCTTCAATCACAGGGTGCAGTGTTCTATAATTTATATACAAAGACCCAGTCAGTTCACTTCAGTAATTAGTAACCAGCATTCTGCCAACAGCAGCACAAATGAGTGGCTCCAGAACAGCAGTCACCGACCCAAAATGTCAATTACACACTCATTCTGATACCCCCCCCCCCAGTTCTAAATAATAAACAGAAGCAGTGAGCACAACCACAGCAGGCACAAGGTGTATTTGTCTTTTTAAGAACAATTTGCTGTAAATTGTGTGCCACAAACTTTGCAGATTAGTTTTGAATGATACATTTAAATATGTTCCTCTTGAAAGGGAAGCTCTACACATGCCACAAGGCCAGCTGCAAAAATAACCTGTGACCCTGTGCCTGACAGAAAACTGACACTGTGCCTCTTTAGTAAATCCAGCAGCTTTTTAACATCAACAGAAGGCTGGCCCTATATGCGCCTTTGTAATGAATGGTTATTTTTTATTTTTTACATGTTCTCAATTATATTACCTTCATAAATCAGCAGGGTAAGAACACACTAATGCCATGTTTCCACTAGTACCTACTCAGCGCAGTTTGACTCGACTTGGCACGGTTTGTAGGCTTTTCCATTAGGTTCTGGTACCAGGTGCTTCTTTAATACCCACTCAGCCGGGGTTCCAAGCGATCGGAAAATGTGACGTCGAAGAACAGCATGCTACTGACTGGCCACAGAGTGTCGTCACTAGTCATGAGAGCGGCTTCTTCACCAGAATCAACCTCGCCATTTTTAAAACCTGACAGCAAGAAAGTGGAGGCACACAAACCAACACCGTGGTCGAATGAGGAGGTGCAGACGCTTCTGTTCTTTATGGCAGATGCCAAATGAAAAAGTGTATCAGGACGTCTCCAAGCTAATAGCCCCATTTGAGTCACATACAAATTACGTCAAGAGACTACTGCCCGTGTAGCTAAATCGACTCCACCCACACTGAGCTGGTACTCAATTGTAATGGAAACAAATCAAGACTGTGCCGAGTCGAGTCTAGCTGAGTGGAAAAGAGCAATAAGATGCACGTTTTGCAGTCTGTCTTCTGCACATTGTAGTTTCAGCACAGCAGACATCTGGCGGACATCACACTGTTAAGGAGAGTAGTGTAAGGTTGTCCGTTCTCAGCACAATGCTCTTCTTTTTTTCCTAAGTCCTTATCAATCCTCTTGCCCAGTGTTCCTTGACCTCATTGTTTTCATTGAGGTCAAGGAAAAGCAGATAGGAGGCGCTTTTCAAACACACCCATGGGTGACACAAGAAACCAGCTGTCTTCTGGAATACAACCTGAATATTTGTAATATTAGCAGTTATGTGAAAGAAGCAGAGGAGGACAGCTGAGAATAGGTTAGAATATTACACAGAGTAGCAGCAGGTCTTAGGATACACCTAGTCTAAGTACTGTCCGTCTCTGTGGATGAGGCAGTTTTGAGTATCTGGTTACCTGTCAAGTTCGGACACGAGTTGGGAAAATGATTCATTCCATCATTTTTATTTGAATGGAAAATCTCAGAGTTAGCTTCAGCTGAACCAAACACAGTTACAGTGACTTCAGCTTCTACCAGAGAGCACTGATAAGTAAATGTGTCAGGTGGTATCTTGGTCACATGTCTTCAATAATCAGATTTCATAGGCTTTTAAGAAAGGAAAAAAAAATCATTAGTTGGTATCAGTTCCTATCTGTTCATCCCACATGTCAGCTCTAACTCATCTTTTGATATGATTGCAGGTGCACAGTTTCACTGATGTCTGCTGGGATAAGTGTGTGGACAGTCCGGGCTCCAAGCTGGACTACCGGACGGAGACGTGCCTGGTGAACTGCGTGGAGCGATTCATCGACACCACCCTGGCCATCACCAACCGCTTCACGCAGATGGTGCAGAAGGGCACTTAATGATAATGGACTGCACTGGGACTACATACATAGTTTATATTCCTAAATTGATGGGAGATGATGTGACTGAGTGTACATGCTTATGACAGAGTTTGAGAGATAATGGAACTCTGCATGTGAAGTAAGAGGTGTTATAATGGGACCGGTATGGTCTCATAATGAGGAAACTGGAGGAGGTTCTCCAGTGCAGAGGGAATATCTGCAAGCCTTGAAAAGTTTGAAAGAGTTAATCCAATTTTTAAAGATACTGATAAATCTTAATCTTAATCTGAAAAAAAAATATTGTCTGATTCTTCTTTTCATCCACCTGCAACTAAAGAGGATTTTCTTTCAGCAGCAGCAAAGGTTTGTCAGATATGTTTGAAAACTGAAATGATTAACAATTATTGTATAATTGAGACTACAGTAAGCAAGCAGATGTGCAGTAGCAACAAATACCTTTAAAACTTTAATCCATTTGCTTCTCGATTATATTTCATACGCTGCGGTATTAAAAAAGCTGTGCAGACATCCTGGTTAGATCCAGCTCAGCGTGCAGCAAAGAATTGGGGTCAGTGACAAGTTAAAATTAGTCACTTTCTTCATTTTACTTCTCGGAAAATCAATGCAGTACCAAATCCAAAACACTTCCTCTGTATCAGGCAGCCAGAGGAAATCTGTCTGAATAAAATTCTAACTTTAAATAAATGTGCAACTAATAAAGAAGTGCAAAGAACACTTGGTGACATTAAGGTCAGAGTTGATACGGTCAAGTTTAACCTTGTGACGCTCCGATGTTCAAGTCAAATTCAATTTGATGTGTGAAAAGTACTTCTAATATTTTCTAATCCAAACAGGGCTTAATTTCAACTATGACCTGCTCAGTATCGATTGAACTCTGTGATGATTATTAATGCTAAAATAAATGTATTAATATTAGCTGCTGCTGCTTCTTTCAGTCGCACCCTTTATTGCTCGCCACAGCAGGTCATCTGCCGCTATCCCTCCTCTGCACATGTCCAAACCATCTCTTCTCTAACTTTGTCTCCATGCTGCTCAACCTGAGCTGTCCCTCTTTTCTAATCTTGTCCATCCTGGTTGTCCTTGGTGACTCCTGCCTGTCAACCTTTGTATCACCACTGGAAACAAGAAGGGCCTCCCTGATGTACTCCCGCCCCCACCTTGAACCCTTTTTGGCACCCTATCATATGCTTTCTGTGGAAAGACACTGGAACTCTTTCTGTCCTTCTCTGCATTTCTCCATCATTATTATTATTTTGTGAATCAATAGTAAGTTGATTTAGCAGAGAAAATTTCACAGGATCATAATTCCTTTTTTCAGCACATAGCACAGCGGACTCATTAAGTCCAGGCTGCAGGTTGGTTTAAACGCTCCATTTCAGAACATTTCTCTGCTCTTGACTTTCTGTCAGAAGGAGAGGACTTCGTTAATCAAGGCATCTCAACACAAAAGCCCTACACACCTGCAACTCAGGTCAGCTTTTTAGAAGGGGCAGCCAGTCAGAAGAAATTTGGCATAGAAGAAGGGTGGCCTTAGAGGATGCATTAAGGGCCTGTTTGTGGTCTAAAAAATACAAGGATTGCTCTACAAAAACTCTCTCTCTCTCTGTCCCCATCTATCTATCTAAAAATATATATTTGAATATAGTGCTTAAAATAGTTATTTTATTTTTTAAAGTTACAATCTGATTGAATAGTTCACTTATGAGATGGAGAAAGAAAATGAGTTGTAAAGTCTAAAATGAAAATTTCTCCGCATGTCTGCATGTGACCTCTCAGTCTGTTTGTGACCTCGCCCCTCCCCCGAAGACAGACAGTCACCGTTTGAATGAGTGTTGGCTGGAAAACTGCAAATTCCAATTATGGATAAGAAGAGCATGGAATTATATTTAGGTCAAAAGTCAAAAGCGAGAAAAAAACATAATCCACACAAATGTCATTCCACGAGCTCAGGTGTTCATTCCTTGCGAGTAAATTCAACAGCTCGCATGCGCAGAACTCAGCAGTCGCCTCAGTGTGTGTGTGTATAAATTATATACACACACTGAGGTAGAAATGAGCATAACAGTTCCCCTTTAATGAATTCAAACACTCAGGTTTAAACCTCTTTTTTTTTTTTCTTCACACAACAGTTGGTCAAATGTAATGTAGTCTATCCATCCATCCATCCATCCATCCATCCATCCATCCCCTTCTGCTTATCCTGTTCAGGGTCGCGGGGGGGCTGGAGCCTATCCCAGCTGTCATAGGGTGAGAGGCAGGGTACACCCTGTACAGGTTGCCAGGGCCAACACAGAGAGACAGACAACATCCACACTCACATATACTTATTCACTTTAAATCCAGCACCAAAAATTCTACTTTTCCTGTGTATGTATTATATAGTAGTGAGTGATCTTTGGAGCCACACATATTAAAATGCTAACTGCAAAGAGCTCACATTATTCAGTAGCTGTGAATATTACTGTGTCAGCAAATAGGCTGAATTTCTTTTTGTACCACATTGAATAATAAGTGTCTAATGTGTTTATTTTTGTTCATCACATTAAAATATGAATCTGTTGTTTTTTCATGCATACTTACATCTTCTTTTAGTCTTAAACTGACAGGGTAAAGTAAGGACTGTATTCAGACATTTATTTTGTGGTCCAACCAAAGTGCAAAATTAAGTCATTAAAGTATAAAGTATTAAAAAAACTACAGTAAATGAAATTGATTGCTGGTTTCAAATCACAATTCAAGTTCTGTCCTATTAGGAACTCCATTCATTGTTCATCCACTTTTTGGGAAACAAATTCCAATGTAATGTTATGCCACTAATATAATGAAGATTATAACATAATCTCAGAAATATTAAGATAAACTTAGGCGGTATTTTGACATAGTAAAAACCCTGCAAACCTGATTGGATTGTCTGATGCAACAGACAAACCTTGTATGCATCAATCAATAGATGTATCTATTCATCATAAATACATTGATAACCTGGGAATATATACACTGCATCAGAGTGAGCTGGACTAGTATTCAAGATGTCAGACAAACCCTAAAGGAGTGAAACATGTTCGCTGCATGAGACACTACAGTGTAAGATTGTTAATATTTTTAGCTGCCCTGAGTGCAGACTTCACGGAAGTTTCAATCCACCCATGAGGTGTGGCTGTGTGCTCCCCTGCAAAGTGCACACGTCCCTCACTCTGGAACAGTTCTCTGGCATAGTGCCCCTGCTGGTAGGGTGTGAACAGGACAAAGGCTCCCAGACTGTAAGGATCCAAGCCCCACTTCTTCACCAGCCCCCCTGTACACAGAGGCCTGATGTATTCTCCATGGATCTTCACCAAATCTTCCAGGACCACAGCCATCAGCTCCTCCTCACTCATCCCCTGAAAGAGGGTGGAATCGTCAGAGCAGGTGTAGGATGCCAGCAGGGCACCTGCAGAGGTACCAGGGAAGCTGTGGCTGGGGTAGTAGATGAAGCGAGAGGGCCGGTCTGTGATGCTCTTCCCTCCCCTGATGCCCTCTTTTTCCCAGAAACGCTCCTTGAAACTAAGCACCACCTTGGTGGAGCTGGTGTAATGAACTGAGCGCAGGGCCTCCATCTTGTCCCCAGAAAGAGGGGGCTGGAAGTCAATGAAGAGGGTGGCTTTAGCTGTGGCAGTAACCAGTGCGTAGTCTACTGTTAGGTTAGTCAGGGAGCCTGAGTCACGCCAGTCCTGATACGTTATGGTCACATTTCTGCCGCCCATTTGGTTTATGAGCTTTACCTTGGAGCTGAGGAGGATGGTGGCATTTAAGACCTGGTAGAAAGCTCTGGGGAGGTGCTCAAAACCATCTGTCACTTCAAAGTAGCTGAATAAAAAATGCAAGAAACATTCCTTAATTACAATACACCATTAAAGCTGCACCAATCAGTATTTTTATGTAAAATTTGGATTCATCTACTGTGTGTGATGTGAACACTCATGATGAATCTGTTCCCCTCAGCTTTGAGTCTTTTTGTCCTTTTGAACTACAGCTTTACAGTTTAAGTTCAAACGACATCGTTTAAAGCTCTCTTTGCAGTAAAAATAAAAAGTATCCACTAAACTGACAACTGTACTCTACCTTCCCAGCACTTAGCTGCACACACCAGTTAACTAGGCAGTGAAGAAAACAGAGCTGTTTGTTGTTCTTGTGTTGAACAGTAAGAACAGCCACATATATTCCTTTAGGAGTGGAGGAGACCAAAAGGGCCAGTGTGACAGTGAAATACTACATGAAATATTAAGCTGGTTAGATTTTTGGTCTCTATCGGCCTTCTTTTCCTGTTTGCCAGCCCGTCAGCTGTAAGCTCTGTTTCCGATCCTGCGTGATTCTCTCCTGCCTTCCAAACATCCCACTGTGACATAATGGCTACATGAATATTTCTTACTCAATGTTGTCACTGATGTCTGACTGCATGTACATCATCTCGATCAGTGATGTGTAGAAGAGGCTGTTTTCATTCAGGATGTCCCCAATCATCCTCAAAGCTCCACGACTCAGATTGCCCTCCTTCACCAGATATTCCTGTGTGGACATTTTTCCCCAACAAATTAAAACTGCGATCTGTGTGACAGCTACTAAACTGATGTCAAAGTAACTAAACCTTTACCTTCACTGTGTAGGAGTCATATTTATCCAGTGTTGCGCTACAGCCGATTGCCTTAATATCATCTCTCACCTGAGTGAAAACCATATTATTTACAAGACAAGATTTACATGTACAGTGTAACAGAATGCAAACGAACCTTCCACAGTGCCTGATTGAAGAGCTGAGCAGCTGTGTTCCCCCTCTCTCTGTCAGTCAAGCTGTAGTTGAGCACACTGGGGTTGTTTTCCACTGTATAGGTTTTATGTAGCACTCCATTTACCAAGTAGTAGGTGTTGATGTCATCTTGGATGAAGCGGTTCATAGGAATTTGTAATTTGGAGGCAAAAGAAAGCAAAATCCTGTGAAATAAGCATATTAAATACCCTATATGTCAGAGTTTTTTTTAGGCTGACTGAAGTATTTTAATCATTTTGTTGAAAACTCTTTAGTGTTTTGTTAACGTTGTAAGCTTTTTACACTCTTCCTAGTTATTTAAATAGGAGCTTTAAAATAACTGCCCTGAAACGTTACAAAGACGGCTGCTGAGTCAGACTTGCTTGCAGTAGGATTATAAGTAAAGTAAAAATCTACAGGCTCATGGAGGTATTTCTTTTGGCATCATTCAGTTGTTACTTCCAACATTAATTTTTCCTTTATCAAATAAAAGGTGTCTATTTAATGAGCCCATTCACAACATACCACTGTCACTTTATGGCATGTGTACAGGGATGAAGTAGCTCTCTACTCACTTATGAAAGCTAGGGATCCTCATGGCTCCCAGTTCTGCATACCAGCCCTCTCTTCTGTTCCTGAAGGTCTCCACACGTCCTCCAATACGATTACTGGCCTCTATTATGGTCACCTTTTTTGTCACACAATGATCACACCCAGTGAGTTGTACAGCATATGCACTTTTAGTACTATTAGGATTCACTCAGAAAATGTGTTTCAGATAGTGTGGGAGTCATTGTTTCCTTGCTATAAATGACCTTGTGTCCAGCATCTTCTAAAAACTTTGCAGCTGTCAGTCCAGCGATGCCCCCGCCGATGACCGCTACATGTCGAGGTGTCTTTGTAGCAGGAAGACCTCTGTCCACCATGTCGAGAAGCTCAGCATAGTCTGTGTCTTGCAGGCACTCAAACAGGGGATCTCCTATGCTCCCATTTACAGTGAACACCACAACCACCACTAGAACCAGAGGAACTGATGGTGACAGAAAAGATGTTAATAAGCAAACTGTGACTCACAAAAAATCCCCTAAGTGCTTGCTAAGTAACTGCAAAGTTCTAATTTCCTTTCTTTTTCACTGACTTCATAAACTGAGGAGACATGACAAAAAATAAAAATACCAGATTTTCCCAGTTACAAGATGTTTATGAGTCACTTCATAGCAGATTGTTTTGTACTCACAGAGTTTGCACAGTGCCATGTGAGACATCATCTTGATGACCGAACTCCACAGTCTGGGCTTTGCTTCCACACTGTTAGAGGAAATGGAAACCTAAGAAACACAAGCACTGAATTAAGTTGGGGAGGAGTATGGTTATGAACAAAGAGAGGCACAAAATTACACAAACTTTGTCTTTTTCTTAATATGCTGGAAACATACATTAAATGTCTCAAAATCACCACTGCTGACTTCAGTTAATACAATCAGAAACAAAGCAGTGCAGGTTTAGGGCTGTATTCCACTCACCTCTGTCAAAGGTAGCGTCTCGTAAGTTGTCATGAGCCTATTCATGACGGAGGAGAAGTGACCCGGAGACCCTCATAAAACTAACCTATCAACCCTGTGACTCTCCATATGAAATAAGGCTGTCTGAAAAACGTGGATGCATAGCATGTGTGAAATTGCACACAAGGTAATTTTAATGAGACTGTGCGGCTCCCTCAGGTCTTCCAGAAATATTTTCCCACACTGGCTCCAGAGTCAACCACACTGAACAAATCAGATTAGTGGGGTTATACTAGTCATCAGCATACCTCATTTTACTCCGTCTTCATTCATTTCAATATCTGACCTGAAAGGGCTCATTTAATGGTGCCCCAAAAAGCCCAAGTCAACCTTAAAGCTGCACTGCATTACATTCATGACAAAACATGTACATTTACAAATTCTAGCAGAAATATCCATACAGGTTAGAATATGTGATGTGCAAACACTCACCCAGCTCTATGTTCCTGGCACATAATAACACAGGGAAGGCTTTTATATGCTGTGGTAAATGAAAGCAGAAAGGAAAAAAAAAAAAAGAAAAAGAGAGAGAAGGGGTGAGTTTCACTTTCTCATCTTATATCCTGGGCTCTCTCTTCTAAAACTAAACACCAGAAATGAATGTGAAAGTCGTGAAAGATTTTGTACACAAAGGACAGAATTAATTGCCAGTATCACAAGAATCAGAAACCAGACTACCCCCCACCCCCACCCCCACCCACACACCCACACCAAATTGGATAAGCAGAAGAAATTGGATGGATGGATGGACATTGATGTATAGCTGAACAGACCATTGTTCTAAGTCATGAGTTGGGTTTTATTTCATATTTGTCAGTATATGGAAAAACTCTAAGGCTGATGAACTAATGAGGCTTTGGGAGTTAAGTCAGCCATGTTCATGTATGATGTGAAAGGCACAGCTCACCCAGCACCCTGACAAAGAGGTTCATTCAATTAATCTCCTCAGTGTATGTTTGGGAAAAAATGCACCTCATGGAGTTAGCATGCTAGCAGCTAACAGTGAGCTTCCAGATATGAGTTAACAGGATAATTACACATACATATACATATACATATACAGTCAGAGCACTGAATTGAATTCATGCCAGCCAAATGAAGCAGCTGTTCCTTAATTCTTTACAGCTTGGTTTTTCACCACTTCTAGCCCACCTAAAAATCAGTTACTGCAGATCTAAATAAGCAGTTCTGGTAATTAAACTTCTTCTTCTGTCTCTTTATTTTTTTTAACATTTGGAGTTTGTGCTCATGTGTACATGTTAAGGAAGGAGCCTTTTAGTCAGGAGTGGTTAGCTGAGCATAATGCCTGGAAGCAGGGCCAAAAGGCTGGCTTAGTACTTACAACTTAAAAGTAATGTATTCATCAGGACTTCTTATGCTCGCTAATTAACACATATCTATAGAAACCATCAAACCCACTCTGGAAACCAGTCAGAACTACAAAACGAATTGAAAACAGAAAATTTAAATTAATAGACATCAAAACAATTATAAATTACAATTTTATCATTTCTAACTATGTAGCTTTCTGTACTTAGATGTTGTGGTCCTGGCAGTGTATTTCTAAGATTAAGATTGTGGTTGGTTTTATGCTAAGCACAAACTGATCACCTTTTGGCTCAAGCTGATTTTAGCTCATAGATATTAATCTTGATCTCTTCAACTGCCTCTTTGAAAGAAAGCAAATTAGTCTTTTGTTATTAGTGAAATTATCCAGCTGTTTAAGTGAACTCCGACCCGGACACAGACATTACGGAGCCCATGAGACCTACGGGCGGATCCGGTTTAGGGTCTACTGATGTAGATGATTTTCACAGGAAAATATGTCGAGATTCAGACTGAATTTCCGACACCGTACATTTAATGACTGAATCTGTTAACAAATTTAAACATGAAATATTCAGAACGCAGTCAGACCGTCTGCAGACTGCATTTAAAAACTCACTTTAAAATACATTCAGTTTAGAGTCTTAAAGTAATTTCAGCTTCATCTTCACTCAGATATTCACATCATCTCCAAAATCCAATTGTGACAGACATTTTTACATCAGTGTGACTGATTACAACAGGACAAATGATCGATCATTGATTAGTGTGTTTTGCGTCTAAAGCTTTACACAGATCATTTTCAAACGGTGAATCCTGCAGTGACGTATAACGACTTTAAGGAGACTGACGGACAGCAGCATTACTGTCCACACAGTCACACATTTAGTAAGACAAAGATTTTATTCTGAGCAATAAAGCTGTGATGTAATCGCAGTCTAAGTCCTTATACCCATGCTGATGAGTGAATGACTGCAACCGCACTCGTGTTAACACACAAGCTAAAACGTCTAACTGGGCTTTTAGTGCTTGTAAAAACGTAAAATTGTGCAAATTAATAATTTCTACTCCACGCTTTGACAGTCTTTATGAATGAGGAAATGAATCGGAGTGTCAGACACGTGGTGCATCAGGAGGGGAGGAGTCAGAGACACAGAGAGTTTTGTTGTTCAATAAAAGCAAGAGTTCTCCTCGTCCCAGGGTTAACAAACTCAGAGTTGTAGCTAAACCTGCTTCCTGGAACAGGGCCCAGATGACAGTCTCCTGAGCACTGCAGTTGTTGAACACAAACAAAAATACTACTTGTATTGTTTTTGGCTGACTTAAGACCACAAATTTAGTTCCGCAGTGCAGTAACTGAGACCAAACCCTTTCCCCTGCGAAGCTTTGGAGCCTGCCACAATCGATACGTCATACGTCACAATACAGGAAGTAAACAAACCAGACCGAATAGTTGGCATCAAGACGCTCACGAGACCTGTCCTGGAGTGTTGTGACGGCTTGTGCAGGTTATATAATTTTTTAGTTTTAATTGCGTTGTAGTTTGTTTAATGCGTTTATGAAAAAACGCCGTGCTCTCCTAAGTAAGCCGTCTTTTGAACTATGTCTTTATTCTTTGGTTTAGCGCTGTAAGGCTGGTTTGCGTGTTACGGTCCTCTGACAGATAAACAGGGCGGGATCTTCATTTCGGCATCTTTACAACACACAAAGACGCTAATATTTCCAGCTACATCCCCAGCCTTTCTCTGCTCCCACTAATAAATGTGGACGGAGGAAGTCTTACAACGTCAGCCAAAGGATAGACCGTAATGTTGACATATATTTCTCCAGGTCGGGTAAACTGTTTTCCGAAAGCAGCTCAGCTGTTGATTAGTAAGCACACAACAGCCTGTGGGACGTACACGCGTCGTGGAACAAATAAATTATAAATTGTCCAATTTTGTGAGCGGAGTCCGGTCTCACGCGACAGTTAGCAGCGTGCATACCGGTCAGAAGCGGTATTAGCTGGCGGGGGTTATTACAAATGATAACTACAGATGAATAATAACCAGTTTAGCTACACCTGGCTAGACAGATAAGCTTGTAAACGTTCATTTACTACCGAAGCACGGTGCAACCAGCGTCGGCAGCTAGCATAAATGTTCTGGCTTTTGAGATTTAAATGGCACATTTGTCCCTAATGAGGTCCATTAATGAGCAGTTTATACCACTACTTGTATGCTTTCAGTACGTTATTAGCTTGGGGGTAATATATTTATGTTGAATACACATACAAATCAATACCATGATATGAATACACATACAGGAAATTGCAGCAACGGGAGACACCCACAAACAATGAAAGGAAAATACTTAATGAGTTGGGGGCCATGAACAAATATGACCACATTGTCTTTACTTCATGTTAATCATATGCTTGCACTCACAGCGCTTCTCATTATTGGTTTGCTTTTTCAAGGTGTGACGGTACCTGGCATGCCTGATCTTCACTTCTTTAGTTGAGGCCATTAAGACGGTTACCCGTGCAGCGCCATGGCTGAGGTGCTGGGACAGAGGAGCTTATTGGGTTTTGGTGTGGTATTGGCATGGCTTGTGCTGTTCCACCTACTGGTCAACATCTGGCTGCTGTGTGTGTTCACCAGCCTGCTCTTGGTGCTGAGTGGCTGGCTCGGCTCACAGACTGTTCTGGAGTCCAACAGTGTGGTTCACCTGGAGAGATTTATCAGCTGGGAGCAGGCAAGTGTATAATTAATGATGGTTTACAGCTTGATTGTTACAAGCAGATATGGTTATAAAAACTTTGCCAGGTTCACTGGGCTAAGACAACTTTAGACTCCAGTCCTTAGTACCCCCTCATTCCCACCAATTATGCTATTATTACATTTCAGGTACTGCAGTCTGAGAATGATGAAAATGACTTGGACCAGGAGATCCACAGCACAGTGAAGAAAATCATCAGAGACTTTGTCACCTCCTGGTACTCCACTGTGTCCTCTGAGAGTGCTTTTGAAACAGAGATTCAGGAAGCTATGATCTCTATGGCCATGAACCTGAAACTGCGAGCAAGAAACACTGATAGGAAGGTACTAAGTTTTAAAGGCACCTGATTAGGGCACTTGCATGAATTTTGTGTAAACAGGTTAGGGACAGCTTTTTGGTGTGAAATCTGGTAAATTACAACTAGATTTTATACTAGAGGAACGTAGTGTTTTATTAGCCTGTTTATATTTTAGTGTTGTTACATTTTAGTTGTTGTGGAACGGGGGCACTTGTGAATATACATTATACTATGTAAAAACATTTCAGAAATCCTGTGATAGTTAAAATCATTGATGAATTTAGTATATACATTAAATGCTTCGTGGGTTTTGATAAGTGATGACAGTAAACAATTCATTCAGGATTTTTCTGGGTAAATATTAGGAAAGGTGGGACTTATTACCATTACAGGTTACTTGAGTGTTGAGCAGTTCTATTAAAAAGAACCAGAATATATTAAACCAGGAAGTTAGGAACCAGTGTCCTGCTGACAGTAGCTTATAATGGTGCTCACGTAAAAGGGACCAATTATATTAATATTCCAGCTCCATATTATTATTCTCAAACTGTTTGAGATTAGGTTTGCATGATTTATAGTTCAGAAAATCTTTATTTACCCTTTATTGGGCCTTGTTGTAGCCCCTTAGTTCATACTGGCAGTGGCTGAAGAGGAAGGACCCCATTTGGGCCTCTAAGTGACCACGGAGTAGCCAGCAATCTGGCACACACTCAGGACTGATCAACCTGTGGTGGGCATGCCTCAGCAGAGGGTGTATTGTGTTAAAAGGCTGAAACACCTGATGACGCTGTGGTTCACAAATGACATGTGCTGGGTTGTTTGCGCCATCTGGTGGTGACAAGAATAGCATTAGAGTGCTGAAGCTTCAGGGACTGAAACACCAAGTCCTATGTAAGAAATCTGTGTCTGCAAAGATGATGTGTGAAAGACTGCCCTTTTCTGGATGGCTGCCTCTTGCAAACAAAAGATTTGTAGAGCAGGTCGGTGGGGTGTAAGTGCTCACACCTGGATCTTTATCCCATAGATGACCATATTAGGGATATCTTCTCTCAGGGACATCACAGGGAGCTATGTCACTAGCTTCTTTACACGCAATGGTAGTTGTTAAATTGACACTCAGAATTTTAAAAAAAATCTGAAAAAGTCTTTAATAGGGTGTGTAAATTTGTGAATTCTGCAGGAACTGACCCAGAGGATCCTAGATCTGTTTGGCTGCCACCTGCAGGACTACACCAAAGCCAAGGAACTAGTGAACAAGCAGCAGATGTCTCTGACAGCAAATCAGAGCAATGAGAATGAGCAGTTGTGGAAGGCTTATTCCAGTGTTAGCGCCTTGCCACCTCACCTCGCCATGACCAGTGAGACAGTGGAAGTCAACTATGTCAGAGCAGTCGCAGATATGTTGCTGCACATTTTAGTGCCTTCACCTCACTTGGAAACCCGCACTGGACGGTTTGTGGTCGGAGAACTCATAACCTGCAATGTCCTGCTCCCTCTCATTGCTAAACTGTCTGACCCTGACTGGTTAAATCTCCTCATAATTAAAATATTTGCCAACCAACTGCAGGAGACAACAGAACCACAAAATTCATCCCTACTGTTACTGTCTCCACCTACCGAAGCAGAGCTTGCTCCAGTACCACAGACAACACATGTTCCTCAAAAGAACAGCGAAATTCCTCCGCAGAGAGCAGAGACTGAAACCATCAGTGACACAGAGTCTACCGTGCCCATGCCTGCTGCCATTGATGTGACTGACTCTGAGGAGGTGGACTTTCCACAAAACAACGCTGAAGAAGATGAAACCACTCGACCCTTTTTAAGGCGCTACACGAGAGGAAGCAAGTCAAATCCATTTTACCAGGAAAATGACTCTGACCCAGATTCTCCTTTGGCTGATTTTAAACAGAGTTCCAGCGATTCTTTGGTCATGATAGGGCAAGATGATAGTCTGTATGACAGACAGAAAGACTGTGCCACATCTGTTGAGACCAACAATGGGATGGACTTAGAAGATGTTTGCCATAGTCCAGTGGATGGCCCATGCCCCAAAGTCCTGGTGAGCTCAGAATCAGTTGAGCATTCCAATGGCTGTGGCCCATCATCAGTTAGGACAGCAGAGGGGGCTCCCAGTATCAGCAGCCTTCCTTCCTTGGAGAGGGACGGTGGTTCCCATGCAGTAAATGCCAACAGAGACCTCCTTATGGGTGTAGAACAGAGTGGGATAGGTAGTCCCAATGAGCTGAGTGTAGTCAGTCCATTGCAGGGCTGTTCCTCAATGCCCACATTCAGCTTTGAGCCCCTCAGCAGCCCCGAAGGACCCGTCATCATCCAAAACCTCCGCATCACTGGAACCATCACAGCTAAGGAGCACCGAGGCACTGGCTCACATCCCTACACTCTTTACACCATCAAAGTAAGGAAATTACAGCTGTTTCCTCTAACTGTTAATTCATTTTTCGTGTCATGTGTTGTTAACTGTGTGTACTAGGCTGATGTATGGCCCAAGTGACAAACCAAAGAGAGATAAAATATTTAATACGCTGTACTACAGCAGTGGCTGAGGTAGTTTCTATCTGCTATCAAGCATTTGGCCATGTCGATTAACTTTTCTCCATTTTTGCAGTTTTTAGTGCTGACAGTGAAACTTATGCAGTGATGGAGACTGTAATTTAAAAACATTTCAATAGCATTAAAATATTTTCCAAGTCACATTTAATTTTCAGTTTTATTTGAGAATTACTCCAAACCCAAATCATTTTATTTTAGTATAAATTCACTTTTTGCATCTGCACCTTTCGCAGGTGCAACTTGACTTTCACTCTGTCATACGTGTGCGTAATCACACGTAATCACGTGGTCCCGTCCCTGAAGCTGCAGGTTTAATGCATTAAGATGCTTCATTATGTCACAGAGAAAGGCCGACTCACACAGCCACATTTCATCCCAGAGCCTTGCTGAGTCTTTTCCTTTACTTTCCATGAATTGACAGATTTCCTCATGTAGCTCATCGCGTCTGTGTGATAAGGCACGTCACCAAATTCAGAGGCTATTTCCCCTGAAACTACTGGTTATTTAAACCTTTGCCTCATATAAAGTTCACTGTCTGTGTTACGGTGCTTATGATGCGTTCTGTCTTCAGGACTTTGCTGCACAGCGTTTCCTGCTGTGTGATGCACTGTCAGCTCACCTGTGCAGGTCTCCATCTTCTCCTGCATCCACCCCACCAATCGGCTCTTTTCCCCACACATCGCAGGCGGGGAAAAGAGATGCATGGGTTTACCTCTGATGTCAGTGATCAGGTCCTCTGCCTCCCACCTGTTTTGAAAATCTCTGTTTTGAAAATCCACTTTTTCCACTTTTAGTTTGGCCATTTTTGGGGGTCAGGCTAGCTTAAATGTCACTGTAAAAAGTGCTGATTGATGTTTTTATCTGCTGTTCACTGATCAATGTGTCATTGGCAATGTGGGAAAATGAATTAGTGCACAGGGCTAGGCCCATGCCACAGCTGTTGCAATGCATAGTGGGATTTGTAGTACAAGTGGTGGAGAGGTCCTGTTCAGTGACTGGAATTACACAGCTGCCTATGTCAACACACCTTACTTTGAGCCTTATCAAAGCTTAAATGAGCAGATTAAAAAACCCAAAACATCATGTACTGTGGTTAGCTGTGGAGACCAAAACAGTTTTTTGTACCAGGCTGCTACTGTTATTGCTTAAGCTTTGCATTTCAACGTGGGGGTGTATGTGGATTGATTCACCTTTGGAGCCAATCTCAGCTGCTACAGTTACACCGTATTCAAAGTACTGTAGTTTGTAGCACTTGTGTGTTGCGTTCAATTTTCAGCCCCAGCACTTGGTGCTTAATCTGGTGAGTGAGCCAGCCAAAAAGGAAAACAAAGGATGAGCAGGGCTGCGGTAGTCTGTGTGGCAGTGACTGAACTTTCAAAACAGGAAAGGGATCATCCACTTATAAATTGATCTGGCTTTGTTCTTTCAGACAGGTACTAATTAAAAAAGACTAAAATTAATTTCAAATAATTAGCTTATTATTAGTATTAGACCTAAGATGCACCAACAGTAAAATTTGGGGCTATTAGAGTACCCAATATGTACCCTAGCATGGGTAAATGGTCATATGTCATTTTGTTTGCTGATCAACTGAAAGTCTAGTATCAGCCGATCCCAACGTGCAGCCTATATCGGTGCTTTCTTACTTTCGCTGAGATGTCAGTGAAACCTTACACTTTGTTTGGTTGGGTTTCAGTATGAGACAGCAATGGCTTGTGAGAACCCAGGAAGCATCCAGCCAGGCTTTGAGGATGCTGAAGCCGTACAGGCGGGCTGTGAGCATCCATCTCCTGCTCAGTCCATAGCCTATCATATGGTTAACAGGCGATACAGTGAGTTCCTCAACCTGCAAACGCGGCTAGAAGAAAAGACAGAACTACGGAAACTCATCAAAGGTACGGAGGACAGACTCTTGATCATCTCATCAGATTTTACTTTATTTGATGCAGCATTTAAAAAGCCATGCTGTAATTTGAACCGTTTGACCTGACACTGGCCAAGGTGTGTATAGTAGAACTCTGAGGGATCTAATTGGACTTAGATTTGGTGTTTGATCCTGCTTAATCTGATGTGTTTCAGGTGTAAAAGGTCCAAAGAAAATATTTCCAGACATGCCATTTGGAAACATGGACAGTGATAAGATAGAAGCCAGGAAAGGCCTCCTGGAGACCTTTCTAAAGGTTAGTGAAAATCTTTTCTTAATTCCAGTCATTTGTTGTTTGTTGGCCTGCTGCTACAAATTTAATTTGGTTTCCTCGCTTCTTTTGTGTCAATCTTTTCAGCAACTTTGTGCCATCTCTGAAATAGCCAACAGTGAGGAGATGCAGGAGTTTCTCGCGCTCAATACAGACGCCAGGATCGCCTTTGTCAAGAAACCTTTCATTGTGTCACGCATAGACAAGGTGAGCACTACATGACTTGAGTATATGTGCTTAGTAGGCTGGGACGAAACATTGATAGCTGTGCAATGATGTTTCTATAAAAGAAGTAATGCCTAAGCCTGCCATAGTTTGGAATGCGTGGAATGTGTGTTTGCTCATCCAGATTGTGGTGAATGCAATCGTTGACACCCTGAAGACAGCGTTTCCTCGTTCAGAGCCACAGAGCCCTACAGAGGATAATGAAACAGAGGTGGATGGAGGCAAAATATGTGCAGACAAGAAGAACAAGTAAGACAGATATCCAGGCTTTTTGCAGTCTTCTTACTCTTATCCTGCTTTTTAAACCATCTCAGGAAGCAATACCCCACTCACCTTCCTGCACCTCCTGCAGAACTGTCTCTGCTCATCATCATCTATTTTGTGATCTTGCCAGCATCAGAGCTAACAGGAATGTTGTGGAGACTGAGTTTTGTCTAATTTGGAGTAGCCATGGTGCAGGAGTTAGAGCAGGTTGTGTGCTAGTCGGAAGGTCAGCGCGTTGATCTCCAGCTCCTCCGGTCTAAATATCAAAGTGTCTTTGGGCGAGATACTGAGCCCCAAATTGCCCCTCAGACATCTATCAAATTTTCCAAAATACACCTTTCAGTTTATGCTTTTCTTAATTTTAATATGTACATTATGTGCTGCAGGTAGTGTGCCACAGCCAAATTTAAAATTTCCTCTATCTTGTAATGTCAGAGTAAAGTATGATTAGTTGCACTCCACCACCTCAGAAGTGGAATATTTTTCATCTTGGTGTTGGTGTGCATGCTCTTACTTTGTGCACACAAGCAGCGTGTCTCTTAGCATGTCCCTTAGCCCTGGGGTATCACCACCCACCACGCCAGCCTAGCTCTGCTGCCCACCCGCTTCTCAATGAAAATGGATTGAATACCAATGGGTGATGCTTTGATGTGAAACACTTTGAAAAAAGCTCACTCTTTCAGTGTATATCTGATAAAGCATTACTAGAATTATTTAGATTTACAGTACGCTGAAAGTCTGTGCTCATCTTCCACAGCTTCAGGTTTTTGTAGCTTTGACCCCACAGCCTAAAAAAGGCTGATGGGGTATTGTTATCACCCCATTGAGAACCATGGCAACTAGAACTTTTAAATTGATAGCGTCGGTGCATCTACTAAAAATCTCGCACAAGTTCAAATCTTGGTGACCTTGACTTCAAGGTCAAGTTTTTTTGAAAATCTTGTGAACACCACAACTTGAGGAAGATGTCACCTAGGATGTTCAAACTGAGGCATAGATGCATTAAATGAAAATCTCAAACAAGTTAGTTCCAATCACAGAAAGTGAGTATTCTCTGTTTATATTTTTTTGTAATTTTTCCATTTTTTATTCCTGGTTCTTACTTAGCCGTTTGCTTTTGATTTGATATGGTGAACAAAGTCACTGAGGCTCAGATGATTAAGATCTACTGAGACCTGGTAATTATGTGTTCTAGGGGATTCGTGTCACCTAAAGATTCTACCTCCAGGAGGCTGAGGGCAGCACCAGTGACCACCAGTATTTTTATTAATAGTAGTTGTGGAAATAACTGGGAGTAATGCCACATAAATGTTTATTAGATTTTGTTTCAGCTTTTGATCAGTTTTTAGCAGCAGATTTAAGTTTGCTCAGATGTTGGAATGGAATCACAGATGTACATAATTGATTAATATTGTATATATTGTGTTGCAGGCCAAAGTTAGCTGATGGCACACTTGAGATTACCACTAAAAGTTAACCATGAGGTTGCTAATGCTTAACCTGTGTGGCCTCAGAACATGGTAGCAATGATGGGAGCTGACAAACCAGGCTCCTCTATAACTTCCCGTGATACGTGACCTTAAATGGAGTTTGTCTAGTTTTCAATGAAATGATATTCAATGTTACATTCTTATTGAAGATTTACTGAGACTCATTAAAGCAGGGCTGTTCCTGAATCAGTCAAGCTGGATTTGCCAATTGACTATGACTCATTTTGTAATTTTATTTGCCCTCTAGTTAATGTCTGATCAAACAGAATCATATGTTAAATCAAACTGGAGTCAGGCTCTTAGTCTCACATTTTTTGTCACTTTAACAATATGTAAAATCAACTCAGAGTTGAATTGAAAGTCTTAGGAGTAGGAATGATTACTGTACATGATAGTTATTACTGTGTAATAAAAATCTGACTTGTTTTAAGCAAAGTTGAATTATTGCTAGAGATATTGCATTGTTGGATCAGTGTTGTTTTTTGATGTGTGCATTGTTTGTTTAATCCAGATCTCGTCTGAAGTTCTCCAGTAAAAACATTCCCTTCATGAACGGCTCAGACGTAAGACCTCCAGTTTTGTTCAGTTTGGACCAAACTAGCACAGTAAGCAACTTTTATCACAGTTTGGATGCATAGTTCTTAAGTAATGCAAAAATCACCAACTATAACTATATTTTTTTTTGTGTCTCTATGATGCAATCAAACAAAGTTAACAATAAAAAAATCAATTTGAGAACAAACCTATAACAAAAATATTTAATTGCAACTAAAATACATTTGATGTTAAAATGTGAATGCAAATGTTTTGCAAATCCAGACTTTTTCTTTGCTGTCGAGTAAAACGTGTGCAGGACCTACGCTGAACATGCAAGCCACCTCTTTATTGATCAGTCTCTAGTGGAGCTTGGCAACATCCACATTAGAGTGGGACAATAGAAAACATTTACAGCTATGTTCACATTGTTTTTGGAAACCTTTTTATTGCCATTTTATTATATTTATTTATTTATTATCTCCATGTGTTTCTGCTCTATTGAAACTGGCTGTTTCTCACAGTTTGTCTCACTGATCAAGACTGATAAATAGCAATAACACCTGCGTTATGTCTTCTAGCATAGATTCCAGCCGTAAGACAAAACAAACCAAATGTACGGCTTTCCAGTCAAAACTTTTGGATTCACATTTGATTTAAAATTTAAATTGACAAGCAATAAAACCTTTTTTGAGTGAAGTCTCTGTCAAATGTACGCTCACTGGCCACTTCATTAGATACACTTGTTCAACTGCTTGTTAATGTAAACATCTAATAACCCAATGAAATGGCAGCACCTCAACCCATTTAGTCATGTAGACAAGATGACCTGCTGAAGTTTAAACTGAGCACCGCAATGGGGAAGGAAGCTGATTTGAGAGACTTAGTGAACTCATAGCAAGGCAACAGTAACAACTTGTTACAATCAAGGCATGCAGAAGAGCATCTCTGAAAACACATCACATCAAACTTGAAGCAGATGGGCTACAGTAGCAGAAGACCCCACTGGGTTCCACTCCTGTCAGCTAAGAAGAGGAAACTGAGGTCACATGGGCCCACCAAACTTGGACAATAGAAGACAGGAAACACATTTCCTGGTTTGATGGGTCTCAGTTTCGACTGCAACCTTCAGATGCTACTGTCAGAGTTTGGCTCAAACAGCATAAAAGGATGGATCCATCCTGCCTGGTATCAGCAGTTCAGGCTGCTGCTGGTGGTGTAATGACATTGGCATATTTTCTGGGCATACCTTGGGCACCTTAGTACCAACTGGGCTGACCATATCCATCCCTTTATGATCACAGTGTGCCCATCTTTTGATGACTGCTTCCAGCAGGATAGCACACCCTGACACAAACCTCAGATCATCTCAGTCTGGTTTCTTGACCATGACGAGTCACCAAATATCAATCCAATAGAGATTTACATCATGAATGTGCAGCTATGTGTGATGCTGTCATGTCAAGATGGGCTTGTTGAATCTATGGCATGAAGAATTAAGGCAGTTTTGAAGGCATAAGGTGGTCCAACCCAATACTAGACACTTGTGAAGTGGCTAATGTATTATTTAATTGCAAACCTTTTCTTCTGCACAATAAAGGATCCATACCAAGCTGATTAAAGTTTAAGTAACGATTAAAAAAAGAAAAGAAAGCAAACCAAACCAAACCCTTGTTGGGTTATTTTCCCTTGTTTAATTTTCCTGCTTTGTGATTCCACAGGTGTTTAGTGGGATGTCTTTGGGAGAGTTGCAAGCTTTTATCACTGAACAGGAGAAACTGACCATGAGGGGTGAGCCAGAGAGAGACATCTGTGCAGGATTAAGAGAATTTGGAGGCCATCCGCATCACAGCTTGAGGGTAAAGCAGAGTAAGGAACATGGTAAGAACAGGGACTCGTCTTTAATACTGGCTTCACTTTGGTTTATGTTAGATTGATTAGTTAATATGCATTTCAGTGCTGTGTATACATTTTAAGAAATCAAATTTACGAACCCACAAGTTGACTAAAGAGCATGAAATAACATAAAACTAGCCAACATCACGCTCAATCACACCCAACAGCTAACTCAGCAGCACAGCTCCAGTTTAATAAGACAAGCAATTTGGAAATCTATGTACTTTTGGTAGCTTCACAAAAATTGTAATGTTTTTGTCTAAATTACTGGAGTAATCATCATCTGGGTTTTGGCTTATGTCACTACAGTAAGTATGGATAAACTTAAATGGAACAGCCAAAAGCCAGTGTTGAACTTGATCTTGAATCACCATTATCACAGCAATCGTCATGTCTGTGTGTGCGTGACTCACGCTGGCTTGTCTGCTTTCGTTTTCCTTTGTGTCTGACCAGCTCACGTACTCATTAACTCACTTCCACTTTCCATTCAGCGTCTCACCGTGATTACAGCAGGGAAATCTGACTGAAGCCATTTTTTCCCATATTCCAGTCACTGATCAGATTCGTCGAGACCATATGTTCATATTTTGGCAAACTTTGATATGCTGCTGTAGCTATAGAGACACAGAGTGAGGAAGCAAAGCAAGCATTAAATGTGAAGCTTTTTGTTTTTCAGATTAAACACACTGCTTTACACTGAAGTGTGTTGTTGTTTTCACAGAGACACTGCAGTCCTAAAATTTGTAGACATTACTGAGCAGAGGTGTGTGCGAGAACACAAGTGTATGTTAGTCTTGGACGTGCATTGTACAGAGTTACCCATTGGGCCCATGTGAGGATGGGCAGAGTGGGGGATGTGGGGACAAGAAATTGTATGAGGAATTCTTAACTGTGAGTATCACCTGTTCCGCCTCCTGCACTCTCTGTCAGGGAAACTCCCTCATCAGCACCAAACTGAGCATTTCCAACAGTCTGAGAAAAAAATATCCCGACCTGATTCTTTCAAAACTGTCAGAAGCTCATTCTTCTGTGAGAGTAGACAATTATGAATGCAGGAAATATATATAAAAATGACTGCACTGCATCTAAGTCTCAGTGACAAGAAAAAAAGGAAACTCCTGTCTGCTACGTTAGGTCTCAAACACCTCACCTCACCTATTGCTGACCATGTAGATATGAGAGATCCCAGCTACTGTCCAGGCTGGGAATTCTTATTCTGATAACACTTTATAATAACCATCATTAATCTATGGTCAGTCACTAGTTAATCTCTAATCAGTAGCTGTCTTGCTTCTAACAAATAATAAAACATAATTTATTGGAAAAATAGATATAATGGGATATTTTGCTGTATGCAGTTAAATTTGTGAGGAAAATGTCCTGATTCCAACAGGTTCATCTGGGTTTTCACACTTATTGAATATCATGTGTTCGAGGCAAAGACTGTATAAAAATTGGATGTCATGACATCTTCCCTAAATTAAGTATGAAATGTTTTGAAATTCAGCCTGAACCCTAAATATTAGTTGTTAACTACCTTTAATGCTTAACTGCTGTGCTGCCTGTCATCCACGCTGTTGCATCATGCAGTCCCTTCCTGCATTATAAGGAATTACCACAGGAAAAATGGAGGCTTTTATAAATGTCATATGGAAACTATCTCTCCTCATGCTTGGTGCTGGAATGAGTTTTTTTTTCTTCACTGTTTGATAAATCAGTTTTTCCTGATATAGGCGTCTGTTTTTTGAAGGAATGGATGTTTTCCCAGTCTGTCTGGGTAAGCGAAGGGTGAGTTAGATGCTTACTTCTGAAGAAACTGGCAGACCATAGATCTTGTATAAACGATTTACGTAACCAGCTTGAAATCCACCATTTTTATTTTATCTATTTGTTGTTGACAAATCGTTTTGAATCTGTTTGCCTTTTGGTTGCTGCTGTATTGATTCTTATTTGGAGCCAGAAGTGACCACATATTTAAAAGAGGGTGAAGTACATTATTAGCTAAGGCTAGAAAGCTCGGTTAGCTAGCTGCTTTATAAATTGTATGGGTGTAATGGACAGGCACATGTCTGCTAATTAGTGCTAAGTAACAGACTAATAAAATACTATAATTTCATCCCTCTAAACTGAAGCAGAAATTTCTTGCATGGTCTATACAGCATACCAGCACAGTACAAATATGATAGAGGGGTCCAAGTAAGTGATTCTGATTAGCCAAGGTGAGGCCTAGCAAACAGCCATCAGCGGTGTCAATACACCTGCCAGTAAGAGCAGCCACTCCCCTAACTTTAAGCCTTGTGAGCATCCATGAGTTACATTTTTTTTTAGCATTTTTTTAATTATAAAACAATAGAAAATATCCATTATCCCTGTCAAACTTTGCTTTTGTGGATTTTTTGCCCCAAAATACATAAATACATCACATACTTCAATACTCAAATACATCAGTTTATATGTTATAAATATATAAAGCAAATTTTTGGATTCCAGAATATAGATTTTTAGTTTGTTTGCATGTACAGAATCAGAATATCCTTTATTGTTATTATGCAGCAATGAGATAACAAAATTGTGTAAGCAGTCTCTATCCGTCTAAAATAAATAAATAAATAAAATAAATAGGTACATTACTTTAATGAAAATTGCAGGAGGCGCTGAAATAATTTCCAATTGTATTTATTTTCCATAAAAAAAATGAAGTCAAAATACAGAGCTCCGGACCAGACTACATCTCCCTGACCGCTAATACAATCTCCACATCACTTCAGGAAGTCTGTCCCTGCGTCTGGCTTTTATTACTGTTACATAAGTCATAAACGGGGTGTGGTTTCTTCTTTCTTTACAGCTGTTAGGGGGTTATCTCCATTTCCAACCTCTGGTCACATTCCAGCTTTGTGTTTATCCAAACCCCCTTTGGGTGCCTGTTTCCTGTCTCTGCTTTGAGTCGTAAACAAACAGAGAACAAAACAGACAACACGTACCTCTTCCCTTTATGTCCTATTATTAAAGTCTTGCACGTGAGCAAACAATCATCTACTTACACATTATTATATATAACATAATCATACAACTTCTACATCCTTATTTGAAAATCTACCACATGCAGATTTCACATTCACATCCCAGCAATCTACCCTCAAAAATACACAACTCTGCTAACCCACCACTCCACTGCACACTTGCACTCATTTACACCTTCTAGTATCCAGAGCACCATTATTCAGAAGTGTAATAGCCCAAGGAAAGAAAGTGTCTCTAAGCCGATTTGTCCGACTCTTCAAGGGCCTGTATCTTCTGCCAGAGGGCAGGAGGTTGAAGAGAACTTGACTGGGGTGAGATGGATTGCCCGGGATCTTCCTAGCCCTATTTAACCCCCGGGATTTCGCGTTGTCATCTAGAGAGGGCAGGGGAAAGCCAGTTTTTTCGCTGCAGGTTCAACAACGCTCTGCAGGGCCTTTCTGTCTCTTACTGAACAGCCAGCATACCACACTGTGATGCAGTATCCCAGCACACTTTCTATTGTGGAGTGATAGAAAGTCTGCAGCAGGTTTACGTCCAGGTGGCGTTTTTTTTTAATAGTCTTAAGAAATATAGCCTCTGCTGAGCCCTGGCGACCACTGCTGATATGTTGGTATACCAAGTTAGGTTGTCAGCCACATGCTCCCCAATAAACTTGAAATAGGGGAACTAGTAGTTTAAACCCAAAGACAAAGCAAAAGTGGAATTTCTTTACCTAGTATCTCTTCATCATGACATATGGATTTCAGTGAGTTTGACTAGGGCCAAATTGTGATGGCTAGATAACTGGATCAGAGCATCTCTTGCAGCTCTTGTGAAATGTTCCTGGTCTGCAGTGGTCAGTATCTATTTAAAGTCATCCAAAGAAGGAACATTTGTGAACCAGCAACAGGGTCACGGGCAGCCAAGGCTCACTGATGCATGTGGGGAGTGAAGGCTGGCCTGTGTGGTCTCATCCAACAGAAGAGCTACTGTAGCTCTACTTGCTGAAAAGGTTCATGCTGGTTCTAATAGAAAGCAGTCAGAATACACAGTATATCACAGTTTGCTATGTATGGGGCTATAAAGCTGCAGATCAGTCAGGGTGCCCATGCTAATCCCGGTCCACCGCTGAAAATGCCAACAATGGACACGTGAGCATCAGAACTGGACCACGGAGCAATGGAAGAAGGTGGCCTGGTGTGATGAATCACATTTTCTTTTACATCATGTGGCTGACTGGTGCACATGTATCGCTTACCTGAGGAACAGCTGGTACTGGGCTGCAGCATGAGAAGAAGGCAAGCAGGTGGAGGCAGTGTGATGCTTTGGGCAATGTTCTGCTGGGAAACCTTTGGGTCCTAAACCCTGTTGCAGATCATGTACACCCTTTCAAGAAAACAGTATTCCCCGTTTCTCTGCCACAAAACAAAAATAGTTCAGGAATAGTTTGAGGAGCACAACAGCGAGTTTGATATGTTGTCTTGGCCTCCAAAGTCCTCAGATCTCAATCCAATTGAGCATCTGTGGGATGTACCGGATCTGATCCATGGAGGCATGGTAAACAAGGTCATTTTGAATTTAATGGCCACAACATTGTTGATTAGGACAGGGATATTTATGGGCGTAAATGTCTGGGAACTGAGGAGACCAGTTGTTGGAATTTGGGGAGCGGACTGTTGTCCCATTCCTGTCTGATATAGAATTCTTGCTGCTCAACGGTTCTTCTGTCATATTTTTTTGTTTCATGATCCATCAAATCAGTCAGTGAAAGGTCTGGACTGCAGGCAGGCCAGTTCCCGGACATTTTTACTATGAAGCCATACTGTTGTAATAGCTGCGATATGCTGTTTTAGAATTGTCTTGCAGAAATGTGCAAGGCTTTCCCGGAAAAAGACATCATCTCGATGGGAACATATGTTGCTCTAAAACCTTTATATACCTTTCAGCACTGATAATGTCTTTCCAGATATCAATTCCAGTGCACCCTCATGCAATCAGAGATGCAGGCTTTTGAACTGAGCACTGATGAAAAGACAAATGGTCCACATTCTTAGTCCACATCCATGTTTTCCAGACAGTTTCAAATTCTAATTCGTCTGGCCGCCAAACATTTATTTTCACTTTGCCTGAGTTCATTTTAAATGAGCTTTGGAACAGAGATGATGGCCTGTCTGGATCTGGTTCACATATGGCTTCTTCTTTGCACGATAGAGCTTTAACCTGCGTTTCTGGATGGAATGGTGAACTGTGTTCGCAGACTGTGATTGCTGGAAGTGTTCCATGCCATTCCCATGCAGTGATTTCCATGACAGAATCATGGCTGTTTTTAATACAGTGCTGCCTGAGGGCCTGAAGATCACAAACATCCATTATTGGTTTTTCACCTTGGCCACATCCTTGCCAATTTCAAACAGCTCATTTTGCTATTGATTCTAATTTAGTGTTGTTTATTGGATTGGATGATTGAAGTCTGAAGAAACAAGACATAATGGTAATTTAACAGTTTGTTAATTTAACAAACAGGGGCCTCAAGCATTCTTTATTCTGCCTACACTTGCTGTGCAACTGTAAGCTGCTTTGCAACCCACCTCTATCATTGGGCATTTTCTGAGTTCATCAGTGTCATATCTGTTGTCAGTGGTGGAGGCTCTGTTATGTGCTCAGTCCTGCTTCTTCTCTTCCTGCCTCTGGATTTCCATGTACGCACATGGAATGTCAAGGTGGCACTTAACAAAAGTGTGCCGCCAATTACTGCAGATGTGATTGTTCTTTTTTCTCTATTGCTCCTGACTGAAAGTTAAATCAGAAGCATGTCAGCAAATAGTCTACTCAAGTGCAAGTATGTACGTTGTTGCAGTTCATGCCTTTCTGTTTTTGGGACTTTTCTTCAATGAGTTTTGCCTGTCTGAATCACTGAAGTGCAGAGTTGAGGGGTGGCAGTAAAACATTTTGTTACTGTAGTTAAAGCAGCTGTTGTGGAAACCAGTACTGAGTAGTTTTCACTGTAGAAATGGGCATCAAATGTGTGTAAACTGTAAAAATACAAAGCCAGTGTTTAAGTGCAGAGACATGTGTCTAATCTTTAGGTGAACTGTCAAGTTATGCTGCTCTGTCTTCTGAATCATTTCACTCTTAATATATTAATTATATGTATGAATTGTTCAGAGGCAGTGCTGACTGAAAAACATGTAGCTGAAACATGGTGGCATTTAGATCGATCATACACAGCAGCAGAAGCAGCAGCATCCAAGTCCAGCCACATGAGGGCAGTGTTAACAAATGTATAAAGAGGGTCAGATTTTCAAGTTCATCAGATATACATACAGTACTCTGTAAAAGTCTTGAGCCAGCCCTCATTTCTTTATATTTTGTGAGAAAATGGGAAATAGGTGTAGCGATTTATTCAAACATGCAAACATAAATGGAAATAGAGTAAATAAGGCAAAACCAGAGTTTGTATAATTCTAATGGGCTTAAAAGTGAATATTTGGTATGATCACCTTTATTTTTCAACACAGCCCTGCACTCTCTTAGGCAAGCTCTCTTGTAATTCCTTTAAGCAGTTTTCAGGAATAGTTCTCCAGGCTTCTTGAAGGACATTCCAAAGCTTTTTTTTGGTGTTTTCTTTTTGTTCTGTTCTTTGTAGGGATGACGGTGATTCCATATTTCTTTAATAATGTTGAGGTCTGGGCTATGGGGAGGTTAGTCCATGACTGATAGTATTCCATTGTGTGTTTTTTGTATTTGGGATCATTGCCATGCTGAAAAATGAATCAGTTTCCCAGAAGACACTTTCCAGATGGTATTACATTGGATCAAAATCTGATGGTAATTTTCTGTGTTCATGATTCCATCAATTTTGTCAAGATCCCCAACACCACTGGTTGAAATGCAGCCCCAAACTATGACAGAGCCTCCACCGTGTTTTACACATGCTACACACGCACACTTTTGTACTTCCTGCTTGAACGCCTGTACACACTGACGAGAAGTTTAACCAAAAATTTCAAATTTGGATTCATCACTCCATAAGACCTGTTGTCACTGGCTTTCTAGTTTAGTTCTTGTATAATCTGGCACATCTCACTTTGTTAAGAATGGCTTCACCTTTCCACTGAGACCATTTCTGATGAAGCTTCAGCAAATAGCAGATGGGTCATCTAAAGGGCCTGATACATCTCTCAGATTCTCACTCAGTTCTTTGCTGAATTTCTTCCCATTTCTTAAGGACATGGCTTTCCGATACTGGTCATCTGTTGTAGATATTTTGTAGGCCCGGCACCTCTTCTTTTGTTCAGTTTCCTCAAATCTTTAAAGGACACACTGCATTCCATGCTGGGAGAGGCCAAGTGTTTATCTAATAGTTATTTGGGAATCACTTTGTTGGTGCAAAAACACTGTTTTTCTACTGGTCAAACTGTGGCATTTTTTGACGATTCAAATAAAGAAATAGGAGCAAATTATGTGTTTTTGTGACAGTAAAAGACTAGTAAACAAAGTGCCTAACGCAATTTAAAATGGGTTTTTTGCTAAATTTCTGTTATGTGTAGATATAACACAGGTTCATGACTCATAGATCAGTGTTAAGTGCCAATGTACAAAGAAAAACTTTGAAAGATCTTCAGAAAGCCTGGAGAACTATTGCACAAGACCACTATAAATAATAATTACATGGAGATCTTTCTCCTTGGAAGCAAAAAAGACTCAAAACTTTTGCACAGTACTGTATATAAAATGTATCACTGAAAACAGACTACATTATGTTAATACATGTACAGTACACTTGTGTGTCCAAACTTTGACTGGTATTGTATTTCTTGCTACACCATTCTCAATTAAAAACATATTTTAGATATCTGATCTTTGGCTGCACTGCAGTAATTATCTTGTTGGATGTCGCACTGAGTCATGTTTTATGTTTTTTGCAAGGTCTCGGCACAGAATCTGAGATGGCGCTGGCTGAGGTGGCTCTGAACATCCTGTGTTTGGTGATGAAGGAGCAGTGGAGCTGGCTGTGCACTGAAAACATTCAGAAGACCGTAAAGCTTCTGTTTGGGACCCTTATTAACAGGTGATGTGCACCGATTATTTAACAGTGTTACGTCAACACCAGAATGCAGAAGGCTTAATTTGAGTAACACTTTTTTTTGATAGCCAGTTTTTTTTGTCAATAAAAATGAAATAATAGGAAGGAAAATCATAATATACATAAAAGGAAAACAGATTTAGATTGATGCATATAAGCATATAAAGGTTAAAAGTTGGCAAAATTGTGTTACATTACAGTGAATCTGCAATGATCAGCTGTAGTTTCTGTACAAAGCTGATCACTTTGAAATTTGATTATTGCTACCTACACTACCCAATTTTTGATTATACCAAATTCAGTACCTAAAATAATAAATTGCTCAAATGAATACATTTCAAAATGATCTCTTAGTTACTGAAAACCTGTTGCACACAGGCAGTGCGCGGGACTGAACAGTATCGACCCAACTGAAGTTGGAAGCTTTGTTTGAAATTTGTTACCCTTTGTGAAAGTTGTGAGTAGAGCAGTAAGGAATAACTGTAACTGTCTGGAACGTTTTACCATCCTGTTCTGCATCCATGTCTTCGAGTTAGTACTTTTGAGGCATTGCTTTCAGACACCATTTGCACACTGGCTGTTGTTTTTCCACACAAGTTTCAGCAAACCTGTTGCTGCACCTGCACATTCCATCATTATTTTGGATGTGGTTATTGTCCAGACCTGTACCTATGACATCTATATTACTGTTGGTGTTCTAGCTACCTTAACAAAACAGCCACTCTTTTTTTTTTTATTATAAAACCTTTATTTTACCAGGTAAAAATGTTTGAGAACTAGTTCTCATTTACAAACATGACCTGACCAAGAGGTCACCTTAATCTAACAAGGCATCAGCACAGTGGTTAGTGCTGCAGCACTACACTAGCACATGAAACTCGGCTTTGTAATTAGTGCTGCTTGATTAATAATATAAAGCTCCTTTTGAGTTCTTTTTACTTTCTAAGCATCACAGTATAGTAGTGTTGCAGTATTGTGTGCTGTGGGTGACTGCCATGGCTAGTCTGTGTATGTTCTCACATGCTGATGCTGCCAAAAAAAAAAAAGTAAATCAGTCAGTAGCATGTTAAGACATTAGTGTTTTGCCCACAGCACAGCTGAGCTGCATTACATCTTAAACTGATGAAAATAAGCCAAGTTTGATCAAAGAGAGCTGATAAACTGATTGTGCTTACTGGTGTGTATCTGTAATTGCAGGCTAACAGGGGCAGTGGTGTGCTGTTTGACTTTTTGTTTTTCCTCAGATCACTTGGTTTGTCCTTGAGCTTTATTAAGCCAGCCGTGGTCCCTGTTGATTCTTAGCTAGAAATTGTATGAAGGATACTTATACAACATACATCGACCCATTTTCTTAACCACTTATCCATTTCACAGTTATGGATTGTATGGAGCCTTTCTGAGGTGTCATTGGACAAGAGGTGGGATACACCCTAGAGAGGTTGCCAGTTCATCACAAGTCTTAGTTGTAGAGCAGCACACGTTAAATTACATACCAGCTTTTGACTTTTAGTGCTCTTGTTAGTGTAGCACCCTGGTTTTTCAGTAACCTGTTTGGGCCGGTCATTAACCAGTCTGTACAGGTTGTTATTGGTGGTCACCAAAAACAAAAATCAGCTTTCTTCAGGCAGCTGACTAGAAATGTGGTTTAAGGTTAAATATCAAAGCTCAAATGTTCTAACTCTAGGTCTGCTATAGAGTTTCCCTGACAGCCTCCAGCGGCTGATGACCATATGCGAGTTCTGGAACGACTTTACCCTTACAGTCTGGTACAAGTTGAACATGGTTGTCATCACTGCACCAATCTGTCTTCTGGCCCACTTGTCCATCTTACCCTGTGTGTAATCAAGCCCCAAAAACTTCTCTTAAGGAACCAGCTCACTCCAAACCAGGGCGATGCACCAGAATTTCTTCATATTCTTAATCACAATGATGCTAATTCATGTAACATTCCACAGACTAAACCTCACTTATATGATGTACATGTTGTGCTTTTGGCACCTAAGAGCTACTTAGCACAACTAAAGCACTTTGTGCTGAAGCATTGCTGAGCTCATTTTTCATTCTCTTCACTAGCAGTAAGATTTTTAAAGAACTTAATTGCAAATAAATCTGTCTGATACTGCTGCAACCTAAAGTGCTTTTTAAAAGGTTTTCTTCAACTAAGAAGCGTCTGTGTATTAGTGTGCCACAGAGTCTGTGGACTGAGCCAGGTCAGGACATGAAGACACGTGTTTCCTCGTGGACATTATACAGAGAGGGCTCTTTATGAGCTGGGAAGGGCCTCTGGATTTTGTGCAGTCATTAGTCAAGAGGAGTTGAAACTTTAGACAAAGGTTCACTACGAACCTTTGCAGCTGTCCTTGCCAAAAATATGTAAATAAAAATAAGAAAATCTTCTAATTTAAGAAAGTTGCTCTCACTTTTTGAATCCCTGTCTTCACTATCACATATGTTGTGAGTCTGTGTGTCTACATGCATGTCTGCACTGCTTGGCCTCTGAAGAGAATGCTGACACCAGCTTCCCAAACATTTGTCACTTATAGGTATAGCTCCCACTGCCAGTAAACAGCAGACAATGTTCTCAGGTTCTGGTGTTTGTGCTGTAAGTCCTGTGACCTCACGTTCCCTGGGGTGTCAGTACCAGAATATCTAGCTTCATATTGATACTGGGTCCTCTATTTTGAGAACGTCCACCGTCCAAGTATGTAAGGCCTTGTGCTTTTGTTTGGCCTTGTCTATATTAGGCAGCAGCCTGTCAGCATTGCCCTGACAGCTCTGTCCTCTCATCAGAGAGGTTTGTCTGTGCAGATGAGGTGAGATGCTAATGCTGTGAACAGCTATTGATAGAAGCACTACATATGAAACAGTTGTCTTGTGCGAGTTCAGCTATAAAAAACAATTCTGAAGTAGCTTATAGACAATTAAACAACAATAAATAATAATTCCTGCCCTGGATAAAAAACAAAACAGGAAGAACTGCTAAAAATACAAATTGTATAAAAGCCTTATGTAAAAGTCCTTCTGTTGAAAAGAAAAATTGATTAAAAAATGATGTGAACTGAAACTGAAATTGTAAGCGTACGTCAGGGTGTTTAAAATGTCTGGGCCACAACCTTTGGGCTTTCGCCAGGATTTACTGATGGTTACCAGAACTGTGCCTCAGTGTTTCAGGATGTAGTCTCTCTGAATAAGAGAGAGACAGACATGAATTTCTAGCCGAGCCTTTATTTTTAGCTACAGTAATGTGACTGGCAGATATGTTCCTTATTTTTCTATCACTTCTGTCAGGAATGAAATACCCATTGATTTCCGTGAAATTTCATTCAGGCACTCATATCTTTCAGAGGATGATTTTTTGATGATATTTATATTCGTCTGACTTCCTTCAGTATCACTGTCATGCTTTTTCGTTTGTACTCAAACAGACATTAATATTGCAATTTACAACTAGGGATGCATCAGTCTAGCAATGTAAGTATTTGCTTTAACTGCACTGAGTATCAGTGCTGATACTGAGTACCAATCTGATACCAGTGTTATATTAATAAACTGTAATAGTCATTCTGAGGAAAAGAAATACATTCTTTTATGTTTAAGGCAACCTCAGTCTCCACTTAAACATTACTTTTCTGAACTGCAAAACAGACTGTGTGAGACATTCAAACAGTACAATACTAGAGAATGTTACAACAGTAAATGAAGCTTTGATCACAATTCAAAGCTTAGCCACTGTTTTTCTTTCTCTTTTTTTTGTTTTTGATGAGGCTTTAGTCATACAGGTTTAATAAGACTCTGATACAACTTATTGGTATGTTTGCTTTTTCCTTGTTCTTCCTTTTGTTAAAAGCAGGACACATTTTTCTGCATCTGTGTGCACTGCTAGTTTCTGAAATAAGTCGGGTTAAATGGACTGGTACTCAGTGCTTTTTACTACCAGCCACGTTCAACATTCATGCACATATTCATACAGTGTTTTATTCTATGCCTTTAAGATCACAGTCACATAGATGCATTGGGGGTAGCTTAGGGTTGAGTAAGTATACATCAGCATGCAGACTTGAGGATCAAGGGTTCAAACCACTTCTTCCAATTAGTAGGTGACCTGCTCTACCTCCTGAGTTGAATATTTAGTTGTACTCAGTGTCCCACCAATAAGTTGGATTTGTTTTTTTGAAGTGTGAAAAAATAAATCATCTTACATCACATTATCATGTTGCATGTTCCCTTCATTGCAACTTTGTTAGGCCACGTTTCAGATTGCTTTAGCTATATCTTTAAATGTACTTAGACCTACCAAAAATTAGGGATGCGCCGATCCGATATTCAGTATCGGTATCGGTCCGATACTGGCCTAAATTACTGGATCGGATATCGGAAAGAAATAAAAAAATGTAATCCGATACATTAAATAACGTTTCACTCACATTATAATCAGCTGTTATTTTTTTCTCTACTTCAGCTCCCGGACATACTGCCAGCGAGCGCAGCTATTAGCACTAGTGACCGTCCGGTACAGAAGGATCCCTTCCCCGTCAAAATATTTTTGATACTTTAATCTCTGATTTGTGACTAAATATAGACCTGCAGTAGAAACGTATTTAGGAGAATGCTTGTGAATATAAAGCATTACAAGATTAGCTCACACAGCTCCCAGTTTTTCAACATAAACACTGATGACGCAACAGCAGCAATCAGCTGATTTACATGCAGTCTGTCTCCACAAACGGAAAGAGGCGGAGCCGGCGAGCTCAGATGGAGCAGAAGGAAATGTTTTTCTAGTGTCCAAAATAAGCCTTTTCGTCCCTGTAACCTCCATTAAACCTTTACTGGGAAACAGCTGGAGGTCCTTCATCAACCACCTGATCAGTAAGTGAAGAAAAGAGAACTTTGTAGCTGCTCCATCCACCCTGTTTGTTTCACACAGGGAAAAACTGCACTACGGAAGTTAAAATATGCAGATGAACTGTTAATATGAAAAAAGTATTTCTTATCCAGTTACTTGGGTAATCAATATAAATAGAATACACAATTGCTAAAATAATCGATAGTTGCAGCCCTAATGAAATTTGCAACATGCCATAAGCATCACCTTCTCACACAGAAGCAACAGGATTCAGGTGATAGTTATTGTTGTAATTAAAGTTTATTTATATAGCGTTTTTCACAGACAGAAAAGCGCTGTACAATAATCACCCCCCCCCCAGGAAAACACTATGTTAAAAACATAATAACATTACCATATTAAAAAGAAAAAGAATAAAAATAAAGTCAGAAACCAGAAAGCCTGGTTAAACAGAAAAGTTTTCAACTATTTTTTAAATGATGCCACAGAGTCAGCTAAATGGAGCTGGAGTGGTAAACAGTTCCAGAGCTTTGGTGCCACTGCCTAAAAAAGCTCTGTCCGCCCTGGTCCTTAGTCTTGTATGTGGGACAACTAAAAGACTTTGATTTTGTTGTGTGAGAGACTGTTGACTTCTTTTTTTTTTTTTATTTTAATGTTTTTAAATGCCTGGATCAATTTTAAGTATCGGATTTATATCGGTATCGGCCGATATCCAAATGTAAAATATCGGTATCGGACATAAAAAAGTGGTATCGTGCCATCCCTACCAAAAATCTGTGGACAGTATCCTAGTACTTTGTGACATTTTTTACTGTCCTAGCACAACAACAGCACCCTCTCTGTGCTGTATTTACTGGGTGAGCAAGTAGAGTGGCTTTAGAGAGATACAAACAGCAGCGATATACAGTGTGAGAGAAAAAAGTAAGAGACCTATGGTTGCTTCTAACTGTGTCTCTGAGGGATCATTTTACATGTAAATATAATTGAAATCACAGTATGGCCATTGTCTGTAACTTGTGGTGTTTGTGGCGATCTTGTCTCAGTCAAGTTTTCAGCTATTCAGAGAAGCTATGATTACTACCAACACTCTGCAATATAAAAATGCAATGCTTTTATTATTATTATGCTTCATTATGCTTTCAATATTGGTCAGGTATTCATAATAATAAACTGACTAATAAATGTCACATGGAGTATTTTTTACTGAGACTGACAGGACACATCAAGCACTGTTGAGGTTTTATATGTAGCTGTTTAGTGTCAGGCAATAAGAAACTTCAGGGAGCAGAAACTTCATCCATGCCAGTCTCCAGCCATAGTCTGTGAGTGTCTGTCAGACTTGAATCTGAAGTGGTGAGTTGATAGAGAAAGTGTGTATGTTTGTGTGTGTGTGATGAATATGAAGCCAGGATCCAGTGGGCCAAATGTGGGTCTGTGTGTGTGACATGTCTGGCTGGAAAGGCCGTCTCACTGCTCCTATAAATGGGGTCCAAGGCGAGACTCTGGTTTGGGAGATGTCTGATTTTTATGGACTGGAAAGTAGGATGGTTTAAGATGAATATAGTCTCTTTCTGTCAGATAGCAGTCTGGATGGAAAATTCAGCTGCAGCCAGATTGTTGTTAGTACCTAGATGTACTGATGATACAGCAGTGACTGCAGACTGTTTTTGTCTGCATCAGACATTTGCAGTCCATGTTCTGTTTGGTTAAATATGGCTGTCAAGATAATGCTTCATTTATTTACCAGCTAAAATATTGGTTGACTGCTGTTGGTGGTGATCTTGAGGTGAATACGCATCAATGCAAATGCTGATAAAACTTTCAGAAGGGCATGCTGAGACTTATGTGAGGCTTTAAAATGTGTATGGTCATCTCCATAAATGCTTGCATGTGCTGAGGTGGGAGGGTCCTATAATACAATGAAATATGCTCTTTGACAGTCCTGTGCTGACTGGATTGCAGTCGTGTGATTGGAAAACTGGGTCAGTGGTGGTGATGATGATGAAGATGACTAATTACTATAATGAATGTAATTAATCAAATGCATCTAGTGCCTGAGAATTTCCTCGGAAAGTTTATATACTGTTGGACTATGGTTTCCAAAGTGTGGATCCGTGTGAGTCCACAAGACACAACACATCTGCTGATTCACTCTAGCCTTTAGCATTCCACCTGCTTACTTACTCCTTGTCAGTGCACCAACAAAAGATTCTCAGGAACTTTATGGTGGGTTTCTCATTGGTCTGAAGGATTTCCTTATAGGTTCACAACACGTTTTGCTTCACCAAACTCCATGTGGCATCTCTGCTCTGCCAGTTTTCTGTTGCACCTGTCATTCAATATGATTCTTTATTTTTACTCTCCAAAACAGTTCATTAATACTTCCATAAACAATTCAAACATTACCACCCGTCCCCACCGACAGCTTGATGATGGAGGTGAGGATGAAAGCAAGTATGGAGGATTTGAACCCTGTCAACAGTGAATGCTCTGTCTTTTTCTTTAGCTCACTCTGGTTGTGCTTCTGCCATAGCCATTAATACCCAGGGATCTTACTCTGACATCCAGTGGTCTGCTTGGGTTTCACTTGTGGTGAAAAAGTTGTTTTGCCTCACTGAAAGTGATTTCTGTCTCACTGCTGCTGTATTTAGCCTGTGATCACATTGTGGCATTTGGACAGAACTCTAAAGATGCTGTCAAAACTCTAATGTTAAGAAAATCCTGGCTTTTCTAAGTAGTTTATCTTATTCTTTCTGTGGCCTCTTTGAGCAGAGTATGGGCAGGCTGATTGCTACAGAGCAATGGAACAAGTATCCAAGAACACTCATAAATGTTAAAGGACCTCTGTATAATTCTGTTGCTCATGTTTGTGCACAGCTAGGGCTCTCACACCATGTGCAAAGTAGCATAGGCCAAAACCATGATGTGAGACATGCACAAAACTATCCTGCACTTTTATGTTGGACTGCTATACTACTGCATGCACTATATGTCATGCATGTTGCACAACAAAAGAGACTAGGGTGTATAGATGAGCACAAACTGGACCCGGATACATTTTTCACTCTGTTTGAGCATGTTGCGGATACTAGTGGGTGGCCTGATCGTCATAACACCCTGTTTTTGCAATGTGTGTGTATTCACAGGTGAGGCCCAGAGAACATTTTCTGCACTTAGCTCTGATGATTGTGTTAATTATGTTAACGCGTATGAGTTAGTTCCAGAAGTGTACATGCAGAGGTTTAGAAACTGGGGGAGGGGGGAGAAACAAACTTATGCTGAGTTTGCCCAGGATGTTTTGCATCACTTTACACATTGATATGCTGCTTCTGAGGTAGAGAAATATAATGATTAGTATGACCTGATGGTCTTGGAAGAGTTTACGAATGCTCTCTGCCTGTTCACCTTGCTACCTATGTTAATGAGAGGAAGGTTAAGAAAGCTTCTGCAGCTGCTTTTTGTGGCTGATGACTATGTTTTGACGCATGCTGGAAACCACTTGCTTGGTCAGATTCATAGAGAAGGGCAACAGAAGGAGAATTTTAGGTTTAGGCCAGATATATCTCCAGGGGTCTCTTGTGAGTTTGGTCAGAGTGCTGTGAGATATGTTCCAGGTACAATGGGAAGTTTGATCCTGCTAAAGTTTGTCACTCTTGTAAAAATGTGTTGCAGATGCTAGTGGGTCCCAGCAAGTAAATCTCCCAGCAAATCTCTAGCTCTCTCTATGCAAAGCCGGCTGGTCTTGTGTCGAGAGTATATGAGCCTGATTTGTCTGATGTACCTTGTGATCTTCCTTTACATATTGCACCATCTTGTTCTATTGATGAAACAAATGCTTCTTTTGTCTCAGATGGTTTTGTATCTTTGGATGGGAAACAGCAGGTGAGGGTTAAGATTTTAATGGGATACAGGGGCTACTAAGAGCTTTATTGTGGAGAGCATTTTACCTTTCTTGGCCTGTACTGCAATAGCAAGTAAATCCCCTGTGCTTGGCATTGGTTTGGTTCCTCTGTGGGTGCCTTTGCACAGTTTTCATCTTCGTTCCGATCTGGTATGTGGTGAGATGGCAATGGGTGTTTGTCCCCACCTGTCTGTTGTGGGGGTGGATATTATATGGGGTGGCTGTAGCTCAGTAGGTAGAGCAAGTCACCTAATGATCGGCAGGTCAGCGGTTCGATTCCTGGCTACTCCAGGCTGCATGCCAGTGTATCCTTGGGCAAGATACTTAACCCCAAGTTGCTCCCCGACGCAACCGTATGAATGTTAGATAATTAAAGAACTTAGCTTAATTAATTGTATGAATGGGTGTGCATGGATAAATAAGAAACATGGTGTCAAACTAGATACTTACTCTGGATGTCATTACTTTGGCCTCCAGTAACACTGTGAGAAATCTTGGAGTCATTTATGACCAGGATATGTCCTTCAATGCACATATTAAACAAATATGTAGGACCGCTTTTTTGCATTTGCGCAATATTTCTAAAATTAGAAACATCCTTTCTCAGACTGATGCTGAAAAGCTAATTCATGCATTTATTACTTCTAGGCTGCACTAGTGTAATTCATTACTTTGAGGCTGTCCTAAAAGCTCCCTGAAAAGCCTTCAGCTGATCCAAAATGCTGCAGCTAGAGTACTGACAGGGACTAGAAAGAGAGAGCAGATTTCTCCCATTTTGGCTTCTCTTCATTGGCTCCCTGTTAAATCTAGAATAGAATTTAAAATCCTTCTCCTCACATACAAGGTCTTGAATAATCAGGCACCATCTTATCTCAAAGACCTCATAGTACCATATCACCTAAATAGAGCACTTCGCTCTCAGACTGCTGGCTTACTTGTGGTTCCTAGGATACTTAAGAGTAGAATGGGAGGCAGAGCCTTCAGCTTTCAGGCCCCTCTTCTGTGGAACCAGCTCCCAGCTTGGATTCGGGAGACAGACACCCTCTCTATTTTTAATATTAGGCTTAAAACTTTCCTTTATGATCAAGCTTATAGTTAGGGCTGGATCAGGTGACCCTGAACCATCCCTTAGTTATGCTGCTATAGGCCTAGTCTGCTGGGGGGGTTCACATAATGCACTGTTTCTTCTCATTCACCTTATTTATACTCCACTCTGCATTTAATCATTAATTGATATTAATCTCTGGCTCTCTTCCACAGCATGTCTTTCTCTCCCCTCAGTCCAACCGGTCGCGGCAGATGACTGCCCCTCCCTGAGCCTGGTTCTGCTGGAGGTTTCTTCCTGTTAAAAGGGAGTTTTTCCTTTCCACTGTCACCAAGTGCTGCTCATAGGGGGTCGTTTTGACTGTTGGGTTTTCTCTGTATTATTGTAGGGTCTTTACCCACAATACAAAGCGCCTTGAGGCGACAGTTTGTTGTGATTTGGCGCTATATAAATAAAATTGAATTGAATTGAATTAAATGTAAAACATGTTGTATAAGCGCTTTGAGTGCTCTGACTGAGTAGAAAAGCGCTATATAAGAACTAGTCCATTTACCATATCATTCTGGGGAAGGATTTAGCTGGTGTGAGGGTTTGGAAGGATAGCCCACCAATTGTGTCTGTTGTTCCACCCTTGCCAGAGGAACCAGATGAATGTGCTAGACAACATCGTAGTGTTTTCTTCTACTGACTGAGAAAATTCAAGCTTTTGAAACATAAGCTACTCCTACCTTAGACTTTTCTGTGGAAGAGGCTGACCCTCTGTTTCCTTTGCCATTCTCCACATTGTTGAGAGAGGAATGTGTAAAGGAGCAGATGGAAGATCCCACACTAAAACAGTTTGAACAGGTTCAGTCTGAAGGCCCTGTTTACACAAGAGCGTTTTCAGTGGAATGGGTGTCGTTCACAAACGATCTCCATTTACACGGAAACACAAGACGTTAAAAACGCTGCAATTCCCATTGCCAGGCCACAAGTTGGCAGTGTGGATATAGGAGCCACAACCATAGTGTGCATGTTCGAGTGTCCCCGTTTTCAAAAAGTAGCGTTTTTGTCCATTTACACACAAACAGAGACCGGAGCGTTTCAAAAACGCTCCACTGGGACCCGTTTGGAAAAAGTATAGTTTTCACTCCATTCTCGTGTAAACGGGAGGCCGAAACACATCAAAACTTTGCCGTTTTCATCTGAAAATGTTTTTGTGTAAAAGGTCTCAACAAACACATTTTATCATTACATCCTGTCGCTTGCGGTGTTCCTGTGTTTTAACTAACCAGCGATTGTTTTTTTGTTTTGCTGAAAAGGTCCATTATGGTTGTTACCTTGCTATGTGGTGACTCAGAGACACTAGCTTGGTTAGATACTCACTATTAGGCCTGAATTAGTCTTCTACACTGGGTCTTTGCAGGGGCTATGTACACAACTGACTGACGTTGCATTTGTGTGTGTTCATTACTTTGTGGTCGTGTCCCACTGTTTTACCTGCGGTGTCGGCTGACAGACACAAAAAATGCTGGGACTTTTCCCCTCCTGGACCCTCGCTCTTTGTGGTTGTTTTTTTTTGGCTGCAAGCATAATTGTCCCTCTAGTTTTTTTTTTGTTGTTGTTTTTTTCACTTTGTTCATTCCTTCACGTCCATTCTCAGTTTCAGCAATGTGCCTCCAGGAATTTTGTCCCTCCAGGAATTTGTGAGTCTTTATGTTGATGCTATTTATTATTCTCTCATTGATAAATTCAAAAACTGCGGCAATAATAGCCATAAATACATGAGAGGACTAGGCAGTACTGAACAGGCCAATCACAATCGTTGTGATGGGCTGTGTAGGTACAGTTCTCAAGAGGTGCAGGTCAAGTTACGTGGTAGGTTACTGCATAGGTTTAGAGGGCTTTCCACCTTGTGTGCTCTTCTCAAGTGGACTTTGAAGTTGGTGGGTTTTCCCCGTGAGAAGTGTTCTGCACATTTTGCCATCATCCACAACAAGACACTTACTTCTGTCTGTCTCACGATCGTATACAAAGAAATCCCATATGGGACTCTGCTGCTTTCTTCCAACTTTTGCTGTTGCCATTATTTTGCAGACTGGTGCAGTGAGCAGACAGACACACAATGAGGTGCCGGATAGTTCTCCCAGCTAAAACTGCTAGAGTGGAAAAAAATTTCATGTCAATCCGTAAGGCTTTTAAATAAACTGACAAACACAAAAATGAAGGGCATTTTATCTATAACTTGTTTGTTTTAGTTTTGTAAACCCACAATACAGTTTCAGTTAGTTATCTTTTTAATTACCGTTTTTATTTATTTTAGTTAATGAAAATGTTTTTTCAATTTCAGTTCTCTTTATTTTGTTTGTTTTCGTTAACGATAATAACCTTGGTTGGAATTCTGGCTAGCTCCATGCTGCTTGACCAGATCCATATGCAGTAATGTTTAGCTGAATCATACAGGTCATTAGTCTGCTGGAGTCTCACTGCTGTCTCTCCCAGAGAGTGGAAAGAAATTTGTGCAAGTTAAATGGTTCAGATGTTCTGATCTAAAGTTAATGCATGTGAAAATATGTATTAGCACATATTTAGATTAGGATATTATGAGTGTAAGAGAATAGTCATGAGTCAGATGTTGACGACGAGGATATTTTAAATCTACTTGTGACTTTACATTGTTATTAATAGAATTTATTCTTTTGGACGTAGTGTTTCATTTGGCAGCTCTGCCTGACTTTGTGTCAGAGTTCATTTTTTATCATATCCTAACATAACAGAAAACATCATGCCTTGTTACTGCATGAAGAACAAATGATTCTCTTTGACAGCGCTGTGGGGAATCCATGGATTTAAATCTTGGTCTCAGTGATTGGCCCTATAACAGAGATCCTTCTGCAACTCTTTGACACCGCTGATTGTTTTCACAGAAGATGATGTCAGAGTCCTGCTGTTTTTACTGCTCTGGTGCTATTATTTGACATATGGGTTCCAGGCCAGGTACACGATATGACCAGAAGACGAAGAGGAAGATCTTGTGTCAGCAGGAATTCACTCCCAGGCTGAAAGTGCTTGTGGTCAGATGGGTGGGCTATGCATGACAGAATATTGTTGTAAGTGGGAAGGAGGGAGGGAAGTGTTGGATGGAAAAGAGGCTTGTTACATAATAGTACAGGCTATCTGTTAGCCTCTGTACAGCAGGAGGAGGTGTTACATCCCTGAACAGACCATTCCTGAGATGAGACAAATCAGACGTTGTGGGATCAGGCTGTCTGAGTTGTTTTTATCTCAAACTGTGTTTCAGTTGGAAGTTAGCCCCGTATCATGTCACTGTCACGTTCGCTCAGGACATCATTCTCAACAGGTGGTCCTCAACTGCTGTTGTGTTATATTACTTTCCTATTCCTGCTGACCTATGTATTCATCTCCCAGGGAGATTATAGGTCAAATACCTGGGTCATTTATTCTGAAGGTTATGAAACATGCATATCCCCCTAGCCCCAGCTTGCCTTCCTCTTTGTCTCTTTATCCTTATTTAGTTTTAGAGACTTGTAGTGACACCAAACCTTTGTTTGGCAGGAAATGAAAGTATTGCTCTTTATTGTCCAGACTCTTGATAAAGTTTGATGGAGGTCAAGGGGTGCATATTTAAATGTTGTGAGGATGTTTGCAAAATAAGCTTAATGAGTGATAAACACATGTCTTAAGTAAGAACAGTAGCAGATTGAAGTCATGTACTAACTGTTTGGCCTCTTCACTTCTCTGGTGTCATGTTTTCACCTGAGATGTGGCTTCAAAGTCGTGGCTTGTCTTCTGTGTCCAGAAACACACTTGAGAAATGACATCTTGCCTGTCAATTTCTGGCTGTAAGCATATTTTAGTTCAAACAGGACCTGGTTATACTTGTCTGTCTTGACCATGAATTGTAACTAAAGCAGCAGTTGTTAGCCTGCTCAGCTGGTGTTTTGCAGGGTACTGGATTCTGTTCTGTCATGCCTTATTGATTTGCTGCCAAGTTTTCAGAACATCTTTACTTCATCCTGACTGTCGCTAATTGCTATGCTGGTTTAGTACAGTCCCCCCGCCCCCACCCCCACCCTTAATGTTTGGGACTGAAACACATGCTCTCTTGGGCAGGTGAGTGACTTAGTCATTGAAGAATATCCTATTTATTTACTTTGAGAAACTCCTGGGTTGCTTTTGCAGTTTCCTTTGGGTCATTATCCATTTGCACTGTGAAGTGCTATGATCAGTTTTGCGGCCTTTAAGTGAATCAGAAACCCTGGCTGGATGCAGTGGTTCGCTCTCTGCTGAAAGCAAGGGATGCTACCTTGATGTTTGGGGACTCACAGGAGGGCCAGAAGAGAGCTGACTGCTGGCATAAAGAGGGCCAAAGGACTCTTCTCCTCCCAGGATCTACGTAATATATGGAAGGGCATCAAGTGCATCACAGACTATAACTCCAGAGATCCACAATGCCCCTCGCTGCCTGACACACTCAACAGGTTCACACTGCCCTCACCCACCTGGAGTGTAAGGACTCCTATGTCTGTATGCTCTTTGTGGACTTCACATCAGCCTTCAACACCATCATTCCACAGAATCTGGTGCACAAACTACTCACACTTGGCCTGAGCTCTTCCCTCTGCAACTGGGTCCTGGACTTCCTGACGAACAGGCTGCAATCTGTGATCCACGGTGTCTCCTCCTCCCCCATCATCATCAGCACTGGCTCCCCCCAGGGCTGTGTGCTGAGCCCTCTTCTGTTCATCCTGCTCACATATGACTGCATATGACTACATATGATAAAACACCCAGGCTGTCATATTGTGAAGGTTGCGGATGACACAGCAGTGGTCGGATGCATCACTAACAACGATGAGTCCAGCTACAGGCAGGAGATGAAACACCTGGAGGGTTGGTGCAGAGAGAACAATCTCTGCATCAGTGTGACAAGAACAAAGGAGATGATCGTGGACTTCAGAAGAGCCAGACACCCCCTCCTCCCCCTGCACACTGGAGGATCTGCGGTGGAAGTGGTACCCAGTGGTCCCCAGGTACAGGTACTTGGGTGTATACATAAGTAATGACCTCACCTGGGGCAACAACACTTCCAGTTTGGTCAGGAAGGCATACCAGTGCCTCTACTTCCTGGACTCGACTCGGAAGCTCAGTCCGCTCCTCATTCTACAGATATGTGTATATAGATATAAAGGTATGCGTATATATTATTGTTACTTATATTTATATTTATTCTTCTTTAAATTACTTGAAACTGTCATAACTGTTACATGGGCAACAATGGGACCTAAGGACAGAATTTTGTTCCACTGCATGCAAATGTGATGTGAATAACAATAAAGAATTCTTGAATCTGAGCAGCGAGTACAGCCCTGTACATTTCAGAATTCACCTGCTACTTCTATCAGCAGTTGCATCATCAATAAGAATAAGTCACCCAATTCCACTGACAGCCATATATACCCATGCTCTTAATGCTACCTCCACTGTGTTAGACAGGTAATGTAGTATGCTTCAGATCATGAGCTGTTTCTCTTCTCTATATTTTCTCTTCCCATCATTCTGGTACAGGTTGACTTGTCAATTTCCCAGCAAAGTCTAATCTGACCTTCCTGGTCTTGAATCAGTAGTTTTCATCATGTTGTAAACCTCTGAAAATGGGAGACCGTACATAAAAATGGCTGTAATTCCCAACCCTGGACTTCAATCATACATTAATTTGATTTACAATCCACTGTGGTGATATACAGAGGCAAAAAATTGTATCTTTGTCCCAAACATTATAGAAAACACTGTAAATTCAGTCAGTGTAAATGGCCTTTCTTCCATAGTAAGTGTACCTATCAAGGCTAAAAGTATACAGTGTCTGCACCACTAAAGACACTGTGTTTATCTGTCTTTTCAATCTCTTGCTCTACTTTCCGCACACAAGACACCAAGCCTGTTTGATGATAATTGAATTCCTCCACGTGACACAGTTATTATTTAGTGTTTATAATTAACATGAAAGTAATACCTCTCTAGGATATCTGCATTAGGTTTGAAGGATGATGGAAGAACTGGTGACATGCACATATTTGCAGATTCCTCCTGAGGTGATCCTAATGTGTGTATCAGTGTGATTTTAATATGTTTATACAGTATTTTGTTTAATTGAAGCCACATTAATCCTACTGGCAGAAAAGAGAACTCTGCTTGGACACTTTACTCTTAATTTTCCTTGAAAAACATGTCTCTGACAGCAGAGCTGGAAAACAACTCTGGTGGTTTAAGTCTAAGTTTCTACCATATGGAATTACTTGGCATTTGTTAGCTGTAATTGGTTGAAAGCGCTCTGCTCTGTTTGTGTGTGTGTGTGTCTAAATCAGAGGGTGCAATTTCTTGTGCCAAGGAAAAAATTATATCTCTGGTGATTGCCAAAAGACTGCAGTGGTGATGATAGTAGAGACATCATTTGCTGGATGTTACTGTAAAATAGACAGGGATCTTGACCTGTGTGTGCATTTTTGCATGGTTTCCTGCGATTTTGTCCTTTGTGCTAAGTATGCCAGTTTGTACACTGCTGTAACACGTATGTAACTATGAAAGTGTGAACCTCTGTGGTCCAAGTGTGATGACATTCTGGCTCAAGGCAGTAACATTTCATGTCTTTGTTTTGACCAGGCATGGGAACTGAGGCGCCACAATGGTCCCAGTAAAACCAGGGCTGACATGTACATGCTGACAGTCAAACATACACAAACAAAAGCTGAAGTGAACTCAGACAGCAGGACCGAAGGCTGTAAGACAGCACCGTGGCCTGAATCAAGGTTCCGATGTGATGAGCTCTGAGCCAGAGGCCTGAAATGATGTGTATGTTTCGCTGGGAGTACACACATCACATCAGTGAAAACAGTGTACTGGTGTGTGCCTGCTGGAATGGATCTTTCAGTCTTCAAGTGCTGTGACTGTATGGGCTATTAAATGAGTACATGTGGATTCTGTTGATTTTTCTGACTTCCTGAAATGCTTTTTTGCACCTTCTAGGCATGGCCTAATATTCTTCAGATCACAGTTCTGCTATGGCCACACTGTATCTTTTCTATCGTACGCCCCAAATTCTGAATAAATTTGGAGGAAACAAAAGACAGACAGCATGGTGGCACAATGGTTAGCACTGTTGCCTCACAGCAAGAATTCACTGGGTTTGAATCCGCCATCTAGCTGGGGCCTTTCTGTGGTGGAGTTTGCACTTTCTCCCTGTGTTTTTCATAGGTTCTCTCCAGGTGCTCTGGCTTCCTTCCACAGTCCAAAGACATGCAGTTAGTGGGGTTAGGTTATTTGGTGATTCTAAATTGCCAATAGGTGTGAATGCAAGTGTGAGTGGTTGTTTGTCTCTCTGTGTTGGCCCTGTGACAGGCTGGTGACCTGCCCAGGGTGTACCCTGCCTCTCGCCCTATGGTAGCCGGGACTGGCTTCCAGGACTGCCTTGAGGCGACTATTTGTTGTGATTTGGCACTATACGGTATAAATAAAATTGAACTGAATTGAACCCTCCCTGCAGTCCCGAATTGGATAAGCAGAAGAGAATAGAAAGCTCCCCATAGAGTTTTCTTGTAAGCAAACCAAACTTATGTTAATATTTATTCAATTATTAGTGCATTTTTGCAACTTATATCAGTAGAATATTGTGAAACAGTTGGTTGGAATCTGTGTCAGCATAACAACCTGAAGCTGCACACAGTCATAGATTGTGATGATTTTGAGAGGTGTGCACCAGGTCTGCAAGCAAGCAGAAATGAGAGAGGTCCACAGTGTTTAGTACAAGATAACCTCTGTGTCCACAAGAGCATTGGTGACTTGTCTAGAGTTGTTTTTAGCCCCATTCTAAATATACCAATTTTCTGAAACTAAATGTCACCTTCCAAATAAAGTCTCATGTATTCATTTTGCCATTAGAGTTAGAGTTTTCAAAAAAGAAATAATAAATAAAAAGGGGTGGATATTAACCTAAGCCAAACCCTGCCCCTAACCATAGATGGCCTGGTGACCTGGTGGATATAAACAGGTTAACATCTTATAGAACAGCAATAGAACAAGGACATAGTGAAAACTGTTTTCCCAAAGTTGACATCATTTAAGTCAAAAAGGAGAAAATACCAGTCATGATGTGGACAGGGCTGTGAGATCAGAAAGGAGTCACGCAGAGCTGACCATGACCAAAGAATTACTGGGTAAAACGACACTGAGCTTCTACATATGAGCGCATTGCAAAGTCTCTTGAGACCAGAAGCTGTGTTAGTAGTAAATGAGAGCAGAGCTAAAAAAGATAAGTGCCTGGGGTTAAGTTTCTGTGTTGTCTTCTTGGCCACACTGAGTCTTCTAGTTATGCTAGAAGCAGTCCAGCTCTGTTTTTTTGACCATTAATAGTACATTGCTCCTTAAGGTTTTTCTGTAAGTGGGTCCATTGCTCAAATTCGTGGCCTGACTGTTGGAAGCATTAATGCACTAAGAAAAGCAGTAATTCTTTAATGGACCAAGGAAAAAGATTTACACTTGTAAGAATTCAGGCCAGGCGATATACTGAAATAAATGTGATTACATTTTTTGGACAACTTGTTAAATATTCTGAAATTAAAGCTATTACATGCACAGAAACCTTATTTCCGTCAGAAAGTACCATATGTGGTAGCTGGATATGTCGGTTATGGAAAGTCCTGACAGCCCAGTAAACTGTGACATGAATACTTACACGATACCAGTGTCTCCCATGGAATCATACTGTCTTTGTAATGATAGTGGCGGAGCTAGAGCATAAGGTAGACTCAGCATGTTGTCTTAAATAACTTATTAATACCACATGCACTTTGTAAGAATAAATCACAATGCAATAATCATCTGCCTGGTTCATGACAGCTGAATGACATCGAGGATTGCAACGACAAACTGACTAATCTGTGAGCAAGATGAGAAAGACTGGAAGCTAGCAGCGAGTGAAATTTTAGCATTTGAAAATGTCCACTTGTAAATTGATAACACTTATGTCACGTGGATACACAAATTAAACTAAATTACAAAATATGCTTGGGTGGCTGTCAATATATCTGGGCAGTCACCCAAGTCAAGTCAAGTGTGTGGGAAACACTGAATATTGCTTACAGCCTGCTGTGTCCAGATATCGCTCTCGTTATTATCCTATCTAGCAAAAGTCAGCAACCGTGTGAACACTGGACTTTTGTTACAAATTTTTCTGCTCTGAAATAAACTGATAGACCAATGGACATTCTGTTACTCTGTAATCTTCTTTTATAGAGTAACAGAGATTTTCTACAGTAAACAAAAACAAATAAATAAAAAGCTTAACTCATCTATCCTGACAATATGTGGATAAGCCTAGATATTTGGCGACATAATTAATATGAAGGAAGAAAGTCTATATCAGACACATGTGCACTCAGAACAGGATTAAAATCACTGTTCAGCTCATGCATTTTTAAAATAATCCAATCTACTTTTCAGAAGTAAATCCTGTCCAAATGGGTTTAATACATTCAAGGATAGCTCCCAAGAGGTCCATTGAAGCAGGAAAAAGATTTAGAGAGCAAATCATGTGGTGACTGAGCTCTCCCATTATGATTAATCCCAGACATTGCAACATAATGTCCTTTTTCTCTAAACTGCCTTGATACGTCTCTCCAATGGAAATGATACAGCTTTAAAAAGTACACAAGTTTTCATTATTGCTTTTACACAAATCTTCTTCATGTAAAAATAAAGTCAGTGCCAGGTGCTTGCCAAAACCAGGTCTCTTCATACTGAGAAGCTAGGGTAATATTAGAGGTCAGTCACTATGATGAAGTGCTAATTATCTAGTGTTAACAGGCAACCCTTACTCACAACTGTAATGCCTAGAGACAGAAGTGGAGAGTAAGACTGATGCTGCAACTTTATATATATGTCATGTTTTTGTCATTTAATTTGTTAACTTAGTGGTCTGCCTCCTTGAGAGTTCAATTTGGTAAATAATTAATAATCAAAAGTGTACATTAATAGGACCTAGCAATTGGATTTGGACCATATATACAGTCTACATTATGTTGTTATACCGTAATGATCGTTGACCGTGCATACACTGATGGAGATTCATGTATGAATGGCAAATGCAGGGTCAAGGATGCCTACCACTATATGGTGATAGTCTAGTCTTCATTTATGATCTGTGTGAACTGGTACTCCTCGCGACTGCTGCTGCTGAATATTACACCTTTATCAGGACTGTTTAGTTGAGGGACAGTTGGGTCAGTCCACAGTAACCCTGAACCCACTCGCCCCCATATAATGACAATAAAGTCTTCTATCTATTCCTGTGTCAGAAAAAAAATTGAGTGAACAAGCTTTCTTGATAGTCTATGGTTGGGGTGGCTGTGGCTGTGGTTGTGGTAGAGCAAGTCACCTACTAATCAGAAGGTTGGCGGTTCGATTCCGGGCTGTATCCTTAGGCAAGATACTGAACCCCAAGTTGCTATCCGACGCACGCCTTTGGAGTAGGAATAAGTGTGAATGTTATACAGTAAAAGCACTTAGCTTAGTTTCATATGGAAGTGCTTGTATGAATGAGGTGTGAATGGGTGAATGCAAACGTGCTGTATAAGCTCTTTGACTGCTCAATTAGAATAGAAAAGCACTGTATAAGAACTAATCCATTTACCATCTAGTCCATTCACCATGGCCATGGCCACATCTACACAAGTTGTAAAATTTTGTTATATTGCTCAACCATATGTTTCAGCTACGGTTTGAAGGGTTGTAGGTCAGTGATGTTGGGGATTGAATCAACATGAATGGCAGTGATACTCCACTTTCTCTGTGTCACCCTCACACATTCTGAAGTTGGTTCAAATCTTAGACTGTATCCAGAAACTTGACTTTATAACATTGTGCAAACATAGTTGTAACTTAAGCCTGACATTCTGTCCATGTGCAATTAAACATCCTTTTTTTTTTTTGTTTAAATTATCAATAATAATTAATGCTGATGCAAACTGCTCTCTCAGTAGGTGACCTTCAGATTGCAGTAGCGGGGTTTGCAGCCAAATGTGAACTGGCAGAAATGAGAATTAGCATCTCCAAATCTAAGGCCATGGTTCTCAGACAGAAAGGAGTGGACTGCCCACTCCAGGTCAGAGAGAAGTTTGTGTCCTAAGTGGAGGGCTTAAAGTATCTTGGAGTCTTGTTCGTGAGTGAGGGCAGAGTGTAGCTGTATGTTGACAGATGGGTTGATTTGGTGTTTGGCAGTGATGGAGATGCTATACCAGTCTGTTGTAGTCAATAGAGCGCTATTATGGCCCAGAGCTCTAGGACTCTGGGAGCTCTGGGAATGGATGAATGGTTGGTGTAGGAGAATATTCCAGAATTACTCACATACTATACTGTACTATACTATACTATACTATACATTCACCAGCCACTTCATTAGATTCACCTGTTTAGCTGCTTGTTAAAGCAAATGGCAGCAATTCAGTGTATTTAAAGCATGTAGACGTGCTCTAGACAAGCTGCTGAAATTTAAACTGAGCATCAGAATGTGGAAGAAAGGTGATTTGAGTTAACGAGGTGCAAGGTTATTATCGTTAACGAAAATGAACGAAATAACAAAAACTGAAATTGAAAAGACATTTACTTTCAGAACTGTATTTATTTATACTGTATTTATTTATATTTTTTTTTCTGTATTTCTTTCTTTCTGATTGATCTTTCTGAATTAAACTCAATAGTTACTTCTTCCAAACCATCAACATGTCAACACCATTCTTACAAGACTGCTCAAAGAAGTCATACCATTAATTAATGTTTCAATCTTAAATATGGTCAATCTATCTCTATTAATTGGCTATATACCAATGTATAAGGTGGCAGTAATTAAACCATTACTTAAAAAGCCATCACTTGACCCAGCTGTTTTAGCTAATTATAGGCCAATCTCCAACCTTCATTTTCTCTAAAAAAAATTCTTGAAAGAATAGCTGTAAAACAGCTCACTAATCATTGGAATATTTTATTTCAGAGTTTCAGTCAAGTTTCAGAATTCATCACAGTACGGAAACAGCATTAGTGAAGGTTACAAATGATCTTCTTACAGCCTCTATCTTTGCTTGTCCTGCTAGACCTCAGTGCAGCTTTTGAGCATAATATTTTCTTACAGAGATTAGATCATGCCATGGGTATTAAAGGTTCTGCGATACAGTGGTTTGAATCATTTATCTAATAGACTCCAATTTGTTCATGTAAATGGGGAGTCTTCTTCTCACACAAAGGTCGAAGTTCCACAGGGTTCTGTGCTAGGACCAATTCTGTTTACACTATACATGTTTCCCCTAGGCAGTATTATTAGAAAGCATTGCATGCATTTTCGTGGTTATGTAGATGATATCCAGCTTTATAATTAAATTGAATTATTTTTTAACCAGGATATGTCCTTCAATGCACATATTAAACAAATTTGTAGGACTGATTTTATGCATTTGCGCAATATTTCTAAAATTAGAAACATATTGTCTCAGAGTGATGCTGAAAAGCTAATTCGTGCATTTATTACTTCTTGCTGGACTATTGTAATTCATTATTATCAGGCTGTCCTAAAACCTCCCTGAAAAGCCTTCAGCTGATCCAAAATGCCACAGCTAGAGTACTGACAGGGACTAGAAAGAGAAGATTTTCCTCCCACGTTGGCCTCTTCTTTGGCTCCCTGTTAAATCCAGAATTGAATTTAAAATCCTTCTTCTTACATACAAGGCCTTGAATAATCAGGCCCCATCTTATCTTAAAGACTTCATAGTACCATATCACCCCATTTGAGCAATTTGCTGTCAAACTGCTGGCTTGGTTTCTTGGGTACTTAAGAGTAGAATGGGAGGCAGAGCCTTCAGTTTTCAGGCCCTTCTTCTTTGGACCAGATTAAACTTAAAACCTGTTCTGCCAAAGGCTTCTTCCTGCTAAAGGGGAGTTTTTCCTTTCCACTGTCGCCAAGTGCTTGCTCATAGGAGGTTGTTTGGTCAGACCTGTTTAAAATTGTTTTTCTTCAAAAATAACATCAGGAAAAGTGAATATATTTCAAGCTGATAAAAATTTGCAAATTTTTCAGGTAAAAACTGATGTGAACTTCTGCGCTTCACAGTCAGAAAAACGCATAAACTACACAGTGTCCAACTTATCTGCAAAAAGCACAGCTGGAAACACAGCGGTGAGACCTGGTCTGATTTATTTTTTTTGGGCAATTGCGTAATCACGTGGGCTCGTCTCTGAAGCTGCAGGTTTAACACACTTAAATGCTTCATTATGTCGCAGAGAAAAGCCAACTCACACAGCCACTTTTCATCCCGGGGCCCTGCTGAGTCTTCTCTTTTACTTTCCACGAACTTGACAGATTTCCTCAGATAGCTCATGGCACCTGTGGGAAAAGCCACGTCTCCAAATTCAGAATTTCCTCCAAAACTTACAGTGATTTAAACATTTGCCTGTTTAAAAAGTTCAATGTCTGTGTTCCGGTGTTTATGGCACATTCTGCCTTCAGGACTTTTGCTGTGCAGCGTTTCCTGGTGTGTGACGCAGTGATGCACTGTCAGCTCACCTGTGCAGGTCTCTGTCTGCATCTTTTCCCGTATCTGTCCCACCAATACGCGCTTTTCCCTGCACATCGCAGGCAAGGAAAAAAGACAGACAGTTTAACTCCAGTGTCAGTGATCAGGTCCTTTGCTTTGCCTGTTTGGAAAAATCCCCGTTTTCCACTTTTCATTTCATTTGCATTGTGGGATTTATAGTATAAGTGGTGGGAGTGCTATTTCCCCAGGGGCCATTAATAACAGCAATATGAAATCGTGGGCCGTATAAAATTATATTGCGGGTCGCTTATGGCCCGCAGGCCTTAAGTTTGACACATGTGCTATAGCATTATTATCACTTTGACCTTCAGAACAATCTATTGAACTTGAAGGAGAAGTCAGAGGTTAATGTGAAATATTTTAAATCTTTATACAGTACTTTCTACATGTTGATGATACACACCACGCTTGCAAGAATCATAGTTTCTAAGTTATAAAGGCTTTTTGTCAATTCACAACCAATCATCAAGTTGACCTTGAAGACCTTGGTGGATGGAAGCCAAATTTTAATGGAAATATTAAACATGATCATATTACCATGACCCCACTCTACACCCCTCTACAAAGTTTTATTAGAATTCATTCAAACCTATTTAAGCTATTCTGTTTACAAACAGAATGACATGCATATATGCACACGCATGCAAATCAAAGTAAAGCAAATCATTGTCAAACAAAAGTGGTGACTAGCACAGCGTCCATCCATTGATTCTCTGTGCAGTTTAGCAGCTTGATATCTTGGGCCTCATTCCTGTTTTCTTTTCTTCCACAGCTCTGTGGTTTTGAGCAAATGTTGCATAACAGCATTTGTATGGGTAAATATTTTATAGAATAGGAAGTCCTAAAAATCTCCTTAGTAATTGAAATTATTTATCATCTCTTGAACTGTATAATTTGGCATTTTATGAGGGACTTGGTGGTTGTTCAGCTGTCCTGTACACCGTCACTGGCTTGACCTGTACAATACTTGAAAGCCTGAACTACACTGAGGTGTTTTTAGCTTTTACTATGGCTTTAAATACCCTCTTCATTGGGTCTGGGTGGCAACTGGCTGTGTTTCCACTCCTCTGATGGCAAATCTTGGTGTGAAAGAGGCCAGGTCAAAACGAAAGGGGTCAGAATCTTCCAACTCAATGCCATCTATTGAATTTAATCATCACAAGACATTAAATTCAGCAGTTATGTAGAAGGCTTTAGGGAAATGGGCTCAGTTTGAGACCGCTTTCAGTGCAAGACTGTGCCAGGCCATTCTGATGACCTTAAGAGTTTCAAATCTGCGTGGGAATGCAATTAGGCCTTGGTTATATTTAAAAGGATTGGCTCTTTAGTATTAGAGAGGTCAGCCATGAAGACAAGTTCACAAAACATTGAACTGACAAAGCCAGGAGGTTAACCAACTGTTGCCAAAGTCATTCTGCTTTGAAATTTGACGCAGTCTTATGTGGCTGGGGCAAATTATAAAAACCATCATTCATAGCTCAAGAGCTGTTTAAGAGGGATTTAGGGATACTATATTGGTAGATTCACAGCAAGAAAACGTGGGTGTTTGTGTTTGGAGTTTTACCATGTTAGGGTTATTTTTGATTTTATGTGGCCCCAAAAGTGCAAAAGGGGTTGTAAAGAGCTGTTTGTCTATATCAGCAGTCCTGAGATTGGCAGCCTGTCCAGAGTGTGCCAGGTCACTCACCCAATGTCAGCTCGGATATGCGCTATGACCCCAACTTGGCATAATAGAGTTCCATCCATCCATTTGCTTCTGCTTATCCTGTTCAGGCTCGCGGGGGGGCTGGAGCCTATCCCAGCTGTCATGGGGCGAGAGGCAGGGTACACCCTGTACAGGTTGCCAGCCTGTCACAGGGCTAACACAGAGAGACAAACAACCTTTGGAATAGGGGAGGAAACTGGAGTATCCGGACGAAACCCACGCAAGCATGGGGAGAACATGTAAACTCCACACAGTGAGAAGGAGAGGCCTGGGCCAAGGTGGAACTGAACCCAGTTTGCATCTGTTTATAAAGCTCTCTGCCTGACAGAATGTGTGAATTCAGCCAGTTCAACTTGAGGGTATGGGCTTGCATTCAGTCCTAACAACACATTATGTTACAAAAAATAGTACCGTACATTTCCAGTTGTTCTGGTTTGACATACATTTATTGCATATTGCAAATAACAACAGACAATGGTCATGTATTTGTGAACCTCTGCATAGCACCAATGCAGAATCAACAAATTACCATGGAGCTTTTAAACAGAGATGCTGTCAGACTCTTCTATTAACTCGAAGCCCCTGCTGTCTTATGCTTATAAATTTCAGATGGCTTGATGTGAGTGTATCCAACCTCACATGTATCAAGTATTGGGTGGTGTACCTGCAGGTCATCCAGGAGGCTGTGTGGCCAGGTGGAACTCTGCCAACTGCTCCGCAACTTGAACGCAGCCAGCAGCTAAAGGATGGCACCAAACAACAAGCTTTACACTGTCTGATGAGACTTTTACCAGGTACATGTGACACGAGCACATCACATTTCATGCTCTTTATTATTGGTATGAACTTCAAAATTTTGTAATTCCTATTACATGCTCTGATTGAGTCAGCTAATAAAGATAAAAGTACCTAATTTTGGAATTAAGGAGCATCTTGCTCTCTCTTTTATATATATATATATATATATATATATAATCTGTGTGCATGTGTATATACAGGGGTTGGACAATGAAACTGAAACACCTGGTTTTAGACCACAATAATTTATTAGTATGGTGTAGGGCCTCCTTTTGCGGCCAATAGTGTCAATTCATCGTGGGAATGACATATACAAGTCCTGCACAGTGGTCAGAGGGATTTTAAACCATTCTTCTTGCAGGATAGTGGCCAGGTTACGACGTGATGCTGATGGAGGAAAACGTTTCCTGACTCGCTCCTCCAAAACACCCCAAAGCGGCTCAATAATATTTAGATCTGGTGACTGTGCAGGCCATGTTCATCAAACCAGTCTTTCACCAGTCTTGCTGTGTGTATCGGTGCATTGTCGTCCTGATACACGGCACCACCTTCAGGATACAATGTCACATGGTCCTCCAGAATGGTTCGGTAGTCCTTGGCAGTGACGCGCCCATCTAGCACAAGTATTGGGCCAAGGGAATGCCATGATATGGCAGCCCAAACCATCACTGATCCACCCCCATGCTTCACTCTGGGCATGCAACAGTCTGGTACGCTTCTTTGGGGCTTCTCCACACCGTAACTCTCCTGGATGTGGGGAAAACAGTAAAGGTGGACTCATCAGAGAACAATACATGTTTCACATTGTCCACAGCCCAAGATTTGCGCTCCTTGCACCATTGAAACTCACGTTTGGCATTGGCATGAGTGACCAAAGGTTTGGCTATAGCAGCCCGGCCGTGTATATTGACCCTGTGGAGCTCCCGATGGACAGTTTTGGTGGAAACAGGAGAGTTGAGGTGCACATTTAATTCTGCCGTGATTTGGGCAGTCGTGGTTTTATGTTTTTTGGATACAATCGGGGTTAGCACCCGAACATCCCTTTCAGACAGCTTCCTCTTGCGTCCACAGTTAATCCTGTTGGATGTGGTTCGTCCTTCTTGGTGGTATGCTGACATTACCCTGGATACTGTGGCTCTTGATACATCACAAAGACTTGCTGTCTTGGTCACAGATGCGCCAGCAAGACGTGCACCAACAATTTGTCCTCTTTTGAACTCTGGTATGTCACCCATAATGTTGTGTGCATTGCAATATTTTTGAGCAAAACTGTGCTCTTACCCTGCTAATTGAACCCTCACACTCTGCTCTTACTGGTGCAATGTGCAATTAATGAAGATTGGCCACCAGGCTGGTCCAATTTAGCCATGAAACCTCCCACACTAAAATGACAGGTGTTTCAGTTTCATTGTCCAACCCCCTGTATATGTGTTCAGGGAGAACAGTCAGTTATACAGTACAGTTACATTTCACTTTTTTCCCTGTGTCTAGATCTAATCTCAGAAATGTTGGGCTCAGACAAGTACAGACTCAGCTGGCAGACTGTTCTGGACTCTTTTCAACACCCCTACATCAACAGGTGAATATACCTTGTAGACTCAATGGCCATTTGTTTTTTTTTCAGTTGCACTATGTAGTGACAACTTCTGTACATTCTGGGTTACCAGAATGGTGGCTAAAATCATCATATATTTTTTTGACAATTGCATTAACATAGGTGTACATACTGTTTTCAGTAAAGCCATATGCTCACACTCCAACACTGTTTCTACTTTTGTATGTCACCAAACCAACTGCCATACATGTAAATTAAGGTTAATGCAACCTTGATTTGAACTGGGTCACAAAGTGGAGCTTTAATCACTTTGGGTGGTCATTAACTGATCTTTTTCCACTTTTACAAGGTAATCTATATTTGTGTGTGCTCACTGATGGCATTGTTCAGTACTCAAGGACCAGTAGAAAACCTTTTAGACACTTGCTGGCCTCTACACTTGTTGTACTTACCAAACTGCTGCCCATGCACTGAAGAATATCCTGCAGACTGACTGGGAATCTGTGTCTTGCCTTGTTCATATATAAGCATCAGACAGTGATTGTCACTGTGTATTCAAGGTGTGATCAAAAAGTTCTGGGAAAAAGGCCCATAAAAATTCAAAATCTTACCTGATTAATTTTGACCCATGCCCCCTTCAAGGACATGCCCTTGGGCATGCCCAGATGGCTTCAAGCGCAGCTAATATTTTTTTAGTGCTCTCGGTGTCCTTAAGTGTGTCAGAACAGTAACCCTTCAGCTTGATTTGGCTTGGAATCAGTGGACCTTTGATTGAAAACTGCTGGTTTTTAATCAGAAATCCACAGTGTTGTCATAACAGGACTTGTGGGTCTCAAAGGAGGTCTCAGAAATAGGAATTGTACTGGAAGGTATCTGGATGTGCCTGAGAAGATTACTTTGAAAGGGAACTGATCCAGATTTAAATCAGATATATAGATGCTGGTCATAAAAATAGAATATCATGAAAAATATTCTAATTTTCTGAGATACTGAATTTGGGGTTTTTATTAGTTGTCAGTTATAATCCTAAAAATTAAAAGAAATAAACATTTGAAATATATCAGTGTGTGTGTAATGAATGAATATAATATACAAATTTCACTTTTTGAATGGAATTACTGAAATAAATCAACTTCATGATATTCTAATTTTCTGACAGCACCTGTATATATTGGGACTACTTGTACACTTCTCATATTACTCCTACCTTCTGCTGCGTGCAGACATTGGAGACTTTGCTGCAGTTTGATTAAATTACAAGACTCTTGCCTGTTAGTCTTATCATTTAGTTTTATTTATTTTTAATTCTCCTTAAGAACTATTAAAATTTAACAGAATTCTAGTGAAAGAAAAGAAAAAAATGGTTCTGAAGTAAATATAGAGATGGACAAACAGTAGGGGTTGACATAAACTGATAATATTAGCCTTTTCAATCTTTGGAAAACTAGCAGCATGACTCTAGAGATGAACTTGAGATGGCAGTGTTAGATTGTTGGTCTGTCTGAAGGACCTTACATAACATTTTGAGATGGAAATATCCCTGTAACCTTTGGTTGGATTGCCAGGAAATTTTAAAACCTTTACTTTTCCTCTTGTGCTACCAGCAAGTTTGACAGTTGGAGGCATCTCAGTATTTTAATAGACTTTATTGAAATCTTGAAATGTGGGACATATGCTAGCATTTCCAGAATTAACTGTAATAAAGTTGGTCCTATTGTTTATTTCTCTAGTACTTTTGTACATGGCCAAATACGCCCCAAACTGACATTCTGTCAAGCTCAGCTGTGCCTTTTTGCTTGTGGTTATTGGCATTCTGACATTTCAAACTAAGATGATGTAGATGATGTAAAAGATGTAGGCTAGCTGCCTGCTAGCCATATTTGTGCTAACATTATGCTAGTGTGCTTATATTAACACTTAGCTCAATGTACTGCTGTCTGAAAATACCTCAGTGCAGGTTTAAGGCTTCAGTTTAGTTTTGAAACAAAGGCATCAGTCATGCAGGCCTAGAGACCAGTTGGTGAACATCTGGCAACAACCAGTTGCTAAGGAAAAATGTGTATTCACCAACAGGTTGGCATATGGTTGCTAGAGGTTGTTGCAAGCTACTAGGTATATTCAGTTGCAAAGAAGATGCTGCACCCCTTGTGATTACTTTGTGATTGCTAGAAAATTCCCGTAGTTTGCACAGAAGATGCCAGCATGTCTGCAAACACTAGTCGAGCGGTGGTAAAATGTTTAAATGCAACACAAACCTTGAACAGATAATGTTCACCTTCAAAGTAAAAGTTGTGCCTTGTCGTTTCAACCAACCTGTTTCAAAAGATGTAGCTTCTACTTTGAAGCACCTACTCTAGGGTAGGAGCTTGCAAAGAAACCTTTAAAATCTGGTTGGTTCTTGACACTGACTGGGTAAACTCTGAGAGAGTAGCCATATAATCACCATTTTTTAAAAAACTAGAACCCTAACAGAAGCATGATGAAAAACAGCCAAACAAGCAGAAACAAGATGTAAAATAAGTCAGAAATAGATTGCTTCTTTTCTTTGGCTTTTTATTGCCAATGAGGAAGTCCAGAGAGATTTTGAATCAGAGAGAATGAGTGAGTGGTGGTGGTGGTCAAGCAAGCTAGAAATTGTTTGAAGAGAAGGAGTGACAGTAACCAAAACAAATTAGACAACGACAAAACATATCCTGATAGTTTTACAGCAGTTAGTCTGAAAACTCTAATAAACTCACCCACATCGCCACACAACTTGGTGGGAAGGTGCTGCCTCTACCCTCAGAGCAGGCTTCATCCTCCCTGCTGTCTGTGCGTGTGTGCTTGCTTGCATGAACTGCCCATTACACAGACCTGCAGCTTTGGCAGAGAAGAGAAATGACATACTAAGACTGCCATGATGTAATCTGGTCCCTAGGTTTTATAAACAGAACAGAGAGAGAGGACGGCTGACGGCAAAAATCTCCCGATTCTGCCTGAGTACTTTGTATGCTCGGATGCACATGGTTTGCTGGAGACAAACAGGTGTATCTGATCAACTGGCCAGTGAGTGTACGTGCTGACTCGCACACAGAGAGAGGCTCACCTGGAATGATACTGCACAGTTTACAGGAGGACTAAAAGGGTTTACAGATGTCAAAAACAAGCTGTGCAAAGGAGCAGTCACATCCACATGATGTGATGTTTTTACCAATGCAAAGGAGGTAAAAATGTTTTTCTTATTTGCCGACTGGCTGGTCTGTCAGCAGAATTAAGCAAAAAACAAAACTGATTTTCATGAATCTTGTTGGAGACATGAATCATAAGCAAAATAAGAAGCTGAAATACCTAAAATGTTAATCACCGTTATGTTTTATTAAAATTTTGGTTTGCACGTGAAATAAAATGAAAACCCTTTATGCAGTTAAATTATTGCTCTTCAGTTATTCAAATACCATAATGCTCACAGGCAATATTGGTGTCTTTAGTAGAGCACACACTCGAATGTGTGGAGCAACATCTTAACTTTCCCCCCATAAAGATGACATTTAACAACAAACCCAATAGACGTCCAAGGGGGAAAGAGTTACGGATAATCAGACAAAATATAATCAGCCCTAGCTTTAGTTAGTTAGCCAGTTTTCCCTCTCAGTAAATTAAGAGTCTCAATCTTGTAATTGAACCTGTCCTGCTTTGCCCAACAACACTGCTGTTTGTTGTTGTTTATTTCTGTGGTGCATTTGCCAAATTCTTTATTCATCTGTGTGCAGCTGTTTCCTGTCATTTCCAAACTTTGTGCTGTGGATTGATTGTAACTGAGACCACTACTTAAGTGATTTGGGTAAAAGACATTCTGTTACAGAAGTTTCAGTCAGGCCACTCTCTGAGCTGGACTGAACCACCAGTAAAGAAGGGTCCACCAGAGTATTCTAACATGAGCTTTGGGAAAGAGTTAGTTCTGTGAGCAAAAGAAAAGTTGACATACTTCTTGTTAAGATGTGTTAAGATTGGGTTGCACAAACTGTATCATAAACCCATCACCAAATTATTGTGATTTTTTTTTTTTTTCCAAAAATATACTCATTTAACCTGTTCTGGTCATAACCATTATTCCATACATTTTCTGAACTACTTCTTCAGAGTAGTGAGGCTATCACAGCCATCATTGTGAAAGACTGGCAATCTGTCTGGACTCTATCTCAGGGCTGACACATTCATGGTCACATTTACAGCTATTTTACAGTCACCAATTAACCTGACATTGGAATAAGCAAAGTGAGCCCACACAGGCATGGGGAGAACAGGCAAACTCCATAACGTTCTCACTGTGAGGTGTCACTGGTTATAATCCTCACTGGTAACTGGTATTTGCCTCCTTCCTGATTGCTTATTTTTTGCATATTGGTCACACTTAAATGTTTGAGATTATCAAACAATAATAATAATACAAATATACAAATACTTCGCTGCAATCACTGCAATAGTCACACTATTTTCTTCTTTCCCTGCACTCGCTATGAGTGCACCTCCTCACACAGGTGTGGTGTGAAGCTGACAAGAGACAACTGAAGTGAAATAATATTGAGTTGATGATAACTCTATTACCAAAAGTGCAACAAAAGTGCTTCATCTAGTGTCACACTGGACACAACAAAAATGAGAGACCGAAGCATCAGGGAACGCATAATCATTAGCCTTTTACAGTTTGCATATGTGATCCCGCTTTTAGTGTCAGAATCTGACCAATATCCGATTGATGCATCCTTAATGGAGACATGATCAATTAAGATGTAACAGCAAATGACATTGTGTTCTGAACTACAGAATGGTCACAGTTTAAATGCTATAATAATAATATCTAATGGGGATTTTAACAAACTTAATGATTTCTGAGCCACAGTTCAGTATTTAATGGCTCAGTTACCTACATATAAGGTGTGAGTGGCCTTTATCAAAATACCTATCTTAATATATCCCCCTTTTGGGAATGTCTTTGTAAAGCTGCAAGGAAGATCAGTGTAAACCTGTCTGAATGATAGTCACTTTGACAGGTTGATGAAGTCAGCTGTTCCATGTTACTGAAATCAAATATACGCTGATTGCTGGTACTGTGTTCCCTTAGACACCTGGTGTATTGCATATTTGATCTTCTGCTGGAGTTCCTGGTTCCTGAAATACCTGAAGAAAACTTCCAAAGAAGCCTGCTGCAAACCCTCTCCAAGAACCCAGAGAAGCTGCTGGCATGAGGGGAGACATATGTAAAACCACCTCCCATCATCTGAGCTCATCTCATCTACGTCTCCTGAATTGCCAAACAGCAGTGTGACAGCAAGGCTGCCTCCAATCTAATGTTCTGCAGTGAGAGTGAGAGTGAGAGTGAGTGATTCTGGTCAAGTTGAGTATTCTTTGTCACCCCAACTCTTGAGGTCATCTAGAATCTGTCTCTAATTATGTGTTGATCTAGTGACATATGATGCTCTTGAACATGGAGTCCTGTGTACACACACACACACACACTACATTTGAAGCAGATTTGATTACATGAGAACACCTGGTTTGTGTTTGATCTCACAGTGTACTGTTCAGATCTAAACATGTGGTAAAGCCTCCTGCCATATCCACTTCCAGCCTCTTCCTGCCTGCTAAACACCCCAGCTTTCATTAAACTCCCTTCAGATGGTCTTCATGCTCTGCTCTCATTCCTCTCTCTAGTCTTTTGGTAGAAAATCTTGAGAAGCAGGATTGTTTTGTCACCTTCAACTTAAATCGCATAACACTCTCTTGGGATTTAGCATCACTGTGTCAATTCTTTTCTGACCTATCCTTCAATATCCCACCGGATCTGTATAGAGCCACACATGTGCTTGTTAGATTATGTGAGATAGATTTCCTAAATCTGAGACTTCCTGAGGGATCACATGTCTCTGGATATGATTTAACCTGTAAGTGCCCAAGTGCAAAGAAAGTAAAGTGAGGTGAAGGGTTGGCCAGAAGATATTTTACTGGAATTACACACCACATGTCACAGTTCTTTAAACAAGCTCCTCAGAGGATTAACTGCACAGTTAATGTCTACATAATATGGGTCCCACAAAGATGGAAGGAAGGAATCGAGGCATGACGGATGTAGGAATGCATTTGTCCTAGGTCCGTATCAACATATTACTGTATTGAACTTCTACAATTTATACATGCTTAAGCTGTGGAGCTTGTTTTTTAATTAAACAACTTTCTTATAGGGTTGATACAATATTTTTCTTATTCAACTTTTAATTTGATGTATCTATGCCCTGTGACTTTTTGATTTACCATTGTCTCCCTCTCAGATGGAGGCAGTGGTAAATACATCATGACTTCTCATATCAGTTCTGAACTTTTACCCCTCCCTTTTTCCACAGTATATATAAATAGAACAATAAGTCTACATTTGTTTTAGTAAAGAACATGTGACAATTCATTTTCAGAAATGGCAGAACTTCAGTGACCACTCGCGCGTATTTAAGGGTCATTCATTCTTTGGATAAGAATATCTGTGCCAGCTGGTAGAACCAGTCTTTATATGTAGATTGTCCAGTGTTGTCATGTGGTAGTATGAGGTAGTATTTAAGGTTTGTCCCAAGCTTAATATCACTGTGAGTAATTCCTTTGTGTACTTTGAGACTGTTTTTAGTGAAGGTTTCTCAACACATACTCTTCTTTCTTAAGCTCTGATCAGTCAATCCTTGACACATACTGACCTGATACATTTTCTAAATCCTTTTTTGGGGTTATCAATTTAGTTACTAAATGAGATTCTGAACCACAGACTGATGAATTTGACTTCCTGATATGAAAAGTGAACCTTAAAAAGGAACGGGGTGTCTTATATCTAAGCAAACTTAATGGTCATTGTGTTGACTCGTCAAGTTGGCTGTATAGAATTATGTGAGAAAATGGGCTTTTGCTCTGTTTATCCATAACCTACTGCCTGATCAGGTCTTTATTAAATATACAACAAGATGTTTATTTTGTAAAATATGGTCCCAATTATTATAGTAAAAAGGGTGATAAAGTGGAGTAGGCTACCTTTTATGATATATTGGTTCTTAATGAGTGTGCAATGTAGCTTGTTTTCTTAGTTGTCACACCTGGTTTCAAAATATGAAGATGGTGAAGCTCAAAAATGCTTCACAGTTGGTTTTGTCATGAAGGCTACATCCATTTTTTATGTTACAGTTTATAGTATGAGCACACTGAAAGCATAAATATAGTTAATTATATTTCCCAAAGATGTAACCATATTTATTAATGTTCATGTCACTTTTAGGCCTGCATAGTGAAGCTTTTGGCACCTTTAACAGGCTGCCTTCACATCTTAATGCAGTGGCATAGAAAATATTAGTTTCTAAAAATATTCTTATGAAGTATGTCACAGCACGTTATCGTTCATATTTCTGTGTTGTACAGACTCTAAATGTCTGTTGAATCTTCAGCTGCAGCAGCACATCAAGTGTGGCTGAATCTGCATGTTCGCTGAAGCCTTTGTGGGGTTTTGAGAAATGTTACAAACTGTAGATGTCAGGTTAAAGACTGAGATCTTAATGTTGCTCTCCTTCAAGTGTTCTGCGCTCATATCTGTGTGGTTTGAGCCTCGTCTTAACTTCCTGTCTTTTCTTTCCGTTGCATTGCTGTTCACTGTATTTATGAACTTATTTATTTGCTTGGCCCGCTCAATAAAGACTTGTGTCCATAAAATCAAGAGAGACGTGCCAGTGCTGACAGAGAGGAGGGCGCTCTTCTATGAAGTGCTTCTATTTCTCTGCATTCTGCCTTACAGTATGAATTGATAAACTTATTCTTGCCTATTGTGCAGTGTAGCTACTGACCATGCCTTAGAAGAATTTAAACACCCAGTTCCTGTGAAACCCTTAAACTTTTTTTTTTTATTGTGGCAGTTTCTGTTGAATGTTGAAGCTGTTAACTGTTGTGAAAAATGTTTTTTTGCTCACTTACGTTGATGAAGGAATTTCATGCGTTTGAAACAGATTAAAGACACAGTTCATTATCTTCTCTTCTGCTGTGCATGTCTGCCATTGTGAATTAAACTGATCAGCATTGTTAGAGAACGCTCTCTTTTCATCTAAAAGCAATCTGTCATTTGATCTGTTACATTATGATGCTTTCTTGTGATTTCACAAACTTACTGTCTCATTAAAACAAAGTGTCATAACATTAGAAGTTTGTATGTTAGGTATTTTCAGGAAATTACTAGCTATTGTGTAATATTTGCACAAAACTTCATGGTTCATACAACAAGAAATTATGAGGCTTGGTGTGTATTCTCTAAGAATGAAGAGTTGATGTTTTAGATGGATACAGTATATAAACTGTGTCTCACATTAAAATCAACAGATGTGCAATAACGCCCTAATGTCTCCTCCAGGCTACACAATGTCCCCCCTTAGCCCCTGTAAGTCAGTACAGTTGAATCATTTTCTCAAAGCTTACTGCCAGTGTTCTCAAATAAATCAATATACACTATAGAGTTTACATAAAGATGGGAAATGAGAAATGTTGATTTTGCCCATGAAAAGGTTTTGATATAACAAGATATGATGGCATGTGTGTCATGGATTGGATTAGCAGTCAGAGTTACTGTTGTGAATACTGTTACAGTGAAACACTTTAGTGGAGAATGTTCACATTAAACATGGCCAGAGTTTCAAATAATGAGGTCAGCGTATGCACACGTGCTCCCTGTGAGCCAAAAGCTCAGTTCAGACTGCGCTCAACACACAGTGGGCTCTGTGAGGTTAGTCCTGATATGGTCATCTGTGACCACAGCAGCCCCTTTCACTGCTGGTCAAATCTTTGGTTTCACAGAGGAAAACTATCAGAAGAATATCGGTTTAAGGGTGGCTTGTTTCATACAGAGGAGGAACTGTGGTGCTGCACCAGGGCCCAGAAGACAAATTTTGAACTGTGAATCATGCAAAGCTACTCTGATGAAGTCCAAGAAACTGAATATGAAGTTAGAAATGAATAGGCCTGCTTTACTCCGTAGTAGTTGTTAGATGTTATATTTCTTGTATTGTTTGTTTTGAGAACTTTACATGTTGTGTTAATGCCAAAAGATAAACAGAAGAGCCACATTTTTGTGTCAGCATAGACAACAGTGCATTATATTAATCCCTTCTACAGTAATATCTGACACTTCCACTCTGCTCTCTGTTGCCTTGCACCGTATCTCCCTTTTCTGTGTGTTGTCCCTCTTCGTTGTGACTTATGAACACGAGATTGTGCTTTCTTTTTAAACCTCACATTTACAAAAAACAATAAAGTTACCAAACATGAGTTGTTAAATCTTCAACTGTTGTTCACACTCATTATTTTCTTGGCTTCAGGTGGAGGCGATACTTTTTACAAGAGCCTTGTGAATATTGTCTTTTATGGGATTTCACATTAAATTTATCCCAGGCTTGCTTTTAACAGTCTGGAGGTTCCCCAGAAGTGTACTTGCCCTCTTCATGGTTAAATATGTATTCCATATTATCTTTATTTGCCATTTTGTGTGCACATTTTACATTCGCTGTCCTGTAAGCGCCCTAATAATTTGCTCTAGTTTGCAGACATAATTCAAGTCCAACATCAACAAAAAGTGTGGATGAAGAGTTTTAAATACCCAATAAAAAGGATCAGAACCAGTTTCTGTTAAGCTACAGTAAATAGGATTCACACATAAGACTGTAACCATCACATATCTATTCTTTTTTTTTTTTTAAACTGGATTATTTTTAGTTAGATATTATATTTCACTCCTCTTCTGACTGCATACACAGTCACAATCCTCAATCAAGGTCAGTTTGTTCCATGATTCATAGATTTTCTAGGTATACTCATTCCACATTTGATTAAAAAGTTGAACCTGAACCTTTTAGTGTTTTTTTTTTTTGTTTGTTTGCTTTCTTTTTTTTGCTTATTCTGGAAAGCTAAGCAAACACTCTTGACATGTACATAAAGTGCTGAGAATAAGATGTTTCATCAGCTGTATTACCATGACAGTGTTAGACTGGTTTGAGCTGGGTTCAAAGCATGTGATATGAGCCCTATAATGGCCCAATCCAAGAGGTGAAGGGTGCCTCAGCCTGACATTGGCAACAACTGATGTACGCACCTTAAATGTTCCAAAGAAATTCAGTTCACCTGTTACTGTATTTACCAAAACAGTCATCTCAAGGTGCGTTATATTGTAAGATAGTGGGCCTGCACTGTTAGAGAGAAACCCCAACAATCATCTGATCCCCTATGAACAAACACTGGCAGCTTAATTAGTAATTTGTTTGCTGTAATTAGCTGTAGTTAATTAGCTGTAATTAGTTGGGTGCCTGCATAAAATGTAAGGCACTATAAAGGCGAAGTACGAGTCTGGACTGAAAAATGAAAAACTGCAGTCCTCTAATGTCCAATCTCTCCTAACGAGTCGTAACTAAAAGTCATAAAAAAATGAAACACATTTATTTAGATGATAACATATATTCTCATTAAATTGTTTAAAGCAAGTCTAAAGTGGTCACATGTTATTTTATATGTTATTTTCAGATATTCTTGGTTATCTGTGATATAAAAGAAAAAAAGTTTACTTTTTTTTTTTCTAGACTGACAAGTTTAAAAACCTCTTTTTAAGTGGATGTTGTGAATTGACAGCTGTATGTGCATACACCACAGATATGAAATGTCACAGACAGAAACAACCCTGTTGCACTGTCAGAAATGATTGTCTTCTCATCTTATACAATATCAAACATTAGCTAATGGTCATAGTTTCAACACCAGAGTCCCAAGCAGAGCAACAGTTCCAGTAACAGCCACAGTTCCTGGAAGTCTATTCAGGGAGCTTTTCAGAGGTGTGGGGGTGTTAGCTGAAACACAGAGGAAGAGTGAGGTTTTGATTTTGATTTTTAAAGCTAATTTCAGCCAATTTTGTAAGCAAAAAATTATGAACAGTTCATCATTAGTCAGTGTCATGCAACACAAAAAATATACAGAAATTCACTTTGGTAGGGTTGGCAGAGCAGCCTTTAAATGAAGTAACCCCCCCCCCCCCAGATTCCATGAATTTTCCTAACTGGTCATCCAACACAAGCAGTCCAAGACAAATCTGACAAGGCTGAAAATTCCCTCCACACCATGCACGAGTTCCTTCCTGGATCCTAAAAGTATTAGTAAACATAAACATGATATTTCTCAAATTTTTGAAAATATGATGCAAATCATCTTGCAATAGTAAATCCTTTCAAAACATTCCTGCATCCAGATCTAAATCAGCTCTAACAGCTCTGGACCAAGTAAAATGGTAATGCAAATCCAGTCATATTTTTTGAGTAATGTTAACAATCACACCAAACCAAGTACGTAACCTTTGTGGCAACAGTAACTAGAGCTGCACTCGGGCGGAACCTAAAAATTGTTCTCTTGCAGAGACAAAGACAATCATTCACATTCAAATCCATGTCTAGAATCTCTAACCAGAGAGAAATCCAGTGAAAACACATGCAAACTCCAGACCGCTGGGTTGACCTCTTGCGGCTGAGAGCTGACAGCGTTAACCACCACGCCGCCATACTGCCTTCTTCCAAACGCTGTTAATTAAATCGAAGGAAAGGGACAGAGCGGTTGGGGGAGGGGTGGGCAGATTAGCATAATTTTTGGACCACTGGAGAAGTAACTTTGCCCTCTGACAGCAGCACTGACACTCTTTGTGATTCAGCACAGGGTCTGGGTAGAGGCCATCACACCCACATGACCAGACCACCTCACATAGTTGCTGTAGTAACTGCAGCCCAGAACGCTGTGAGGAGGCTGCGGTTGCCTGCATAGTTTAGGGCAAGTCGCAGGCTGCTATGACTACAGCCCATCACAGCTTTATTACTATTATTATTATTTTATATATATATTTTCATTTTTGGACAGAACAGCTTTCATTGAAACGGGGGGAAGACACAGGGGAGGACATGGCGACAGGCCGGGACTCAAACCCGCGCCGCAACGCACCATATATATGTGCTCCGCCACTGAGCTACCTGGGCACCCCTATTACTAGTATTTTAGAGAACAACCTTCACACCAGTTCTACAAAATAGCTTAAAATATGTGTTATCACTACCATCAAGTTTTGAACTCTTGTATTGCTGGAGTTCCCTCAGCATTAAAGAGAAGAGCTAAAAATAAATGGCAGTTATCTTTAAATAAATATATGTCTATGAAATCTATGGAAAAGAAATATCAGTTGGGCTCCTGTCCAAGTTTCCATTGAGCAGAGCGCCTTGCAGCCTGCATACAGCAGCTTTCTTATACTGGCTCTTTAATCAGCAGCTCTCTGATAGAGTTCTGCCAAAGCTCAGGTCACTTTATTAATGAAAGCTCAGCATGTTAACACAATATAAAGTGAACAGTGAACCTCTTTGCACTTTAACATGGCCTCCCCATGTGACATGATTTTGTACTGTAGCTCAGGAGGTAAAGCAGGCTGTGTGGGAAGCTACCACCCTTGGTGCATCCTGACAGATTAAAGCACATAATGCACAGAATAAAGCCCTGTATGAATGTGTGTGCGAATGGGTGAATGTGGCTTGTGGTGTTACAGCGCTGTGACTGCTCTGTAAAAGTAGAAAAATACTATATAAATTCTGCTCCAAATTGCCAAATATAACTGCAACTGACCAACTGGGGAAACTTGGGGCTCCTGAAGGTTTTGGTAACTGTGAAGCCTTGATCAGTCTTTAGTAACAGCAATGGGCGGGGACATCACATAGTAAATGGGCTGGTTCTTATATAGCACTTCTCTACTTGAGCACTCAAAGCACTTTATATAACATGCCTCATTCACGCAATCATACAACACATTTTTCCTACACATAAGTGCTTTCTGTCTAACAGTCACACTCCAATGAACACGTCGGAGAGCAGCTTGGCACTCAGTATCTTGCCCAAGGATACTTTGGCATGCAAACTGGCCAGCCAGGGATCAAAGCACCAATCTTCCAATTAATAGGTGACCTGCTTTACCTCCTGAGCTACAGCCACCCCAATTGCATCACATGACACATACCTGAATCAGTGCTAAGGAACAGACTTATAAAATACTAGAAGATCATTCAACAACACTGAAGCACAGACTTCTTGGACGAGGTGCACCATCACAAGAGATCCAGTTCTACAGCTGCTTAGGTACTCAGTCAAGTCATACCCTTTACCATAACCATTAACAAAATGCAGGAATGTTTATAAATAAAATTCTTCCCTGTACAGTGGTTATGAAGAGGGAAACTAGCTCAACACCACAAACACAACAACCTGCTGATTTGAGCACAGTTGGGCAGAGTATAAATGAGTAAATAAGTAACTAGAAATAATAAATGTTAGAAAATCTGTTTATGTTTCATGTGTCTGAAGGGGAAAAAAATGTTGGCCTGCATATCGGAATATTGGACTTTTAAATCACCAAATATTGGTCTTAAAAATCCCATATTACATTTCCTGTTTTTACACTGTAGATATACCATTGAAAACACAAAACCTTTGTTTCTTGCTGTAGCTAAACCACAAAATAACATCCTGTATTGTACAGCGGGGGTGATTCAGGGACAAAATCTGTGTAATGAGCTGCCCATACTTTTTTGTTAGTTGTATTGTTTTTTTTTTTTTATTGTGGAGTTTGTTACATTTAACTTTCTGGAATCTCTGTAAAAGCTTAGAAAGTGCTGAAAAATGTGCATCACCATGCACATGATAACAAAAAGACAAAAAAAGCCACATCGCCACATGGGCACTTTTTGAAAGGTCCATTAGACTCAGCTGCACTGATTTCTAGGTGAGAGGTGATCTGTTTCCACATTCTAGAATGAAATTTGAAGTTCCACTCAAAGTGCTGTGGACAAACTTACATACAACTATATATCTGATTAAGATTGTGTGTCTGTAAGCTTCACTCAGTTAATGGACCTCAACTCAAGTTTATGTTCTGTACATTCAATTCCAGTAAGTACCACTTTAAATAGCAACATTAAAAGAATTTGTAAACATGATGTCATTTGGTGATGTCCGTTGTGTTCAAAACCACTGAGTTAAATCTACTGTGTCATTAGTACCCCCACATCTCACCCACTCGTCTGGCAGCATGTGTCCAGCTGCTGTTTTGGGCAGTAAATGAGTTTAAAGTCTTGCTTTCCTGCAGCATGAGCTGATTTACATGGAAACCACATGTTCTTCATCCTCAACAGGTTATGCAATCTTCTCTCCTCTACACACACACACACACACACACACACACACACACACACACACACACACACGCACACTCGTAAGCACTATCTGACTCAGTGCACTGTGGAGTCCTGTTGGGAGAGCCACTCCACTTACGTAATAAAACACACACAGACACACACACTTAAAAAGCTGCAGTTCTGAGGACTTACATGTTTGAGCTGATTGCCCTTTAAAGGACAAACTCAAGGCAAAATCCTAAAAGGTATTTTCATCTATTTTCAAAGGCTTCATTAATTAACTGTTATTTGAAATGTAAAACACAAAGAAATCACATTTAATACCTCTGCAAGCTATTTGAAGTCATACCTTTTGCAAATTATTTGTGGTCTTAGCATCTTGAAACGAGTGCAGCAAAAATGTGAAAAGAAAAGCCCAGTCCAGTTTTTTTTTTTTTTTTAAATCGGGCAAACGAAAGCAGTTTATGCATCTTCTTCAAACAGCCTGCTCACGCTCAGACATGGAGAATTTCAACAGAAGCACACAAACAAACCTTTTTATGTGTGTGTTGCACTTGGGTTTTGCTGTTGTTCCTAAAAAATCAGGACACTTGTAACGTGCAGACAGTTATTACTGCTCATTTGGTTATCCAGAAATAATTTGTCTGAGAATGCTGAAGTCACAAAATACAGCAAATCAGTACTGCTCAGATGAAGCATTTTTAATGATCTTTTTGGTGCGATCAAACTGAGGAATCAATGGCTCATAAAGTAAGACAGCTTGTTCTTTTGCTGCCATGTGCTTTATTGAAGCACTTTGATTAACTTGGAATAAAGTTTGTGGCTTTTTTTCCTGGAATCAAAGGATGAAAGGATATGTCGAGGCTAATGAAGCAGGTATACAGTCTAACGTTTAAAGCAGAAAGCAAAACAGCTGTACGTTCTCTATGGCTGGATTTGAATAGAGCCCAACATCTGTACATCAAGTTAAGTCCTTTAAAACTGAACATAAAATGAACAAATACTTTGCTGACGGAGCTCCTCTCACTCTGTCACTTGGAACAGCATATTACAAATACAGTGACAACTGTGAGGCTTTATCTGTGAGCTTTCATCATGTCTTTCCTCACAGCAAAGCAGCTGGATGGCCAAATGATTGCATGATTTTGTGAGGAACAGGTAGTACCTCTAGATGGCGACATAACTAAACTGATGATATATAGTCTATTTTTTGAAGAGGCCAGAGGGAGGTGCTACATGATAAAATCATAGTAATTCACCTGTTACTGCCATGGATATGGAAGCCAGGACATAGCAGAGGGTAAACTATCTTGAAGCCAGAGTACAGCCTGTGTGAGCTGGGATATCCACAATGAAAGGGATATTCTGAAAGATACACTGTAGTTAGAGTGGTAATAGTTGATGAATGGAGGGAAATTCTCATTTGTGTTTATATTGTAGTCATATTGTAAATATTATAATCTGTTTATTCTTTTGCTCTTTTTGCTTAAGATGCATTAGTTAAGGTGTAAGATAGACAATAAAAACAACAAAAAAGTAGCAAGTTAGAATATGGAGTGAAAATGAACTCTCAGAACCCTTTAAAGTACTGCTGTTGCAGCCTTGAAAGAGGGTACTAATTTGTACCTTTGTGGTTTTTGCTTACAGAGAGCAGTCTTGAACCTCTAGTGACAATTTTGTGCCTTATTGTAATGATATAAAAATGAACCTTTAAAAAAGAGCAGAATATTAGGTGAGAGATTCCCATTATTTATTACAACATTCACATTTTAGCAATTAATAGCAATCATAAATAGGAAATAAACTGGCATTTATATAGAACCTTTTTAGTCTATGACTAATCAAAGATTTTTAAAAATCTCATTTCTGTACATATAACCAGTTTAGAATTTAGTATGAATGATTTTCATTAAACATTCACCACTCAAATGAAAAATCAAGGTCACTGGCAACCTATATGACTGCAGTATATTGATTAGTACAGGGAAAATGCCTTTATATAGCAAGATTTAACTGCCTGTAGTTGTATCTAGCTTGCTCATTATGCTAATGCAACAGCTAGTATTCTGCCAGCATAGACATGCAGCACTTATGTTTTCATAATAGACTTAATTGGTTTGAAGTCTTCTTAGTAAAAGTAACTGGTGTTAACACGATTAACACGAATGTCTTATTTTCACTCATGATGGTAAAGCACTGCAGACACACCAGCACCAGGACCGTAGCTCCAGCTTTACACTACAATTATGATTGCACCATGTGGGAGTTAGCTCCCAGTACAGCCAGTTGTTAGCTGGTAAGCAGCTCTGGGCCTGGCTGCTGCACTGCTGTGAAAACAAGCTCCACAGCTGAATTTCTAACCAGAATCCTCCCCAGCCTAATTAATCCCCCCCCCCCCCCCCCCCCCATCACCTCTGTGTAATTGACTGCCCCTATATTTGTTGTTGCTTCACCAGCTGGGCGAGTCAAGGGAAATCAGCCAGACTTCTTCAAATGGTGAATTTAACTCTGCTGCCTCTGCTGAATTTGCTCATCAAGACTTTGCTACAGACAGTGATGTCATAGTGAGGAAAAAGGTGGAGAAGCATTAGCCTCATTAGCTAAAAATGTCTATTTTCTCCATAGAAAAACATTAGTGTGGGCTGTTTGTTCTTTAGATAGCCTCACCCTTGTGTTTTAGAAACTTGTGACATTGACAAAAATACTGTTCTGGGTTCTGTGGAGAAACATCCAGAAATGATGCCATCCTTTTTAGGAAATACAGTACCACTCAAAAGTTTGGACACACTTATGACTGGTGCTGTAATTAAAGATTAACCCCACCTTCACAGGCTCCTCTGATGATCCTGTTTCCCATGTTAGAAAGTGATTTAAGTCAAAATGCGCCAGAATGAGTTCTATTGTATTGATTTTCTTTGCTGTATTTGATGGAAAGTAGCTGTTAAAATTCAAATTCAATGTCACACTTGGACATGAGCAAAACCAGGCTGTCTTTACCTCACTCTTTCCTTACTATCCTTCACATGATCACTCCTTCTGGCCATTTTTAATACAGTCACTGAATAATTCATCAGCTGGCAGCCACAGACACGTGTGGAAAGGGGTTGACACCCGTACCCCACAAACTGAGAACACATGGCTGCTGCTAAAGTAGTGGTGTGATGTATTGACGCTGTCAGGCCAGTTTTCATGTGTCAGAAAACACAGATGAACAAAGCAGCAAACAGTGCAAAAAATTTTGCCACAGGTCAACACAAGACACTGTATGGAGCCACAGTATATACAGTAGTGCAGCGGCTCGGCCCACTCCATGAAGCCATAGATTGTCTCTTGATGCAGGTTGTCTTTGCCTCATGGTGCTCTGGAGCCTCTAGAAATATGTTTGAGGAGGTTGAACCATGTGTTTGCCCTCGTTGGCAGTGAGCATGCTATTGAAAGTCTGCAAAGGTTTTTTTGAATGGGCAGTTGTATTTTAGGAGTGCTTTTTTTCCTTTGTGTGGCTGAGGAGTAAGAAAGTTTAGGTTGCTGATCTTATGGTCAGCTCTGGGATTTTGCCAGCTAATTCCAGAACTGGAGTACCAGGAAAATAGTGTTTCTGTACTGTCTTCATCCTGAAAGAGTTAGAACTATGCTTAAGTGAATATTATTAAACCATAAATTAGCTATCCAGTTTAAAAACCAACCTTCTTGGCGAGCCTCTTTTTTGCTTCATGGTCCTTACAATAATAACTTTTGGAGGGATTTACTGATGTTATAATGTCCTAAATGTCATTCTGACCTCTGCGTCTGTAGGCCCAAAGTGGTCCTTCCTAACTCCACCTGCTGATGTTATCTTACTAAGAAATATGAGGCAGCTTTGCAGTGGGCATTCTTGAATGAACAAGACAAAACCAAAAACTAATTGTAGAAGTGAGAAAGAGTACAAAGCAATGCAATGCAGCTGATGGAATTTTATAGCTGCATGCAAATTTAATTCCATGGAAATCTTTTCTTCTTCTTCTTTTTTTCTGAATAAAGGTTTCAGGTTAGCTTTGTACCAATGCCAAGCTCTAATGCTCTTCTCACATATGTACATTCCCTCCAAAAGTACTGGAACAGTACTTTTATTTTTTTACTGTAGACTAAAAACCTGGATACACCTGTTGGTTACTCCTCTAACTAAATGGACTAGTTTTTATATTGCACTTTTCTACTCTACTTGAGCACTCAAAGCGCTATACTATAAATGCACAATCTGCACAGGCAAACCCCAAATCTGAAACTGTAATTATAATCAATCTAACAGGACACACCTGGGCAACAAAATGCACCTGCCAGTCACATGCTCCAATACCCTATCCAGTCTACAGGAAAAATAAAGGGATTGGGCTTACTGTGCCTATATTTTTGAGGGGAGTATACATACAAGTCTTCCTGTGTATTGACATGTACAAAAAATGGGGTGATGAGAATATCAGTTTTCATTTCAGGGATAGTAAAAGAAATGCTGCAGATGAACATCAACCAACGGTGTTGCTAGGTTTGTCAGGGAAGATGAGAACACATTCACTATTGAATTAAACATGTAATGGAGCTTGCATATTCATCCACAGAGGCTCTAAAACCTCTGTGAAATATGACAAATACATTTGTCACTGATGAAATGTTTGAATTCAAGAAACTGCTGTTATTGCTGCAGAAACATAAAACTCATCATGTTTTCTAAGAAAGACCATATTTCCAGGTGATGACCTGGTCAATTAACTGAGAGAGTCCAAAAGCTGGTGAAGAAATAGATACTAACTAACATCTTAGAAGGACATTAACTGGCATTTGTGTAGATACATGTTTCACTCATTTAAAAGTGTCTTTGTTTATCTTTTTTCCTTAGAAAAAAAACTCTGAGCTGCGTTTTTCCTAATGTAGGTTTGGAGGATGCTTCATACAATGCCCCAAAAAATGAAAGGAACACTTTGAAAACACATCGGATCTCAATGGGAAAAAATCATGCACAGTATTGATGCTGATAAGGACTGGGTAAGGAAAGGAAGCCACATGTTTTGATGGAAATGAAAATGATCAACCTACAGAGGGCTGAATTCAAAGATCCCCGCCCAAAAAAAAAAAAAAAAGTGAAAAAAACTATGTGGCAGGCTAATCCATTTTGCTGAAATTTCATTGCAGTGACTCAGAATAGTACTCAGTAGTTTGTATGGTTCCCACATGCTCGTATGCATGCCTGACTCCTAATGAGATGACAGATGGTGTCCTGGGGGATCTCCTCCAAGATCTGGACCAGGACATCACTAAGCTTCTGGACAGTCTGAGGTGCAACCTAGCAGCATCAGATGGACCGAAAAATAATGTCCTAGAGGTGTTCTATTGGATTTAGGTCAGGCAAGCGTGGGAGGCAGTCAAAAGTATTGATTCCCTCAGGGTCATCTGAGTTGGGGTTTTCTCTCTACTATTGTAGGGTCTTTAATTTATAATATAAAGCACCTTGAGGTGACTGATGCTGTGATTTGACACTACATAAATAAAATTGAATTGAATTAATGATTTGCAGCCTCTTTCTCATGCCTGATTGGCTCAGCCTAATCATGTGATCATATTGTGCTTTTTGATCGGCTATACCTACAAAGGTTATCATTGTTAACAAAAACGAACAAAAAAAATGAACAGGAGACTGACAGATGGATTGGGGCTGCATCTGCAGTGATGTATGATCTGTGTCTCCACCCTCACCTGTGGTCATGAGCTTTGGGTGCTGACCAAAAAAACGAGATTACGGATACAAGTGGCAAAAATGAGCTTCCTCCGAAGGGTGGCTGGCCTCTCCCTTAAAGATAAGGTGATGATTGCAGTCATTTTTGAGGGGCTCAGAGCAGACCTGCTGCTCCTCCACATCAAAAGGAGCCAGTTGAGGTGGTTTGGGCATCTGACTACGATGCCTCCTGGGCACCTCTTGGTTGAGGGTGAGGCGCCCAGGCATGTTCTAACGAGAGGAGGCCCCAGGGGAGACCCAGGACAGAGATTATATCTCTCGGTTGGCCTGGGAACACCCCCCTGTCCCGGATAAGCTGGAGGAGGTGGCTGGGGAGAGAAAGGCCTGGGCTTCTCTGCTTAGCCTGCTGCCCCTGTGACCTGGCCCCTGATAAGCATAAGAAACAGAAATGGATGGACTCATGAGTATAATATGTGAAAACTGTGTAAGCATGCATCATATCTGGCTTATTGTTATAGATTATATGAATAGAAAGACATTATGTAGTATGCACCCTTGTAAGAGTGCAGTATGTACTTTGTTAAATTTGTTTACCATGGGAATTTTGTCTTTTTCTAGGATGCGGTTACCTAAAAGCATTTGCAGAAATATTAAAAATAATCACAGAATTCTTACATCATGCTTAAAATAGATTGGACTTAATGAATACTGTTAATACTGAAAATATATATTTGCTGAAACGTATTATATCTTTACTAACCCAGGGGTGAAGTATTTGGATAAAAGTTTAGGACAAGGCCTCCAAATTAGGGCAAAATAGATTTGCAGAAAGTAAATATCTGCTGAAGGCTTTTCTATTATGAAATGGGGCTGTTATCCTGACTTCCACATTTATTTTATATTTTCATATTACATGCTGAAGAAGAAGGATTCCCAGAAACTCTGGAAAAACAACAGAAGATGAGTGCCACCTTGACTTGTTAGGAAAGGCAGAGACAGTCAAACGATAACCGATTCACAAAAGGGGATATAGAAATGATGCTATCATTACTATAATGATGCTATGCTATTTTTTCAGACCAATGGAGGAAATATTTCCAATTTAGCAAAGCATGTAAAAAAACAGCATTCAGATCTGTTCAAACCTATTTAAGTGAAGTTGGTGGAGTTTCACTTCCACATTCAACAACATCCAAAGTATTTTCTCTCTTAAGCTACCCTGAAATATATGTTACTATGTCACCTGAGAAAGGAACATTTTTTAGGTTAAAATGGCTGCAATGGCTAAATTCTGTAAATATTTAAGGTAACACGATGTAATATTGCTGTCTGTGTCCTGTTTTCCTGTCAACAAAATGTAATTAACATTTTCAATACAGTCTGCCACCACTATGTCAGTAATTTAAATGACTGTTTAAATAGGGAGTTTATATTTAAGTACATGGGATAATCATTTTCTTTTGGCATTAAATTGCATATTGAGAATTGTGTAATTGGTATTGGTACCAACTGCCCATTTTCTGGCATCATGAAATCTTTGTTTGTATGACAGTGTGCAGGTTTTAAGCTTTTCTATCTCTAGCCCCCCCCCCCCCCCCCCCCCCCCACCTCGTGCAGCTGGCTAGTTTGAAGAACATAAAAGGCTTTTGGGGTTTGGCTGTCTTAAAGGTTGGTCCAATTCCTTTGAAAGAACACTTTTGCCTTATCAGAAAATATCAGAAATGTTTACAGCAACAGTTTGGCTCATGAGTTTGCTTGTTTTCTTCATTACTACTGACTCTCCAAAAGCCTGAAATGAGGTTTGATTTTGTCATGTCTTCTACTGAGAAAAGCAAATGGGCTGCTTTCTGGGAGAAGACAGATTACACTGACTGGATAGAAACTTGTTTTCTCTCTCTGAAATATCTTGCAATTATAATAGCTAGAGGGATAAAAACAGATGCTTCTATTTAACATGCAGACCCAACTGTGCACAGATAGATTGATAGAAAGATGAATGAATGGATGGATAGCTGATGGATGGGAGAATGGGTGGTCTGATCTTTCTCCAAAGGCTGTCCTTCATCATCTAATCAGTGCATTTGAAATCAGGACCCCAACATGTTTCTTGAATTCCCTTTTGAATGATTAGATCTCAGGGACCAGCTGAGGCCTGAATCACAGTGTCTCTGAGCTGTAATGAGAGTGCTTCTGTAAAAGGAGAGAGGAAAGGAAAAGTGGAGCTAGACAGACAGATGTACACGGTATATGGGAACAATCACAGAATAAAGACTGGAAAAAGTCAGTAAGTTTGCCTCAATGAACGCCAGCTGATTACACTGTTGTTTCACTTTTTGACAATTCTAAATTATATATATATATATATATATATATATATATATTCCTCATATGTATGTATACACACACACACACACACACACACACACACACACACACACACACACACACACACACACACACACAGCCAGTAATTACAAGAACTGGTATTCCTTTTTAGGACAGAAGGTTAAATTTAGGCAAGTAGATGTAAGATTAGAAAGTTTATGTAAGTCCCTCCCGTGGTTTTTCATTGCCAACACTGTCTGTGAAGCGCAGGGATGCATCACACTTACACTTTGCTAATATACACTTTGAGGTGATTGTAATTAAGACACTCCGTGTCCCAGCTGTCTTAGCTAATTATAAATCAATCTCCAACCTTCACCTTATTTAAAAAACATCTTGTAAGAGTAATTGTCAAACAGTTAACTGGTCATTTGCAGAGGAATGGTTCATTTAAAGAGTTTCAGTCAGGTTTCAGAATTCATGACAGTACAAAAACAGAAGATTATGAATAACCTTCTTATAGCCTATGACAGTGGATGTGCTTGTCTTGTTAGACCAGGATCAAAATATTTTACTAGAGAGATTAGCATACATTATAGGTATTAGAGGAAATGTGCTGCAGTGACTTGAATCATAGTTTTTGACAAAGTCCAGTTTGTGCATGTAAATACACATCATGGAGTTCCACAGTGTTCTGTTTACATTATATGTGATTCCCTTAAGTAATATTATTAGAAAACACTGCATTCATTTTCATTGATATGCAGATGATACCCAGCTTTATTTATCCTTGAAGCCAGATGACACTAATCAGTAAGTTAAACTGCAGACATGTCTTAAAGACATAAAGACCTGGATGTCTCAAAATTGTCTTCTAAATTCAGACAAAGCAGAAGTTTTTATACTTAACACAACACACTGCAAGTCAGATTATGTCCTTCCATTCATATATTAAGAAATATGTAGGACTGCTTTCTTTCATCTATGAAATATTTCTAAAATTAGTAACATCCTGTCTCAGAGGGCATGCATTCATTAATTGTTGTAATTCATTATTGTTGGCTTCTTCTAAAAGCTCCCTAAAAAGCCTCCAGTTAATGTAAAACACTGCAGTGAGAGTTCTAATAGAGAGGAGAAAGCGAGATCATATTTCTCCAATATTATACTATATTGCCAAACATATTTGCTCATCTGCATTCACATTCACATGCCCATTCTTAATCCATAGGATTTAATATGATTTCACCTTACCATTTGCAGCTATAACAGCTTGAACTCTTCTAAAAAGGCTTTCCATAAGATTTAGGTGTATTTATGGGAATTTTTGACCATTCTTTCAGAAGCATATTTGTGAGGTTAGACACTGATGTTGGACGAGAAGGCCTGGCTCACAGTCTCCAACATGACTTCTGGTGTAGAGTGCTGTTGGAACAGGGAGGGCCCATCTCCAAACTGTTCCCACAAAGTTGGGAGCATGAAATTGTCCAGAATGTCTTGGTATGCTGACGCATTAAGAGTTCCTTTCACTGGAACTAAGGGGCTGAGCACAACTCCTGCAAAACAACCCCACACCATAATCCCTGCTCCACCAATCTTTACACTTGGCATCCTGTAGTCAGACAAGTATTGTTCTCCTGGCAAAGGCCAAACCCAGACTTGTCCATTAGATTAGATTACCAGGTGGAGAGGCGTGATTCGTCACTCCAGAGAACACATCTCCACTGCTCCATGTCCAGTGGTAGCATGCTTTACAACACTACATCAAATGCTCAAGTGCATCAATACACTTGGTGATGTAAGGCTTGGATGGTGAATGGACTGGTTTTTATACAGTATAGTGCTTTTCTACTCTACTTAGAGCACTCAAAGCGCTTCATACAGCATGCCTCATTCACCCATTCACACACATTCATACAAGCATGGAAATGCATTCCATGAAGCTCTCTACACACTATTCTTCAGCTAATCATGATGAATGATGTTTGGATGTCTGTAGAGATTGATCCTGCAGAAGGTTTGCAACCTCTATGCACTATGCACCTCAGGATCTGCTGACTCTGTTATAATATCACTAACGGTTAACTGTGGAATATTAAGTAGTGAGGAAATTTCATGACTGGACTTGTTGCACAGGTGGTATCCTACCATGGTACCACACAGGAATTCACTGTGCTCCTGAGAGTGACCCATTCTTTCACAAACATTTGTAGAAGCAGTCTGCATGCCTAAGTGCTTAGTTTCATACACTTGTGGCCATGGAAGTGACTGGAAGACCTGAATTCAATGACTTGGATGGGTGTGTGAATACTTTTGGTAGTCTAGGGTAGCTTTTCTTTATTGGCTGCCTGTGTCAGTGTCCAGGGCAGGCTGGGTGTTGTTGTCCATTCTCTCCTTCCAGGAGGAATTATGGGTGGCTTTCTTTCTGTCTTTGCCTCCAGGCCAAGCCACCCTTCCCAACTTCCACTCTTGTACCTGCAAACTATTGTTCATTTGGAGGTTGTGTATTACAGGACCAGCTGTGGCTGTGGCTCTCTGCCAGATCATTTCTTCCACTATCGTGGTAAATTGGCTTGTTCCTTTGTCCTTGGTACCCTGTGCTCAGAATAATAACTCCCATTTTACATTTCTTCTCTAGAACTCCATTCTGCAAACTGTTCATCTGACTCATCTGACAGAATTACTTGCCTTACTTTGTGGACAGTCCAGCTCTCAGCTGGCTCAAGCCCTTCAAACCACCCCAGCCTCACACATCTTCAAGGAGTTCTGCATTCTCAGGAAACACATCTGCATGCCCACTCTCAGTGTAGCTCACTCAGCTCTGGAACCCATCCTACCCTCCAACGTACTCCCTTGCCACTTCAACCCACCATACTTCAAGTAAGACAAGTAAGACAGTTTCTATAAACTCACTGCCTGCCAGTATAATTCTGTCCCTTTCTGCAGACCCTCCCTGACTGTCAGCATAGCCAGTAGTTCCCCAAACTTTCCTTTTTGATAAAGCTTTCAGTTAGGGCTTGATGAAGTGACCCTGAACGATCTCTTAGTTATGCTGCTACAGGCGGCTGCTGCAGTGTGATGCACTGAGCACTTCTTCCTCACTCACCTCTTTTCACTCCTCACATGTTTTTAGACCACTGCAGCATGTCATTCCATTTTTCTCTTCTCTCTCCCTTAGTCTGTTTTCTCCCCATGCTCTTTTTCTTTTCTTTTCTCACACCCCCAGCTGGTTGGAGCAGTTAGCTGCACCTCCCTGAGCCTGATTCTACTGGAGGTTTCTTCCTCTTAAAAATGAGTTTTTTTCCTTCCCACCATTGTAAAATAATTGCTTATAGGGGGTTGCTTGATTGTTGGGGCTTTCTCCAATACTGTAGGGTCTTTATCTTACAGTATAATGCAACTTATGGTGACTGTTGTTGTGAATTGGTGCTATATACATGAACTTGAATTAAATTAAACTAAAATATGCAAACTCTACTGAACATCACCAAACAAATAAACATCAACATGAGGCACAATAATGCCATGTTCATTTTAGTACTAGGTTGCCTGTTCTTTCAGACAGTATATGGCTCAATTTTGTTGCTAATGATGAAGCCTCTTGCAACCACCAGCACACAGACTGAACAGTGAAAAATCACAACAAGGATTCGGGCAAATCAGTCACACAATGTTGCTTTGTTTTGTGGCACAAAACAGATGTTGATGAAAAAATTCCATCCCAATCATGTTCTTTGCTGCCAAGCAGAAGCCTTAAGCTAGCAAAAGCAAGAAACAAAGGTCCCTTTGCAGCAGGAAGATGCAAAAGCTTTGGGAAACATAAACCTCATGTTGACAAAGACTGACTGCAACAATGCCACTGGTGTCTTTGCTTTTCGTGTCATATGATATCTCACAGTCGTAAAACAGCAGCATGTGCCCTTGCTGTTTCAGGCTTGAAGACATTTCATAAATCATCTGCTAAGCTATTTCAGGTATGCTGAAAGGTGGGAAGACTGGAGCCACAGAATGACCACCCAGGGGTAAAATGACATAATAAAACTAATCAAGTACACTTCACTGACTAGTAATACACTTTGGATTGGTTTGATAGAAGTGTGAAACATAGGCTTTACTGCACACATACTGTATGTCAGGCTGAAAAGCAGGAGGGCCTTGGAGAATGAAGCACCTACAACACTATCTTCTGATCTCAGCAGTTACTTACTAAGTTACACCTTTCTTTAAGATATAACATTTTATAGTTGACCTCCAAGGTTCAAACCATAAGGCACTGCAGTATAGTGAACAAATCTCTAAAAACTCCCATATTTAAATGGCTGACCATTCTCTTCTGCTTATCCCAGCTGTGATAGGGTGAAAAAATAAACATGTTTACCTTCTCTTACAAAAAGTATTTCTTAAGGTAATCTTCTCCTCTGTGACAATTGCACTTGAAGGAGGGCTATGGGTATCCAATTGGGGTGGCTGTAGCTCAGGAGGTAGAGCAGGTCACCTACCAATCAGCAGGTTGGTAGTTCAATCCCTGGCTGCTCTGGGCTGCATGCCAAAATATCCTCGGGCAAGATCCTGAACCCCAAGTTGCTCTCCAACGCAAGCTTTGAAGAATGCTAGACAATAAAAGCACTTACTGTATTTTTCGGGCTAAGGCGCACTTAAAATCCTTAAATTTCCTCAAAAATTGGCAGAGCACCTTATAATCCGGTCCGCCTTATGTATGAATTCTTGTTTTGCTTACTGACCTTGAAACAATTTTATGTAGTACACTGCGCTCAAAAATCTGTCGAAATGTTTTAGTGCGACATTGGTAAGGGACGTTTAATAAATATCGACATTTTCCAGAGCGTACAAAGCGTACAACAGGGGGGAGGGGTAACACCCAGTACGCTTTTCAAATAGAGCGCTGCCGTCTGACCGCCGATGGCCGAAGAATTCACACCATTGCACCATTTTCTCCGGTCTGGCAGATCAGTTCAAAGGCCTCATTGAATTTTCTAAAATCATAGATTCACAAAATGACTCTACTGACGACGTTAAACAGGAACAAGCTGTGAGTGCGGCGCAGCAGGTGTGGAAAGCAGCCAAAGCCGCTGGAGATAAACAAGAATTGAAAGCATTGTTCCAAAAATAGAAACCGTATGCAGTAAACCGCAGAAAACGATGATGGATTTTATTCTACAGGTTCCTGGCCTATTTCCATCTATGCTGGTCCGTATATTTGTGCGTAATCTGGCGATCAGCGGCCGGTGCTGTTGCCAACTTTTGTGTAACAAAACTCGCTGTTGGCTGTCTCAAAAGTCACTAGAAGTTGCTAAAGGACGAATCCAGGTCCGGGGGGGTGTGTGCTGTCCCCCTCGGTGCCAAAGAGAGGTCCGGGCGATGCCACAGCGTATGAAGGGACGCAGTACAAGCGCTGTATGTACACAAAACACGGTGACAGCAGAGTTTTTCGCTCTACATATGTTTTATCATGCTCCTTATGTATGAAAATAGACCCGTTCATTGATATTGCACCTTTTAATGTGGTGTGCCTTATGGTCCGAAAAATACAGTAGCTTAGATACATATGGAAATGCTTGTATGAGTGGGTAAATGTGTTGTATAAGCGCTTTGAGTGCTCAGTCAGAGTAGAAAAGCACGATATACTGTAAGAACTGGTCCATTTACCATTACAATTTATCCATTTAAAGTGTAGTAAGCTTTATAGTTATTCATACTTACAAGCATGGACTCTGAGTAACAGTGGGTGCTGACACAGGTGGCTATAGCCGCTAGCCGTCATCTAGGTATCACTTAGCTGACAGGACTGAAGAATTAAACTAACTCAGAAATTCCAGTAACTGCCAGTTTGCAAGTTAATCCCCACAACTCCCATATTCCATACTTGATACATTAAAACCATGTTAATAGCTTGGTACAAAAACTGTTTCTGACCTGTATGAATAGTTTCCTACATCAAATGTTCTGTAGGCTCTAACTGAACTGGAGTAAAACTGGTGTGTCCCACCTACATATAAAGAGAATTAAATAATAAATAAAATGTTTTTTATTCTGATACTTAGTGCTACTTACCAGATATGTATACCAGATATGTATAAGTGTACAATAAAATGCACAAATACTGTGTCCTAAATAAGCTTTCTAGAATTAGCTGATTACTTTGCACAACATCCTGCTATCCAAATCCAGACAATTCTGGCTTCAAACAACACAACAAAAAACCCCCCAAAACCCAACACAGGAGGCAAAAACATTAATGCTGAGGCTTTGAAGTACAGGCTCATCATCATCATATGCACACTATGTGCGACACTTCTTGCCTTTTCTTTCTAATGCAATTTTCTGGCAAATAATTTGGCCTGCTATGTGGTCAATTGTACATGAAATCTCTAGCCAGGTTTTTGGTGAGTAAAATTCCAGTATATACATATACTGCAAGTGTTAGGTAATAACTTGGCATTCCAACCACTCCTCTCCTTTTTTCTCACTTATTCCTCAAATACCAAGATGGTGACATTTACTACACCATCTTTTATAAACAGCCTATGGATAAATCTCCACATTGCCAACATTGCAATTACAGCAGATTTGTTTTTGGGTTAAAACTGGATCTCACTGAAATTAAACTATATCTATATTAAACTATAAACTATATCTGATTATCAACATTGTTTTTAGAAAAGTGACATATTGTAGCCAGTAACTCAATGCAGTGTCTCACTGTACATTTTCCTTGCATTTCTCCTTCTTACAAACCGAGTCTACTTCATGCAACATTGACCAATGACAGTGTGAATGTTTTTGGAAAGTTACTGAAATAATAGAATACGCCAAGCCAGTGTCAGAAATTTATTGGGTGAGGATGTTTCAAAGCTACACAACCCGACAAAGCCTTGGATGTACTCAGTGTATACGAACATTCTCTGTCATGTTTTTTCTTCTGTGCTTATGTACTTATTTGTAATCTGTGCTGTTTGAGAGAGGTCTACCACTTTTAGTATTTTCAAACTGCTGTTATTAGAGATATGTCTGAACTATGGACACAGTAAGAAGATGGCATGTCATTAACTCCAATGAAAGTTGCTCATTGGGCCCATATCCCGGAAAGCTTCACCAGACTTAATTGTTCCTTTGTGTTTTTGTGCAAACTGGAAGTTCATCTGACCCCCTGGAAAGCACGCATGCCTGAGTGTTCCTCCCTCTAGGTTGGCTGACTTCTTGTTAGCTCCATACACGCATGAATAGGATAAAATAACAATCATAACTCCTTAGAGACAATATTCTGTGACTGACTGGATCAAAGTCTGATTTCAAGATTTTTGTGAAAAAAAGAATAAAGTAACATAAATGCTCCAAAATGACCTCCGAGGCTCATGCTTCACATGGCCAAGAATCTCCAGGGACCATGTGACTAGAGCAGGTTGTTACTGGATACTGTCCATCTCTCAGTCACTGCACAGCTGCAAAAACCTGAAGCAGCCTCATATCTGGCAGCATCAGCCATCCTGGAGCTGCAGCAATGTCATCCAATCTGAGGTTACTCTGGCTGTCACCAAGAGTCGCCCACTACCCAGGCATGAACCTGAGCCCAGGTGCACAGGAGAAATGTGTGTATGTGGAAGTGTTTTCCAATAATTTATTCATTTATCATCCCCCCAATTAACATGGTTATCCAGGGTTGAGACCAAGAAGCAGAGTTGCAGTCTTACACACCTCAAGCCTGTAGTCTGAGAGTGAAGTGCTCTGTTGGGGTAATATGGTACTATGATGTCTTTAAGATCAGATGGGGCCTGATTATTCAAGACCTTGGATGTGACAAGAAGGATTATTAATTCAATTCTGGATTTAACAAGGAGCCAATGAAGAGAATCTATTATGAGAGAAATATGCTCTCTCTTTCTAGTCCCTGTTTCAAGGAGTTTTAGGACAATCTGATAAATAATGACTAATGAAAGTCCAGCCTAGAATTAATAAATTCATGAACTAGTTTTTCAGCATCACCCTGAGACAGGATGTTCCTAATTTTAGAAATATTGTGCAAATGCAAGGAAGCAGCCCTATACATTTGTTTAACATATGCATGGAAGGACATATTCTGGTCAAAAATGACTTAGATTCATCACCTTGTTACTGGAGAACAAAGTAATGCCATATAGAGCACGTATCTGGTAAAACACCATGTTTCTAAGGTTTGTAGGGCCACCTGGTCCTTACTCAGAGTTTTTGTCTGATTTCTCAGACTTTTTATCCGATTTAGTGCTCAGTTCAGATAAAATCATTATAGTGGGTGATTTTAACATCCATGTAGATGCTGAGAATGACAGCCTCAACACTGCATTTAATCTATTATTAGATTCAATTGGCTTCTCTCAAAATGTAAAGGAGCCCACCCACCACTTTGATCATACTCTGGATCTTGTCCTGACATATGGCATAGAAACTGAAGACTTAACAGTATTCTCTGAAAGCCCCCTCCTGTCTGATCCTTTCTTAGTAACATTTACATTTACTTTAATGGATTACACAGCTGTGGGGAATACGTTTTATTACAGTAGAAGTCTTTCTCAAAGTGCTGTAACTAAGTTTAAGGATCTAATTCCTTCATTATTATGCTCTTCAGTGCCATGTGCCAACACAGTGCAGAGCAGCTACCTAAACTCTGCTCCCAGTGAGGTCGATTATCTCGTCAGTAGTTCCTCACTGTGTACGACTTTGGATACTGTGGCTCCTCTGAAAAGGAAAGCCTCAAATCAGAAGTGCCTGACTCCGTGGTATAATTCACAAACGCACAGCTTAAAGCAGATAACCCGAAAGCTGGAGAGGGAATGGCGTCTCACTAAATTAGAAGATGCTCATTTAGCCTGGAAAAAGAGTTTGTTGCTCTCTAAAAAAGCCCTCCGTAAAGCTAGGACATCTTACTATTCATCATTAATTGAAGAAAATAAGAACAACCCCAGGTTTCTTTTCAGCACTGTAGCCAGGCTGACAAAGAATCAGAGCTCTGTAGAGCCGAGTATTCCTTTCACTTTAACTAGTAGTGACTTCATGGATTTCTTTACAAATAAAATTTTAGACATTAGAGAAAAAATTATTCAAAACCATGACAAAGATTATTCTTCATGCACTCTTATTCATATTCTTTCAGCACTGCTGGTATTTGTTTAGACTCTTTCGCTCCAGTTGATCTTTCGGAGTTAACTTCAATAGTTACTTCCTCCAAACCAGCAACATGTTTGTTAGATCCCATTCCTACTAGACTGTTCAAAGAAGTCTTTCCAATTATTGATGCTTCAATCTTAAAAATGATCAATCAGTCTTTATTAGGTGGCTATGTACCACAGGCCTTCAAGGTGGCTGTAATTAAACCTCTACTTAAAAAGCCATCACTGACCCAGCTGTCTTAGCTAATTATAGGCCAATCTCCAACCTTCCTTTTCTCTCAAAGATTCTTGAAAGAGTAGTTGTAAAACAGCTAACTGATCATCTGCAGAGGAACGGTTTATTTGAAGAGTTTCAGTCAGGTTTCAGATGATGATCTTCTTACAGCCTCTGACAGTGGACTCATCTCTGTGGTTGTCCTGTTGGACCTCAGTGCAGCTTTGATACTGTTGACCATAACATTTTATTACAGAGATTAGAGCATACTATAGGTATTAAAGGTACTGTGCTGCAGTGGTTTGAATCATATTTATCTAATAGACTCCAGTTTGTTCATGTAAATGGGGAGTCTTCTTCACACACTAAGGTTAATTATGGAGTTCCACAGGGTTCTGTGCTAGGACCAATTCTATTTACATTATACATGCTTCCCTTAGGCAGTATTATTAGAAAGCACTGCATCAATTTTCATTGTTATGCAGATGATACTCAGCTTTACCTATCAATGAAGTCAGATGACACACATCAATTAGTTAAACTGCAGGAATGTCTTAAAGACATTAAGGCCTGGATGACCTCTAATTTCCTGCTTCTAAATTCAGATAAAACTGAAATTCTTATACCCGGCCCCACAAATCTCAGAAACATGGTGTCAAACCAGATACTTACTCTGGATGGCATTACTTTGGCCTCCAGTAACACTGTGAGAAATCTTGGAGTCATTTTTGACCAGGATATGTCCTTCAATGCACAAATTAAACAAATATGTAGGACCACTTTTTTGCATTTGCGCAATATTTCTAAAATTAGAAACATCCTTTCTCAGAGTGATGCTGAAAAGCTCATTCATGCATTTATTACTTCTAGGCTGTACTATTGTAATTCATTATTATCAGGCTGTCCTAAAAGCTCCCTGAAAAGCCTTCAGCTGATCCAAAATGCTGCAGCTAGAGTACTGACAGGGACTAGAAAGAGAGAGCAGATTTCTCCCATATTGGCTTCTCTTCATTGGCTCCCTGTTAAATCTAGAATAGAATTTAAAATTCTTCTCCTCACATACAAGGTCTTGAATAATCAGGCCCCATCTTATCTCAAAGACCTTATAGTCTCATATCACCCAAATAGAGCACTTCGCTCTCAGACTGCTGGTTTACTTGTGGTTCCTAGGATACTTAAGAGTAGAATGGGAGGCAGAGCCTTCAGCTTTCAGGCGCCTCTTCTGTGGAACCAGCTTCCAGCTTGGATTCGGGAGACAGACACCCTCTCTATTTTTAAGATTAGGCTTAAAACTTTCCTTTATGATCAAGCTTATAGTTAGGGCTGGATCAGGTGACCCTGAACCATCCCTTAGTTATGCTGCTATAGGCCTAGGCTGCTGGGGGGTTCACATAATGCACTGTTTCTTCTCATTCACCTTATTTACTTTGTTTATACTCCACTCTGCATTTAATCATTAATTGATATTAATCTCTGGCTCTCTTCCACAGCATGTCTTTTTTCTCTCCCCTCAGCCCAACCGGTCACAGCAGATGACTGCCCCTCCCTGAGCCTGGTTCTGCTGGAGGTTTCTTCCTGTTAAAAGGGAGTTTTTCCTTCCCACTGTCGCCAAGTGCTGCTCATAGGGGGTCGTTTTGACTGTTGGGTTTTCTCTGTATTATTGTAGGGTCTTTACCCACAATACAAAGTACCTTGAGGCGACTGTTTGTTGTGATTTGGCGCTATATAAATAAAATTGAATTGAATTGAATTGAACTGAATTGAAGTACAATAATTTCCATTTTAGCTGAATTTAGAAGCAGGAAATTAGAGGTCATCCAGGTCTTTATATATTTAAGACATTCCTGCATTTAAATAATTGGTTTGTGTGATCTGGCTTCATAGATCGCTAAGCTGGGTATCATCAGCATAACGATTAAAATGTATGCTATGCCTTCTAATAATACTACTGAAGGTAAATGTGAAATTTAAATAGAATTGGACCCAGCATGGAACCCTGTGGAACTCCATAATTAAATATTTCTTGGTGGTATTGGGGGTGTGAGGGTGCAAGTTATTGGGTTAAAACTCATCTTTCTCAGCAAAACCTAACTTTTTGCAGTGTTGTAACACACTGTTGGGATGCACAAACGGGCCTATCCAAGTACCTATTAATAGCTAGACTAAGCTAGCAAATCCCTAAAGATACATAAAGTGAATACTATGAATATAATTCACAGGTGATTCAACAGAGAGTGTGCTTTAGAAAGCCATGTGAAAATTATAGCAAGATGTAAGTCGTTATCTAAAGATTTGTAATTAATCAAGCTAAACAGATTAAGAAACACAAAACGCCACTATGCGTTGTAAGAGGGATAGGAAGAAATACAGTGAGAGCCAATACCAAGTTAGAGTGCAACCATGCAAAAAGCAATGTAAAGTGGAATGGGAGGCAGAGTCTTCAGTTTTTAGGCTCCTCTTCTGAGGAACCAGCATCCAGTTTAGATTTGGGGCACAGACACCCTCTCTACCCTCTAAGAATAGGCTTAAATTTTTCATTTTTGATAAAGCTTATACTTAGACCCTGAACCCTCTCTTAGTTATGCTGCAATAGGCCAAGGCTGCTGGGGTCTTCCCATGATGCACTGAGTGTTTCTTCTTCATTCACCTCTTTTCACTCTGTTTAGAAACCACTCTGCATTTAATCTGAGTATTAATCTCTGGCTCTCTTCTACAGTGTGTCTTTTTTCCTGTTTCTCTATCCCTCAGCCCCAGCCAGTCAGAGCAGATGGCTGCCCCTACCTGAGGTTTCCTCCTGTTAAAAGGGAGGTTTTCCTTCCCATTGTCATCAAGTGCTTGTTCATAGGGGGTCATCTGATTTTGAGGGTTTTCTTTATTATTGTAGAGGGTTTACTTTACAATATCTTTCAATATGCAAATCACAGTAGTTCCGGGCTGTGTCGACCTGACATTCAGTTAAATTTTTTGGGGGGGGCACAGGTCAGGTTACATCGCAGGTTACTGCATAGGTTCAGAGGGGGTTTTCATAGCTGCCTTGTGCACGCTTCTCAGGTGGACTTTGAGATTGGTGGGTTTGAGAATAACCTTGCACCCTAGTGGTCCCAGATTTACCCCCTGTTCAGTTTCTGGTTCCATGGGAACCTCTTCTCTGCCATTCAAAGCTTTTCCTGTTCTCTGGCCACCATCATTTGAAGGCTCTCCTTCAGCTAGGCCTGTCCTGGGGTCAATCAATGGCAGAGACAAGCCTCAGTATTCCTGTTCCTGTCTCTCCAGCTTGATGGCTCTCCAGTTTCTGCACCACAGTTTCCTTGTTGCCACAGGGTCAGCTCCACCTGGCAGCTGCCCTACTCCTGCACATGATGCCTGCCTTGTGCCTACCATCCTTACCAGCCTGGCCCCTTGATAGACTCTGTCTTTCTTTTGCCTCCCGCATTGCCTCCAGAGGGGTTCAACCCCAGCCTCCTCTCTGGCCCCAGTGGTATGCTGCTTGGCCTCCAGAATGATTTGGCCCCTGTCAGCAACTTCCTATCCTGGGAGTTCAACCTTGGTTATCACTTCATCCTCTGGATCATCCACCTGAGCTGTTTCCCCAGTCAGTACTCCCTGTATTTTCTACTAGACAGTCATAATTGTAATAAAATAACTTAAGAAGCACTACCTTCAATCTATTAATTCAGGTTTCCTAGTTCTCCTGTTGTGCTTCCTGCTAAGCGTTCAGGCTACCATTCTGAATGGTCTCACCTGCCCTGCCTACCTCACTTCCCAGCTGCTACTCATAGTGGTCTCTCCTGTCTGAGAGTGGAGAACTCATGGTTGTCCACATGAGTTCTAAAATACCCTTTAACAATCAGTTTGGGTAGCAGTTTCACAATATCATAATTTCTATGACTTGTTTCAGAATGCTTTGGCAGAAATACTTTGGTTTCATCAACTCTGGGGACCAACGACCCCTTTAATCTTTAAATAAACCTTAAACTATCATTGAATTTAAAATCTTCTGTAGTTTTACACACGTTGTTGTCCATTTGATCTCCTGCTGCAAGGTTTACATGAATTAATTCTTTAGGAAGTTGATCCATTTACATTAGGGTGGGGTTCAGAACTTTCTTTGACAACACGAGAAGACGTTAGAAGAGGGGAAAACAGATTCAACATGTTTTTAGTCGTCATGTCCTCATATAGTCTGAATAAACGGTAGTGTGTGTGAGTCACGATGTCCTCATATTGTCCTAACTTTCAAAGACTTTAGTGTGTTTAATTTGATGCCATCATATAGTCTGAATAAACGGTGGTGTGTATGTGTGTCACAATGTCCTCATATTGTTTAGGGGGAGATATACTACAGTGTTAAGTCTTTCTATAGGGTCTAGTATGATAAGCCTCGACCCTCATTAAACCAGGATGATCATTAGTTTATTACAGAATGAATTTAACATTGTATTTGTGTGTTTTGCTGCAGACACCAAGTGTAGAGATCCCGACTCAGCCTTCAGGAGAGCCACAAATGAGCGGGCCATCCACTTCATCCTTTCAACAGGTTGGTACACATTTCTAGTTCCAGTTAAACACAAATAGATGTCTCATTTGGGTCCGGTGCATAAATAAAATACCCTTTAACAATCAGTTTGGGTAGCAGTTTCACAATATCATAATTTCTATGACTTGTTTCAGAATGCTTTGGCAGAAATACTTTGGTTTCATCAACTCTGGGGACCAACGACCCCTTTAATCTTTAAATAAACCTTAAACTATCATTGAATTTAAAATCTTCTGTAGTTTTACACACGTTGTTGTCCATTTGATCTCCTGCTGCAAGGTTTACATGAATTAATTCTTTAGGAAGTTGATCCATTTACATTAGGGTGGGGTTCAGAACTTTCTTTGACAACACGAGAAGACGTTAGAAGAGGGGAAAACAGATTCAACATGTTTTTAGTCGTCATGCCCTCATATAGTCTGAATAAACGGTAGTGTGTGTGAGTCACGATGTCCTCATATTGTCCTAACTTTCAAAGACTTTAGTGTGTTTAATTTGATGCCATCATATAGTCTGAATAAACGGTGGTGTGTATGTGTGTCACAATGTCCTCATATTGTTTAGGGGGAGATATACTACAGTGTTAAGTCTTTCTATAGGGTCTAGTATGATAAGCCTCGACCCTCATTAAACCAGGATGATCATTAGTTTATTACAGAATGAATTTAACATTGTATTTGTGTGTTTTGCTGCAGACACCAAGTGTAGAGATCCCGACTCAGCCTTCAGGAGAGCCACAAATGAGCGGGCCATCCACTTCATCCTTTCAACAGGTTGGTACACATTTCTAGTTCCAGTTAAACACAAATAGATGTCTCATTTGGGTCCGGTGCATAAATAAAATACCCTTTAACAATCAGTTTGGGTAGCAGTTTCACAATATCATAATTTCTATGACTTGTTTCAGAATGCTTTGGCAGAAATACTTTGGTTTCATCAACTCTGGGGACCAACGACCCCTTTAATCTTTAAATAAACCTTAAACTATCATTGAATTTAAAATCTTCTGTAGTTTTACACACGTTGTTGTCCATTTGATCTCCTGCTGCAAGGTTTACATGAATTAATTCTTTAGGAAGTTGATCCATTTACATTAGGGTGGGGTTCAGAACTTTCTTTGACAACACGAGAAGACATTAGAAGAGGGGAAAACAGATTCAACATGTTTTTAGTCGTCATGTCCTCATATAGTCTGAATAAACGGTAGTGTGTGTGAGTCACGATGTCCTCATATTGTCCTAACTTTCAAAGACTTTAGTGTGTTTAATTTGATGCCATCATATAGTCTGAAAAAACGGTGGTGTGTATGTGTGTCACAATGTCCTCATATTGTTTAGGGGGAGATATACTACAGTGTTAAGTCTTTCTATAGGGTCTAGTATGATAAGCCTCGACCCTCATTAAGCTAGGATGATCATTAGTTTATTACAGAATGAATTTAACAGTGTATTTGTGTGTTTTGCTGCAGACACCAAGTGTAGAGATCCCGACTCAGCCTTCAGGAGAGCCACAAATGAGCGGGCCATCCACTTCATCCTTTCAACAGGTTGGTACACATTTCTAGTTCCAGTTAAACACAAATAGATGTCTCATTTGGGTCCGGTGCATAAATAAAATACCCTTTAACAATCAGTTTGGGTAGCAGTTTTACAATATCATAATTTCTCTGACTTGTTTCAGAATGCTTTGGCAGAAATACTTTGGTTTCATCAACTCTGGGGACCAACGACCCCTTTAATCTTTAAATAAACCTTAAACTATCATTGAATTTAAAATCTTCTGTAGTTTTACACACGTTGTTGTCCATTTGATCTCCTGCTGCAAGGTTTACATGAATTAATTCTTTAGGAAGTTGATCCATTTACATTAGGGTGGGGTTCAGAACTTTCTTTGACAACACGAGAAGACATTAGAAGAGGGGAAAACAGATTCAACATGTTTTTAGTCGTCATGTCCTCATATAGTCTGAATAAACGGTAGTGTGTGTGAGTCACGATGTCCTCATATTGTCCTAACTTTCAAAGACTTTAGTGTGTTTAATTTGATGCCATCATATAGTCTGAAAAAACGGTGGTGTGTATGTGTGTCACAATGTCCTCATATTGTTTAGGGGGAGATATACTACAGTGTTAAGTCTTTCTATAGGGTCTAGTATGATAAGCCTCGACCCTCATTAAGCTAGGATGATCATTAGTTTATTACAGAATGAATTTAACAGTGTATTTGTGTGTTTTGCTGCAGACACCAAGTGTAGAGATCCCGACTCAGCCTTCAGGAGAGCCACAAATGAGCGGGCCATCCACCTCATCCTTTCAACAGGTTGGTACACATTTCTAGTTCCAGTTAAACACAAATAGATGTCTCATTTGGGTCCGGTGCATAAATAAAATACCCTTTAACAATCAGTTTGGGTAGCAGTTTTACAATATCATAATTTGTCTGACTTGTTTCAGAATGCTTTGGCAGAAATACTTTGGTTTCATCAACTCTGGGGACCAACGACCCCTTTAATCTTTAAATAAACCTTAAACTATCATTGAATTTAAAATCTTCTGTAGTTTTACACACGTTGTTGTCCATTTGATCTCCTGCTGCAAGGTTTACATGAATTAATTCTTTAGGAAGTTGATCCATTTACCTTAGGGTGGGGTTCAGAACTTTCTTTGACAACAACAGAAGACGTTAGAAGAGGGGAAAACAGATTCAACATGTTTTTAGTCGTCATGTCCTCATATAGTCTGAATAAACGGTAGTGTGTGTGAGTCACGATGTCCTCATATTGTCCTAACTTTCAAAGACTTTAGTGTGTTTAATTTGATGCCATCATATAGTCTGAATAAACGGTGGTGTGTATGTGTGTCACAATGTCCTCATATTGTTTAGGGGGAGATATACTACAGTGTTAAGTCTTTCTATAGGGTCTAGTATGATAAGCCTCGACCCTCATTAAACCAGGATGATCATTAGTTTATTACAGAATGAATTTAACATTGTATTTGTGTGTTTTGCTGCAGTCACCAAGTGTAGAGATCCCGACTCAGCCTTCAGGAGAGCCACAAATGAGCGGGCCATCCACTTCATCCTTTCAACAGGTTGGTACACATTTCTAGTTCCAGTTAAACACAAATAGATGTCTCATTTGGGTCCGGTGCATAAATAAAATACCCTTTAACAATCAGTTTGGGTAGCAGTTTCACAATATCATAATTTCTATGACTTGTTTCAGAATGCTTTGGCAGAAATACTTTGGTTTCATGAACTCTGGGGACTAATGACCCCTTTAATCTTTAAATAAACCTTAAACTATCATTGAATTTAAAATCTTCTGTAGTTTTACACACGTTGTTGTCCATTTGATCTTCTGCTGCAAGGTTTACATGAATTAATTCTTTAGGAAGTTGATCCATTTACATTAGAGTGGGGTTCAGAACTTTCTTTGACAACACGAGAAGACGTTAGAAGAGGGGAAATCCGATTCAACATGTTTTTAGTCGTCATGTCCTCATATAGTCTGAATAAACGGTAGTGTGTGTGAGTCACGATGTCCTCATATTGTCCTAACTTTCAAAGACTTTAGTGTGTTTAATTTGATGCCATCATATAGTCTGAATAAACGGTCGTGTGTGTGTGTGTCACAATGTCCTCATATTGTTTAGGGGGAGATATACTACAGTGTTAAGTCTTTCTATAGGGTCTAGTATGATAAGCCTCGACCCTCATTAAGCTAGGATGATCATTAGTTTATTACAGAATGAATTTAACATTGTATTTGTGTGTTTTGCTGCAGACACCAAGTGTAGAGATCCCGACTCAGCCTTCAGGAGAGCCACAAATGAGCGGGCCATCCACTTCATCCTTTCAACAGGTTGGTACACATTTCTAGTTCCAGTTAAACACAAATAGATGTCTCATTTGGGTCCGGTGCATAAATAAAATACCCTTTAACAATCAGTTTGGGTAGCAGTTTCACAATATCATAATTTCTATGACTTGTTTCAGAATGCTTTGGCAGAAATACTTTGGTTTCATCAACTCTGGGGACCAACGACCCCTTTAATCTTTAAATAAACCTTAAACTATCATTGAATTTAAAATCTTCTGTAGTTTTACACACGTTGTTGTCCATTTGATCTCCTGCTGCAAGGTTTACATGAATTAATTCTTTAGGAAGTTGATCCATTTACATTAGGGTGGGGTTCAGAACTTTCTTTGACAACACGAGAAGACGTTAGAAGAGGGGAAAACAGATTCAACATGTTTTTAGTCGTCATGTCCTCATATAGTCTGAATAAACGGTAGTGTGTGTGAGTCACGATGTCCTCATATTGTCCTAACTTTCAAAGACTTTAGTGTGTTTAATTTGATGCCATCATATAGTCTGAATAAACGGTGGTGTGTATGTGTGTCACAATGTCCTCATATTGTTTAGGGGGAGATATACTACAGTGTTAAGTCTTTCTATAGGGTCTAGTATGATAAGCCTCGACCCTCATTAAGCTAGGATGATCATTAGTTTATTACAGAATGGATTTAACAGTGTATTTGTGTGTTTTGCTGCAGACACCAAGTGTAGAGATCCCTACTCAGCCTTCAGGAGAGCCACAAATGAGCGGGCCATCCACTTCATCCTTTCAACAGGTTGGTACACATTTCTAGTTCCAGTTAAACACAAATAGATGTCTCATTTGGGTCCGGTGCATAAATAAAATACCCTTTAACAATCAGTTTGGGTAGCAGTTTCACAATATCATAATTTCTCTGACTTGTTTCAGAATGCTTTGGCAGAAATACTTTGGTTTCATCAACTCTGGGGACCAACGACCCCTTTAATCTTTAAATAAACCTTAAACTATCATTGAATTTAAAATCTTCTGTAGTTTTACACACGTTGTTGTCCATTTGATCTCCTGCTGCAAGGTTTACATGAATTAATTCTTTAGGAAGTTGATCCATTTACATTAGGGTGGGGTTCAGAACTTTCTTTGACAACAACAGAAGACATTAGAAGAGGGGAAAACAGATTCAACATGTTTTTAGTCGTCATGTCCTCATATAGTCTGAATAAACGGTAGTGTGTGTGAGTCACGATGTCCTCATATTGGCCTAACTTTCAAAGACTTTAGTGTGTTTAATTTGATGCCATCATATAGTCTGAATAAACGGTGGTGTGTATGTGTGTCACAATGTCCTCATATTGTTTAGGGGGAGATATACTACAGTGTTAAGTCTTTCTATAGGGTCTAGTATTATAAGCCTCGACCCTCATTAAACCAGGATGATCATTAGTTTATTACAGAATGAATTTAACATTGTATTTGTGTGTTTTGCTGCAGACACCAAGTGTAGAGATCCCGACTCAGCCTTCAGGAGAGCCACAAATGAGCGGGCCATCCACTTCATCCTTTCAACAGGTTGGTACACCTTTCTAGTTCCAGTTAAACACAAATAGATGTCTCATTTGGGTCCGGTGCATAAATAAAATACCCTTTAACAATCAGTTTGGGTAGCAGTTTCACAATATCATAATTTCTATGACTTGTTTCAGAATGCTTTGGCAGAAATACTTTGGTTTCATGAACTCTGGGGACTAATGACCCCTTTAATCTTTAAATAAACCTTAAACTATCATTGAATTTAAAATCTTCTGTAGTTTTACACACGTTGTTGTCCATTTGATCTCCTGCTGCAAGGTTTACATGAATTAATTCTTTAGGAAGTTGATCCATTTACATTAGGGTGGGGTTCAGAACTTTCTTTGACAAGAACAGAAGATGTTAGAAGAGGGGAAAACAGATTCAACATGTTTTTAGTCGTCATGTCCTCATATAGTCTGAATAAATGGTAGTGTGTGTGAGTCACGATGTCCTCATATTGTCCTAACTTTCAAAGAGTTTAGTGTGTTTAATTTGATGTCCTCATATAGTCTGAATAAACGGTGGTGTGTATGTGTGTCACAATGTCCTCATATTGTTTAGGGGGAGATATACTACAGTGTTAAGTCTTTCTATAGGGTCTAGTATGATAAGCCTCGACCCTCATTAAACCAGGATGATCATTAGTTTATTACAGAATGAATTTAACAGTGTATTTGTGTGTTTTGCTGCAGACACCAAGTGTAGAGATCCCGACTCAGCCTTCAGGAGAGCCACAAATGAGCGGGCCATCCACTTCATCCTTTCAACAGGTTGGTACACATTTCTAGTTCCAGTTAAACACAAATAGATGTCTCATTTGGGTCCGGTGCATAAATAAAATACCCTTTAACAATCAGTTTGGGTAACATTTTCACAATATCATAATTTCTATGACTTGTTTCAGAATGCTTTGGCAGAAATACTTTGGTTTCATCAACTCTGGGGACCAACGACCCCTTTAATCTTTAAATAAACCTTAAACTATCATTCAATTTAATATCTTCTGTAGTTTTACACACGTTGTTGTCCATTTGGTCTCCTGCTGCAAGGTTTACATGAATTAATTCTTTAGGAGGTTGATACATTTACATTAGGGTGGGGTTCAGAACTTTCTTTGACAACAACAGAAGATGTTAGAAGAGGGGAAAACAGATTCAACATGTTTTTAGTCGTCATGTCCTCATATAGTCTGAATAAACGGTAGTGTGTGTGAGTCACGATGTCCTCATATTGTCCTAACTTTCAAAGAGTTTAGTGTGTTTAATTTGATGTCCTCATATAGTCTGAATAAACGGTGGTGTGTATGTGTGTCACAATGTCCTCATATTGTTTAGGGGGAGATATACTACCGTGTTAAGTCTTTCTATAGGGTCTTGTTATGTGCAACTTCAGCTAATCAGCAGGTGAACCAGAGTACATAAGTGCTGAGAGAACTGCTGAGGGTCTCAGATCTAGCTCAGAGCGAGGTCTGGATTCATGGGTTGATAGAACCTTTTAGGATTTTGATCTGACTAAATACCTCCTGGTCTGGTTACTCCATGCTGGTGGGGGACATTGTTGGTGACCAGGAAGGAGTGTGTGTGTCATGCTTGTTTCTTCCTTTGAGTAGGAAGGTTGTTTCTGGTTACTCTTCTTTAGAGGAGGCTGCCTGTTCTGTTCCTCCTGATTAGATGAGAACTTGCAGGTGATTGCTCATTTCGTTCAGAAGAGACCTCTCTTTGGTTTATTGTTTTAAGTTATGTTCTAGGAATATTTTGGGTACTAATTTTAGTCTAGTTTAAGGAGTAAAGGTGTTAACCTGTTAATTCTTTCAGGAAGCTTGAGCCATATTATTTATTAATAAAATCCTTTATTTTTGCTACATTTTATTGGTCTTTTCATTCACCCTGGAGCATTATTTATTGCTACATTCCCCCATATCCTAGACAACATCTGGGGATGTAACCGGTCTAGTATAAGCCCCGATCCTTGTTCATATTAAGCTTAAGCTATCGTTCAATTTTAGATCTTTTGTAGTTCTATACATTTTTGTTTAGAATTGCCATAACCTGTTTCAGATTATCTTGGCTAAAACTTTCATTAAAATTTCTGTCTTTTTAGGTTGACCAGACCTCTGCTTTTGTGCCTTTTAATGGGACAGTAACTGGAGAACAGGTGAGACAGCTACATTCTTCTTTTTTAAAAAAAAAATAGTTCATGTTATTTCACTCGGTCATTTACTGAGTGAGAACAGTAATACAGAATATAAGGTGAGCCGTCGTTGTTTACTTTTGATTCTTGATTATTTTTTTGTTACAGCTTAGAGCAATACGCTGTCTACAAAATCTAAAACGACATCATGATCAGTGTGAGAAACGTTATGATGACGCTAAGATGAAAATATTAGAGAGAGAAAGGCAGAGAACTTTGACTCTATCCACCAGAATGAATGTGAGTATTTAAATATAAGCCGAAACACAATCTTTTCATTATATGCAATCAATTATGTTCAGGATGTTTATTTTAGAGTTTTAGAATATCCAGAGGCCTACAAAAATAGGTGAATTTCTCTCATTTACTCATTGTTTCTAGTTTATGTACATAATTGAAGGACTGCTGCCACTGATTTTTTTTTTTTCTCCTAAAATATTTCATTTTAATTTTATGCAGTAGGTGAGCCATAAGACAAGATGTTATGTTTTGGTCTCCTGTTTAACACAGTCTACAATATCACATCGTACACTGAGAAGTGTTGCACTGTAGAGACTTCTCTCCCACTAGTCATAATAAGTGAAGCAGCTTGTCTTGGTGTTAGGAGTATTATTTCATAATTTAAAACCTAATCTAACTGGGCATGAAACCTCTATTCAATAAATTTTAATAATTAATAATGGTTTTAAAAGGTTGGACATGCTGAAGTTGATGATGGTGAATTTCATGATGGAAACTACTCACGCTTTAATGACCAGGTAATTATGACACAGTTGTTAAATAGAGAAACAAAAAATGCATTAAGGAAATCAAATGTTATTTTTAACTGTGTATTTAAAATTATCACTTTTTCAAAAGTCACTTATGCACATTTTATGGCTCTTTCGGGAAAATGATACTATAGCTCTTTAATGCCGTTTTCTATTTCCTCAGATTTCTGATCCCGAGTTTTCAGATAACACAGATTATGAAGATGTTGACTATGTTCCAGACTCAAGTGACAACTCTTCAGACACAAGTGTTCAAAGTAAGGAACTGAGAGTGACAGACAATTCTCCCAAAAAACTGTCTGACATTTCATTGGGGATGGCTACAGCACACAGTGTGGAAATCACTGGTTCTCATAGTTCTTCAGTGATAAGTTGCAGTGCCGATTCAACAGAGAGCATGTCGCACAATAACAGCTCCGTAAAAGTCACAGCATTGCCAAAAACAGGAAGGAAGAGCAAGTACAACAAGAAGCAATATTGTCTGTATTGTAAAAAACCCATTTCTAAATTGGCAAGACACCTCGAAAGCGCACACGGTAACCAGCCTGATGTAACAATGGCTTTCAGTTTCGCTAAAGGTTCCCACAACAGAAGAGAGCTGTTACGGTGTCTTAAAAAAGGGGAAACTTTGAACATAATGCTTCTGTGGCAGTCCAAGGTACTGGAGCATTTGTTGCTTGTCGAAGACCCACTATAGAAAAACAATCTGAGGACTACCGTCATTGCAAATTTTGTCAAGGGCTATATGCAAGAGAAAGCCTTTGGAGACATGTGAGAAGGTGCCCCCAGAAGCCTGTTGAAGGAGACTCTCTCACTGGACGAAAGCGGATACATCTTGACTTGCCAAAACCCAATCAAGTTCATGAAGCTGTTTGGAAGATTGCTTGTGAAATGAACCAGGATGGCATTTCCTTGGTTGTAAAAAGTGAAAGAGACATTCTTTCCCTTGGTGAGTCACTGTACAACAGCAGGAAACCGCATGAAAGAAGGAATGATTACATTCGCCAGAAAATGAGAGAGATAGCAAGGCTGTTGATAGAAGCTAGAGCTAAAACACCTCTGAAGAGGACAGAAGACCTTGTTATGCCCAGCAACTTTCCTCACGTGATACAAGCTGTCAGAGCTGTTGCTGGTTATGACTTGAAAAGCAACTCATATAAAGTCCCATCCTTGGCTCTAAAATTGGGGCACAGTTTAGCCAAACTTGCAGGAATTGAACAGTGCAGTGCTATCATTGCACATCGCCATGATGTTGCCAAGTCAGCCGAGCAATTTGCCACTCTGTATCAGAAAAAATGGGCAGAGTCAATTTCAGCTGCTGCATTGGGCACGCTTCAACAAGCCAAATGGAATAAACCCCAGCTTTTGCCATTTACACAGGATGTGTCGCTGCTGCACCAGTTTCTTGCTGCTGAGTGTGCTAAATGCATGAAGGATGTGGAGGAAAAACCTAACAACACAAACTTTGGAAATCTTGCTAAAGTAACTTTGACACAAGTAGTACTATTTAACAGAAAACGGCAGGGGGAAGTTTCAAAAATGGAGGTCCAGGCTTTTACATCCCGGAATTGCACAGAGCTGAACCCCGACATTATGATGTGCCTCAATGAGTTGGAGAGGAAGCTTGCAAAGTACTTTGATAGAGTTGAGATTCGTGGTAAAAGGTCAAGAATGGTGCCTGTGCTTCTCACACCTGACATGATCATAGCAATGAACCTCCTCATGGAAAACAGGAGTAAGTGTCAAGTCCCCACAGAGAATGTATACTTATTTGCACGTCCAGGTGCACTTTCCCATTACAGAGGCTCTGACTGCCTTCGCAAGTATGCAAAGCAATGTGGTGCAAAGAACCCAGAGGCACTCACGTCAACAAGATTGCGGAAGCAAGTTGCCACTTTATCCACAGTACTAAATCTAAAAGAAAATGAAATGGATCAGCTTGCTACCTTTCTTGGACACGATGTCCGGATCCACCGAGAGTTCTACCGGCTTCCAGAGAGTACCATACAGCTGGCAAAAGTCAGTAAACTGTTGATAGCAATGGAAAAAGGGAAACTGTCTGACCTGCAGGGGAAAGGACTGGATGACATTGACATACATCCTGATGGTAATATGAAACATCAGTTACAAAGATTCATATGTAACATGTGTTTGGCCTTTAATTTTAATAATTTGTCCTGACTATTTTTACCCAACCAGATAAGGTTGCCACGACTGACGACGATTCTGATGAAGAAACCATTCCTGACCTGCATCAGCAGAGAGGTGTTGTGGCTTTTTCAGTATGTTTTAATAACAAAGTTCTCAGAGGACATGTTGTATAGATACTTTACTTAATTGTTACGTTTCCAAGGTTCAAGAACTGAGACTTCTGGGGACCCAAAGCACCTACCTGACTCAACCACATTGAGCAACATGGAGGCCACTTCAGATTCAGTCATGTTGGACCACTTGGAAGGCACGTCGACAAAAAGCATCGTCAGCACTGAACCAACAGGTGAAAATATGAAATACACCCAAATATGGTGAATGCAGTGAATAAAATAAGTGAACGTACAGTGGATATAAAAAGTCTACACACCTCTTTTCAAATGCCAGGTTTTCATGATGTAAAAAAAATGACAGCAAGACAAATAATTTCACAACTTTTTCCACCTTTAATGTGACCTATAACCTATACCAGGGGTCTTAAAGTTGCGGGCCACGGGCCGCATCCGGCCCCGCCCCTTACTTCCGGTCAACGATTTGATGTAAAAAATCAATCAACAATTTGGCCCTTTAAGTTACTTTTTTGACATTTCGCTTTCCTCTCCAATTAAGAGGAGTTAGTGAAATGTCAAAAAAGTAACCCTATACAATGCAATTGAAAAATAAACTGAAGTCCTTAAAGGGGACAAATATAAAATAAAAAACTTTAAATAACCTGGTTGCATAAATATGCACACCCTTAAACTAATACTTTGTTGCAGCACCTTTGGCTTTTATTACAGCAGTCAGTCTTTTTGGGTAGGAGCCTATCAGCGTGCCACATCTTAATGTGGCAATATTTGCCCACTCTTTGCAAAACCACTCCAAATCTGACAGATTGTGAGGGCATTGCCTGTGCACAGCCCTCTTCAGGTCACCCCACAGATGTACGATGGGATTCAGGCCTGGACTCTGGCTGGACCATTCCAAAGCCTCAGTCTTTTTCCGGTGAAGCCATTCTTTTGTTGATTTAAATGTGTTCTTTGGGTCATTGTCGTGCTGAAAGATGAAGTTCCTCTTCAGCTTTCTAACGGAAGGCCGAAGGTTTTGTGCCAATACTGACTGCTATTTGGAACTGTTCATAATTCCCTCCACCCTGACTAAGGCCCCAGTTCCAGCTGAAGTAAAACAGCCCCAAAGCATGATGCTGCTACCACCATGCTTCACTGTAGGTATGGTGTTCTTTTGGTGATGAGCAGTGTTTTTGCGCCAAACATACCTTTTGGAAAAGTTCAACCTTGTTTTCATCTGACCATAACACATTTTCCCACGTGCGTTTAGGAGATTTCAGATGTCTTTTTGCAAAATTAAGCTGGGCTTGGATGTTTTTCTTTGTACCTACCCCATAGCCCAGACATATGAAGAAGATGGGAGAGTGTTGTCACACGTAGTGCACAGCCAGTACTTGTCAGAAATTCCTGCAGCTCCTTCAACGTTGCTGCTGGTGTCTTGGCAGCCTCCCTGACCAGTTTTCTTCTCATCTTATCAACTTTGGACGGACGTCCTGTACTTGGTAATGTCACTGTTGTGCCATATTTTCTCCACTTGATGATGACAGTCCTCACTGTATTCCATGGTATATTTAATTCCTTGGAAATTCTTTTGTAGCTTTCACCTGACTGATATCTTTGAATAATGAGATCCCTCTGATGCTTTGGAAGCTCTCTGCGGACCATGGCTTGCACTGGAAGATGTGGCTACACAAATGTCAGGAAAAGCCTACTAGAACAGCTGAACTTTGTTTTGGGTTGATCAGAGGCATTTTAATTGGTGACAGGTGTGTGCTGACTCCAATTTTAACATGAGTTTGAATGTAAACGGTTAAATCTGAACACAGCCACATCCCCAGTTATAAAAGGGTGAGCACACTTATAAAACCACATTATCTCAGGTGTTTTTAACTTCACCTCCCTGAAAGATTTGTTTTTTCAGTTGCGTTGTACAGGTTATAGGTCACATTACAGGTGGAAAAAGTTGTGAAATTATTTATCTGGATGTGATTTTTTTTTTTTAAATACATAATGAAAACCTGGCATTTGAACAGGGGTGTGTAGACTTTTTATATCCCCTGTGTTATGAAAATAGTATTCTTTTTAAAGATGTGTATATTTATTATGATACATATTCCATCTTTTCAGATTCACAGCAGGACACAGCAATTATTGTGGGTACATCTTTGAAATGCTCCAATGAAAAGCAAGGTAAAAAGAGCATTTTATATTCACATTTCTATCTAGATTATCTTATATTAAACATTTTTCATCATCATTATTCTTCAGTAAAGACATTTTATTTTGTTTGCATATATGACAGCTGGGAAGGTGAGAAGCAAGTGGACAGATGATGAAGTGAAGGCTGTCGAACGGCATATGTTACATTTCATAACAAGGTGCAAGGTACCAGGTAAAAGGGACTGTGATGCCTGCCTTCAGGCAGAACCAGTAGCTCTAAAAGACAGAGACTGGGCTGGAATAAAATACTACATACACAACAGAATCGTAGCATTAAAAAGGAGGATGAATAAATAGAACTATAAACTCCTAAACTTGACTCTGGTGCAATTTTATCAGTGGTAGGAGATTTTATTTTCATTCTCTGCTTTTGTAAGGTGCTCAGTTTTGTCAGTTCTTTATTTAGTTGTTCATGTAATTTTATTTATCTTTTTTTAAAATAGCACAATGTTCAAGAAACCTTATTGTTTCAGTTTACTTTTGTTACCAGCAATTAAAAAAAGGAAAAACTCAAGAAAGTCAGTTTTTTTGTTTTTTTTTCCTCCCTTTCCACATGAATGCCATCTACAACATTCATAAATGCCGTACAATAACGATTAAACAATAGACTTACCATATTCTTAGACTATGTCTCTTTTAAGTCCCAGAACAGCTCAGATTTACTATCTTCTAATAACAAATATCTGATTTATTTCAAATGTTACTTGACTGGCGAGTGTGATGAATATACAGCTATGCTTCTTATGCAGATATTTCAAACAGGCCATCTTGCAAATACTGACACTGTAGTTATCTGGTCTCCATAAGTCACGTATACTCGAAAAAATTGTGTGTATCTCTGGGTCTTACAATTCACTTAGACATGAAATAACTGTGTGAGAGGTTATAGTCCTCATAAGTCACATAAACCTGACAATGTCCCCATAAGTCGCATAAAAATCAGGTTTGACCAAAATATGGCTTTAGCTAAAATCTAAATAGATGACTGCTTTCCTGAGAGCATGGGTCAAAAACCATTTGATTCTCAGGCCTCTAGAACCTTTGGAAAGGCACGTTCCCATTTGTCCTATTTTTGTCATACGTCCTTATATTTCACGAAAACACGTATGTGTGTGTGTGTGTGTGTGTGTGTGTGTGTGTGTGTGTGTGTGTGTGTGTGTGTGTGTGGGATTGCCGTTGCGTTGTGCTGTCACCCTTGTAAAGATTCCATGTGGTGAACAGACTTTGTTTATTTGGAGTTCACACAGCGAGCATGTCGCCAGTATGCATATCTATTCTTTTACATTTCCTGCCTTCTCTTCAGGAGAAAAACACTCTGAGCAAAACGCTATTTTAAAGAAATCAAAAAGTAAAATCTGAATTTACATTTACTGAGTCATTGCAGATGTTACTCATTTCACCCTCTTATCTTTTAATGTACTTGGACAGATTTATGACACCACCCACGACCTCCAACTCTAACTTTAGGCAATCAGAATAGGTCATTTTTGTTCTTCCAGGGATTGGCAATCAGGGAGCAAAGGTAATCATTCTAACTCACACACATCAAAAAGTATTCCCCAGTTTACAAAAAACAAAAAAGTCTATTTTGTCTTTCTCCAAAATACCAAAATATTAGGTTAGGATTAGCACGTATGTTAACTTAGACGCTGGCAGGTTAAAATTCTTTGTGGTGGTGTACAGAAGCAAAATTCCCCCAAAAATTGTCATTGCCCAAAACTGTATAGACCTAACTGTTAACTTTCTCTGTGATTTGGAGTTAGTGGACTTTATTTCTTTTCTTTCTCCTTTTCCTGGTGAATTAACATTTCATATTAAATACAGATATACTTCTCTTCAAGAAAGACACAAGATTAGTGGACTGGGACAGGAAGGCATACAGAGACCCTGACTTTACATTGCTGGGATTATATGCCACAAACTTCAAAATGGCCAGGGCAATTCTGCTGTTATGGCTTGTCAAATATAATGACATCAGTGTTTTGTCAGTTTTTGTAATGTGTGTGGCTGAGAACAGGCTCCATGGCACTTGTGGTGCATGGTCAGCTGTTGGCTTGTTCCAGCTACATGACTGATGGGTAACAGAGCCACTGGCTCAGCCTTCCACAGCTGCAGTAGATGATGCCAGTGTGCTGCCAAGCCAGCCACTCACAATTTCTCCATAAATGGGAGAAGTGAGGTAGTATGCTTGTGCAGTGCACGCTACATTTACATGTATGTTCTGCATCTTCTAATTCGCACATGTACACATGAAAAATCAAAAGCAGACGGGCACATTACTTACACATACCTCTACAATGTACCTACTGCTTTATATGTAATATTGGATTATTGTATTTAAGACATCTGTTGCTAATGTAGACTGGATAGATTTGGCAACCAATCAGTTTCCAAAAGGATTGACTGAAGCACATAACACATAAACATGTAGCAGAAAGTAAATATATCTTCAAGAAAAGTGGATGATTTACTCACCTCTTCTATGAGCTAGTGGGATGATTTCCATTCCAAAAAATCCCTAATATAATCTCCTGCCAGAACAATGAGTCAGTGGAACAGTTATTGCATAAGCAAACCTTTGAAAGTCAACCATATACCATATAATGTGGCATGTGTAAATCAGATTCTGATTTCATTTCCACCCACAGTTGGGGAGGCTAATTACATGTTGGATAATTTGACTAATGTATTTCAGAAAAAATAAAATTGTTACTGTACTAGATTTTCAGCTCATTTGTAATTAATACCTAATGACTATATCTAATGATCGGACCTTGTTTAGGAAATCCAAGGCCCACCATCAGTCAATACTTTGGTAAAAATTTGTCCCACTAAATCAGATGTAGGAGCAAAACAGTTTCACTTTAACTTTAACCTTGCTTCTCTGACAAGATGAGTTATTTTAGTTGCAACAGCAGTTGAGACAAAAAACAAATACAACCATAAGCAATCACAAAAAGACCACAAAAATGGCAAGTGTTCATAGAGCCATTAAAAGTAAGTGGGCTTTGTGTTAAGGTTAGGGTTAGGGACTACACCAGTACTGGTTACTAATTGGTGTGCTGAGGCACACTGGTGTGCCTTTAGGCAAGTTCAGATTGGATTTGTGATAAGCATATGTTATTATTGCTATATACACATAAGAAAAAAATTATATATATATATATATATATATATATATATATATATATATATATATATATATATATATATATGTATATGGGCAGCACGGTGGCGCAGTGGTTAGCACTGTTGCCTCACAGATAGAATACCATCTGGAAGGCCTGGGTTCGATTCCACCTTGGCCCAGGCCTCTCCCTCTCTCTGTGTGGAGTTTGCATGTTCTCCCCGTGCTTGCGTGGGTTTCCTCCGGGTACTCCGGTTTCCTCCCACACTCCAAAGACATGCACTTACTGGGGTTAGGTTGATTGGCTAATCTAAATTGCCCATAGGTGTGAATGTGAGTGTGAAAGGTTGTTCGTCTCTCTGTGTTGGCCCTGTGACAGGCTGGCGACCTGTTCAGGGTGTACCCTGCCTCTCGCCCTATGACAGCTGGGATAGGCTCCAGCCCCCCCGCGACCCTGACCAGGATAAGCGGAAGCGAATGGATGGATGGATGGATATATATGTATATATATATTATATATTTATTTATTTATTTATTTACTTAGTAAAGCATTACTTTTCCCAAAGAAAATCTATTTTTTTAAAAGCCTTTAAAAACCAGATCAATGCAATACCAATCTGTCCATGCAACTGTTTCATGTCAGATGGTGGGAATTATAAGAACATGGCAGTTGATAAGTTAATAAAGGGAAAACATTGGAGAACTACTGCAGATGACCCACCACCAAAAGGAAGAAGAGAAAATAACGTGTCAGTATTGAAAAAAGTTATGAGTTTAATGCCTTGATTATTGTTGTCAACATTCCCCAGACCAAGTGCATCATCTGTTAGTAGAAGTTAGCTAATGCTAAAACAGTGCCAAACAAGCTAGAAAGGCACTTGGCAGCCAAGAGCCAGCTTAACTATTTGTTGTGGCACATATTAGTGGATTGGCAACATTCTGGCATAAAACAGGTGTCATGTCAGGTCCAGCTGCCACAAACAGTCAAAAGAAGCACTCACAGTCACAATAGATGCGGTTGGTTACAGCACACGGTACAGGACCATGCCATAGACTTAATACAGTAAATTAAGCATGAGAGCCCAGCTCAATCTGGCCTATTGCTTTATTATTTGAATGAGCGATGTCGAACTCACTCCAATCTGACCCTGATGAATGGGTGAATGAGATATACTGCATAAAGCACACTGAGTGCTAGGGTAGAGGAGAAAAGCCTATAAAAGAACCAGCAGAGGTGGCAAAAGTACTGACATTCTTTACTTAAGTAGAAGTACAAGTACTTATGTTAAAAAATACTTTAGTAAAAGTCGAAGTACTGGTTCAACTTCTCTACTTAAGTAAAAGTAAAAAAGTACAGGCTCTGAAATGTACTCAAAGTAAGAAAGTAAAAGTAATTCTACCTGCTATTTTTGTGTAAAACAAACCGAACCTCATTATATATTATTGTAATAACATAAAATAATATTACATGAGAATACAAACGTTATTCCAATCTAAATTTTAATTCTAATGAATGTACTCAGCTTGAATCACAAACTGTGAAAGGGAATTTAAACACAGCTCTGTTCTCTGTGTTCTCCATAGTAGAGGGTGACTGTGTCTCCACCTAAACACCAACATGAGGATACTCAGGGGTTACAGTGGGATTCAGAAGGCGGAGGAACCCTAAGATCAGCTGTAGTGGTTCTGCATGGGGAGAAGAATCACAACTTTCTATTGTAGCTGCAGTAAATGATGTTGGTGTGCAGGCTGTGATCAGCTGACCTGCTGCTGCTGCTCTGAGGTTTACTGCTCTGTGTGGATGAACTGAACTCACAAAGATGTAACCCAGTATTTCACAGCTATCTGAGCTGATCTCCATCCCCTACACTGACAGCATACAGACTGTAGAAATGTTGGATTCAGTGAATGAATCTCAGCATCAGCAGCTTTGATTCAAACTCATCTCTGCTGCACTGATGTAACCTGTAACTCTGACCATGAACACAAAGTGCACCAACACAGAGCTTTACTGTAAATACAGTACAACAAGCTAACCTATTTATTACACACTAAACTGCAGTATTTTCATACAATCTTTGAATTACACAACGTCAGCATACTTCAGTTTATTTTCCAGTCCTTACCTTTAATTCTAACCTCTCTTCTTCCTCTCCTGTCCTCTTTCTCCATCTCTGAGTGAACTTCTCTCTCTTTGCTCTCCCTGAAATACAGCAGCTCTTCTTTTAGCTAGCAGACACACTGTGTGACAAACTGCACACACTTTGTGTGTTTGCTGATATTTGTTGAGCATTTAGAAACGTTGCATTTACCTGCCACACGTTACTCCCTTCGTGCTCGCTCCTCTTCAGTAGCGCTAATTAAGCTGTTTATGTGCCGCAGCGCAACTTACGGACTCGGTCCGGCCCGCTGTAACCCCTGATTATAGCGCTATAAATGATACATTAATTATATGGGTTTGCGTATTTAATCCCTTTGTACGAGATAAGCCCCGGTGATGGAGGATACGCCAGTACGATTGTCTCTTATGTGTTATTGTTCCTCCGTTTAGGCTCAGATCGTTTGATGTTTGACGGCGCACTGACCAGAAATGCAAACTTCTCTCTGACGTGTTAAAAAGTAACGAGTCTGTTTGAAAATGTAAGAAGTAGAAAGTACAGATACTTGTGTAAAAATGTAGGGAGTAAAAGTAAAAAGTAGTCAGAAAAATAAATACTCAAGTAAAGTACAGATACCTGAAAAATCTACTTAAGTACAGTAACGAAGTATTTGTACTTCGTTACTTCCCACCTCTGAGAACCAGTCCATATAGCAGTCAACTGAATTCTATTTTCTTACCCCTCCCAATCCAAGAGCATGATAATCCTAGCTACGGTGGCTGCTTGGGGACAAACAACTCATCTGTTCATCTGTAATGAGTGTAAGGGGTCAGTCCCCTGTTTACCTCAGCTGGCATCCACATCTATTTATTCTGAAGAAGGTTGTGAAACTTTGTGAAAGTAGTCCGATACGAGTCAATAAGTCAGTGAAGCTCACTTCTGACTGTCTGAGTTGAGTTGCTGAGGATATCCTCAACTTTTCTCTGTGTAAGAATTGCTGTTTTTGCCACTGTTAGCTGCTGTGAGCCAGCATTAGTGAAACTTTCTTTGAAGTGTACAGTATCTAATATCGTTAGACTCAGATACATAGCGAATAAACGCTCATATGATGTTAGAATATAATCAAGCTGTCTATCAGAGGGCAAGTGTGATTTTAGGACACTTGAGCCTAACATTAACTGGCATAATGTCAGCTGTTAACCAGGTGCTGTTGTTGTTGTCAGCTGTCCAATGATATGGGAATTGCATGTCTAATCTGCTGGCAATAAGTAATGGCAACAATATTGCGATTAAATTCTAAGTAATAAATAAACACGTTTATGCACATTTTCATGTCTTAGAGCCCTGACCAGTTCAAGAGACGAGGCTTGAGGTGAGCCGGTGATGCCAGGCACTTGTCAATTTCTTTTGCACTTTCACTTCTTTGGTGACAGGGATCCCTTCTCAAATGATAAAACATAAAACATGATCCTTCTTTAGTCTGAAATGAATTCAAATTTGCCTCCACTGAGTTTTATGTATGTAAGTTCCCTTACATACATAAAACACCATTAGGTGGAACAGCGATGTCCATCTTGGACACTGCATTCAAGATAAGATAAGTTTATGATAATGCATCCACTTGTTGGACATAATTACACAATATCCTTTTCTTGTTTAAATAACCTCAAAAAACAACTGACTGTATGTTTAAAGAAACACTGACATCCTTGCTTTCGATATGTTTAGATATAAATGACAAGTAATCATGGAAAAATAGAGATGTGCTTTTTCCCCTCACATATACGTTACAAAACAAAAGGTGAAGAAACCTTTCCCAGGAAGATTAAGATTAAGATTAAGATAGTGTTTATTTGTCACATGCACAGTTATACACAGTACAATGCACAGTGAAATGTATTTTGTACCTGCAACCATATATACACACACATATAAATAAGAAGAATAAAAATTTAAAAAAAAGTAATTCACACTATACACTATACTCTATATACTATACACTATACACACTTTTATAAATTATAATATTTACATTGTGCAATAATGGTCCAGTTAGGGTTTAGAGTTGAGCAGACGGATGGCTTGTGGGTAAAAACTCTTCTTCAACCTTTCAGTCTTAGTCCTCAGGCAGCGGTAACGCCGGCCTGATGGGAGCAGGGAGAAGAGAGAGTGTCCGGGGTGGCTGGGCTGTTTTAGGATCTTCATGGCCCTCAGCCTGCACTGCTTGGTGTAAATGTCCTGCAGGTTGGGGAGGGTGGTTCTGATGGTCCGTTCAGCTGAACGACCCACCCTTTTTAGGGCCATGAAGTCCTGTTTGGTGCAGTTTCCCATCCAGGTGGTGATGCTCCCACGCATGATGCTCTCGATGGTGCAGGTGTAAAAGTTCCGGAGCACCTTGAGTGGGAGCTTGAAGTCTCTCAGCCGCCTGAGGAGGTAGAGACGCTGTCTGGCCTTCTTCACAGTGATGTTTATGTGATGAGTCCAGGACAAGTCCTGTGAGATGGTCACTCCCAGGTATTTGAAAGTGTCCACTCTTTCCACCTCAGCACCACTGATGACAAGTGGATGGTAGTCCCTCTGCTGCTTCCTGCTGAAGTCCACGATCAGTTCCTTCGTTTCGCTGACGTTGAGCAGGAGGTGGTTCTCCTGGCACCAGTTCTCCAGGCGGGAGACCTCTCTCCTGTAGGCTGTCTCCTCATTGTGAGAGATTAGTCCCACAACAGCAGTGTCGTCAGCAAACTTGATGATGACGTTGGACTCTGACGTGGCCTCGCAGTCATGGGTGTACAGTGAGTACAGCAGAGGGCTGAGCACACAGCCTTGGGGGGATCCAGTGTTGAGGGTGAGGGAGGATGAGGTGAGGTGACCCACTCGTACCACCTGTGGTCTGCTGGTCAGGAAGCTGTGAACCCACCTGCACAGGGATGGGCCCAGGCCCAGGTCCAGCAGCTTAGAGACCAGCCTGGAGGGAACTATGGTGTTGAATGCTGAGCTGTAATCTACAAACAGCACTCTCACATAGTTCCCCTTACCAGTGTCTATGTGTGAAAGGGTCTTGTGGAGGAGGAAGAATATGGCGTCATCTGTGGATCTGTCTGGCCGGTATGCAAACTGTAGTGGGTCGAGGGTGGTGGGCAGTGAGGAGGTGATGAATGTCTTGATGAGTCTCTCAAAACACTTCATCACCACAGAGGTGAGCGCTATGGGCCTGAAGTCATTGGGGCTGCTGGGGTGTGGTTTCTTTGGGACAGGGACTATGATGGACTTTTTAAAGCAGGTGGGAATCACACACAGTTTCAGTGAGAGGTTGAATATCAGTGTAAACACAGGTGCCAGCTGGACAGCGCAGGTCTTAAGGACACGTCCACTAATACCGTCTGGTCCAGCCGCTTTCCTGGTGTTTACACGTCTAAACGCCCTCCTCACGTCGCGCTCCGTCACAGTGAGTGTCTCCGCCCCTCCGGCCGGGAGCGCAGCGGGCTGTCGGCTTCCCGACTCAAAGCGCGCAAAGAAGATGTTGAGTTCATCAGCCAGAGAAGCGTCGGCACTCACCGGGTGTGTGTGTGGTGCTTTGTAGTCCGTGATGGTGCGTAGTCCCTGCCACAGTCCCCTGGAGTCAGACTGTTGTAGTTGCTGTTCCAGTCTGCGGCCGTAGCGATGTTTAGCCTCTTTCACCGCTCTGCGGACGTTGTATGATGCAACCTTGTAGTCCTCCATGTTCCCAGAGGCGAGGCCGGAGTTGTAGGCAACGGTGCGGGACCTCAGGGCGTCGCGGACAGATTTATCCACCCACGGCTTCTGGTTGGGAAAAGTCCTGATGGTCCTCCTAAGTGAAGTGTCTTCAACAACTTTCCCAATAAATCCCACAACAGTTTCCGTAAAAACTCTAAACCCAAGGTTTAGAGTTTTTACCTTTGTATTACGGTTCTGTATTGTTTTTGACCCTGGATTTTGAGTTTGGAGAAAGGTTTTATGTTCAAGCTTTATAGTCTTCTGTTTGTGGTTTTGGCTCATGTTCACTTGTGCTTATGGTTTTGTATGAGTCTGTTGTCTGTTACTTCCTGTTTTACTTTGGTGGTCTTTTGTCTCTTGTACTTTGTATCTAGTTTAACTTCCCCTGTCTCATTATTCCTGATTTTTTCCGAGGGTCCCAGCAATCCAGAGCAACCCGAGCCTCTGGCATCATCAAAGGAGACTGTGTGCCCTGCCAAGCATCCCCAGTCATCAGAGGAGACTGCATGCTCTGCAGAGCCACCCTGTATCCTTTCACCTCTGTCAACATTGGTCCAAAGAAGTGTCCTTCATCACCGGCCTCGGGCCAAGCCACCAGAGGTTTCCTGTCACGTTGACTGCCCCACGAGAGACTCCTTCACCTCCGCCAGCCTCCAGAGGGGTCCTGTCTCCTTCTTTGTTGCATTTTATTTTCGGTTCTTGTTGTAGTTCTACATTGGAACATTACTGTGATCTTGAAATATTAAAATAAAATCATTTTATTTATTGATTTATTTATTTTCATTTCTCAATATGTGCATCACTCCCGGTAGCCGCTACCGGCTTCCGCTAGTATTTGTGGCTTTCAATGTTTTCTTTTCCGTGGAAACCGGTTTCAAATGGCTCTTTCTGTATTAAAGGTTGCTGACCCCTGATCTAGCCCCTTTGACTCCTGCCCCCTGAAAAGCTTCCTTGTTCTTGAACTGTCATGTTTTGTCTTTTATTCAGATCCTTGTTATTCCTGATTTGTTTCTACTGTGTTTCCCATGTTTCCTCTGACCTCATTACCTTGTGTAGAAATTGTGTGCATTTCCCCTTGCCCTTTTTCGAGTTGTCCTTCTAGGTAGCGTGTTTTCTTGTTTCCTGTTTCCCTGAGATTCCTAGTTCCTGTAAAGCTTTGCCATGTTTTTGTATTTTGTGAGATAGCCGTGCAAAAAAACTGGCTTTTTAGTCTATGCCCATTTCCAGAGAGTCATGCATTTGAGTCCCCATCCTGCTAGCCATACTGCCGAATAGGAACAGAATTATGTCTAGACACAACTATAGGTCATACAACCTTACAATATTCCCACAATGAAGACCTGAATCATGGGCAAGGTCTCTATGTTTCATCCATTATTACCATCAGCTCACCATTAGTGTCTTCTTATGTATCTCCTCTTTTCTTTGTGAGCATTGCATGTCTTAGCGCACAATGAAGACTATCTAAAATGCTTAGGTGTGTAACACGATGCACATTTAATTGTTAGCAAAGGCAAAGCTAAGGGAATAAAAATGGAAGGTTGTTTGGTGTGATGAAAGGAGGTGATGATCAGATAAGATAAGATTTATTTGTCACATGCAGTTATACACAGTACAATGCACAGAGAAATGTATTTTGTACCTGCAGCCAATAATTAATAGTAAAAAAATATATAAATAAGAAGAATAAATAAAAATAAAAGTAATTCACACTATACACACTATATATATATATATATATATATATATATATATATATATATATATATATATATATATATATATAATGTACTACAATTGCTAAACAGGAGTTTTGTTTTGAAAAAGCATTTTTGTGAACAGTAAAGATTATCTCTAGACTTTATGATCTGATCGTTCCTTTTTTCTGTGTTGACTGTTCAGTAGTGTTTTTGATTTTGATTGACTCGGGGTCTGCTCTGACAACATTGTTTGTTTTTGAGCACTGTTTGAACTGTTTTGAGGCAATAGTTTGGTTTCGCAGGAAGACTCAGAGGTTTTGTGAAAGTAGTTTGAAAATTGAGTTTTGTGTTTACAGATTAGAGACATGGAGGGATAGTTTCAAGAAATGTGTCTTGGCAATTGAGAAAAACTGTAATAATAAATATGAAAATATATTTAAAAAATAGACAACTTCTATACATGAGGTAGATATATAGAGGAAGTTTCAGTGAATGAAGAATGATTGTGCAGTGGTATGGCAGTGGGTTATGCATACAAGTGTTATATGCATATAGTGCAATTTGCAGTCCAAATTTCAAAGCAGAGCCTTGTGTCAGAGGTGGCAGTTCACAAGTCAAATGGCCTGTGCAAAAACAGCTGTTCCTCATTCTGGTTGTTCTTGATTTCACACTCCGATACCGCCACCCTGATGGCAGGAGTGTAAAGAGGCCGTGTTGTGGGTGTGTTGGATCTTTTATAATGTTCCGTACTCTTCTGATGAACCTGGTGTGGTAAATGTCCTCAGTGATGGTAAAGGCAACCCCTGAGATGGATCTGGCAGTCTTCACCACCCTCTGAAGGGCCTTTTTGTCCTGTGTAGAGCAGTTCCCAAACCAGACTGTGAGGCCATTGGTGAGAATGCTCTTGATGGTGCCCCCTGTAAAAGAATTTCAGCTGGCATGCCAAACCTTTTCAGCCTTCTCAGGAAGTACAAACACTGTTGTGACTTCTTTACCAGGTGAGTGGTGTTGTGTGACCAGGAGAGATCATCACTGATGTGAGTGCCCAGGAATATGAAGGTATTCACCCTCTCCACCACTTCTCCTCCTATATGGAGTGGTGTGTGTTGCACCCTCCTCCAGATGGTCGTCCTGGCACCATGCCACCAGGTCTGCCACTTCTCTCCTACATGCTGTCTCATTACCTCCGGTGATTAGTCCTATTACTGTGGTATCATCAGCAAACTTGATGATACTGGTGTTTTACTGGGAGGCAACACAGTCATGAGTAAAGAGAGTGTACAGCATCGGACTAAGTACTAAGTACAACCTTGGGGCTTTCCAGCATTCACAGTTACTGTTCTTGATGTGTGATTTATAATTCTGACAGACTGTGACCTTCCTGTCAGAAAGCTCTGGATCCAGTTGCAGATGATGTTCGACAGCCCAAGTGAGTAGAGTTTCTCAGTGAGTTTGTCTGGTACTACCATGTTGAATGCTGAGCTGTACAGCATTCTCACATAACTGTTTAACTGTCCTTGTTCTCTATATGTGATAGGGTGGTGTGGATGGCAGTGTTCACAGCATCCTCTGTGGACCTGTTCTGTTGATAGGCAAACTGAAGTGGGTCTAGAGTGTCCAGGATGTTGTCCTGAATGTGAGTGATGACTAATCTTTCAAAGCACTTCATATTGATGGGAGTCAGTGCAATTGGCCTGTAGTCACTGAGGCTGGTGACTGGGTTCTTCTTGAGTATAGGGATGATGTCAGTTGCTTTAAAGCAGGTGGGTACTGTGGCTTGTATAAGGGACATGTTGAAAATGCCCGCAAAAACATCAGCTAACGCCACTGAGCATGCCGAGTGCTTGTCCTGAGATGTTGTCCAGGCCAGCTGCCTTGCATGGCTTTATTTTCCTCAGACTCCTGCAGACTTCTGCCGATGAGACTGTGAATGTGCCCCTCTCAGGTAAAACACTTCTGTGTATCTCAGTGTTGTGGGCTTCAAAGCGAGCATAGAAGTAATTCGGTTCATCTGGCAGTGAAAGTGTGGAAGCTGATTTCTCCAGTGCTCTTGTTTTGATAATCTGTAATGTGTTGCAGTCCTAGCCACATGCATCGAGTGTCAGCAGTGTCGTAGTAGCACTTCAGCCTTTGTCTGTATTGTCTCTTAGCTTCCTAGATGGCAGTATGCAGGCCATACCTGGCCTCTTTGTATCCACCAGTATCACTAGAGACAAACGCAGATGACGTGGCTTGTAGCAAAGATCAAATTTCACGGTTTATCCACGGCTTTTGGTTGGGATATATCACAATGCGTTTAGTTGGCACTATGTTCTCAGTGCATGTACTGATGCAGCTGGTTACTCCTGTTGCATATTCCTCTACATCAACAGAGCAGTCCCCACGCACTGCAGCAGCTTTAAAAACATCCCAGTCAGTACTATTGAAGCATTCCTGTAGCACCATGTCTGTGTGCTTGTTCCATACTTTAATATGTTTACTCACTGCGGGTGTTTGCTTGAGGATTTGTCTGTATGCTGGATAGAGGAACATGGAGATGTGGTCAGACTGTCCAAAGTGGGGGCGGGGGTCAGCTTTGTAAGTTTCATGCTTTGTCATGCTTGCTGTAAAATGAACATGTTGGTAGTAGAAGGAAAAGGACAGATCTTAAACTGCAGTGATTGAAGTCACCAGCAACTATAAACAACTATAAAGAACTATAAGTTCATCAGCCAGAGAAGCATCAGCACTCACCAGGAGTGTGTGTGGTGCTTTGTAGTTCGTGATGGTGCATAGTCCCTGCCACAGTCCCCTGGAGTCAGACTGTTGTAGTTGTTGTTCCGGTCTGCAGCCATAGCGATGTTTTGCCTCTTTCATTGCTCTGTGGACATTGTATGATGCAGCCTTGTAGTCCGCCATGTTCCCAGAAGCGAGGCCGGAGTTGTAGGCAGCAGTGCGGGACCTCAGAGCATCATGGACAGATTTATCCACCCACGGCTTCTGGTTGGGAAAAGTCCTGATGGTCCTCCTAAGCGATGTGTCATCAACAACTTTCCCAATAAATCCCACAGCCATTTCCGTAAACCGTTTCCAAGTGGTACTTAGGAAGAAAATCAGATTAACAGCACAAGGCATGGCTTAAAAGGGCAAAAGATAGGTCTGCTTGGTTTTGATCCTGGCTGTAAAAGGGGCAGTTCGTGTCAACAGATCTATGACTGGATTTCAATCAGTGGATGAGTGGATCAGTGTTTTCACATGATGTCCTAGTGTAAAAAAAAAAAAAAAAAAAATCCAATTTTCTGCTATTACTTCTATAGGCCTACAGTGAGGAAATCATTATTTGATATCCTGCTGAATTTGTAAGTTTACTCACTTACAAAGAAATGAATAGACCCTAACATTTGTGGTAATTTAATTTTAATGGAGAAAGACAGAATATCAATAAAAATAAATCCAGAAAAAAAAAAACACATTGCATAAAAGTTTTGAATTTATTTGCACATCACTGAGTGAAATAAGTACAGTGGTCAAAAAAAATTAAGCAAACGCTTTGAAAACACATCAGATCTCAATGGGAAAAAAAAAAAAAAAAACATACTTGCTGTACAGGTCGCCAGCCTGTTGCAGGGCTAACACAGAGAGACAGACAACCACTCACACTCATACCTATGGGCAAATTAGAGTGACCAATTAACCTAACCCCAGTAACTGCATGTCTTTGGACTGCTGGAGGAAACCCAAGCAGACACAGGGAGAACATGCAAACTCCACACAGAGAGAGGCTCAGGCGGAATCGAACCCAGGCCTTCTAGATGTCATTCGAGCCGTGAGGCAGCAGCGCTAACCACTGCGCCACCATGCTGCCATTTTTAACAATTTGAAGCCAAATTTCTGTCCACTTGTAACACCCTCTTAGTATGGAAAATATCCCTAAACTACTGTTTACTACTGTAAACTACTGCAATTTGTGGGTGTTTTTTTTTTCTTTTGTTTGTTGATTGTGATTGTGATTGTGAAAAATAGATGAATGTGCATGTGTTTTCCAGAAACAGGGGGTGATGCTACAGCTTTATCAACTGTGCAAAATTGGGCAGCTGAATTCAAGAGGAGTAGGGAGAGCCTTGAAGATGACCCAAGGTCCAGACATCCTGCCACAGCTACTACCCAAGAAAACAATCGACTGTATTCACCACTTGGTGATGGTGTCGTAGATCTGTTTGTTTTTGTTGTGGTTGGTTCTCTTATTCCTTCTCCCTTGTTCCAGGAGGCTGGCAAGCTGGTTCCTCCTCCACTGTAGGGTGGAGCTGGAGTCTGACTTGTTAAGGCCCTGCACACCTCTCATGCATTTCTCAATTATTACTCTTGCATTTAAGGACCGGCTCTAAGCCTCCTGTCTTTGCCAGAGTGTCTGCTAAGATTTGTGGTAAAGCAGCCTTCAGCCTTCTCGAGTTTATGAAAAGCTGACTGTGTTACTAATTCATCTCTCTTGTTTAGTAAATGAGTTTGGTGACCCACGTCCTGGCTTCTCATCTGTCAGAACTGGCTGGAAAAGGCTCAGAGCAACCACAGCAACTAACTTCACCCTCTGGATTTTCCCCACCATCCTACACACGTAAACCATTCCTTCCACGTCCTCCTCACTCCCCTGCCTGTATATGGATCGTCACTTTCTCCAACAAACTATTAACCCCTCTTCTCCCTCTGCCTAGGCCGACCCCTCCATTCATGATCTGCACCTTTTCGGTATCTGCAAGGATTTGGACTTTGTCTCCTAAGAAACCCCCTGGAAGCCCATTTTGTTAATAGAATAACTGTTGTTCCTCTCCAAGTACTAGATCTAATAAATTGTCTAACTGTTTTAAGTGCTGCCCTTTTCCATGTCTGCATTTGGGTCCACCTTAATCCTTGGCCATTGGCCGAGACAGATGGATGACAGACACTTAACTGTTAATCAGATAGCTAATGGTGTAGGCATCTCCAATGAACAAGTTGAGAACATTCTGCATAACAAACTTGGCATGTCAAAGGTTTCCACTTGGTGGGTGCCATGACATTTGACACTTAATCAAAAGCACACCAGGCTGGTCATGTTGCAGGTGAACTTGGTGCTTTTTGAACCAAATCCAGATGGTTTTCTTGAACATTTCCTCACCCAAGATGAATGTTGGGTTCACCACTTTGCGGTGGTGTCTACCTTCAAAAAGGCCATAACATCAGTGAGAATACTATGCCAATTTGCTGAGGCAGCTGTGAAAGGCATTCAGCTGCTCTCAGATGGACAGGGAGAGAGTTCCAGAGACGGGGAGCCACTGTGGCAAAAGTTCTGTCTCCTTTCGTTTTCAGTCTCGCAGGATGCAAAGCCAGTAGTCCCTGATTGCATGATCTTGTGAAATCTAGTGGGGGTGTATGGATATAGTCTTTCACTAATATAAGCTGGTGCTTGTCCATGTATAGCTCTAAAAGTTAGAACTAAAATCTTAAACTGAATTCTGAATTTCACGAGGAGCCAGTGCAGCTGGATCAGTAGCGGGGTGACTGTGAGTACTTAGGAGATTTAGTCAGAAGCCTTGCTGCGGCATTCTGGACAGCCTGTAAACGTACCATGTCGTTGTATTGGTGGATGAGGTCATTTAAACACACTTAACTAAAATGGCAACAGTAATCTCTATAGACGGACATCTACATACACCAATCAAGCATAACATTATGACCACCTGCCTAATATTGTGTTGGTCCTCCCTTTGCTGACAAAACAGCCCTGATCCATTGAGGCATGGACTCCACTAGACCCCTGAATGTTTGCTGTGGTATCTGCACCAAGATGCTGGCAACAGATCCTTTAAGTCCTGTAAGTTGTGAGGTGGGGCCTCCATGGATTGGACTTGCTTGTTCAACACATCCCACAGCTCGACTGGATTGAGATCTGGGGAATTTGGAGGCCAAGTTAACACTTCAAACTAGTTGTTGTGCTCCTCAAACCATTCCTGAGCTATTTTTGCATTGTGACATTATCCTGCTAAAAGAGGCCACTGCCATCAGGGAATACCATTTCCATGAAAGAGCGTACATGGTCTGCAACAATTCTTAGGTAGGTGGTACGTGTCAAAGTAACATCCACATGGATGACAGGACCCAAGTTTTCCATAGTCCTCCCATAGTGCATCCCGGTGTTCCCCAGGTAAGCGACACATACACGTCCAGCCATCCACGTAACATGATTCATCAGACCAGGCCCCTTCTTCCATTGCTTTGTGGGCCAGTACTGTTTTTGTTTTTACTTTTTTTTTCTTTTTGGGGGGGGGGGGGGGGGGGGGGGGGGTCTGATGCTCACATGTCAATTGTTGCATGGGCATGGGCACTCTGACTGGTCTGTGACTATGCAGCCCCACAGTGCATTGCAGCAAAATGCAACGCACTGTGTATTCTAATAGCATTCTATCAGAACCAGTATTAATTTTTTTGGCAATTTGAGCTACAGTAGCTCATCTGTTGGATCAGACCACACAGGCTAGCCTTCACTTCCCATATACATCAATGTGCCTGAACCACAACCCTGTTACTGGTTCACCACTGTTCCTTCATTGGAGCACTTAGGATAGATGCTGACCACTGCAGACTGGGAACACCCCACAAGAGCTGCAGTTTTGGAGATGCTCTGACCCAGTTGTCCAGTTGACATCCTATTTTGTCAAACTCACTCAAATCTTTAAGCTTGCCCATTTTCCTGCTTCTAATACAACTCTGAGGACAAACTGTTCAGTTACTCCCTAATATATCCCACCCACTGACAGGTACCATGATCGTGAGCTATTCATTGTTATTGAAACAAATATTCATTATGTGGATATCCCATTTACAAAATAAATGAATACATAAAAATTAGGTTGTTGCCACCAGAGGCAAAGTCAGTAGACTAACAAATGAGTCCCACCAAAGAGAACTGCAAAATAAAGTAAATTACGCATGCGGTTAATGTGACAAAAAGTGTTGGCTTTTGTTGCTGGCTGTTCAGCCTGTATCAGGCCTAACAAACTGTGTACACATCAACTAATATTATGGAGTTCATATTACAAGACTCACATATTTAATGAAATAAATTATACTGCCATAAATAACATGACATGACATGTTCATAAAAGTAATAATATTTCACACACTTTTGCATTAGTTTTCCTCTCATAGACTCCCCTCTCACGGCTGAATGCAAAATGATACCAAAGACAACTGAATGTGACCACAGAGTTGTGGCTGCTGCGCCGTGGTATGCTGTCACTCTGCTCTGTGTGTGGCTGAGCCATGCAGAGAGCTGCAGCTGCTCTACATGTCACCATGCTGATAACTCAGGAAATGCCAACACACTGCTTTGTTTAAGCCGTTTAAAGCACTTCAAGTAGTGTATAAGGACTTGTTGATGTGTTGCAAACACTGAGCAACTTAGGTGAACTAATGGTATGCAAGCCTTAGAATATGTCCAGGCATGCTTATGTATGTGTAAGTGTTTAACTTAGCAGAGATAATGCCAAACTGTTATGAGAGGATTCTATTTAGTGAATACCAAAATATCAAACTTTTTAGCTTCTGTCAGCCTTGAACTGTTTTCCCTCTCAGTCCAAACCTTTTATGGCACCCAAGCATAATACATCAAGAACAAAACATGTCTTTGCATTGAAGAACGCACAGTTGGAGCCATATCTAACTATGCCCTGGGATAGACAGTAATTAATGATTGATTCTTTGTTTTGGCACAGAGGCATGCTCTTTGAGTTATGTTTCTTTTTTTCTATTCTCAATAGGATTCTGAGAGTATGCAACACAGCAAATGGAAGAACATTTTTTAAGGATGACACATTTTGGGGGGGGGCTGTGTAGTTCAGTGAGAGAGTTAACTAAAAGAAGACCAAAAGAAGACAGACGTTCTCCAACAGAAATCCTGCCTATTGAATATTTCATATATATTGATCTTTTTCAATGAACAACACATGAATTTAAAACATAGCTCCCACTGTAATCATTTGTCATTACACTATCCATCCCTAACAACTAAAGCAAGAAGTTTTATTGTTATGTTGCAGCTTGTATGCATAACAATAACAGCATAAAAGTTGTTATGCAATTCCATAACACATGATTAAGGAAAGAGCCTCCTCTTGATTACAGCTCTCTTTTTTTTTTTTAATTTACCCACTGCAAATTGTAGCTACCACCAGGAGCAACTTTGTGACAGTAGATGTGTAGAATTGCACTTAATTATGTACTACTGTTCTTTAAGCTTAATATTTCTAGCCCTACTCTGATGTAGGTGGCTTTTGCCTTTTCCCTAGGTACCATTGTAAATAATAATAATATTCTTAATGGCTTGCCAGGTTGAATTACTGCATCATCTTGTGGTATAAATTGGTATTACACAAAAGTACAGCCTGGACATAGTTCAACTTCACTGGATATCTCTTTAATGTGATACATGTTTTTGTGATTAGGTTATAAAGGTTGTTTCTTCAAATTCTGTAGATTTATTCTGGAATTATTTTGTCTCTTTCTGAACACAGGAAATTACAGTAAGTGCTTTTCAAGCTGCATTGATCAGGATTAAATTTCAACATTATTGTCTCATTCAACACATTGTTTTGTGTTTTGTTTGCAAGCGGAAGAGGATGGATGTGTTGTTTGATTTAGTTTGTTTGATTTTATATATATATATATATATATATATATATATATTTATATATATGACCCATTGTTTTCTGTTTTGGACTATTAAATTGTGTTATTTTATAGCTCTTATTTATATATTGGTTCTGAGTTTTTTGTGGTTTTGCAGTTTTGAGTTTATTTTAGTTCCTAATGTCATGTTTTTTCTTTTGTGAGCCACTCCACCCTTGGTTTGCCTTTGTCTCTAGGTTTCATCCTTAGCTCCACTTGTGTGAAGTCAGCTGTGTCTCAGTTGTTTGACTGTTTTCTTGTCCTGGTGTCAAGTTCATGTGTCTTAGTCTTGGTCTCTGTGTTTGCCACTTCCTGTTTTTATTTTGGTGTGCTTTTGGTGCTTGTGCCATGTGTTCAGTTTTTTTTTTTTTTTTCTATATCCTGTTAGTTAGATTCAGCTCAGGTGTGCTCCCGGGTGTGTCCTGTCTCCTTGTTACCCCTGGTGTATATATTGTCTGTGTTTCCTTCTGCTTGTTGTTGTGTTATCATTATCAGCTGGTCCCCCCTCAGCTGTTTAGCTTGTGGGGAAGAGATTTTGTATTTGCTTTTGATCACTGCAACAAAGCAGTATAAACTTCATGCCTGCAATGGAGTCCTGCAATTGAGTCCTCATTCTGAGTGATTTATTGAAGCAATCTAATGTTATGTACCATTTTAACTCCCCAAAAGAAGGGGGAGAAACAAGAAAACACCACTTCAAGTGTTTCAACAGTATCTCTCTGCCTCTCATCACTGCAGAGATGGTTTTGTGCTTACTGGCTAGTTACTACAAGTCACTGTGCACCCATCCTCTGTTCTTACCAGTTCTCATTTTGTCCTGCGGTTAGCATGGTGTGCTAGCTGCACTGTGATGTCAAGGATAAGCCAGTGCAGCTAGGATTCTGTGATAACGCAAGTTCCATATGGAACCGTTAGCCACAATGTTCCAACTTATTCATTTTATGTGCAATGGATCGAGTGTTTGTCAGGAACATACTTGGAGGCCTGTGAGGTAGTTAGTTTCCTTAGCTGAACTACCAGTCCTGAACCAGGATTTTGTTTGAAAAACTTTCGAAATGATCAAGTTGTACCATAGTCCAAGGTTGATAAGATCTCTAAGACAATATACATAGTCTCTTAGATCCTGAACTAGAAAGACTGGCAAAACACAGAAAAGTACCAAACTGGAGAGCAAATGAGCCATCTTTCCATCAGAGAAGTTATTCTTCACCTTTGGTAAGTGAAAATATAGCATTTTATTAGTGACATGTTTAGCTGCATTTTCTCATTAAATTTTTTTTGTGCCTGAATGGTGTCCAAAAAAAAAAAAATGGTGGGCTTTATTAATTGAGAAATATTCCCAGGGAAAATACACAAACTGATAAATCAAAAATACAAAAAGTACAAAAAAGAGCACCAAAAGGGAGCGCCATGAGCCGCTGTGTCTGTGTGCACTGCCATCTTGCTATTGGATGGCAATCAATCATATGTGCAATCAACTTGTAGCTGATTTTTCAGCTGATGTTTCAGCCTCATACCTGCTCCATCTATCCTGTCAATATTTTTCTGAGGCCCTAAAAAATTAAAAATATAAAATAAATTAAAAAATAAAGTTAGGGTGGCGTGGTGGTTAGTACTGCTGCCTCACAGCAAGAAGGTCCTAGGTTCAAATCTACCTTGGCAGGGGTCTTGCTGTGTGGAGTTTGCATGTTCTCCCTGTGTCTGTGTGGGTTTTTTTTCCAGGTACTCTGGTTTCCTCCCACAGTCTAAAGACATACAGTTAGTGGGGTTGCCCATATGTAGGTGTGAGTGTGAATGGTTGTCTGTCTTTCTGTGTTAGCTGTGCAAAATGCTGTACAGAGCGTACCCTCCCCTTGCCCTATGATAGCTAGGATGAGCTCCAGCTACCCCACGTGTCACTTCGTTCTCATTCATAATTGATTTTGGCAGTTGAAGAAAGTGTCATCAACCTTGGCTCTTATTATGTAGTTCTAATAAATTTTGTATGTGAATTACCCTTTCCAGCTTAAGAAGTACCTATCTAAAAGTGCAACAAAAACTTCATAAAGTCTAATCTTAATATTATACAGTATTTATTTGAAACACAGTTCAATTAGGATCACTAATCATGTCAAAGCAAGCTTCTTATTTCCATCTGAAGTAATTTATATTTCTGTATTGGGACCTCCCCTCCCTTTCATGCGTATATGTAGAAAGTATGAGGCAGAAACAAGACCTTAGCACAGAACTGAGAAAGGCTCAAGGATCATACATATGATATTAATATAGACAGATGCAGCAGCAAAGGAGGAGCTGGGTTTGTGGCAGGTGCAATGAAACCTGCAAATGTGCAGCAACTGGGGGGCAGGCAAAACAACTTACGCAGAATATAAGATTGTCAGTTGTATATATATTTTTATATATTTTAATTACTTTCTTTCTATCACTGTTGTATATGTATAGTTTTGCACTCTGTGCCTGTGGCACTTCTAGTCTCACTGAGTTAGTATAGATTGTAATATTTTCTTGCTGTTATAACATAATTTCCCTTGCAGGATCAATAAAGTATCTATCATCTATCTAGCTATCTATCTTCAAGGCCATCAGCTGAGCCATAAGACCTGAGAGTAGCTGATCTTCCACGATTCACCTTCACTTAAAGTATCTTAAGTGTAAGCTGTTCATTTGATCATGTCACTGTGGGATATACCTGCTTCAGAGTACATTTGGCATGATGAATATGCTGCTCTGACAAACAATCCAACAAGTTTTGAAACAACTCAAGAAATCCTGGATTTGCCATTTTGCCAAACATGTCAAAATAATGAATGGATCCCATATTGATATGCATGAAAGGATGTTGAGCAGAAGCAATAAAGCAAACTTGACAGTATTTAAAAACATATTTACAACCAGGTACAAAAAAACAGTTTGGGCCTCTATGGATAGTTTCCCCCTTATAAGAATTGGGCAGTGGGTGATTTTTTTTTTTTTTTGGTTTGTTTTTTAAATAACTCATCCATATGAATACTGGAATTAGGGGTGTGGCAATGTTGACGGGTTTTCTGACACTGGCAGGTGGAAATGGTGTCTGCTAGACCTTTCCTCAGATAATAGTCACTGGGCTGGACTGCTCTACCATGTTTGCACTGTTGGTGGCTTTTGGAGCAATTTTAATGGGATTATCTGTCAGGTAATATGGTACAACACATCCAGATTTGTAATTCAGTTTTGATTAGAGATGTTATTTTATCTCATTGATTTTATTAGTCTGTTACTTAGCACTAATTAGCAGCTATGTACTTCTGTGCTTTATAGATGCAGATTGCCAACCAAGCTTTCTAACCATAGCTGATGCCTTACAATTCCACCCTCTCATTAAGGCCTCAAAACAAGGAATCCAAAACAATTGATGTCATGGTTGCTATGTCCATCTGCTATATACAGTCTATGGGTTTATGACTGCTCAACCCAGTTTCATGGCAGTTCATGATACAGTCATAACCTTCAGCCAATTGATTTGGTAAATTCGTGTTGCTGGGCAAAAATTATTATTTTTGTGTCCGTGTTTGTTGCTCAACACAAATTTCCGAACATTATTTTGTGTCACTGAATACAATTTTACATCCATGAGCTCTCACGTGTACTGATTAAAAAGTAAGAGAATGTCGTCTTAACTCCCATGCCAGAGACCCAAGTTTGAGTCATGCTTATCACAGTTTTCACCTATGGTTTTTATGATTTTAAACTAAACAGAACAAAGAAGGAACAAAGAATAAGAAGCATTTCATGAAAGCAGGAACTGAAGGAAATCAACTTTTTGTACAGCAAATGGCAGTTTTACACCACAAACTCCAAACATAATGTAGTGCAATCATGACCATAAACATTTATGACATTAATGAAACTAAACACTTCAATGTAGCTTTCATAGTGCCACAAGCATACAGTGCTCATACAGTTTCTGCAGAAGTTGGACAACTCCTGGACTTTGTCAAATGAACACTGGAAAAAATAAACCTATGCACAAATCCCCTAGTGCAACATTTCCCCCCTGTGTGCATTTTCCTTTTTTCAGTAAATGCCAGTAAAATTGTAAATGGGGTATTGTTTCAGAAAGAACTACCTGGGGTTGAAACTTAAACCATATAAAGCATAGTGAGAGCAAGATGTGATGTTTAGCTTTTCTTTTTCATTTCTTCAGTATTGACTTAGTTAATTCCCTGTGCCTGAGATCCAGCTGAATGTGGAATGAGCAAACACTAGATAGCACTGGCTCTGTAGGGACAGCTACACTGTTTCTCCTGAGTGTATCTTAGTACCATGGTAACTCGCCATGGGGGTACTGTTGACTGCAGCCCTGGCAGAGAACAGGACTATGTCTGCTGACAGATATGGTCGGGCTGAGGAGACGGTGAGGGCTGGGGGCTGTGGGGAAATACGTGCAGGACATCAACTGTTCAAATGTATATATATGCATGTGCTCACCTGCCCACTTACTTTCAAAGGAAAACATTCTGTTGCCCATCGATGTCATACTGAAGGAAAATATTTTTCTGTGGTTTCAAGATTTTTGCTCATCTCTCTGTTTTTTTGCAGACTACTTCAGAGCCACAAGACTGTTGCACAATACTTGCAGCAGACTGTGAAATATATAGTTTCATGTCACATTAACTCCATGACTTAGAGAATCAGAAACCTTTGTAAAACATACCAGATTAGTCTGTTGTAATCTAATTTGCTGGCTATATGAATCTGTATGCGTGTCTGCCATCCTGCTGTGAGTGCTTTTAAAATCAGTAACATTTTCATTTCACCACAGAGGGGAAAATCCACCAGAAAGAAACAGAAATGTAAAATGGCCCCAACCACATCTTCCCAAAAAGTTTGGACACTGTGTAAAATGTAAATAAAAGAATGCAATACTTAGAAATCTCATTAACCAATACTTTATTCCTGCACATACCATCTTAGCATTGATGATGCCTTTCCAGATGTGCAAGCTGCCAACTGCATATCCACCGCCATACCACCAAAGATGCAGGTTTTTGAACCGAGTGCTGTTAATAAGCCAGATAGGCTCTCTCCTCTTTATCCCAGAGGACGTGGCATTCGTGTTTTCCAAAAAGAATTTGAAATTTTGATTCATTTGATTGAAAAGAACAGTTTTCCACATGAACATATGTATGGCTTCTTCTTTGCATGATAGAGCTGCATGTATGGATAGCATAGTAAACTGTTCACAGACAGTGATTTCTGGAAGTGTTCTTGAGCCCACGCAGTGACAAAATCATACCTGTTTTTATTTTTTAATGCCTGAAGGTCAAATAATGATTTTTGGCCTTGTCTCTGGCACACAGGGGAAGGGGATTTTCATAACAGTTTGATGATGTTATGTACTGGAGGTGATTTTCTTTACATTTTACACAGCATCTCAACATTTTTGGAATTGGGGTTATAAAAACTTTTTTTTAAAAAGTTCAGTTGTTTTGCTTTTTTATTTTTACAATAAAATTTTGTTCTTTGTGTCATGTTTAGTGAAAACAGTCCTAAGTAATTGCAGAGGCACAAAAAAGAGACATATTTATAGATTACAACCATTCTGCTTATTTTTATGAGCGTTTTCCATTTCTGTGAGATCATTCTGTCTACATGTAATCCATGCTGTTGCTATTTGCTCTCAGTTGCCTTCTACTACTGTGAACCAAAATCCAAGGTCCTGATTATGGCTTCTTGGACACTGCAATGTTTTCTTTCCTTGTGGCTACACTGAAGGTATGACGCATGCAGACAGTTTATGGAGTGGATGATGCAACACTACACTTCCACTGTAATCACAAAAATTAGCTACGTATTGCCAGTCTTCTATTCCAATAGCTTTAAATGTTGCCTGTGTATTTTTCTCAACTAGTAGCCTTGAACACTCCTTTTATGAGACAGTTTTACACAGTTGGTGGCAGAGACAAATGGCACTTTACAAATATGGTGTGAAATTATTTATTTTATTCCATTTAACAATGGAATTGTGTTATTTAAATTCATCCTGCAGGGAGAATAAATGTAAAAATTTCAAGCCATGAGATATTTTAGCATGTACAAAAGTGTTTAATTATAGATCTCCTCCTGACAGATCTCCTCTGCCATTAAAATGTCAAAGCCAAGTTTTTAGATTGAACATCACTTGAGACCAAAATTTCTGATTGATCAGTTTAAAGCAACTAACACACTGAGTAAAACTGTGGATTCTTTCACACTACTAATAAAACACAGTTTAACTTTGACATTTAAATACCACAGTGCCAATAACTATTATGTATTTTTTATAATAATGTTTTCAGAAATTATGTGCACACTATAAAATGTGTTCACTGTGCACAAATCCATCAAGGCTGAACCAGGTGCACTTGAGGCAATCTGAATATATCAAAATGTAGTTCGGTGAATAAGAGCCCATTCATTTGCAGTGTTCATACCTGTTTGCAGCTAGTATTTTACTCTCTAGTTTATCACGTTCCTCATAAAGTTACATTTATAAAGCATTTAATCATAAAAGCCTGAACTGCCTTTATTATTATTATTATTATTATTATTATTTTTGTATTAACTTAAGTCAGTGTTCAAAATGATAAACTCTGAATGTCAGCTAGCTCATTTTAATCTGAGAACTGAACTTTAAACTAGCTCCTGTGAAGTTCAAACTTGCACAGCATTGTTTAACTCTTACCTCAACATGTTTAGTCTGCTGCCTGGACTGCACTGAGAGATCCTGTTAGGTGTCATCCTGTGCACCCTGAATCATTTCTGTCACTGCCAAGCAATGTGTTGGTGGCAGTCAGTCGGATCAATATATATATATATATATATATATATATGTGTATGTATGTATGTATGTATGTATGTATGTATGTATGTATGTATGTATGTATGTATATATATATATATATATATATATATATATTCATCAATAAGGGGAAAAAGCAAAACTAGTAGTATACTGTAAAATACCCCTTTTTGGAGAGTGTGGGATTACAGAAATAAGAAAATGGAATAACAGTAATTTCATGCAAAGCCATTGTACCCTGCAGTAGTTTATATTTGTAAGAGCTCTAATGATGAAAATATATTACCACATGTGGATGATGAAAATGAGTTCATGAAACAGGAACAAAAAACAACAGGCTTCTTTCATTCTGACATCACTGGTGTGGTATGTTGTCTTTAATGCGATGTACAACTATGGAGCCCACCTTGACTTAACATATGACTGAAATCCTTTCATCACCTGATACCCTATGAAACATTGTGTAAATGTTTTTCAAAGATGTGAGTTGAAGAGCTAACAAGCCCCCAGAGAAGACGTATAAGGCCAGTACTGTTATGTCATTTGGGACACATTAGCTCTGAATATTAGATTGACAGAAGGACAAAAGCACATTAAAACACAATGTATTGCATGTTGTGTGTAATGTTACACTGACCATTACTCATCCAGCCAGAAGGTTATCAAAACTTAATACTACCCCAAATCCCAGCCTAAAAGACATCTACTCCGTGTTTTCCCAGTGCATACAATGCATGCATACAGTTTTATCATGCAGCTAACATAAAGTTACTGAATACATAGGTTTTTTTAATCATGCATATATAAAATGAGCCTTCCTGGTTTGCTGTGTAAAGTAGAGGAACTGCACCTCAACACCTTGTCCAGCTCAGCACTCATAATAAATGTCTGAGGTGTTTCTTTAGCTGTGCCAATATATTGCTTGTAAGGTGATGCTGTCATCATGTAAGGGGTCCACTTTGACCCAGAATATCACATGCAGATGCAGCAGCGCTTTGCAACCCCAATAGTACGGTGTTTTTACAGTGTTTTTCTAAGTGTAATTTGTGTAAATGTACATCGTGTCTGTCGCCCACAAGGCTCAAGTACTGCCACCGGTTTCTGCCATCCATCAACAGATCAGATACGCATAAATTAAACCCCTCCACCATAGAGCAGCTTCATGGCCTTGGACTACTACACCAATGCAGCGCATCACCAGCCCTGTCCGTTGTTCCCAACCTTGTCAGGACATGCCCCAAGCAGTGCCAGAGGAAGCAGAAGAGGGACAAATGCTAAGGGATGCTGCTAGGCTAGCAGCCAGTCCTGCACTTTTCCTGATCCATTCTGGATCCGTCCTGCTGTGCATGTGGACTATGATCCGGACCATTAAGGAGTCCGTGATACACCCAGGGCAGATCTGTTACTGAGTCACTTTGCTATCTATGACATATTTGTTTAATGTGCATATTAAAGGACAAATTCAGGTCAAAAATGTTTACAAGATTCCTCACGGTGTTACTGGAGGCCAAAGTAATGCCATCCAGAGTATGTATCTGGTAAGAAACCATCTCTTCATCTTGTCTTTTGTCTTGTCTCTCTCCCCTCACCCACAACCGGTCACGGCAGACCACTGCCCCTCCTTAGCCTGATTCTGTCTGAGGTTTCTTCCTGTTAAAAGGGACTTTTTCCTTCTCACTGTCTCCAAGTGCTTGCTCAGAGGGGGTTGTTTTGACTGTTGGGTTTTTCTGTAATCATTGTGTGGCCTTACCTTACAATATACAGTAAAGTGCGTTGAGTTGACTGTTTGTTGTGACTTTGTGCACTGTAGGTGAGATTTTGACAATGGCAATATAATATCAAATAGGACAAGCTTGTGATCTGAGATGGGAAACTTCAGGACAGCAGACTAAATCCATGATGTCACCCTTATTGTGGGTGAGAAAATAGAGGCATGGCAGGCAGGTAGCAGAGTTTCTGTGTAACATTTCCTTGGAAAGCAAGTGGATGACTGATGAGAAGGTGTTTCTCAAGTGATCTTCAGGAATAAAGGTGATGAACAGAACTAACTGTACTAACTACAGAGAAATTAAGTTCATTAGCCACTGGATGGAACACAGTTGTTGAAACACGTTAAGAAGATAGGTGAAGGATAGAGTGGTACTGTTAAAATGTTAAAACTGCTGTTGTAGAAGTTAGGAGAAGGTTGGAAAGAGTTGCGTTATTTGTGACTTACAGAAACATGTGACAGAGTGCAGAGAGATGTGAGGTTTATTCCTACACAAGGCAGTCAGAAATGGCTATGGGTGTGTACTGTAAGAGTAGTGCATGATGATTAAAAGGAAAGTGAGACAGTAGTAAAGTGTACAGGGAGTGACAGATCTTTGGCCCTGGGCCCATTCCATTTTAACAGTGATGTTAGGCTGTGTGACTATGGACTATTGTTCTTGGAGATGATACTGTAATCTGTAGTGAGAGTAGAAAGCAAGAGTCTGAAGAGGTGGAGATGTTGTCAAGAGGCTGAGGCGCAGAGCGCACCAAACGCCACTGCCGAGCATCCTGTTGGCTAATGTCCAGTCACTGGATAACAAGCTGGACGAACTCAGGGCCAGGATACAGTTTCAGAGGGACATAAGGGACTGTAACATCATCTGTCTCACGGAGACATGGCTGACTCCCCTCATACTGGACCACGCCGTACAGCCGTCGGAGTTCTTCAGTGTTCATCGCACGGACAGAACGAGTGAGTCTGGAAAATCAAGAGGAGGAGGTGTGTGCCTAATGATTAATAACAACTGGTGTGACAGTAGGAATGTTGTCCCTCTGAAACAATCATGTTCACCTAACCTGGAGCTCCTAACCCTGAAATGCTGCCCCCACTACCTGCCCCGCGAGTTCACTTCGGTCATCTTCAGCGCCGTCTATATTCCACCTCAGGCGGACACAAACACTGCACTATCCGAGCTACATGAGGCGATTTCCACCTATCAGGCTAACCAGCGTGATGCGGCTCTCATCGTAGCCGGGGACTTTAACAGTGCAAACTTGAAAAAGCTGATACCGGAATTGATTCAACACATCGACTGCCCCACCAGAGGAGAGAGGACCCTAGACCACTGCTACTCTCCATTCAAAGAGGGCTACAAAGCAAAGCCTCTTCCGCCTTTTGGGAAGTCTGACCACACCGCTGTCCTTCTCATGCCGAAATACAAACAACGGCTCAGGCAGGAACCCCCTGCTGTGAGAGAAGTGACACGGTGGTCTGATCAAACAGAGGCCGCTCTGCAGGGTGCATTGGATTCAACCGACTGGGACATGTTTCGCAGCAGCGCGGGCGGAGACATCGAGGAGTTTACGGAAACTGTTGTGGGATTTATTGGGAAAGTTGTTGATGACACTTCACTTAGGAGGACCATCAGGACTTTTCCCAACCAGAAGCCGTGGGTGGATAAATCTGTCCGCGACGCCCTGAGGTCCCGCACCGTTGCCTACAACTCCGGCCTCGCCTCTGGGAACATGGAGGACTACAAGGTTGCATCATACAACGTCCGCAGAGCGGTGAAAGAGGCTAAACATCGCTACGGCCGCAGACTGGAACAGCAACTACAACAGTCTGACTCCAGGGGACTGTGGCAGGGACTACGCACCATCACGGACTACAAAGCACCACACACACACCCGGTGAGTGCCGACGCTTCTCTGGCTGATGAACTCAACATCTTCTTTGCGCGCTTTGAGTCGGGAAGCCGACAGCCCGCTGCGCTCCCGGCCGGAGGGGCGGAGACACTCACTGTGACGGAGCGCGACGTGAGGAGGGCGTTTAGACGTGTAAACACAAGGAAAGCGGCTGGACCAGACGGTATTAGTGGACGTGTCCTTAAGACCTGCGCTGACCAGCTGGCACCTGTGTTTACACTGATATTCAACCTCTCACTGAAACTGTGTGTGATTCCCACCTGCTTTAAAAAGTCCATCATAGTCCCTGTCCCAAAGAAACCACACCCCAGCAGCCCCAATGACTTCAGGCCCATAGCGCTCACCTCTGTGGTGATGAAGTGTTTTGAGAGACTCATCAAGACATTCATCACCTCCTCACTGCCCACCACCCTCGACCCACTACAGTTTGCATACCGGCCAGACAGATCCACAGATGACGCCATATCCTTCCTCCTCCACAAGACCCTTTCACACATAGACACTGGTAAGGGGAACTATGTGAGAGTGCTGTTTGTAGATTACAGCTCAGCATTCAACACCATAGTTCCCTCCAGGCTGGTCTCTAAGCTGCTGGACCTGGGCCTGGGCCCATCCCTGTGCAGGTGGGTTCACAGCTTCCTGACCAGCAGACCACAGGTGGTACGAGTGGGTCACCTCACCTCATCCTCCCTCACCCTCAACACTGGATCCCCCCAAGGCTGTGTGCTCAGCCCTCTGCTGTACTCACTGTACACCCATGACTGCGAGGCCACGTCAGAGTCCAACGTCATCATCAAGTTTGCTGACAACACTGCTGTTGTGGGACTAATCTCTCACAATGAGGAGACAGCCTACAGGAGAGAGGTCTCCCGCCTGGAGAACTGGTGCCAGGAGAACCACCTCCTGCTCAACGTCAGCAAAACGAAGGAACTGATCGTGGACTTCAGCAGGAAGCAGCAGAGGGACTACCATCCACTTGTCATCAGTGGTGCTGAGGTGGAAAGAGTGGACACTTTCAAATACCTGGGAGTGACCATCTCACAGGACCTGTCCTGGACTCATCACATAAACATCACTGTGAAGAAGGCCAGACAGCGTCTCTACCTCCTCAGGCGGCTGAGAGACTTCAAGCTCCCACTCAAGGTGCTCAGGAACTTTTACACCTGCACCATCGAGAGCATCATGCGTGGGAGCATCACCACCTGGATGGGAAACTGCACCAAGCAGGACTTCATGGCCCTAAAAAGGGTGGTTCGTTCAGCTGAACGGACCATCAGAACCACCCTCCCCAACCTGCAGGACATTTACACCAAGCAGTGCAGGCTGAGGGCCATGAAGATCCTAAAACAGCCCAGCCACCCCGGACACTCTCTCTTCTCCCTGCTCCCATCAGGCCGGCGTTACCGCTGCCTGAGGGCTAAGACTGAAAGGTTGAAGAAGAGTTTTTACCCACAAGCCATCCGTCTGCTCAACTCTGAGCCCTAACTGGACCATTATTGCACAATGTAAATATTATAATTTATAAAAGTGTGTATAGTGTATAGTATATAGAGTATAGTGTATAGTGTGAATTACTTTTTTTTTTTTTTTTTTTTTTTATTCTTCTTATTTATATGTGTGTGTATATATGGTTGCAGGTACAAAATACATTTCACTGTGCATTGTACTGTGTATAACTGTGCATGTGACAAATAAACACTATCTTAATCTTAATCTTAAGAATTATATATAATATTGCCAAAAGTATTTGCTTATCTGCCTTCACACACATGTGAAATTGAGTGACATCCCACTGTTAATCCATAGGGTTCACTATGATGTCAGCCCACCCTTTGCAGCTATAACAACTTCAACTTCATTTTTGACCATTCATCCTATGGCGGCGTATATTATTTAAACATCTTATCAAACGCCACAGCAGGCTAAGACGTGGGTGTAGACTGAAGACATATCATCTCATTATTCACTGTGGACTTTATTGCTCAATCTCACAAGTTTAAGAAAGCAAACACTTACTTTGTTGATTGCATTTCATATCACCGTGCAATGGCACTTCTAACAGAGATGATTAAAAAGTCAACAGAAAAGTTGCTCACCCATGCTCACCCCACACAAGATCCAGGTCCTGCCGTGCACCTGCACACACTCAAATTAATAACGCCACCACACCCAAAGTGCCACCCACAAATCAGACGCAACCACACCCACACATGGCACCACAACAGGGTAAGTTATCAGAAAGAGAGAAAAGTAATATGGCTCCTACACTTCCAGAAGCACATTTGTGAGGTCAGACACTGATGGTGGACGAGAAGGCCTGGCTTGCCGTCTCTGCTCTATGTCATCCTAAAAGTGTTCTGTCACATTGAGGTCAGGACTCTGTGCAGGTCAGTCAAGTTCTTCCACAACAAACTCGCTCATCCATGGACCTTGGTTTGTGCACTGGTGTGCAGTCATGTTGTTCAGAATGTCTTGGTATACTGAAGCATTAAGACTTCCTTTTACTGGAACTAAGGGGCCGGGCACAACTCCTGAAAAACACCCCCACACCATAATCTCCCCTCAACTGAACTTTACACTTCCTGTCAAACACCAAACCAGACTCGTCCATCAGATTGTCAGACGGAAAAGCATCTGGCAATCTGAAGCATGATTCGTCACTCCAGAGAGCACATCTCCACTGCTCTAGAGTCCAGTGGTGCTTTACATCACTGCATCCAATGCTTTGTGTTGTGCTTGGTCATGTAAGGCTTGGATGCAGCTGCCATGGAAAACCATTCCATGAAGCTCTCTACATGCCGTTCTTTACCTAATCTGAAGGCCACGTGGTGGAGCTTTGTAGTGATTTACTCTAAAGATTGCTGGCAATAGGGCTGGGCAATATGAACCAAAAATTATACCTCAATATTTTTAGCTGAATGGCGATATACTATATATATTTTGATATTTTTTTCTTCCCAAAGGGTATAAACAAAAAGACACTTCTGAGTCAAAGCTACATATCCCAATGCAGTATATTGCTGTAAATGAGTGCCTGAGTGCAATTCATTGCTGTTTATTTCAAGCTGTTCTCCATCTGCTGATGCAGCCTACAGGCTCAAACACAGTCAAGCTGCTCTATTGGCTGTTCCTCTGTGATGGACGGCCTTGCGCTCGAGCAGGCGGTACCCTGCTGCACTGGAAAGTAACAGAGGTGTTCTCAAAATCTTGTGATTGTTTCAAGCTGTTTGTTTACTTAAGCCTTAACAGAGCAGAACAGAACAGAGCATTTATTTTTGGACTGTTTATTATGAATTTTGATTTAATTTGTCCTTTAAATTTTTGGGGTGGCTGTAGCTCAGGAGGTAGAGCAGGTCACCTACTAATCAGAAGGTTGGTGGTTCAATTCCAGGCTGCATGCCAAAGTATCTATGGGCAAGATACTTAACCCCAAGTTGCTCTCCGACACAAGCATTGAATGTTAGACAATAAAAGCACTTAGCTTAGTTACACATAGAAGTGCTTGTACAAATGGGAGAATGTAAATGTGTTGTATAAGCACTTTGAGTGCTCAGATAGAGTAGAAACACACTATATAAGAACTGGTCCATTTACCATCTGCAAGAAACTTTTCAAGCATATATTTTAGAGGTTTTTTATTCAGCAGCCACCAGCTGGTTGCATAAATAACATCAAAAGGCAGGCTGAGATAATTCTTCATATCTGCCAACTCAAGTGTTTGCATATTCAGGATCTGATCTGAGTGTTTTCCAGAACAGTGGCTTTGGTTTTGGACAGACTTTTTAAAGAAGCAGGATGTAGTTTTCTCACTGGGAGTATGAGGAAAGACACACAGCAGCCACTTCATTGGGTAATGTGTGTTAACAAGCAGACTTTTCAGTCGCTTGTTAACACACTTGTCCTCTATGTTGGCTCGCTCTTTTCTCTCTGCTTCTTCTTGCTCTCTCTCTCTCTCTCTCTCTCATAGGGTGCTGTGTGGGTGCATCTCAGTTTTGTTTCCCTTTGTGCAGAGTGCTCACCTGAAGCAGATTACTCATTACTCACCTGTTCCTCATGTATGCTGATCAAGATGGGCTATTTAAGGCTGAAGGAGCCTCTCAGTTGTCACTGGATTGTTGTGTCACAGTAAGGTTTGAATGGTGTTTCCAGTCACGGCTGGCTGCTGCTGCCTTGTGGATGAAGCACTCTTCTCTGTGCGGACCTGCCTGCCTTGGACCTTTTATAGCAGTTGGTGTCAGCTTGTGTGATTCTACAAACACATCAGCAGCCCTCATCCTGGTAACGGTTCTCATGCATTTCTTCACTGAACAAACCAAGGTCAGTTGTGGCTAAAAGCTGGTTCTGTGTCTGATCCACTGTTCAGTTTTTGTTCTTGGAAAATTTCACCATGGGCATGTTGAGAAATAATCTCAAAAGGAATACAAGGTTACAGTTGGGTGGTTATAGACTGGTTAAAGACGTGTGTTTGTTCCTGGTCACCTTTCCTTGCCTTTGGCAGAAACTAAAGCTCAGAGCTGTCAATTTAATTCAGTTTTACTGATATAACACCAAGTCACAACTTTGCTGCTCAAAGAATGTGACTAAACTCACCAGTGTGCTTAAGAATGTGATGGTGGATGATGTGGATCTGCCAGGTGTCCAGAAGTTGAAGTACAAAACATGTACCTGGTATGTTCACTTTTGTGTTCTGTAGTGCTGTGTGGATCTGGACAACCCAATGAAAAACTAAGGTTTAAAAGAGAGAGCCTATTAACATGGTGAACTGCAATGGCAGAAATGCTGCTTATGATACTGCACATGTTTTCATGTCCTGCTGTGGAGGTGGTCCACTTTACAAGCTGGCAGTGGCACACTGGCATAACCTCTGTAACTGAGTCCCACTGCAACCTTCACTTCATACTGATCATTTCAATAAAGCTAATCCCCTTCACATGGAGAGCCCTTTTCTAAGCTAATGTTACAAAGCATTTCACACAAATGAACAACTTCATAACAAGCAGCTTTTAAAAATCAGTGTAACATTCAGAGGTCACCTGTGGATTTAACATAAATGCTTAAAATGTGATTATTTTATTGCTTTATCTCCTTGAATAGGGACGCTCCAAAGTATACTACACAAAAGCAGGTAATGAAGCACTGGATCACTTTTCTGTAATACTGGGTGAGTTTGACCAGCTTTTATGACCACCACACTTGCAATATGTCAGAACTTGAAATATGAAAAATTGTGCAGCAAAGGTGGACAGAATGTCTGGTGCTGGGAACCCGCCCATGTGGCCAGCTGTAGTGACACACAAACAGGTGTCTCTACAGCTGGCCACATGTAGTGACACACAAGCAAACAGGTGGTCACACTTTCTGCTAAAGCAGTTGCTGATACGAGGTTTAATGCAAAGCGGGATGTTTTCAGAGGTACAAAAGTCTGTTGATGGGTTGATTTGTGTGATTAAGGTATATGTATGACTTAATTTTATTACTGCATGAGGGAAAAGGAAAAATATGAAACCTGTTTAAAGCAAAAATGATCAATGATAAATTTATTGAAAATAGGAAAGTGGGTCAAATCCGAAAAAACATGTCTGAAAATGAAGGTACTGATGTGAATGTTGGTCAAGGTGGTGTTTGATATTGATCCTAATATTTCCAGTGTGGGTAAACATTCCAACAAAAGTGTCACCAGTAATGTGTCAAGTACTGTTTCCTCTGCACAAATTAAAGCAGTAGCTGAATAAGTTGCAGTTGTTGCTTGAATGGCAACTTTAAAGGAATGCTATACATTGGAGGAACAGCTTGTTAGAAACTGAGCTAGAACTCTTATTTTGAAAGGGGGAAGAGGAAACTGACGTCAATCGATGCTCTTAATCCCGTGGCAAAAGAAGACTTTACATGCTACTGGCTTTTAGCACCAGCAAAAGGACTGGTGCCAGCGGAACCACCTCCTGATCAACGCCGCTAAAACCAAGGAGCTGGTGGTGGATTTCCGCAGGCGCAGACCCACCACACGGACACCGGTGAACATCCAGGGAGTGGACATTGAAATAGTGGACTCTTATAAGTACCTGGGTGTTCACCTAAACAATAAACTGGACTCATAACACTGATGCGCTCTACAGGAAGGATCAGAGCAGACTCTACCTGCTGAGAAGGCTGAGGTCTTTTGGAGTGCAGGGGACACTCCTGAAGACCTTCTATGACTCTGTAGTGGCATCAGCCATCTTCTATGCAGCAGTATGTTGGAGCAGCAGCTTGTCTACAGCTGAGAGGAAGAGGATAGACAAGCTCATCAGGAAAGCCAGCTCTGTCCTAGGATGTCCTCTCGACTCAGTGCAGGTGGTGGGAGACAGAAGGACTCTGACCAAAATAACATCACTGATGGACAAGGTCTCCCATCCCATGCATGAAACTGTTGCTGAGCTGGAGAGCTCCTTCAGTGACAGACTGCTGTGGAGTGGAGAAGGAAGAGAAGTAACACAAAACCATCTACTGAAATATCTGCTTTGACAGATGAGAGGGATGAAGATTCATTTAATAGACATTTGTATGTTTAGGCACCCTGTTTGTCTAGTCATTCCCAGCAGAGTCATTCATTTATATGTATGTCATCTTACCTTTTGTTGTTCTTCAAGTGTTCTCACAGGGTGGAATATTTTTCAAGACTTTTCATGTGCAAAAACTGCTCTGTGATTATAATCATGAAACACCAGTGGATGAATGCTACATATAAGCTGTTTCCTGCCATTTCACATTTATCAGTTGACCTTAAGGAATGACCCCTAACTTTATTTTGCCAAAAGTTGTCATTCCTCCCCTCTTTCAGTGTAGAACTGAATGGTTCTGACAAGCTGCAGAGGTTATAGCAATGAGGAAGATTTGTCCCCCTTTCTGTTGGTTTTGAAATATTTCTATCTACAATATTTGCACATGGCAAGCCTGCTCTGGATAAACTTAGCCTAGTGATAAAGAAACGACTGCATGCTGAAAGGAATAGATTGATGTTTATGTGGTTTTCACAATGTAATTTTTGGGTGGTTGCAGTAACAGAGGAATGACAAGATGACTCCAGGAAGTCTCTCCAATAAGCCAAGAAATAGTCCAACTCATAACACCAGTAAAACCACAATCTCTCATTTCACAATGAATTAAAAAGCCATACAACAAGTTCATTAGTTTATTAATGGCTCTAAAATACGTGTTCATTAATGGCTCTAAAAAGAGTCAGGCCATCTGTTCCCTCCTGTTTTCCATGTCCTCTTTAAAAGTTTCCACTTTTAAAGAGGACACGTTGGCTCATGTCCAGCTCTATATTTTTATTCTTGGACTCTACGAGCTTCACATAATTGACAGGTTAAAATAATTGTTATTTATTTTATACTGGTACTTGGTGCAGACCCTGTCTGAAACAAGCCATTTTAGCTGCTCCCCCTTCTTGGCTTTGCTTCTTTGAGTTGAATTCCTTATGACTGGCTGTGTGTCCTGAGATAAGCATATTAAGGGTTATCCATGAAGTGGTAGGCCACGTAAAATCATAGAGCAGGGTCAGTGGATGCTGAGGTGCACAGTGGGCAAAGGTTGCCAACTTTCTGCAGAGTCTATCGCTACAGACCTTCAAACATCATGTGGCTTTCAGATTAGCTGAAGAATAGTGTGTAGAGAGCTTCATGAAATGGGTTTCCATGGCTGGGCAGCTGCATTCAAACCTTACATCACAAGCACAATGCAAAGCGTTGGATGCAGTGGTGTGAAGCATGCCACCACTGGACTCTAAGAGCAGTGAAGTTCTCTGGAGGGACAAATTTGTCCATCTGGATTTATTGCCATCTGACCAATCTGATGGATGAGTCTGGGTTTGAGAGAACAGTACTTGTCTGACTGCGTTGTACCAAGTGGAAAGTTCAGTCGAGGGGGAGGTTATGGTGTGGGGTTGTTTTTCAGGAGTTGGGCTCGGCCCCTTAGTTCCAGTGAAAGGAACTCTTAATGCTTCAGTATACCAAGACATTCTGGACATGCTGCCAACTTTGTGGGAATAGTTTGGGGATGGCCCCTTACTGCTCCAACATGACTGCACACCAGTGCACAAACCAAGGACCATAAAGACATGGATGAGCAAGTTTGTTGTGGAAGAACTTGACTGGCCTGCACAGAGTCCTGACCTCAACCTGATAGAACACCTTTAGGATGACTTAGAGCAGAGACTGTGAGCCAGGCCTTCTCGTCCACCATCAGTGTCTGACCTCACGAATGTGCTTGTGGAAGAATGATCAAATATTCCCATGAACACACTTCTAAACCTGTGGAAAGCCTTCCCAGAAGCTGTTATAACAGCAAAGGGTGGGCTAACATCATATTAAACTCTGTGGATTAAGAATGGGATTTCACTCAAGTTCATATATGTGTGAAGGCAGGTGAGCAAACACTTTTGGCAATATAGTGTATGCTCCTTTTGACTGCTCCCTGTTTATTTCTCCCTCAGTGTACCTGCCTACTTCATGTCAAGTCCTCTGTATTTTGGTCATGTCTGTTTGGGTCCTGTTCTGAGTCCTGCACTGGGGTCCTCAACCTGCCTGCCACAGCAGTACATGACAACACCAGGGATCTTTTCACGTGTAAGGTGAATGTGTTAACCACCAATCTATAGAGCCACTCACAAATATATATATATATATATATATATATATATATATATATATATATATATATATATATATAGAATATCAGTGATTAAAACAATATAAACATGGGGATTTTTCGCCTCACTAGAATCCCCACCCCCAAAAGCAAAACCAACTCTTCAATATTTTTTATTTGTATCAGTGTGAATGGTTAAACCCCAAAATTGAAAACAGAAATGTCAGGTTATTTCCAGGCCAACATTCACCTATATATTGCGCTTACCCTAATTTATAAAATTATTATTATTATTTTTTTTTTGGGAAGACTGCACTTTAATCAGTTAGGGACTCCAGTTTTGAGCTGGGAGTTCTGGAGGTTGGGATGGAAATGGGAATGTCGGGAATGTCTATCCTGAAAGCAGCTGAGATCTCTCTATTCTATCTGGAGTGAGGCCAAATGGACGAAAAGCAAATGTTCCCACCGGGAGAGGAGCAGAGTGGAGTTTTTCCTTGCGCAAAATTCCCCCGAGAGAGAGAGACGGATTAGTTAATCAGCTGCACCTGTTGTAGACTTTGGGCCTGCTTGGTGGGAAAACACACACACACACAGGCATGCACACGCACACACACACACACACACACACACACACACACACACACACACACACACACACACACACACACACACACACACACACACACACAGTAAGACATTGTTGGTGGGAACAGGTCTTTCTGATTGCTCAGCCTCTCTGGAGGTGGCTAAGGTCAGAGGCAAGTGTTATGCAGTGTTGTGATCACTGCTTTCACATCTCACCAGAAAGAGAGGGACTTTCCACTGCAGAGAGCTCCAGCACAAAATGGTTTATGCATTCATGATGTCATCTTTCAGTGTGTCACAGCACATTTGGAAGACGTTAGTGCTTAAATCGTGCTACAGCCCAGTTTCAACACATGCATGACATAGCTCAAGTGCATATTTCACTTGCTAATTTGATGTCTCAGAAAAAACATAGACAGAGACAATGGTCAAGGTTGCTCAAAAGACTCCTCCGATACCAGAACTTTGTTTGATTCTTTGTTTGGGCCTGGGCCACATGACAACAAGCCAAAGGAGGAACTGAAGAGGCATATGAATTTGATGATAACATCTCCAAACAGTTGTGCATTTGTTCATGCTCAGACCGAGGGGCTAATGTGGGACAACACTTTCCTGCCCCCTATTAATCCGATTATCTGATTGGTCATTGTAGAATTTCCCTCATGAGATTAACATTCCTCTTCTGTTTGACTTGATTGTCACCATCGATTCTGTTCAATACATTGGGCAAAGTGCCGAGCAAGTTCTCACAATGACAGTGAAATGTCCAAGGCTGTTAATGTCAATGTCAGAAACCATGAAGCCATACTGGATACTTGTGACATGATTGTGAATGTGAGAATCATGTAACAGCAGCTGTATATGTATTTTTACCATTAGTACAAACCTGAAGATATATAGATGCTCATTTTATGCCCACTGATCACACTATGTGTGTAATTCAATTACATATCAAATGTACCATCTCATAAGTTATATAATTCAGTGTAAAACAACTTATTATAAATGTAAAGGAAAAACACATTTCTTGCCTTTCTTAAGACTATACAACTATGTGGACCTTTGACAGCAGTGTATTTCTTTCCACTGGGAGTGCTAGCTAGCAAAGATGATAATGCAGAACATCTGGTGCTGCACTGAGCTCCAAATTCATTGGAAGCAAAATTATTATGATGTCACTGTATTCACCAAAGAAAAGTGTGCAAATGCAGTGCGAGTATTGCATCTCTATTTGAGGAGCCAAAGAGCTCAGACCTCTCAGGATACATGAGGATGATGCTCTAAGCATCTTGTGAGTCTCGTTAGCATACCATTTACCTGCAGTTTGAGCAAGATGAAGGAAGAGGAAAAGGGGGAATTTAGGGCTGCTCTGGATCTGGGTGTGGTGGCTGGATGATGGTGTCTAACTGAGCATTAAACTCACTGAGGCGTTTCAGCTGTTAGTGTTGGCCAACAAGCTCTGTGGTTACTACCTAATGTAGTGGGTCTGGCCTTTTGGGGTGGGGGTGTTTTCTCTCTCCCTGTCTCCTATTCACTCACACCCCACCCCACGCACACACACACACACACACACACACACACACGGTAAACAGCCACACATAATCAGGGGTGTAAAATATCTGGTATGGGAAGAGCTCATCTACATACAAATAAAAATAAAATAAAGTTGCAAAATTAATTCAGTAATTTGTACTTGAACAGTAAATATTATGCTGAAGGTAGTTTAAAGATATAAAATTAAGTTTTTTAAAATATATGTAATCAAAAACTGAAAGTCATAGATTTTGGTTGGCTTTTTGCTTTAACTTGTTTTTGCCACATATGTTTTCCAGTAAATGATGAGCCAGTCATTTGTTATTGTTGCAGTCAAATACAGAGCATTTTATCTGTAACTGAGCAAACGCAACAAGAATTTTTTTTCAGTGTAGTAAGAAAGTGCTTTACAAACCCATTACACAACGTGCAATAATAAGATTAAAAGAAATACAGAATTTAAAGAAAAAAGAGCACTGGAATTAAAAGCAATGTTGAATTAAAATGACTGAATACTGAATACAGACAAGCACAATGGCACAAATGCATTTTCCTTATAAATGTGGCACCATTTAAGGGGAAATGAGCAGGCTTTCCAGTGGTATAGGATTTATTGCCAGGAAGCACTGTTACACAGAAATAATCAATCAAACATAAATTTCCTGACTTTTAAGTTTAGAACAAACAGAGATATCAAAATAAAATAAAAAAAAAGTGACTAAACCCAACAACACAATGGTCATAGCTCTTTTGACTCCCTAAAAATAATAGTCCAAGAAAGTCCAAACTGAACTGAGTGGGTCGGGGGGGTTTGAAGGTACAAGTACAGTTCTGGGGCTCAGGTGAAAGGCTTAGCAGCTATAGCGCAGACGAGGGGGCTGAAGCTGAGGAGGATGAGGGGACTGAGGTGACTGAGGACGAGGGGGCTGAAGCTGAGGAGGATGAGGGGACTGAGGTGACTGAGGACGAGGGGGCTGAAGCTGAGGAGGATGAGGGGACTGAGACTAAAACTGAAGATGAAGGGACTGGAGGTGAAACTAAACTGACCAAGGGGATCACAGAAAGAGAAACCACTGGAGGGAGCAAAGCTGAGGCAGGGAGAACTAGAGCGGCTGGAGCTACTGCTGACTGAGGGCGAGCAGGTTGAGAGCTAGGGCGGGCTGGAGCTTCTGCTGGCTGAGAAGAAAATACAGGGGCTGGCTGAGACGGGAGTAACTGGGGAGGAGCTGGAGCTATAGCTGAATGAGACGGGAGTAACTGGGGAGGAGCTGGAGCTACAGCCGAATGAGACGGGAGTAACTGGGGAGGAGCTGGAGCTACAGCCGCATGAGACGGGAGTAACTGGGGAGGAGCTGGAGCTACAGCCGCATGAGACGGGAGTAACTGGGGAGGAGCTGGAGCTACAGCCGCATGAGACGGGAGTAACTGGGGAGGAGCTGGAGCTACAGCCGCATGAGACGGGAGTAACTGGGGAGGAGCTGGAGCTACAGCCGCATGAGACGGGAGTAACTGGGGAGGAGCTGCTGCAGGCGGCGTGGGTGGCTGAGGCTGAGGTGCTGAGGTGGGAAGAGCTAGCACCGGAGAAGATGAGCCCAGGACAGCTACAGAGGCTGGCAGAACCTGGGGCTCCTGGAGATGAGCTGGCGTCACAGCTGACTGGGGAGAATGAGAACGAGCTGGCAGCGTGGGAGCAGACTGAGGGAGGGCTGGCTGCGTGGGAGCAGACTGAGGGAGAGCTGCTGGAGCTGCTGCTGACTGAAGTGGCTGAGGGGTGACTGTTACAAGCGGCGTTGGTGACTGAGGCGCTGGTGCTCCCACCCGCGGAACAGAAGCGGGTGCAGGAGCATGAGGCACAGAGGATGGAGCGTCAGGGTTGAGTCCAGGTGTGAAACACACAGTCTTTTCTTTAGCCGGTTTATTGGAAACAGTCACCTTGGGAGACACGGAGGGGAAAGTGAGGGCTGCGGAATGAAGTATTTGTTCCGCATAACACTGGATTAGCCGGGGCAAGGAATCCATAAGCCAGGTGTGTTCTGTCAACATGTCATGTATCCTGTGGGCGATGGTATTCCCCAGCTCCTCACTGGGTAGCCGGAACCACAGGATACAGAGCTTGGATGCCTTGTTGCAAATGTCTGATCTGGCTGTCAAGGACGGTGGAGCAGTGTGGTTAATCATGTCTGACGAGCCGGGGAAAGGAGGGACAGATTCAGTGGTGGAGTCGGAAGTGGTTGAAAACTGCAGAGAGTCCATTGTCATTTTATCCCTGGCTGCTGGCTCCGTTCGGCTTTTATGGCGCCGGGAATTCCGCTTACGTGCCGGCGTAGCGGGTCGTGAAGGAGGTGTGCTGGGGCATGACGAGGCCGGTGGAGGCGAATCTGATGCCAGGGAGAACCCGCCCAGCTTAATCCCTAAAGGCTGGGGCAGAGGTGGGGCAGTGGTATCGAGCGGTTGCTGCAGTGCGGCTGATGAACAGGGCTGTGGCGGCGGAGGTGGAGAGAGCGGCAAGCTCTGACGCGGAGACCCTTTAACCCAGCTGGAGTCTCCCCAAGCGCGGTGAGAGCGGCGGAGCTGTCCCTCGTACTCGGGAGCCAGCCACGGCTTCCTCCTCACCACTTCCTGCAGGTGAGCTTGCACAGCTAGCTGCCGTTCACACAGGTCTGAGTCCGCGGGGTCTTTGAAATGTTCGCGTCGTTCTGTCATGGCGTGTGTGTGGCAGGCAGGATTGGACCCCAGGATGCAGACTCATAAAACAGGACTTAGAGGATTTATTGGGAAAACATAACAGGAACCAGAACACAGCTAGGCAGGGGCTGGACAGATGCCAAAACTAAACTAAAGTAACTACAGAGAAGGAACATACACAACGAGGGAACACTGAAGACGACGCGACAAGAAACAGATGAACACTGAGGGCTTAAATACACAGCAGGTAATCAGGGCAAGAGGAAACAGCAGGGAGCAACAGGTGAAGCAAATGAAACTAATAACAGGGGTTAGCAAAACTAGACACAAAGCACAGGGAACACAAGACTGTCAAAATAATACAGGAAGTGACTAACCAAGGTGCACGCAGACTACATACGGGGAACTGGCACACAGACACGGGGCAGAGACGCAGACTAGTCACAACACTAGGAATAACTCAACATGAAAACACAGGAGGTCAGGGACAAGACATCAGGACAAAACAGACAAGACCATGGAGCAGGGGAGACAGAGACAAAGGGAACAAGATCAAAACACACTGGGAATTAAACACTCAGGGAAAATAAACTAAAAAACACAAAACGCTGGGCAGACGGCCCAGGACCATGACAATTTCTGCCAAAGCATTCTGAAACAAGTCATAGAAATTATGATACTGTGAAACTGTTACCCAAACTGATTGTTAAAAGGGTATTTTATTTATGCACCGGACCCAAATGAGACATCTATTTGTGTTTAACTGGAACTAGAAATGTGTACCAACCTGTTGAAAGGATGAAATGGATGACCCGCTCATTTGTGGCTCTCCTGAAGGCTGAGTCGGGATCTCTACACTTGGTGTCTGCAGCAAAACACACAAATACACTGTTAAATCCATTCTGTAACAAACTAATGATCATCCTAGCTTAATGAGGGTCGAGGCTTTTAATAGTAGACCTTTTAGAAATTTTTAAGAACGAGGTGTATCTGCACTGTACAATAATTTTACTAGGATTAGTACAGTATGCATCTTCTTATCTGATATTTAGCAGGCTGTGAACGTACACTGTTTAATCAAAGGTTAACTTACCAAAGCTCGCCATGGCCACAGAGCGTCTCCATAGTTATATGTTATTTCACTCTCTGCTTGGATGTTTTCAAAAGCAAACAAGCAAAGATGAGGTTTACCGTGGACAATCAGCTTTTTCATTTTGCAGTTTGGGGATATATGGGCATCATTAACCAACCGGCCAAAAGAGTCATCTTCATGGGAGGCATCAATGCTGAATTTGAACATGGAGAGATATCTCTGTGTTGTTCACTAAAACCTTAATGCTGGAGAGAACATGATTTTTATGGACCATTACTTACCACCATACATCACTGTTCCACTTAAAATCAAACAAGAATGCATTTTGCTTCTCAGTGTACTTCTTGTGTCTCTTGTCCCGTTCATATTTTGAGATCAACTCCCCACGGTACTCAGCAACAAAGGATCCCTTTTCAATTGGTGTAGAAGCAAATACACCACGCCCTGATAAAACAAAATTCAGTTGTCATGTAATAAATCCAAATCACTAATTTCCAAATCATATACAGAAGAAACCAACATGGAACTTTTAAAACAGTGAGAAAATGATCTCTTCTATCTATGTAATGTTCAAGCAGTAAACGTGGGGAATTAACTTTAACATACCTTTATAGTCACTGACCCATTGAACCTTCAGACAAGGCTTGTCACTTCCAGATAAAATAAACTGAATAGCCTCAGCTTCAGGACTAACTCTGGCTCTTCTTTTTGACATGCTATTCCTGTGATCATTTGGTCCTTAACCTGCAAACATCTATTAGGTGAAACAAGAAGTCAGCAGAGAAAATGCAAAAAAATTATTAATGCTTGCTTTGACTCAAATAGAATTTACAAAATAGTCATTTCTTGCAGTAACTTACAATTTATCTGATATTCTTGTCTGATAATTTGGCCAACAAACTGGCCAACCTCTGTGCAACTATGATTAATTAAACAACCTTGCATAATCTTAACCAACCAATGTAGCAGCAAAGCATCTTCAAGGATAAATACTGCAATTCAATCATTACAAAACTGTTTATTGCTTTCCCTACCATGTTAAGAACTGCACGAATACTCAATATGTGTTAAATATGAAAACAATTACATTACCATTCAAACATCAGAAAATATATTGTGAGCTGAAATAAAATTTGTCAGAGGAAAAATAACTTCAACAGCTGTTTCTGTTAGGGAAAAAAAAAAAAAAATCAAAAAAATCGCATGGAAAAAAATTCCATGCATCTCTGCATTTGCCTTAATCCTCTGGGGTCCCGGGTATATTTGGCCGTTATTGATTACTTTTGTTTTTACCGTTATAGTTGAAACTGTTTATCTTGCCTTGGATGGTCTAATTTTTTTCAGTACCAACTCATGTATGTGACTGTGTATTTCATTTTAACATACTGTATTAACACATTAGGCTTAAAAAAAAAAAAAAAAAAAAAAAAAAAAAAAAAAAAAATCACATAAAAACATAAAATCAGAGTAGAAAAAAGATTTTTTTCTGACTGTAAAAACCATAAACATGCTTAGCGAATTATTTTTACAACTTAAAATGCAAATATAAGTTGTAAATTTTCAAAACTTATATAAAAATATGGTAAATAATACAGTTTTATACAACTATTCACATTAAAATGCAGGAAAGGCCTCAGACGTTTTTCAGTACAACTATTTGCAGAGCAATCAGGACTCACATTAAGATGCAACACAAATTATTTATGCCACCTCAAAAAACAGTTTCTGTCCTCCACAAGACTGAGGGGCCCATCACAGACAAAACTTGCCATCAATATTGTCTCTTTCACTACTTTGTCACGTGTTCCTGAGCAGCCAAATGCAATCTAATGCATCATGTTACCATATAATTTTCTGATTGATTGATATGGTGCATTTTTCCACCATTAGGAAAGTCGTTGTCAGGATTTAGTTTGTTTTGTTTTATTAGGAAGCATTTCCTGTTAATTAAACTCCCGTTTTTGCCATTTCTTCCTGCAAAAAACACGCATCGAACGGGAGGACAATATACAGGAAAAAGTACGGTGTAAATTATTAGGCATAACTCTAGTTTTACTTGACCTACCAACACAAATTAAAAGCTGGTACGTAGTTTGAAGTCTGCACTTTCGATTTATGTTGAAATGGAGACTCAGTGCAGCAGAGTCCCGATGCTACATCCCCTCGATGCCATTTTGACGCACCGGTGCCTCCGTGGACCCCAGAGGGTTAATTTGAGCCAATTAGCTAATTTAGTAACTCACTGAGCGTTGTTAACATGTCAACAGTTATATATGGCAACAACTTAAACTCTGTCTACAGTTTACGGCAGAGAAAAAGTGATATATTATCATTTATCATCAACTCCTTCAATTTCTTAGAGTAATTTGGGGTATTTAAAATCCTTTTAAACTCACACTCACCTTACCTCATCAAGCACGCCACACCGATGAACATCAAAGGTCCTGTGTGAGCCAAGATAATAATCTCCGGAGCGAAGAAAGTCCCGGATGTTCAGCTCACCATAACGCTCCGATATTCGTACCAAAACCTTTGTATTTCCCCCATAAACAGCACGATCCTTTTGGAGACTTTATAAAATAATTCTACACTGACAAATCCTACATGTAATGTTATCACAAGTTTGCTATTGAACTTCTTTGTGCTGAAAATTGCTACCCATCCACTTAGCCTTTGGCTGAGTGTATTGACCAATCAAAGGCAGTGTTACTGAATTTAGGACCAATCAGAATGTCGGAGGTTTCAGAATGATCGCACAGTTCATCTCAAACGCAGTACAATGTGGAACACTGAAAGATGTATCCCTCCGTATAATTGTAGTTAGCAATATATACACACACACACACACACACACACACACACACACACACACACATATATATATATATATATATATATATATATATATATATATATATATATATATATATATATATATATATATATATATATATATGGGGCGGTCTATTTTGCCCTCCAAGCTCAGGTCCTCTACCAGGGGCCTGGGAGCTTGAGGGTCCGATTAGTACGGGGAATACTGTTACCTTCATCTTACACATCCTTTCCAGCTCCTCTCTGAGGTATATGTCAGGCTTACTGTATAATTATATTTACATCTATAATATATATCTCCAACCTTCCTTTTCTCTCCAAAATTCTTGAAAGCGTTGTTGTAAAGCATCTAACTGATCATCTGCAAAGGAACGGTTTATTTGAAGAGCTTCAGTCAGGTTTCAGAATTCATCACAGTACAGAAACCACTTTAGTGAAGGTAACAAATGATCTTCTTACAGCCTCTGACAGTGGACTACCATACCATACCACTTTATTTATAGAGCACTTTTAAAAACAACAGGGCTGACCAAAGTGCTTTACAAAAACATCACACACAAAAGACCAAAAACAGGTCAGAAGGCAATGAGATATAGAAATGAAACAAATGTGAAAGAGATTAAATAAATAAATTAATTAAGAACTATAACAGTGTCTTAAGATTTAAGTCAGAGTCTCACACTGGGTCAAAGGCCAAGGAATAAAAATGTGTTTTTAAATGAGATTTAAAAACATCAAGTGAAGGAGCCTGTCTGACATACAGCGGTAAACCATTCCATAATTTTGGAGCCGCAACTGCAAAGGCTCGATCACCCCTGAGTTTTCGTTGCGACTTCGGAACAAGTAAAAGCATCTGGTCTGCTGACCTTAGGGAGCGAGATGGAACATATGGGTGCAGCAGTTCAGATAGATAAAATGGGGCACAACCATTAACAGACTTAAAAACAAATAAAAGAATTTTAAAATGGATTCGTAAATGAACTGGAAGCCAGTGGAGAGAAGCTAAAATTGGGGTGATGTGCTCTCGCTTGCTCATACCAGATAAAAATCGTGCAGCACCATTTTGCACCAGCTGTAGACGAGCAATGGAGGCCTGGCTAATTCCAGTCAGAAGTGCATTACAGTAATCAAGACAAGATGTTATAAAAGCATGTATTACTGTTTCGAGATTGTGTTTTGAAAGAAGAGGCTTGATTTTTGACAGTCTTCTCAGGTGAAAGAAGCAGGATTTCACCACTGCATTCACCTGAGCATCAAGCTTTAAAGTCGGGTCCATTTTTACACCTAAATTAGTGATAATGGATTTCTCATATGGGGCCAGGGAGGAAAGGTCAACACGGGGGGTACTGCTGGTGCCACTGGGTCTGAACAACATGATTTCTGTCTTTTTCTCATTCAAACTCAGAAAATTTAATGACATCCATCCTCTGATGTCTCTAAGGCATTCAAGGAGAGGCTGGACAGAGCATGAACCAGTGTGTTTCAGTGGAAAATACACTTGACAGTCGTCTGCATAACAGTGAAAAGAAATATCATGCTTCCGAAAAATAGTTCCAAGTGGCAGAAGATATAAAGAGAACAGGGGAGGTCCTAGAATGGAGCCCTGCGGAACCCCCCCAAGGGAGGGCAGCAGAGGCAGACTCGAAATCATCAATGCACACACAGAAACTTCTATCTGAGAGGTACGACTTAAACCACTGGAGCGCTGCACCTGTGATGCCCACACACTGCTCCAGCCTGGAAATGAGGATCTCATGGTCCACAGTGCCAAACGCAGCTGTTAAGTCTAATAACACAAGTACCACACAGTCACCAGAGTCGGTTGCTAAAAGAATATCGTTAAAAACCTTTAACAGAGCGGACTCAGTGCTGTGATGGGTTTTAAACCCAAACTGGAACACTTGCAGAATTGCATGTTTATCCAGGAAAGTCTTTAGTTGGGTGAAAACAATCTTTTCCAGGATTTTTGACAAAAATGGTAGCTTGGAGACGGGCCTAAAGTTTGCTAAAACAGAAGAGTCTAGGCCAGGTTTCTTCAGCAAGGGCTGCACAACAGCATGTTTAAAACTTTTTGGCACCACACTAGAGGTCAAACTGCTATTAATAATGCTGAGAATGAATGGGCCAAGGGCAGGAAAACAGGGCATTGGGGTAGATGGATCATGAGAAGGTGGTGAAATTAGGGCCCTAGTGCTTATCACCTTCTCTAAAAAGAAGTGAAGGAATCTATCACAAATTTCACCGGAAGCCTCCAGATGGACTCTCAGACTGCTGGCTTACTTGTGGTTCCTAGGATACTTAAGAGTAGAATGGCAGGCAGAGCCTTCAGCTTTCAGGCCCCTCTTCTGTGGAAACAGCTCCCAGCTTGGATTCGGGAGACAGACACCCCCTCTATTTTTAAGATAAGGCTTAAAACTTTCCTTTATGATCAAGCTTATAGTTAGGGCTGGATCAGGTGACCCTGAACCACCCCTTACTTATGCTGCTATAGGCCTAGGCTGCTGGGGGGTTCCCATAATGCACTGTTTCTTTTCATTCACCTTATTTACTTTGTTATACTCCACTCTGCAATCAATCATTAATTATTATTAATCTCTGGCTCTCCCCCAGAGCATGTCTTTTGTCTTTTCTCCTGTCTCCCTCCCCTCAGCCAAACCAGTCATGGCAGATGACTGCCCCTCCCTGAGCCTGGTTCTGCTGGAGGTTTCTTCCTGTTAAAAGGGAGTTTTTCCTTCCCACTGTCGCTAAGTGGTTGCTCATAGGGGGTTGTTTTGACTGTCGGGTTTTCTCTGTATTATTGTATGGTCTTTACCCTTAATACAAAGTGCCTTGAGGTGGCTGTTTGTTGTGATTTGGCGCTATATAAATAAAATTGAATTGAATCGAATTGAATGTTGCCGTCACTTGGTATTGCAGCATCTATGACTACCATCTTCTTCCTTTGTTTGTCCACCACTACTATGTCCAGTTGGTTAGCCATCACAAGTTTGTCTGTATCTGGAAGTCCCACAGGATCTTTGCTCTATGTGTGTGTGTGTGTGTGTGTGTGTGTATATATATATATATATATATATATATATATATATATGTATATATATATGTATATATACATATATATATATATATATAGGTGTTTGTGTGTGTGTGTGTGTGAGTGTGTGTATATATACACACATACACACATAGAGCAAAGATCCTGTGGGACTTCCAGATACAGACAAACTTGTGATGGCTAACCAACTGGACATAGTAGTGGTGGACAAACAAAGGAAGAAGATGGTAGTCATAGATGCTGCAATACCAAGTGACAGCAACATTCAATGGGAATAAGATTTCCCATTCAATGCTGCAATACCAAGTGACGGCAACATTCAATGGGAATAGGATTTCCCATTCATCATATATATATATATATATATATATATATATGATGAATGGGAAATCTTATTCCCATTGTTGTTATTGTAATTGAATTTCCATTTTGTTTCCGCGTCAGGTGTTGAGGAACCAGGGCATTCTGACGGTAAGTGGGCTACTGGACCTAGTAGGTTATGGCATAAGTGGACATGAGATGAGAACCGGGAACTGTTGGAATGCTACTATACACGTAATCCCAGCAAGAGGGGTTACACGAAGAGTTATGTGGGACCTATGGATTCTTCGAAACCCAACATCCACACTGACGGAGAAACAGCTTGTGGCTCAGTGTTCCAACATACGAAGGAAGCAGCTGCTATCGCAGCTAGCGATTGATGAGGTACAACACAAATGCTACGGCAAGGGGGAGCCAGGATGGCAGGTCAGGGGGGAGATTTCATCATCCCCACACTCCAAGATTGGGTACCAAGCCCCAATAGTGACAACAAGTGCACTGAATACCAGAGGAGCTGACCTGAAAGATAAGATCATGGCTAAGAAGGCGAACTGGACCCCTCAACACCGACTACCAAGACTATGTGAAGACCTACTAGAAGATGCGAATGCAGCACTACAGACAATCCCTACCACTACCATCACTGAAACCAATCAGTTGATGTATAACATGGCAGCAGTAATCCTTGAGATGCTTGGCTATAAGATGAACAGCAATAAGGAGCAGTACCCTCCATGGAACCGACGACTGGAGGCTAAGATCAAGGCAGCACGGAGGGAAGTTAGCCAGCTCTCAGAGGTGCAGAAAGGTGGGATGACGAAGAGAGCAGTGCCTAAGAAGTACAATGGGCTGTCCATACCTGAGGCCTTAGAGACTGCCAAGCAAGACTCACAACCTTGGCTAACCGCCTGAAGAGATATAACAGAGAGATAGAAGCCAGGAAAATAAACCGGATGTTCTCCACTGAACCATCCAAGGTATGCTCTCAGTGGCAGGGGAACAATATGAGAATAGCACCCCCACCAAGGCTGGAGACAGAGCAATACTGGAAGAGCATATGGGAGAAGGATGCGTCACACAATACCAATGCTCAGTGGCTAGTGGATCTAAGAGCAGACTACAGCAACCTCCCTGAACAGGATCCAGTAACCATCACAGTGGCAGACATCCAACAAAGAGTCTCACACATGAAGAGCTGGACAGCACCAGGCCCTGATATGATTTACATCTACTGGCTAAAGAAGCTAACTGCACACCACGAGCGCCTGGCAGCACAAATGAACCAGCTGCTAGAGGCTAAGACACACCCAGAATGGCTGACTGAGGGCCGGACGGTCCTGATCCTCAAAGACCCCAAGAAGGGACCAGTCCCATCCAATTACCAGCCCATAACCTGCCTCAGTACAACATGGAAACTCCTGTCAGGCATCATAGCAGCTAAGATGAGTAGGCATGTGGCACAATACATGAGCGAGGCCCAGAAAGGGATAGGCAGAGAGACCAGGGGAGCAAAACACCAGCTACTAGTAGATAGAGCAGTCACTCGAGACTGTAAGACCCGAGACTGTAAGACCCAACTGACCACCCTGGATTGACTACAAGAAAGCCTATGACTCAATGCCGCACACATGGATCCTGGAATGCCTAGAACTGTATAAGATCAACAGGACCCTAAGAGGCTTCATCAAGAACTCAATGGGTATGTGAAGAACAACACTAGAGGCCAACTCCAAGCCCATTGCACAAGTCAACATCAAGTGTGGGATTTACCAAGGAGATGCCCTGTCCCCACTGCTGTTCTGCATAGGCCTGAATCCCCTCAGCCAGATCATCAACCAGACTGGCTACAGATACCCACTACGGAATGGAGACAACATCAGCCACCTCCACTACATGGATGACATCAAGCTGTATGCTGAGAGTGAACAAGATATCGATTCACTGATCCACACCACCAGGATCTACAGCAATGATATCGGAATGTCATTCGGACTGGGGAAGTGTAGTCGGATGGTAACTAAGAGAGGAAAAGTAGTCAGAACTGAGGGGATTACACTACCAGAAGACAACATTGCAGACAGTGAGGACAGCTACAAGTACCTTGGAATCCCACTGGCAAATGGGAACCATGACGAGGCCGCTAGGAAAGCTGCAACCTCCAAGTACCTGCAGAGAGTAAGGGAAGTTCTGAAGAGTCAGCTAAATGGGAAGAACAAGATCCCGACTATCAACACCTATGCCCTGCCAGTTGTCAGATACCCTGCTGGGATAATAACCTGGCCAAAGGAGGAGATGGAAGCCACTGAAGTTAAGACAAGAAAGCTTCTTACCATGCATGGAGGGTTTCACCCCAAATACAGCACCCTGAGACTGTACGCTAAGCGAAAGGAAGCTGGCCGAGGACTAGTGAGTGTCAGAACCACTGTCCTAGATGAAACAATGAAGTTCCATGAATACATCAGGAAATGGCCACAAAGAATCATGTGCTTAATGAGTACCTCAAGCAACAGAAACCCGAGAAAGAAGAGAAAGAAGAACAGGGACCATCATGGAAGGACAGGCCTCTGCACGGCATGTACCACCAGCAGATAGAAGAAGTGGCTGACATAGAGAAATCCTACCAATGGCTGGACAAGGCTGGACTGACAGACAGCACAGAGGCACTAATCATGGCAGCACAAGAGCAAGCTCTGAGTACAAAATCAATAGAGGCTGGAGTGTACCACACCAGGCAAGATCCCAGGTGCAGGCTGTGCAGAGATGCACCTGAGACAATCCAGCACATAACAGCAGGGTGCAAGATGCTAGCAGGCAGGGCATACATGGAATGCCATAACCAAGTGGCGGGCATAATATACAGGAACATCTGTGCCGAGTATGACCTGGAAGTCCCGAGGTCAAAATGGGACACGCCCCCAAGGGTGGCTGAGAACAACAGAGCTAAGATCCCGTGGGACTTCCAGATACAGACAGACAAACTTGTGATGGCTAACCAACCGGACATCGTAGTGGTGGACAAACAAAGGAAGAAGGTCGTAGTGGTAGATGTTGCAATACCAAGTGACGGGAACATCAAGAAGAAGGAAAACGAGGAGTTTGAGAAATACCAAGGGCTCAGAGAGGAGCCGGAAAGGATGTGGAAGATGAAAGTAACAGTGGTCCCCGTGGTAATCGGGACACTCGGGGCGGTGACCCCCAAACTGGGAGAGTGGCTCCAGCAGATTCCTGGAACACCATCCATGATCTCTGTCCAGAAGAGCACAATACTGGGAACAGCTAAGATACTGCGCAGGACCCTCAAGCTCCCTGGCCTCTGGTAGAGGACCCAAGCTTGCAGGGCAAAAATAGACTGCCTGTAGGGGCGAGCTGGGATTTTTATTTATTTATTTTTTTTTATGAATCGGAAATCTTATTCCCATTGTTTTCATTGTAACTGAATTTTTATTTTGTTTACATATCTGTCCAGTATATCTTTAATTTGCTTTACTTATAAACTTGTGCTGTCTTCTCCCTTTTTTATACATACTGTACATAGAGTTTTTACTTTTCCTCTTGTTTAATTATGGTTTCCTGTGTGCACTCCATTTATTAGACCAGCTTTGCTGCTGTCCAATGTGATTTTCTCCCATGTGGGACTAATAACAGCTATTCTATTTCATTCTATTCTATTATACATACATTCTGTATACTACACACAATACTGTACAGTACTTGATACATTTTTATCAGTCCTCCATCAATTAATTGTAATCATTATTGTTCTCTAAGAAAAAGAAAGGCTCTTACCAGGAGTATCAATTGAGAATCTCTTGACTCTGAATTTAAGAATATGTATTGGTGTAATGCTTAACCCTCTGGGGTCCACGGACGCACCGGTGCGTCCAAACGACATAGCCGATTTGAGATGATGTAGCACCGGGACGCTGCTGCGCTGAGTCTCCATTTCAACATGAATCAAAAGTGCAGACTTCAAACTACGTGCCAGTTTTTAAATTGTGTTGATAGGCCAAGTAAAACCAGAGTTATGCCAATATTTCTACTGAAAAATGCCTGAGACCTTTCCTGCAATTTAATTTGAATACTTGTATAAATAGTTGTATAATTATTTACTATATTTATACAAAAGTTTTGAAAATTTACAACTTATATTTACATTTTAAGTTGTAAAAATAATTCATTAAGCATGTTTGTGATTTTTACAGTAAAAAATCTAACTTTTTTGTACTCGGATTTTATGTTTTTATGTGATTTTAAGCCCACTGTGTTAATACAGTATGTCAAAATGAAAACATAACTGTACAGTCACACACATGAGGTGGTGCTGAAAAAAATGATACCAAACCAGGCAAGGTAAACAGTTTCTAAGGTCAACTATAAAGCTAAAAACAAAAGTAGTCAAAAACGGCCAACTATACCCCGGACCCCAGAGGGTTAAACCTGCTACCAATCTTGAAGTGTGTGTGTTACTTTTTCTGAACAATGTGACATATGGGGACAAGTGTGTGAAAAGTGTGTTAAGTTCCCAAACTGGCCACTAGGTCGTAAAATCAAAGATGAGCAAAAACGATAAACACACTCACACACAAAATTTCCGACAATTGTGACATTTTAGGACATTTGAGATTTTTGGTTTAGGGGCATGTTTGGAGCCTCTAGAACACGCTAGTATGCTCAGAAAAATGAGGACGCGAAAAATGTCCTCATTTTTCCAAGTGTCCTGATATTGAAGGTGTGTTATCATAAAAATGTCCTGACATGTCACGAAAACAAGTACACACACACACACACACACACACACACACACACACACACACACACACTTGTTAGTTTAGTTGGTAGTACTGTTTTACAGCTAATGCATTCGAGCATTGATGAAGACATCTTGAGAGATGCTCAGAGCACTTCTGTGACCCTCAAGGGGAAAGGCCAATGAAATGTTTCTTGGAATGTGCTAAATTATTTCAGATCCAGGACAGTGAAGATTCACCAGCTCACCTTTTGGATGATGGTGTCAAAGCTGCTGGCCAGCTTTATTGACGTCAGTGTTTTCCACTGCTCTGCTTGCCAGTGTACTGACCTCACATCAGTTTCACCACTGAAAAATGGTTGCACGTGCAGGAGGATTGCACCTGCCTTACCAATTGTCTTTGTCCCTCCAGAACATAATTCCTCACCTTCACCTATCATTTAAGGAGACGTTTATAGGGAACTTTCACAAGCAACAAACAGACTTGCTTTTACGAAAGTCCTCACGTATATTTGTTTCTGCCAAACAACAATTTGTCTCTTCCTTTACTGGCAAAGAATAATTTTTCTTCTGTATGTGTGTGCCACTGAAAATGTCAGCACCTTCAAACTCAGTGCATTTTAACCCCCACCAGGCCTCGGCAGCTCATGCTCATGGTCCTGTACCCTGTGCTGCAACCACAGGCTTTTGATTTGTTTGCATTAGTTAAAAAAAAATCTCCAAGCAGGTGAAAATTCTATAACCAAACTATTGGGTAGTGAGTGGATTGCCAACCCATCGAGCACCCTAGATGGGTTGGCAATGATGTGTTACATCAGTGCATGCTGTCTTCCTATGATTTGGAGACAAGCAAAAGGTTTTCTGCAAAACAAGCAAAAAGAAATAACATGTTCTTTCTATTAAGAAAAAACTTTACAGACATCACATAAACAGAGAGATATGTCCGCTTTTTAAAATTCAGCACCAAATTAGTTTAAATATTGATTTCTACATCTGCATTTTTGTCAACAAATTCCAAGAAAAGACCAAATAGTACCAGGCTATCCTAATCAGGTATAATCAGGGTAAATTAAAGACTCCATCAATATAAACATTTAAAGTACTCGTTTCCTAAATCATACACCAATATTCAAAATTTGAGACAATTTAGGGATAAAGTGCACCTTGTATTTTAAGCATATTCTGAGAGGTACTTATTGTAAATTCATGTGTTTGAAAATGGTTGATGAACTAATAGCAGAATAGGAAGAAACAATTCTGATGACTTTATGTCCAAAATATTAATGCATTGTGATGAACACATCATACCTTTTTGTAACACCAGTTTGTATCATGGGGTCATTCCATCTCAAATAACTTTTGGAATTCTGCTCGACTGTCCCCAATTTGGCTTAAAATTTTGTGGTGTAAGATTTTGTCACAGTACTTATATGTAGATAAGGGGTACTTATGGCCTTATTCACAGTACTTACAACCTTAGTCAGGGTACTTACGTCCTTAGTCCCGTCCTTAGTTATGGGGTACTTACAGGTTAGTCACAATACTTACACATAGGTAGTGGGTACATATGGTCTTAGTTACGGTTCTTACATGTAGGTACAGCAGTCATTATGTATGTCCATGTTTTAAAACATAAAAATTTCCTTTCCTTGTTTCTTGCTATATGATAGGAAAGTACACTCAAACTTTCTGATAAAATTTAATCAAAGTTTAAATTAGATTTTTTTAAGTACAGGCATACCTTCACAGAGAGTAAAAATAGAAAAAAGTACCAAAAGTAATTGTTAGTTTAAAATATTTTTGATTATTGATTTGTTTTGTAATAATGACAGTTTTCTGATTCATTTTGAGACATCAACAAAGCTAACAGGATAACAAAGAAAGACCTTTTAATTTCAACATATTCCAGTATTCCTGATTTCATCTTAAGTCATCTTAAATTAATACTGACTTCTATCATTGCTGGATGTTGTTACTGACAGTCTAATTTCTTGGCACTGTCCCATCGATGCTGAATCTGGAGAGTTTTTACCCCCATTGCACTTAGCCAGTTCATGAATATCACATCACGACTCTTTATATGAACCCTCTGAGGTCAAACCCTTTTTGGGCCCAAATCAATAAATGATTCTTGATGTGGATCCAAATGATTATTTTCTTAGTTCCCTAATTACCAAGCCTCAGAGGTGGGAAGTAACGAAGTACAAATACTTCGTTACTGTACTTAAGTAGATTTTTCAGGTATCTGTACTTTACTTAAGTATTTATTTTTCTGACTACTTTTTACTTTTACTCCCTACATTTTTTCACAAGTATCTGTACTTTCTACTTCTTACATTTTCAAACAGACTCGTTACTTTTTAACACGTCAGGGAGAAGTTTGCATTTCTGGTCAGTGCGCCGTCAAACATCAAACGATCTGAGCCTAAACGGAGGAACAATAACACATAAGAGACAATCGTACTGGCGTATCCTCCATCATCGGGGCTTATCTCGTACAAAGGGATTAAATACGCAAACCCATATAATTAATGTATCATTTATAGCGCTATAATCGGGCCGGACCGAGTCCGTAAGTTGCGCTGCGGCACATAAACAGCTTAGCTAGCGCTACTGAAGAGGAGCGAGCATGAAGGGAGTAACGTGTGGCAGGTAAATGCAACGTTTCTAAATGCTCAACAAATATCAGCAAACACACAAAGTGTGTGCAGTTTGTTACACAGCTAGCTAAAAGAAGAGCTGCTGTATTTCAGGGAGAGCAAAGAGAGAGAAGTTCACTCAGAGATGGAGAAAGAGGACAGGAGAGGAAGAAGAGAGGTTAGAGTTAAAGGTAAGGACTGGAAAATAAACTGAAGTATGCTGACTTTGTGTAATTCAAAGATTGTATGAAAATACTGCAGTTTAGTGTGTAATAAATAGGTTAGCTTGTTGTACTGTATTTACAGTAAAGCTCTGTGTTGGACTGGAGCACAGTGTTTGTGTTCATGGTCAGAGTTACAGGTTACATCAGTGCAGCAGAGATGAGTCTGAATCAAAGCTGCTGATGCTGAGATTCATTCACTGAATCCAACATTTCTACAGCCTGTATGCTGTCAGTGTAGGGGATGGAGATCAGCACAGATAGCTGTGAAATACTGGGTTACATCTTTGTGAGTTCAGTTCATCCACACAGAGCAGTAAACCTCAGAGCAGCAGCAGCAGGTCAGCTGATCACAGCCTGCACACCAACATCATTTACTGCAGCTCACAATAGAAAGTTGTGATTCTTCTCCCCATGCAGAGCCACTACAGCTGATCTTAGGGTTCCTCCACCTGCTGAATCCCACTGTAACCCCTGAGTATCCTCATGTTGGTGTTTAGGTGGAGGCACAGTCACCCTCTACTATGGAGGACACAGAGAACAGAGCTGTGTTTGAATTCCCTTTCACAGTTTGTGTCCTACATAACAGTTTCAAGCTGAGTGCATTCATTAGGATTAAAATTTAGATTGGAATAACATTTGTATTCTCATGTAATATTATTTTATATTATTACAATAATATATAATGAGGTTCGGTTAGTTTTACACAAAAATAGCAGGCAGAAACGTCCTCCAAAGAACTACTTTTACTTTCTTACTTTGAGTACATTTCAGAGCCTGTACTTTTTTACTTTTATTTAAGTAGAGAAGTTGAACCAGTACTTCGACTTTTACTAAAGTATTTTTTAACATAAGTACTTGTACTTCTACTTAAGTACAGAATGTCAGTACTTTTGCCACCTCTGCCAAGCCTTGGGAGAACAATTCAATGAAAAAAATTTGATACAGAAGGTTAGGGGTTAGGGTTGTTACAGATGATGGCTGACATGTTTGTGCACTCATATCTCCAGCGTGGTTGCAGTGCTAGGTTACCAAAACTAAGGAGTGCACAAAAAGCTGTGGCAACCCCAAAATGCAGCACTTGCCACACCAGTTTTCATTCACTGCCATTTGCTGTTTGGCAATGGCAAGCATAAACTGCCAGTTGAGGCGCTTAGACTTTTAAACTACTAATATCATAAACTCAGGAAAGTGTTAACTGACAAGGGAAGACAAGGGATCCAAAGAGTCATTTTCCCTTAGGCCCCTATACAAACAGATGTTGTTTTGACCTTAGAGGAGTCACTGGCTGTGAGCCATTAAAATGAATGTTGGTTTATGCACTTCTGCATTGCCTTCACTTTTCAGGACCTGGAAGCTACAATTGTTTTTATATGTAGTATTAGACTGCGTGTCAATTGGTTAATTGTGAGTGAAAAATATCTTAATGCAGCTTTAAAGACAGCAGCCAAACCACATAGCAGGCATGTGTTTCTCCACATTGATGGCACTGAGCTACATTCAGTTGCTCCCCTATCCATGAGCAGGTAGCTCCTCATGTTTGATTTGGCAGATTTTTACACCAGATGCCCTTCTTGATCCAAGAAATGATTTGTATCTCCTCCCAGGATCAAACTGTTGTAATGTGAAAGGTCAAATGTGTACACCAGTACACTATGGAGCCACTACTGCTTCCTGTCAAATCATTTAAACATAAACAGACATTACAGCTTACTTCAGTTCATTTCAGCCTTTGAATTTCCTTCATCGACACCGTTCATTTCTGTTAAGATTGAAAGTTTTCATTGACAAAAGGCCTGTGTAGTGAAGATCTTCCTGAGGCTGTTTCATTCACATGCTGGGACTCTAAATATCTGACGGCTCTAAAAATTAATTTTACTAACTTTCAACTATTCTCTCTTGTTGTTGCATCAGTCAGCCAGTCCGCAGCTGTCTTAATTTTGATGAACAGCTCTAAATTGAAGCCTTAGAGTATTTTGGCTTCTTGTCAAAGCTATTTTGACCCCTGGTGCAGTCAGATAAAATTCTGGCTGTTGAGTCAAAGAGGAATGTTTAGCCCCCCCCCCCCCCATCTAATTGTCAGTTCTGTTAAGTTTAATAATTGCTTTGCCTCCAGCTATGTTTTTTGACTGTTTGTCTTCCCACCCACTGAGGACAGTGGAAAACACAAAGGATCTTTATTTACAGAGGCTTCTTATATTCCCTCCAGAATGCACTCATACTGATGTTGTAATTGTTGCAAATGTCTCTCAACTGTTCAGGCATTGGAATGTCTTTGTCTAACATAGTTTGTTTTGAGCACTCAACAGGGAAAACATTTTTTGCAAGAATATTATTTTTAATTTTTTAGAGAAAAAATATTACCATTTTGTTCTCTTCTTTTTCAAATGACTAAAAAAAAGTCATCTTTCTTTCTTTCTTTCTTTCTTTCTTTCTGTACATTGTGGCTCTGTTCTGCTAGTTTCTGTAGCTTTTGCTATCTCTCAGTATTTCATTCATTTGTCTTTGTGTTTTGTACTGTCTGTTGTTTGTAGTACTCTTTGCTCTTGTCTATTTTCCTTCATCCTGACCACTCATAGCATATAGCGGCTCCACACTGTATTTTTCAGTAGCTTCCCTGTCTAACATATATTAGTTCACTACACTTGGAAATTTAGCATATATGCTTTTTAATAGCTTTTATTTAGTTGCTGTTAATTGCATGGTGAAAATAACAGTTTGATGATTGATCCTCAGTGATGTTTACTTAAAGCAATCAAGTAACAACAAAGTGACCTTATTTCACCAGTAGAAATTTTTATTTGCTGGTTGAAAGTAAAAAAATCATCAGTTTGAATTTGTTATCTGTTGACGCAGTGAATGCTGTTTGGTCCTCCAGAAAAGCTAACACAGCCAGTGACAGCATTGGCGGTGTTACTGTAGCTGTCAACTCTAAATGAAGCTTGTTGTAGCCACATCAGCAGGTTAATTAATGGGTAATTAAGGTTTGAACCCCGATTTTAAATATAATTTCTTAAACCCAAATCAGTGTCCCTGGAGAAATGGACAGTAACAGTCTGCCCAAGATGCCATACTTAAATTTATGCAGCTATGTCTTTAGGTTCCTGACTTCACTCAACTTGCACACCAACAATTTCCATGTTCTTGTAAATATGGAAAATGGATACTTTTTTAAAAAAAAATTGAAAGTAACTTGAAGTACAATGTCTGAGTTCTAAGAATCTAAATGCAAAACAATATAGGTACAAACTCCTATAAAACTTCAATTATTTTAATTATAAGTGTTGTAAATTTACAGTATTTTGCCTTTGCTGTTGATAACAGTAAATCTGATTTTTTTTTTTCCTTTCTTCAGTCAGTTACTGTTAGCTGTACTGTCAAACATGGTGGTGTTTTCATTGTCTTTGTGAATTTGTTTGTGCCATGGCTTTTGAATGTTTCCTAATATTGTGCTTTATTGTTTCATTGTTCAGTTCTAAAAACCAGATGTGTCAGCAATGCGCACTGTTGTACTGTAACTGACCTTCCTGTTCTTTGCGGTGATAACCCTCTTATTTTCTACAACACTGGTAAGTTAGTTGCATCTTGAAAGAGCACACAGAGTTACAGGGGTAGTTTCCTTTTCTTTTGCAGGTCATATCAAGAGTTAGATGATCCCCACAGCACACATCACTCACCTCACACATGTAGGATCCTGGGGGGGTGGGGGACACAACACTGTTGCTGTGGCTTCTCAGTTTTAATTTATATATATATATATATATATATATATATATATATATATATATATATGTGTGTGTGTGTGTGTGTGTGTGTGTGTGTGTGTGTGCACCTCTTCTCTCTCCCCTTTCTTTTCTCTCCTCCTTCTTTTTTGTTGTTCTTAAGGCTATTACACACCAGACGTGTTGCATAAAACTGACATTAAGTTCCGAATCTTTTCGGATGCGAACTTGTCATGTATCCTATATACACACTGGGCGTGTTGCAGTTTTGCGAATTAATTGTCCTCATAAAACGTAGCGTAAAAAAAATGCAGTCGACATCAAGCGATGATGTAACGAGGTCCTGATGTTTTGTAAACAAGAGAAGGCAGAAACAGAGATTCTGGGTTCATCCAGCTCATAAGAAAACAGCAGCAGGGAGAGTTTCATGGTTTGATCCAGGAGTTGAAGCTGCATCACATCAATGACTGTGTATGGCTGCATTAAGAACAGGCGAGTCCAAAAAATATTTTTAATGCACAAAACATTTTCATAGAAATTACACATCTGGTGTGTCTTTATGCTTTTCTTCCTTCCTGACAGACCTGGCATTTTTGGCATTGAGTTAGATGAAGAGATTAATGTTTACTGTATACACATGAAGGTGGAGAGTGGCTGCTTACTAACTTTTTCTCTCCACTTTTATTTTTTCCTTTTCCTTTTGTAAAACACTTCAGGGTTTTCACCAGAAGGAGAGACAAGAGGGAGGCTCTGGGGAGGAGGCACCAAATCACAGCTGACTTCATTCATTTACATCCATGACCATTACCTCACTTCCTGGACTCAAAGTGAAACAGCTGAACAACTGAACAGGTAAAATAGTATGAAATCATAACATTTACCTGACTCTTTTATTTTTTTTAAAACCTTTTATAGGTTTTCAAGATGTTTTTGAATATATAATCATAGTTACTGTGAACAGTTGGCTGATAATTGATCACCTGTCCAAATGTTGCTTTTGAACAGGCTTCTGAGAGTGAGGAGGTCTGGCGTCTGTTTAGGGGTGCTCACTGTGATTGATGAAGCTGTGCCCATCTCTCCAAATCTTCTCCACCTCTACCCAAAGTTTACCAATATTATTTCTGAGGAAGGTATTTTAATGGATGGTCTCAAGAACCTACCTTAAGTACTTTGCCTGTTATTTGTGCTATTGATACTTTACTCTTGGACAACCCTTAAGCCACAAAAAGCACTTTAACATTTATTCAAAGGCTGTTGCTTGACAGAGGACAGAAAAGAGGTGATTTCCACCAAATCTGCAAACTTTTGGAAATAGAAACATGCTGAATCTAACTACAGTAAATCGGTTTGAGATTAAGAGGGTTAAGCGAAATGTCAAAAAAGTAACTTAAAGGGCCAAATTGTATGTTATTTTTGACATCAATTCGCAGACCGGAAGTAGGGGCAGGGCCAGAAGCGGCCCGCGTGCCGGGAGTTTGGGCACCCCTGACTTATGCGATCACATTTAATTGGAAATGCATTACAATGGGACCGACTTGTATGATCCGATTTAGCTGATGATTTTTTTGGAATATATGTTAGGAAAGTTGGGACCTGCAGAAGGGGACTGCAACTGACCGACTAGAGTGAAAATCCAATTTGTGCAACTTCGGCTAAGGCAACTTTTACTGTATTGGACAAAAAGGATGAAAAAATATTAAAGCACATTGTTATTTCTGCATTAAGATGACAAATTGCAGTTATTTGCTTGCATTCCTGAATAGAAAAAATTGTTTTAGTGATTGACTGTGATGCTTCATTAGCTTCTGTAGTGCAGAGTGCCAGCTCAAATGTAGGTATAAAAACATGAATTCATTTCACTGAATTCAGTAACTTTTAGTCTTAAACAGGTTTTTGACAGATTTCTAGAACATCTGTATTTTCTCTTTTTGTTATGACAGGTGGTCTAATAAATTTGCTAAGTGCTGTGCTAATATAGGATGTCATATACTTGTCATTAAGTAACTAAGAAAAGAGGTACCAGTAAAACAGATTGCATTCACTGTAATTTACTGTACTTAAATAAATTACTGTTATGCATGAATGGAATTGTCAGTGTTAACTATTTTCTCTAAAACGAAACAAACAAATGAACAAAAAACAAACAAAAAACGTCATTATCTTTTATGGTCAAAAATTATAGTTAACAACAAAGAATCACAAAGTGATTAAAGACACTAGAGTCAGTATCAAGATATAAATGTAGCTGAATGATCAACAAATTACTAGTTTATTTACATGTAATTCCCTACTCACCAATGCTAACTGGATATGCTTATACTTGACAGCCAATGTGCTAAAGACATGATGGTAACTATTTTTAAAAAACTTTTTTTTTTTTTTTTGGACTTTTTTCGCTGAACACATGTTCTCTTGGTCCTGCACCTTGAACTCTAGATGCAATGGTACAAATACGAACCTTTCACTGCTTTGGAAGATATATGTACCCTTTTGTTTGTCAAAAAGGTACACATAATTAACTATTTTCAATTACTATACAATTACAATTACTTCCAATGGAAGTAATTGTAATTGTAGCCCTAGGGGATACACTGGTATAGACCAAACCTGCAATAATAGAATCAGACTTTTACTCTACCCCTATTTTTGAGATTGTACTTGTTACTTGTACTACAAGATATTTTTAAATTAGGCTGTAGCACATGGTTCAATGTAATCACATCTTTGGCTCAATTGGGTTCTTTTTAAAGACTATTCTGAATTAATAATGACAAAACTTAGCCGTGTAGCTGGATTCAAGCTTAATTATTTTTTTGTGGTAATGTGCTAGTTTTTTATTGGTAATATTAAACACAAGAACAGTCTAGATTTTGTTTGCCTAAATGGCTTTTTTGTGCTATTGATGCAAAAATATAACATTTGACATGTAGTTAAATACACAAATGAGCAAACTGACTTAGCTCATGACCGCCAAATAGAAGGCAAATGTGTGATCTTTTTCCAATACATAAAAGCACAATAGCTAACATTTATATTACATCATTTCCCAAGGTGAAAATGATTGTCAGTATAATCATGAACTGCTCTGACAAGATGTATAAAGAATGCAGGAATCAGTCATAACAGGGCTTCAAGTAACCACTTATTTTCAGGTTAATGGCTCGGTTATTGAACACTCTAGTCTGGCCTCTAAGGAGCAGGTGTTAGTTGTTAAATTCAACTGCTAAGCTCCCTCCCGCTGTTTACAAGCCTGGCAGGCCAGGCTGGGTGTGAGCCTTATGCTAATTGAACATCAGTGCTCAGCCCTACAACAAGTAATCTCAACCAGGTGCTGTCATCCATGCGTAGTTGTGCAGAGAGTAAATACTACTGCCATGCACAGCATTAACATAGTATTTAAGGGGCAACACACACACAGACACACACACACACACACGCACACACACACACACACACACACACACACACACACACACACACACACACACACACACACACACACACACACACACACACACACACACACACACAGGAACACTGGCAGCTTGGATAAGGTCCAGGCACAAAGAGCTCCTTTTAGACTAGGCTGCATTTAAAGGAAGTTACACTTTCAAAATAACTTTTAGGGATTTACAAGGAGTAATATAATTAACTGACTTGATTTAACACAGTGTAAATGGTCATTTTTCACTTACTCTGTAAAAGGTCCTCAGTGTGGATCAGGTGGCAACTCAGTCCCATGAGCCAGAGTCTAGTTGAAGCTAGTCTGCACAGATACAGTATAGCTGAAAAAAAAACCTTTGCCTAGAATAAGATTAACATTATTCCATGATATTAAGCTTTAAGATGTTTTATTCATATATTAGACAACTAATGTTGTATAGAGAAGATATAGTCATGTTAAAAAGAAAGTAGCTTTAGCTGTTGGACAGATGGCCTGACATTTGACTCTTGCATACTTTGGTTTACAGAAGAGTTGATGGTTGATTCAATGACTACAAGACGCACAGGTTCTGTGGCTGCAAAACAAGCCAAATTATCACCACTCCACCACTGTGCTTGACAGCTGGTATGAGGTGTTTGTGCTGATATGGTCCATTTGGTTTTTGCCAAACACCGTGCTGTGCATTATGGTCAACCATCTACACTTTGGTCATGCCTGTCCAGGACAGCTTTTGCTGCAAATTGGCAGCCACGCCTCTGTCAGACTGCCCCAGGGCAGCTGTGGCTACATTAGTAGCTTACTACCACCAGGTATGATTGAGGTGTGAATGAATAGTGTCTTTGGGTGTCTAGAAAAGCACTATATAAGACTAATGCATTATTATTATTATTATTATTATTATTATTATTATTATTATTATTATTATAACAAATGTTATAAAGGAAGCAAATATTGTTGCTTTAGTATCTTTCTTTAAGTAATATATACTTTTGATTTAGAACACAACGATGCCATTTAATATACAGCAGCTTATCATTACAGTAGGATCTGTATGTTTTAATCCTAAACTTTTGAGATCAAACATGGTAAACACAAGAAACAATTCCTGGACCTGCTTTGTTTGCTCTGTATATGCAACTCTTGGGACCTATAGTTGTGGTCTGAAGTTTATATACACGCATCATGAGTATGAATGTCATGGTATTTGTAATTCTGAGCTTTTAATAATTTCTTTGAACTGTTCTTTATCCAGGGAGGAATGATTGCACAGTACACATGTTTAATAAATGTAAACAACAAGAATTGGGCACACAAGTATGTATTTATTTTGGATTTTAATCCACACGAGATCAAAAGTATACATACAGGCTCAAATATATACAGGTCTTTATACTAATATTTATTTAAATGTGCTTTAGCAAGTTGCATATCATCCAGAGGCTTTTGGTAGCCATTAACTAGGTTCTGGCATAATTCTGGCTGGATATTTGAAAAATCTTCTTGGCAGAGAATTCAATTCAATTCATTTCAATTCAATTTTATTTATACAGCAGTATAGCAACAAGGCACTTTATATATGTGGTTGGGAATGATTTTGATGTGTGTTTGGGATCATTGTCCTGTTGGAAAACCCAGTTGTATCCAAGTTTCAACCATCTAGCTGCTGATTTGAAGTGAAGTTGAAGAATTCGGAAATAGATTTCGTTCTTCATTATTCCATCTATTTTGTGCAAAGTACCAGTACCGCTGCCACCAAAGAACCCCAGAGCATGCTGCCACCACCATGACTGACAGTTGGTACTGTGGTTTTAGGTTTGAAAGCCTCACTAATCTAAACATACCTCTGGCTTCCTCTCAATCCTGGTGGTTCCTGGGTTGTTCCTGAACATCCTACACAATTTCCTCTCATCTGAGACAGTTTGGAACTTCTTTCAAGGAAAGTGGTGACACATGTAAATAACCTGAACCCAGCATAGTTTGAACTGATAAGCTTGGAATTTGCAGTTCAGAGTTTCTTGGGCTTTCCCGTTGTTCTGAATATTGGCCAATCTAATAAGTTCTATAAAACAAATCTGTTTTATGCTGGCAAAGAAAAATTGTCAGTTGTATTCAATCATGATCACAAATGAGAAGTTAATAGGCCTTTGCCTTGTCAAGTTAAAAGACATTGTAAAACCTTTAGCACCATTATTAAATGACCCATTTAAATTACTGAATTCAGGTGTTACATTTACTTCCATGGCCACAGGTGTATAAAACCAAGCAACCAGGCATGCAGACTGCTTCTACAAATATTTGTGGAAGAATGGGCTGCACAGTGAATTCCAGCATGGTAGCGTAATAGGATGCCACCTGTGAAAAAAGTCTGACCTCAACTTGATAGAACACCTTTGGGATGAATTAGAGTGGAAACTGTCAGCCAGGCCTTCTCATCCAATATCTGTGTTTGACCTCACAAATTGCTTCTGGAAGAATGGTCAAAAATTCCCATAAACACTCTCCTAAGCCTTGTGGAAAGCCTTCCCAGAAGAGCTGAAGTTGTTATAGCTGCAAGGGGTGAGCATCATATTAAACCCTATGGATTAAGAATGGGGTGTCACGCATGTTCATATGTGTGTGAAGGCAGACAAGCAAAAACCTTTGGCAATATACTGTATTTGAGCCAGTGTTTATACTTTTGGCCCTGTGTGGATTAGGGAAAATCCAAAATCAATTCAAACTTGTGCACTCAATTCATGTTTGTTTGTTTTTTTTAAGTCATTAAAGATGTATGCTATACAACCATTTCACACTGGAAACTGTTAAAAGAAAAAAATTAAAAGCCAACAAATACCATGACATTCATGCCCAGGATCAGTGTATGTAAACTTCTGTCTAAAACTGTGCGTCATCCACCAGTAACAGTTGATTTCCATAGTAATTAAAGCCCAAATGGACCTAAAATCTTTCCCAAAAGGTTACATCGGTGATCACACATCTACAATAAACTGAGCAGCAAAACATGTTTATGCCATTTGTGATTCAGAGCAGCCTTTAAAGAAATGAGTCCAGTTATGTTTTCACTGACAAAATCCACATTAACTATTGTAATTAAATGTTCACTTGAAAGTTGAAAATGAAGTGCCAAAGGACTACTGACTGGCTCTGGATGAGCTATCCACTTAGCATTTGACTTCATGAATTTCTTCACAAATAAAATTTGAGAAAAATAAATAAATAAAAATAAAATCTGAAAAAATATTCATAATAATCTCACAGACATATCTTTGCATACAGCTACTTTCAGTACTACCAATATTTACTTAGACTCTTTGTCTATGATTGATCTTTCTGAGTTAACTTCAATATTTACTTCCTCCAAGCCATCAACGTGTCTATTAGACCCCATTCCTACGAGACTGCTCAAAGAAGTCCTTCCATTAATTAATGCTTCAATCTTAAATATGATCAATGTGTCTTTATTAATGGGCTATGTACCACTGGCCTTCAATGTGGCAGTAATTAAACTTTACATAAAAAAAAGAAAAATCTTGAAAGAGTAGTTGTAAAACCACTAACTGATCATCTGCAGAGGAAAGTTTATTTGAAGAGTTTCAGAATTCATCACAGTACAGAAACAGCATTAGTGAAGGTTATGAATGATCTTATGGCTTTTGACAGTGGACTCATCTCTGTGCTTGTTCTGCTAAAACTCAGTGCAGCGTTCAATACTGTTGACTATAATATTTTATTATAAATTGGAACATGCCATAGGTATTAAAGGTACTGTGCTGTGGTGGTTTAACTCAAAACTATCTAATAAACTCCAATTTGTTCATGTAAATGGGGAGTGTTTTTTACATATCTAGGTTAATTACGTACTTTCACAGGGTTCCGTGCTGGGGCCAATTCTATTTACATTATATAGGCTTTCCTTAGGCAGTATTATTAGAAAACTTTGCATATATTTTCATTGTTATGCAGACGATACCCAGCCAGAAGCCAGATGACACACATCAATTAGTTAAACTGCAGGAATGTCTTAAAGACAAAAAGGCCTGAATGTCTTCTAATTTCCCGCTTCTAAATCTAGATAAAACTGAAGTTACTGTTCTTGGCCCAACAAATTTTAGAAACATGGTGTCTAACCAGATACTTAGTCTGGATGCCATTACTTTGGCCTCCAGTAACACTGTGAGGAATCTTGGAGTCATTTTTGACCAGGATATGTCCTTCAATGCACATATTAAACAAATGTGTAGGACTGGTATAGAGATATCCTGTCTCAGAGTGATGCTGAAAAACTAGTTCACGACTTTATTACTTCTAGGTTAGACTATCACAATTCATTATTATCAGATTGTCCTAAAACTGCCTGAAAAGTCTTCAGTTACTTCAGAATGCTGCAATGAGAGTGACAGGGACTAGAAAAAGAGAGCATATTTCTCCCTTATTGGCTCCTCTTCATTCAATTCAATTCAAGTCATTTCAATTTTATTTATATAGTGCCAAATCACAACAAACAGTTGCCTCAAGGCACTTTATCCTGTAAGATAAAGACCCTACAATAATTACACAGAAAACCCAACAATCAAAACAACCCCCTATGAGCAAGCATTTGGCAACAGTGGGAAGGAAAAACTCCCTTTTAATAGGAAGAAACTTCGAGCAGAACCAGGCTCAGAACTTCAGTTTTATCTGAATTTAGAAGCAGGAAATTAGAGGTCATCCAGGCCTTTATGCCTTTAAGACATTCCTGCAGTTTAACTAACTGATGTGCGTCATCTGGCTTCATTGATAGGTAAAGCTGAGTATCATCTGCATAACAATGAAAATGTATGCAATGCTTTCTAATAATACTGCCTAAGGGAAGCATGTATAATGTAAATAAAATTGGTCCTACCACAGAACCCTGTATAACTCCATAATTAACCTTAGTGTGTGAAGAAGACCCCCCCATTTACGTGAACAAATTGGAGTCTATTAGATAAATATGACTCAAACCACTGCAGTGCAGTACCTTTAATACCTATAGTATGCTCTAATCTCTGTAATAAAATGTTATGGTCAACAGTATCAAAGCTGCACTGAGGTCCAACAGGACAAGAACAGATGAGTCCACTGTCAGAGGCTGTAAGAAGATCATTTGTAACCTTCACTAATGCTGTTTCTGTACTGTGATGAATTCTGAAACCTGACTGAAACTCTTCAAATAAACCGTTCCTCTGCAGATGATCAGTTAGCTGTTTTACAACTACTCTTTCAAGAATCTTTGAGAGAAAAGGAAGGTTGGAGATTGGCCTATAATTAGCTAAGACAGCTGGGTCAAGTGATGGCTTTTTAAGTAATGGTTAAATTGTTGCCTCTTTAAAAGACTGTGGTACATAGCCAACTAATAAAGACTGATTGATCATATTTAAGATTGAAGCATCAATAACTACAAAGACTTCTTTGAGCAGTCTAGTAGGAATGGGCTCTAATAAACATGTTGCTGGTCTGGAGGAAGTAACTATTGAAGTTAACTCTGAAAGATCAATTGAAGCGAAAGAGGCTAAACAAATACCAGCAGTGCTGAAAGCAGCCAAACATGAAGATAAGTTTTTGAGATGGTTATAAAAGATTTCTACTGTAATAAAACTTATCCCTCACTGCTGTTTAATCCATTAAAGTAAATGTAAACGTTATTAAGAAATGATCATAAAGGAGGGGGCTTTCAGGGAAAACTGTTAAGTCTTCAGTTTCTATGCCATATGTCAGGACAAGATCCAGACCATGATTAAAGTGGTGGGTGGGCTCCTTTACATTTTGAGAGAATTGAAATTAATAATAGAGTAAATGCAATGTTGAGGCTGTCATTTTCAGCATCTACATGGATGTTAAAATCACCCACTATAATTATTTTATCTGAACTGAGCACTAAATCAGATAAAAAGTCTGAGAAATCAGACAGAAACTCTGAGTAAGGACCAGGTGGACGATAGATAATAACAAATAAAACAGGTTTTTGAATTTCCCAATTAGGATGGACAAGACTAAGAGTCAGGCTTTCAAAAGAATTAAAACTTTGTCTGGGTCTTTGATTAATGAATAAGCTGGAATTGAAGATTGCAGCTACTCCTCCTCCTCAACCTGTGCTTTGAGCAATCTGACAGTTAGTGTGACTTGAGGGTGTTGACATATTCATCCTGCTGTAACCAGGTTTCTGTAAGTCAGAATAAATCAATATGATGATCAATTATTAAATCATTTACTAACAGGGACTTGGAAGATTGAGACCTAATATTTAATAATCCACATTTAACTGTTTTACTTGTTGGTGCAGTTGAGGATGCTATGTTATTTTTTGGTTTGGAACGTTTATGCTTAAATAATTTTTTGCTGATTTTAGGTTTGTTTTTTTAGTGGTCTGGAAGCAGGCACTGCCTTTATGGGGATGGGGTTTTGGGGGAGATGGCAGGAGGTGGGAAGCTGCAGAGAGGGGTGTAAGACTGCAACTCTGCTCCCTGGTCTCATTGCTCCTATTAAATCCAAAATTGAATTTAAAATCCTTCTTCTTGCATACAAGGCATTGAATAATCAGGCTCCATCTTACCCTCCCAGTATTATATCACACCAGTAGAGCACTTTGCTCTCAGGCTGCTGGCTTACTTGTGGTTCTTAGGTTCTTATTCATTTCCTGAGCAATGTGTTTCCACTGGTCCTGATACCTTGCTGTACCCCTTGCTATGTCTCTTGACCCTGTTCATTGATGGATTTGGATGATAGTTGTTCAGACTACTGACTTTTTCAGGAACCAGATGATGAAGAAAATGAAAGTTCTTGAGGTACTATAGTACTTTTAGACAGGATTGATTGATTGATTGATTGATTGATTGATTGATTGATTGATTGATTGATTGATTGACTGATTGATTCTGTTCATCCGCATATCTGGTGAATAAAACTACACTGAGGAGATAATAGATGTAGCTTATTACTATTTTAGAAATTTTCCACCTTTATTCAATGGATCAGTCATTGGATTTGTTCAGTTTAACAAAGACATATTTTCAAATAGTCATACTTAACAGTATTTTTTTAAAAAAATGCTATTATTCTAATCAGAGGAGGGGCTCAAGTGAATTCAGACTATTCCTGAATGAAATGGTGCAGTAAATACCTGTATCCATCGCAGAGGATTCCATTTTTTTTCCCAGAGGTGAAATTTTGACAGAAGATACTTTCATACTGTTGCTATTTCTCCAACCAAACTCACATTCCCATGGTGGAGCTGTTGTCAGAGCAGACATTTACATTTTTCTGATTAGTTGCTGATTGAATCTACAACAAGCAAGGCCTAAAAAAAGTTTTTGAGGAGCTTTGTAAGAAATCGTGAAATATGCAATCAATCCGTCAAAGGCTGTTGGGATGGGCCTCTCTTCTCCCTGCAGCTAGCACATTTTTCCACATGGAATCTGAGAATGATGAATGGAGCTCAAAACTGTTAGGAAAACACCCTTGTCATGCCTATGCTTCTTTATCTTAGCTCCCCATAGCATCGTTGCACCCCTGTTTTCTATCTTTCAACTGCTACACAATGGCAGCTGTTACAGTAAAACCACATTACACTGGCTTTTTCTTTGAATTATTCAGATTTTGCATTTTATGTTTGGCTGTTATTTGGATGTACATGCCATCAATTCAACAGCCAAACTTTTCTAGCTATGCATAGCGATATATAACTTTCAACAGAACAGTGGGTGTGTGTGCATGGCTCAAAGATAAAATGCCCTATTTCACATTTAAATGTTTTCTCACATTCTATGTTGCTGTTGTTGTTTTTTTTTCTCTACCCTGAAAGGAAAATTCAGGGATGTTTCAACCTACAAACTATGCCCTAACTTGTCCTAGCTTCCTCTGATTGATTTGCTCAAAAATCAAGTGGTATTTATATAGCATCTTACTGACCATTCAATCAACTTTACATTCCAAATAATATATTAAAACACCACTCTATTCTGCACCTTTTAAGCACTTTATCTACAGCCACACCTGTTGCCAATTTAGAATAATCATTCAACCTAATGTATGCCTTTGGTAACTGGAGGAAATCAAACAGGCAAAGGGAGTGCATGCAATTCAATGTTACGTCATGGTACGTTTCAGTGTGCTGGACATCACATAAATTCTACCTCTGGGCCATTTTCTGGCAGACTGATTTGCACAAAAAGCAACATGGATCTCTACAGGTTTGCATTATGCCAGCCATAGGACCTCACAAATAAGACTTGTCCATTTAACTATATGTTGAAAGAAACAAATATGACTGAAAGGGATAAAGGGACAACAACAATGCTTTAACAAGTTGATCTTATTAAATGTGTGTCTCAAATAACTCCAACTGCAAAGTAAATTTCAGCAGTAAGATTACAAAGTTTGATCATTTTCTTCATTCACTTTAGTTATTGTTTCAGTTAGTTTATTGTTGTTTCATTTTGAATGTTATTACATTTTATTACAGAGATTAGAGCATGCTATAGATATTAAGGGTACTGCGCTGCAGTGGTTTGAATCATATTTGTCTAATAGACTCCAATTTGTAAATGGGGAGTCTTCTTCAGACACTATGGTTAATTATGGAGTTCCACAGGGTTCTGTGCTAGGACCAATTCTATTTACATTATACATGCTTCCCTTAGGCAGTATTATTAGAAAGCATTGCATACATTTTCATTGTTATGCAGATGATACTCAGCTTTATCTGTCCATAAAGCCAGATGACAGACATCAGTTAGTTAAACTGCAGGAATGTCTTAAAGGCATAAAGGCCTGGATGACCTCTAATTTCCTGCTTCTAAATTCAGATAAAACTGAAATTCTTGTACTTGGCCCCACAAATCTTAGAAACATGGTGTCAAACCAGATACTTACTCTGGATGGCATTACTTTGGCCTCCAGTAACACTGTGAGAAATCTTGGAGTCATTTTGTCCTTCTGCTTTTTTCCATTTATGAAATATTTCTAAAATTAGAAACATCCTTTCTCAGAGTGATGCTGAAAAGCTAATTCATGCATTTATTACTTCTATGCTGGACTTCATTATTATCAGGCTGCCCTTAAAGCTCCCAGAAGAGCCTTCAGCTGATCCAAAATGCTGCAGCTAGAGTACTGACAGGGACTAGAAAGAGAGAGCAGATTTCTCCCATATTGGCTTCTCTTCACTGGCTCCCTGTTAAATCTAGAATAGAATTTAAAATCCTTCTCCTCACATACAAGGTCTTGAATAATCAGGCCCCATCTTATCTCAAAGACCTCATAGTACCATATCACCCCAACAGAGCACTTCGCTCTCAGACTGCTGGCTTACTTGTGGTTCCTAGGAGTAGAATGGGAGGCAGAGCCTTCAGTTTTCAGGCCCCTCTTCTGTGGAACCAGCTCCCAGACAGACACCCTCTCTATTTTTTAGATTAGGCTTAAAACTTTCCTTTATGATCAAGAGTATAGTTAGGGCTGGATCAGGTGACCCTGAACCACCCCTTAGTTATGCTGCTACAGTATAGGCCTAGGCTGCTGGGGGGGTTCCCATAATGCACTGCCTCTTTTCATTAACCTTACCTTACATCCACCTTTACTTTGTTTACACTCCACTCTGCACTTAACCATTAATAATTATTAATCTCTGGCTCTCTTCCACAGCATGTCTTTTGTCCTTTCTCTCTCTTCCCTCAGCCCCAACCGGTCACAGTAGATGACTGCCCCTCCCTGAGCCTGGTTCTGCTGGAGGTTTCTTCCTGTTAAAAGGGAGTTTTTCCTTCCCACTGTCACCAAATGCTTGGTCATAGGAGGTCATTTTTGACTGTTGGGTTTTCTCTTTATTGTTGTAGGGTCTTTGCCCACAATACAAAGCGCCTTGAGGCAACTGTTGAATTGAACTGAATTGAATTGAATTGAATTTTGATTTTCAATTTAATTTTGTTTAGTTTCCAGTCTGTTTTTTCATTTCATTTTAGATTTAGTTTTTTTTGTAAAAGTTGACTTTTCATTTAAAACATAAATAACATTAAATGACACATAGTCATCCCAGTCTGCACCAAAGTTTCTTGATGCTTGTTGTTTTGACGAAGTTGACCACACTGACAAAGACCAAAATCGAGGACATTTCCTGTGTATTTTTATATAATTTTAGCTAGTTAGTGAGTATACCATAATCATTTCAGTTAGTTTTTGTTTATTTCAAATGTTCAGTTTTTTAAATTTCAGTTTATTTTGCATTTTATTTCAGTTTGCTAAAGGTTCCGTGATGATGTCCTTTGAATAAAAAAAGCTTGAAAGTTAGCTGATAAAGCCCTAATAGCCACATTTTGTAAGGAAGCCATCACATTCTTTTTTCTCTAAAATTCAATTTTCATGAAAGAAAAAGAATAAGCTATTGAGATTGTCATCATATGGATGTAATCATACTATGAGACAGCCTTTACTACAACAATGTAAAAGCAGTGTTTTCTGGACCTTCTCCATTAAGACTTGAACCACTGCCCATGTCACAACAGCCCAAGAGAAGTCTAACAAATGGCCCCCAAGTGGCTTTCATGGAGATCTTTCCAATTTACAGTCAATGCTGCAGATTTACTGGACTGCAGAAACTGTCAATGTCTGATGGATATCCAAGTCCTATTGTTGTTAAAGCTATAATGAGTTAGAGTTACTAATGACTGGTGATGTATGTTTTTGTCCTATTCATGGAACTGCTCATATAATTGATTGCCACTTGCATGTTGGACATTAATACAGTATTGATTCATCAATACAGTATTGATTCTTAGAGCATTCAATGAATGCTCGTAACATAGCTGATCTCTTTACACAGATGTTGCCTTATGTACCTTTCACTGCAGATGTTTTTGCAACTGCTTCTAACATCTCATGACATCTGGCACCTTCAAATCTAAAATATACATTCACCAGACTTTATTAGTTACATCTTACTAGTACCAGGTTGGACTCCCCTTGCCTTCACAACTGCCTAAATTCTTCATGTCATAGATTTAACAAGATGCTAGAAACATTCCTCTGAAATGTTGGTCCATATTGATATGATAGCATCACACAATTGCTGCAGACTTACTGTATAGGCTGCACATCCATGATGTGATTTTCCTATTCCACTGCATCCCAAAGAAGATCTATTAGATTGAGAGCTGTGACTGTGGAGGCCATTTGAGTACAGTGATGTCACTGCCATCTTCAAAAAACAGTTTGAGATGATTTAATCTTTGTGACATGACGTGTTAACCTGCTGGAAGCAGCCATTAGAAGATGGGTACATTGTGGTCATAAGGGGATGGACATGGTCAGGAACAATACAGAGGTAGGCATTTAAACAGTGGTCAGTTGGTACTAAGGGGCCCAAATGCGTCAAAAAAGCATCCCTCACACCACTGCACCACCACCACCTGATCCAAGGCAGGGTGGATCCATGCTCATTGTTTACACCAAATTCTGACCCTATATTTTAGATATCAGACCAGAAATTAAGACTCAACAGACAAGGCAACATTTTTCCAAATTTCCATTCTCCAATTTTCATGCCCCTTTGTGACGTCTACCCCCAGTTTTCTGTTCTTTGCTGACAGGGGCAGTACACTGTGCCACTGTAACCCATCTACTTCAAGGTTCGACATGCATACTTTTATTGTAATGAGAGCTTATTAGATTTACCCGCCTTCTTATAAAGTCCAAGCAGTCTGGCCATTCCACTCTGACCTCTGCTATCAACAAAGAATTTTTGTCCAGGCAGCTTTTCTCTTTTTTGAACCATTCTCTATAAACCCTAGAGGTGGTTGTGTAGGAGAATCCCAGTAGATCAACAGAATGACAATCATGCAGAGCCAAATACAGCTACTTATTTCAGCATATTTTAAATTATGTCCACAAGCAAAGATTAATGGATGATGAAGATATTTAAAGGCAATCCCAAATGATGTATGACTATAATGATTATTATTAAAGAGACCTAGATGGTTCAGCAAAGTTGTGTTGTAGGGTCTTTACCTTACAATATTAAGCCCCTTGAGGCAACTGTTTGTTGTAAAATTAATAAAATTGAATTGAACTGAACTGAAGTGCAATGTTTGTTGCTAATGGACTCAGTACATTTAAAGCTGTATTAAGAAATCTAATTTATAAATTTATTTGCCAGCTCTCTTTGTGGAAAAACAATCTGTGTTGGTTTGTTTTCTCGTGTTTTGTTTTGATGTAGACCACTGAGTCTATAGTAAAGAGTAATTGACAGTTTAAAAATGTAACTAACTTTAACATCAAGTTCAGGTTGCTACCATCTCATTGATGCAATAAATCTTGTCATTTCTAATTCTGTGTAAGTAAGGTGTAGTAACTACTTTGTTTCTTGTTTCTTTGTTTTGTTTTTAGGATTGTATTCTAAAATCTAATAGGATAGTTAATAACTATTTTCTCTGAGCTGGATCATTTTATGTCTTACACAGGGAAAGTTGATGCACAAGACTGTTTTTTTTTTGGACCTCATATTTAATTGTCTTAGTTTGGCACATTGCTAAAGTTTCAGCTGATAGCTAACAACCTGAAACTGTATGACTCTATTCTTGTCTCCTCTTTCCTAATGCACATGTTGACTTAAGTAAGTTTAAAAAAAAAAGATAATTTTCTCCAACTCTGCCTTACAAATCATACCATGAATATGATGCTGCAAACCTGTAACAAAATGAACCATTATGGGAAACAGAACCCACTGTATAAAATGTTTTTGGTGAATGTGTCCTATCCAATAGAGGCCTAGTGACTCATACCTTTGTTAATGAGCTGGTTACATTTTGTTGTTGCCTGTCTTTTTAACAGAGCTGTGTTGGGTTTTTTTTTCTTATGTGGATGGCTGTTGGATGATATCATAAAAGCAGGCTGCAGCAGATGTTTAGCATGGCATTTGGACAGGCATCTCTGTGGCTTACTTCACACAGAACAAGTAATAGGCCAGGTCTGGCTTTTGTCCTGAGTGGTGAAGTGGTTGAGATATGTCTTTTCTTTAATCCCCATTTCATCTCCATCCTTTCACAGACATCAAACCATAGGTTGCTTTAATCATTTATCTGTGTGGCAGTATTCCAAAGGCTTTTTCTCAACTCTTCTAATATCCTTTCCTTTATATTTCTCAGAGAATTCAAGGGCTAAATCACAGACAGTGTTTCATTTCTGCTGGCAGACCCCATTTTCTAAAGAAATGCACTCACAGGTCTTGGAGGTATTTTGGATGAAAGCCCTAAGAAACACTCCATGTTTTTCTTCTTTTTTGATTTGTATGTGTGCGTGCGTGCGTGTGCATGTGTGTGTGTGTGTGTGTGTGTTCTTGGGCAACGGAGCACAAATTCCAGCATGTTTATATTAAGCGTTTCAACACTGTCTTTAATAAAACTGACGTTTATAGCACAGTTATTTCCACTTGTGTCAGAACGGTGAACAGTAGACAATGATGGATGAAGCCTAACTGACAGGATATGGGTGTGAAAGGTATTTCCAGACAGTGTCCTCTCCCCTTTTTTTTGCGGACTGAAACAGAGGAAGTTTGTTTCTCACAGTTTGTTCCAAAGACATTAGGCTTCTCATAAGTGAGGAGCAGATGAGGAAAATGTTAATACCCAGATCTGTCATGGGCCTGGGCCGTTGGCCAGTGTATTGTGTCCTTTCTTCCTTGAGGTTCTGTTTGCTGTTATATTGCTGCTGTGTTCCTAAGTTTGCTTACAGTTTAGTTTGTGAATCCTGTTATAAGTTATATTGTATTTCATTCTGCTTTCTCTTTGTTGTTTTTGTCTTCCCCACATCTCTGTGTTCTTGTGTCTGTTTGTTCCCTGTGTCTTAGTCCCTTGTCTTGCATCTTGTGGTTGGTTTCACTTCCTGGTGTTTCCCCTTGTGTTGTGTTTAGGTTTCTGTTTAGTCATGTTTAGATTCCCTCTGTGTGCCAGCCTTCCTATATGTCAAGTCTGCATTGTGTCGTGTTTGGTCTCTTCCTGTTTTATTTTGACAGTCCCTTGTTTTACTTCCATTGTCTCATTAGTGTATTCTGTTCACCCATTCTCCTTGGATGCTTTCACTTCCCTCATCATCCCTCTGTGTACCGTATTTTTCGGACTATAAGGCGCACTTAAAATCCTTAATTTTTTAAAAAAATTGGCAGTGTGCTTTATAATCCGGTGCGCCTTATGTATGAATTCTTGTTGTGCTAACTGACCTTGAAGCAATTTTATATGGTACACTGCGCTCAACAATCTGTCGAAATGTTTTAGTGCAACTTTGGTGAGGGACGCTTAACAAATATCGACATTTTCCAGAGCGTACAAAGTGTACGACGAGGGGAGGGGGGGGTAACACCCAGCTAAGCTTTTCAAATAGTTAGAAAATGTCGGTTGGTCTGTGTAACTTGAGCGGTGCCGTCTGACTGCAGATGGTCGAGGAATCCACACCACTGCACCACTGCGTGGTCTGCAGTGATATTTCCTCCGGTCTGGCAGATCAGTTCAAAGCCCTCACTGAATTCTCTAACATAGGCCATCATTGATTCACAAAATGACTCTATTGACGATATTAGACCGGAACAAGCTGTGAGTGTTGCGCAGCAGGTGTGGAAAGCAGCCAAAGCCGCTGGAAATAAATTCAACAAGAAGTGGAAGCATTGCTCTAAAAAGTGCAAACTGTACCGATTGGTGGCCGGCACTGTTGCCAACTTTTATGTAACAACACTTGCTATCGGCTGTCTCAAAAGTTGCTAAAGAACAAATTGAGGTCCGGGGGTGTGTATGCTGTCCCCCTCGGTGCCAAAGAGAGGTCCGGGCGATGCCAGAGCGTACGAACAGTACGAGCACCGTATGTACACAAAACACGGTGACAGCAGAGTTTTCAGGTTTCCGGTGTTGTGTCAAAAAGGGATTTCCTTGTTTTTTTTGTTTTTTTTTATGTTTTTTCTTTGCTTATATAGGTAAATATACTGGTGCACAGGATTTATGAAGGGCTTATATATAAAATGAAGAAATGACTTGTTCTTACCCATATTAATGAAGAATATATTGTAGCTTCTGTTAAGATGTTGAAGAAGATGGTGACAGATTGCCAGCAAAAGTTGCCCATTTTATTAACAATTAAATGGTTGCTGTGTGACGCAACCAAAACAAAACAGTAACAACAACGAGACTGACTCGGATAATGACGAGAGGGAACCCGGCATGTCTGATGCCGAAATCGCCCAACTGTTCAACTCAGACACTGAAGATGAGGAAAATGATGGATTTGTGGAAGATGAATGATTTAAAATGTGAGTGTAGTTTTCTGTATTTGTTAGAACTGAACAATATTCTGAGTTATTGTGAATGAGTTGAATAAAATTCAACTTACCTGACGCTTTTGTTTCGTTCTACATATGTTTTGTCATGCGCCTTATAACCCGGTGTGCCTTATGTATATAAATAGACCCGTTCATTGATATTGCGCCTTATAATGTGGTGCGCCTTATGGTCCGCAAAATATGGTATGTTGTCTGCATTTTCCCCTGTCCTTTGCTTCGTTGTCATCTGTATTTCCCATGAGCTGAGTGCACCTTTGTTTAGTGTTTCCCTTTCGAGTTCCTAGGTTTTGTGTTTCGGACTTTATTCCTGCCTTGGAAATTGGGGAATTTGTATTTTGTGTTTTGGGGACTTTATTAAAGACTCTGCATTGAAGTTGCTTTGAGTTCCACTCTATTTCTCCCATCCTGCATTTGGGTCCAACCCTGCCTGCCACACAGCTGACATAACAAGATCTAACTGTGGTGTGTGACAGCAAGGAGAAAGCTGACAAGAGAAAAAAAAAACAAGAAAAAAGAAAATGAGGTGAATATACAGTACCAGTCAAAAGTTTAGACACACTCACTCGTGAGTGGCTCTCTTCCACAGCATGTCTTTTGTCCTGTCTCTCTCCCTTCACCCCCAACCAGTCAGGGCAGATGACTGCCCCTCCCTGAGCCTGATTCTGCTGGAGGTTTCTTCCTGTTAAAAGGGAGTTTTTCCTTCCCATTGTTGACAAGTGCTGCTCATAGGGGTTTGTTTTGACTGTTGGGTTTTTTTCTGTAATTATTGTAGGGTCTTTACCTTACAATATAATGCACCTTGGGGCGACTGTTTGTAGTGATTTGGTGCTATATAAATAAAATTGAATTGAATTGAATAATTACTTGTTTCAAGCCATCAAACTATTTGACTATTTGATAGGTTATACCAGGGAGTCAAGCACTTCTCATTTGGGGCTTTTTTTTCACAGTATTCGGGGCCATACACAATGAGGATGTAACACAGTTAATGAGATAATCAACCTCTGTGTGTCACCATGGAGTAGAGTTTAGGTAGCTGCTCTACATTGTGGTGGCACATGGCATTGAAGATTAGAGTGGAGAAATTACATTCTTGAACTTTTACTTTAATGAAACTGATTCCCCACTGCTGTGTAATCCATTATTGTAAATTTAAATATTATTAAGAAATGATCAGACAAAAGAAATACTATTAAATGTTAAGTTTCTATGCAATATGTCAGAAGTGTGATTAAAATGGTAGGTGGGCTCATTTACATTATCAGAGAAGCCAACTGAGTCTAATAATAAATTAAAGAAAGTGTTGAGGCAATTGCTTTCAGTACCTACATGAATGTTAAAATCACCCACGATAATTATTAAGGTTTGTAATTAAACGAGGTACACAGGAACAGGAAGTGATATAATAGCACAGCAATCAGCCACCTTCTTTCAGAACAAACAGACAGATCAAAACGTGAAATTCTTTTAGTCCTCCAGTCTAAAGAGGAGAGGGACCATCTGCATTGCTATCAGCATTTAGTTCAATAGACTGTATCTCTAATGGTATGGAGGTTCATTAGTGCTTTTTACTACAAGCCTCATTCACTCAGTCACATATACATTCATAGAAGCACTTTTTTTCCATACCTACATTAAGTGCCCTGTCTAACATTCACACACACACACACTCACAGTCCAATGGATGCATCAAGGATAAATGAGGGTTCAATATCTTCCCCAAGGATACTTTGACTGGGGTAACCAAGGATCAAACCACTGACATTCCAACTTGTAACTCCTGAACAACAGCTAACTATTGGCAGCTTACACATCTGTAAAGGCAATATTAGTGCTGAATGGTATATACAGGTTTTAGAGCAACACATGTCTGTTCCCTCCTGCTCTCTGACGGGGACAGTCGCATTCTATCTCTCTCCTGCCTCCCTGCCCTCCCTATCAATCCTGCTTGCTGCTTGCTGTAAGAGCGTCTCTTACACACTGTACGAATAAGAATAAGATTAAGAAGCAACGTGGATCTGGCAAACTGGGCCCTAAACACCACTGATCGGATTTTCTCCACTATGAGATTGGGGAAAGGGGAGCCTGCATGTCCGAGTGGAACAGACCCCATCAGCTACGTCATCGATTCTTGGAGCTCGTGGAGACCTGTGTGCCTCTCAGCTCTGGAGGTTGAGGACGTGGAACACATATTCGGCTACTTGGTAACGGGATCTCTTCTGTTTGGGCTTGGAGGATACCTGATTTACCGGGAAATTAAGAAAATCTGGGCAGCAGTTCGACATTTGCCAAGGCTGCATAACCAGATGGATGGGCTGTGCAGAGCCGTACAGACTCAGACTCAAAGCCTGTTGGACCTGAGCCGTAAAGCGGACGTGTAGTTCAGCTGAGAACATGCTCGCAGGCGAGAGGGGTTAGATCTGGATATAAGGTTCGGTTCTGCACGGCGAGGAGGGTAACTATAAATTTGGATTATTGGCTTTACTGAATGGGTTCCCCAGTGAAACTGAAGGCTGTTGGAAAAAAACAAGCAGCCTATTCCAAAACAACATCTGCATTATCAGGAATTCGGCTCCCTAACCGGCCTTGAGGCTGGTAATCATATCTCTCCAGGACAATGTGTGATGTTGCTCTTCCCCTCAGCCCTTTCTGTGATTTGTGTGAGCTGGATCTGGTGTACCACGGCCGCTGATGAACTTCCATCACTATCGGCGAACTGTTTTGGCTAGGAGCTGGGATCTGGCTCCACAATGCCCCCCACCCTCTCGTCTCTGTCTGCATCCCCTCCCGCCCTCCCTACCCCACCATATTGCTATCCTGGCTTTAAATGTGCAAATATGCTTTGCTAAGGGGGTTTTTTGGACCCTGGTATGGTGCTCAAGATGAGCACCGTACCAGATGACTTTTTTTTAACCTAACTACCCAATGATGTGTGTTTGTTTCCTTTTTCTGGGGACTGATTGTACCGGCTGCGCCAGTGTGGCAGCGGCTGTGGACACCCATCTCCCCTATGTTAGCCTTGTCTGTTCTTCTCTGGATGGTTGTTCTGAACGCAATTTTGTTATATTGTGACGGAATGTCGCTATATAATTTGTTGTATAATGATTAATTTCATTGTATGTATAATGACAATAAAGTTCTATTCTATTCTACTCTATTCTATTCTATTCTTCTATGCTCCCATCCAGATGACTGATGGGTGAAACCAAAAAGGCTCTCCAAAAGTCGTCAAAGTCACCAGAAAAAAAAACGCTAAATTTGTTGCTAGTTGCTTTTTGGAAAAAAAGCAACTAGCAACAAAGTGACTAAGTTTGTTGTTAGTTGCTAGTTTGTGGCAACTTAGCCACTTTGTCACTAGCAACTAGGGACAAAGTGGCTAAGTTGGTAACACTGCGTTCTTGTGACCGTACATTGTTTAAAAAAAAAATTCTTATCAAATCATGGAAATATTATGCAGCTGGAGCGCCAGAAAAATCCTTTTAAAAAATCAGGAAATTTTCTGTTTCATGAAATTGTAGAAATATTCTGGCTATCAGTCTCCTGCTCCCATCTCCGCTCGTGAACAAGATCCTATTATTATTATTATTATTATATAACATCTCCCTCACAGGAAATGAGGGAGATGGGAGCAGGAGATTGACAGATGGATTGGGGCTGCGGCTGGAGTGCTGTGGATGCTGAACCAGTCAGTTGTGGTAAAGAGAGAGCTGAGTGTGTGTGTGTGTGTGTGTGTGTGTGCATGCACAGCTGGCCCTGGTTCTGGGGCATGATCTACCTTGGCCCCTGTGGGATATGGCTGCTCCCCACTGGTCGCTGCTGCCTCCTGCGTGATGTGGGTGCCTGTTGGTTCTGGGTTGATTCCACAAGAAGTTGCACTATGTCTCTGTGAATCTAGAGAAAGCATATGGTATCAAGACAGGAACTCTGGCACTGCATGAGAAAGTCGGGAGTAGCAGAGCAATATGTGAGGTTGGTGCAGGACATTATAAGGACGGCAAGGCAGAGGTGAGGTGCACATTAGGAGTGACACATAGTTCAAGGTGGGGGTGGGATTACGTAAGGGATCAGCTCAGAGCCCCTTCTTGTTTGCACTGGTAATGGAGAGATGACGTCAGGCAGGAGTCACAGTGGATTATGATGTTTGCAGACAATTCAATTAAATTGTATTTATATAGCATCAAATCACAACAAAAAGTCACCTCAAGGCACTTGAGACCCTACAATAATTACAGAGAAAAACCAACTGTCAAAACAACCCCCTATGAGCAAGCGCTTGGCGACAGCGGGAAGGAAAAATTCCCTTTTAACAGGAAGAAACCTCCAGCAGAACCAGGCTCTTTCTCAAAAAAGGAACATTTTAAGCTTAATCTTGAAAATAGAGAGGGTGTCTGTGTCCCAAATCCAAATTGGGAGCTGGTTCCACAGAAGAGGGGCCTGAAAGCTGAAGGCTCTGCCTCCCATTCTACTATTAAATATCCTAGGAACCACAAGTAAGCCAGCAGTCTGTAAGCAAACTGCTCTATTGGGGTGATATGGCACTATGAGGTCGTTAAGATAAGATGGAGCCTGAATATTCAAGACGTATGTGAAAAGAAAATTATTAAATTCTATTCTGGATTTAACAGAATAGCAGTAATAAATGTGTGAATCAGCTTTTCAGCATCATTCATTGTGATGAGTGAGACAACACTGTGATCTATAGTGAGAGTAAGGAGCAGGTCGAAGAGAGCCTGGAGAGGTAGAGGTATTCACTGGAGAAAATGAAATGAATGAGAATGAATCTCAGCAGAAGCAAAATAGAATACATGCGTGTGAATTAGAGTGAGATAGGTGGAATGGTAAAGATGCAAGTAAAGCTTGATTAATTTAAATACCTTGGGTCAACCATCCAAAGCAATGGACAGTGTACAAGAGAGGTGAAGAAGAGAGTTCAGGTACTGTAGGGTGGAGTGGGTGGAAATGACTAAGGGCGATTTGTGACAGAAGAATAGTAGCAAGAGTGAAAGGGGAGGTTTACAAGATGGTAGTGAGACCTGAATGCTGTACAGCAGGGGTAGGGAACTCTAGGCCTTGAGAGCCGGTGTCCTGCAGGTTTTAGATGTGTCCCTGATCCAGCACACCTGAATCACACATAGAACTCATTAGCAGGACTCTGGAGAACTTGACTGCAGACTGAGGATCTAATTCAGTCATTTGAGTCAGGTGTGCTGGATCAGGGACACATCTAAAACCTGCAGGACACCGGCTCTCGAGGCCTGGAGTTCCCTACCCCTGCTGTACAGTGAAGAGAGTTTGGCATAAACAGTGTATCTTTCTGTTATATCATGGTCCCTGGGTCATCCTGTGCAGACGCCAACAGCCTTGGAAAACCCTGTGGAGAGAGACCTGTGAAAACAAACTAACCTGTGGAAGAGAAATTCGTTTGGAGGAAATTTCCCTTTGGATTACCCTCCCTCTACCATGATGCATGGTTTGGAAACAGTGATGCTAACAAAAAGACATGGGGTGGGACAGGAAGTGGGAGAGCTGAAGATGCTAAGACTTTCATTGGGAGTTATCAGGAGTGAAAATATTAGAAATTAATATATCAGACAGCTCAGGTTTGAGCTGCTTGGAGACAAAGTTAGCTTATTATTATTGTCATATACAGGTAACAATGGCATATCACTACCTGCAATGAAATTCTTAGGCCCAGGCCCCTCAATATTTCACATAAAAGACCAAAAACAATTTTGAACACGAACTAACCAATAAATAGAATATAAAGTAAACTATATAAAAAGTCTGTAAAGACTATATAGAGATAGAATAAAAATAGAAGCAAAATACAAAGTTTTATATATATATATATATATATATATATATATATATATATATATGTATATATATAGTTAGAGAGGCAAGTGTACAGAAGATATATTCAAGAGATGTTAAACATGGAGCTGCTAGTCAAGAGGAAAAGAGGAAGACCTCAGAGAAGATTCGGTAAGAGGCAAATAATTTGCTGTGATGACCCCTAAAGAAGAAGAAGAGAAAAAGGTTAAGAAATGTTGATGAGCAACTGCCAATGCATTCATTTTCCTTCAAAATATATTTGCTTATTTGCATATTAACATACAAATTAAGTTTACAGAGGCATTGTTGATGTTGGAAGATAATTAGGACATGAATTTCTTTAGCTCTTCTGTATATCTTTCAGTTAAGTTTCCACTATGAACAGACTATACGTAGTGATCATTCAGGGCTGTGTAGATCAGCTCAAGGGTTAAGAATGTTAACTCCAGTACGTCAATATCAAGGCGTGTGAAGCTGTGAAATCACTAGCAGGCTTCAATTACATATGGGTTGATTTTTATCCAAAATGACCTCCCTGGAATTTTAAGTAAATGTTGGACAGCTCAAAGGTCAAGCTGTCGGTTGACTCCCATCAATGATGAGACAAAGCCTAACATGGAATGCAAACAGTCATTGCTGTTAGTAAAATATAAAGACAACAAAACATGGCGAGGGCAAATACAGACCTGTGGGATCCTTTGCTGTGAACAAGTGTTGAAAAAGTGAATCAACTGAAAAAGCTCACCAAATACTCTAATTTGCAGTTTTTGCAGTGTTTATAAATTGTTTAGATTGGCAGCAATAGTGCAGAACATACCCCATGCAATTTTGTTTTAATTATGAAAATGTGCAGCAGCTGTTCATTTGAAATGCATTAGTCATTACTGGCTACAGTTACATATTGTATTAGTGTATGAGTTTGTGTGGATAATCTTATCCATATAAATGTTGTATCCATATATACATATTAGTATGACATGATTTATTGGCGATACAAATGTACCTAAAACATACCTGGGAATTTTAAACTTTAAGAAACAACAAACATCTGGCCTTCAAACAGAAAAAAAAGTCTGCTTACATATTTCAACAGTGAAGCTTTTAGCATGGAAATCTGAAGTTCATGCTATCAAGTCCAAGTGGGTCCTGTCAGACCAAACTATTTGAAATGGGGTAACATTTGCCATGACAGTGATGCATTGCAGAATGCGATGGAATGATGAGGGGGGGGGAACCTGAGACAGACCGTGCGTTCATGTGCACAATATTTGCTCACACAAACCTCTGACTACCTCCATGCTTAATGCCAGAAAGATTGAGTAATTCTACATGTCTGGCTAGGCTTGTTGTGGTTAGGCTAATATCGCTCAGCAGACAACCTATGAAAAGTGAGGCTCGAGGCTCATGACCTACTTTCCCTGTCAATAAGAGTAGAGACAGTTTGGGGAATGGACTGTTATGTTGTGATAAATTGTGCTGAGTGAAGATCAGATCATGAGCAGGCAGTCTTCAAACAGAAAAGCTGTCTTCATGACTTCATCCTTTCCGGAGACTGTTGCCCAATCTCACTTTTGGTGTGGTAATATTTAATAGTTTTATTTATTACCATGTTCAGTGTTTTGTGACTATTATATTTGCTAACTTTTTGGAATAGGCAGTTAAGGTTAAAAGTCCTAAAAACATCAATTTAACCCAAGCAGTGTGTGTGTGTGTCCAAACTTTTGACTGGTACTGAATGCCAAAGGAAGGTATTACTAGCAAGCTAAAAAAAAAAAAAAAAAAAAAAGATACAGTAATAGAATGTACGTGATTGTACTTGCAATCACCAAAATCAATTTAATTTGATATTTTCTCAGTTGCTGTAATATGCTTTGAGGTTTTGTAAAATGCAAATACCACACCTGATTTAATTTGGCCACTATCCCGTTTAGGATAGCCTCCTCCACCACTTCCAGTGTTCCTGCCTGTTTTTTTGGATCACTCTCCAGAATCCTGTTCTGACAACTTGCCTATGCACATTTGTGATTTCACAGAGGGCCACAAATGTGCACAGTGGGAGAAAACTGTATTTAGCTCATCATTCTTCTGATTTACAGGGGAAGATTACCCAAAGCAGATCATTCAGATGTAGAATAAAATTCACAATCCAAATCTTTAATCTGAAGGTCATAAACAGAGGGGTGTACTATGAATAACATTCAGCATAGCCACATTTTCTTTGCATTAGCTGGACTGCCAAAACCTAAAGCCCAAGTCAAATGCACTGGTTCTTATAGAGCACTTTTCAATTCTATTTGGGCAATCAAAGCACTATTATGTAATATGTTTCATTCACCCATTTGCATGCAACCACTTTTTTCTACATGTAAATATTTCTATCTAACAGTCATACACATACATCACACTCTGAAGAACACATCTGGAGCAACTCACTAGTAGAGTTCAGTATCTTGCCCAAAGACACTTTGGCATGCAGACTGAAGAAGCCAGGGACCAAACCACCAACCAGTAGATGACCTGCCCTACCTCCTGAGCCACAGCCACCCACCAACTATAACAGGTATCACAACAGTGGTTGTCAAGTTTCTTTGTTCTGCTCCAGGCTCTGTGCAGGCTCACATAAAAAAGGGAGCATTTGACTCTTCTGCACAAAATGAATCAACTGAGGACTGTCTACTCCGATCAGAGGAACAAACTGTATTAATTCAAGTTCATATAAAGTGTTTATGTTACTGGAGTGCACTCTCAGTGCTGTTATTTCAAATGTGACCATTGCATCTTAGAGCTGCATACACATAAACATTAAAGGGTACTTGATGTGTTCAGCTCTGACACTCTCCCATAGCCTAATAAAGGAGAACTGGAAATGCCTGATGAAAGTTATGAAGTTAGTAAAATGTTAGTTTTATTGATAGTATCTTTGGTAATAAATGGCCGGGCTTTGTGCCAGTTTTAAACTAAAACTCTGAACATAACCTGGTCTACGTTATGGGTAACATTGGTCATAAGTCACCACAGTGATTTAGCCAGATAGAGAGAATCAACTTTGAGACACAAAAAACCTCTTACTTTAAGTTCAACATACCTTTCTAAGCCATTAATCTCACTTTGTAGTAGACTTCTCAGGTGATCAGTTGACAAAGTAAACTCAGTTCAATTTACTTTTGCAGATAGATAAATCGATAGATGGATAGATGGATAGATATAGAGATGGATAGATAGATACTTTATTATTAGGAAATTAGGGCATCCAGCAGCTTAAGACACACAATAAATAGAATCCAAACTATGAAGGTAAAAAAAAAAATCACAACATCAGTAGCCTCAAGGTGCTTTATTCAGACTTAAGACCATACAACAATGCAGAGAAAATCCCAACACACAAGGTGCCTATGAGGAAGCACTTGGCGACAGTGGGAATGAAAAACGCCCTTTTTAACAGAAAGAAACCTCCTGCAGAACCAGGAGGGGCAGCTATCTGCTGGGAGAGAGAGACAGGACAAAAGACACACTGGAAGAGAGCCAGAGATTAATAACTAATGATTAAATGAGGAGATGTATAAACACAGTAAACACTCAGTGCATCATGGGAAGCCCCCAGCAGCCTAGGCCTATTGCAGCAGGGTGGGTTCAGGATCACCTGATCCAGTCCTAACTATAAGCTTTATCAAAGAGTAAAGTTTTAAGCCAAATGTTAAAAATAGTCTCCTGAATCCAAACTGGGAGCTGGTTCCAGAGCTGGGCTGACTGTCATATCTCATCCCTCTTGTTTTAGCCTTTTTCTTTTTTACAACCTCTTTCAAAGTAATTATATAAAATCATGTAATTCATTAATAAGCTCTTCAGTTGAATTATTTTCTGTAATCTTATCTCATGAAGGTGTGTTCAGTTTTGTCTTGGGTGTGAAAACTGCTCAGCATTTGCTTTTGTCTTACATATACACATAATATTTTGAAGTTGATTGGATGTGACTTCAAACTTCAAACTTCACAATGCTGCCAAAACATTTTTTTTCCTTTGACTAATGAAGTGAAGAAGTGAAGAAGATTGTTTTGAAAAAAAAAAAAATCCATACAACACAACAATGTGACTGTGGATAGGATAAACACTGCAAAAGGAGCAGCAGAAAATAGCTAATCTGACCAAATCTAAATGGTGTGCATATATATAGAATCACCGAATTAGAACTAGATAATACTGTCTTTTCATTTTCAACAGGAGAAAAACTAAATTCTACCAGCTTTTGAAAGGCCTTGAAGTAGACTTCTCCAAACTTCAAAAACTATCAACTCTAAAATTATAGCTGTAAGAATCCCTTTTAAGTGCAGCTTTGCCATCATATGAAATGTGATTCCTGCAGTGGGCACAGGATTGGTTTATATGATTTTGATCCCCAACTGTTCCATTTTTGCTTAGAGCCAGAACCACTTGTTCCTCAGTTATCTGCCTCAGAAGTTGTCTTAGTGGCTTTCCACAATCCCTAACCACAAATTCATGACTACATCAATAAACATAGAATGTTAAAAATCCAGAAGAAATGTCTATATTGAGCTTCGCCTCAGATTGCATGAGCTTTTCTCCAGTGCTTCATTTGACATTTATTCTGAGAATTAAAACAAATGCCAGTTCCAATATGACACAAGTGTCTGTGATTATTAAGCTTTGATCAGCAATTTGTTGATCGTAGTGGAGTGGATCCAGATGCTGTTCAACCTTCCTGTTTTTTTGAACATTAACATACTCATTCTCTTGATGCAGTGTGGCAGTTCACATGTGCAGTGTAGAAGAAAATGCTGGGTGGAGTCTCAAAAGCTGAGAACCATTGAACAAGAAAACCCCACATAAAAGGAAGACCCTCCTTATTGGTTCCAGTACCTGTGGGGCCACATACAGTTTGCACATTTTTACACAAAATGTCACACGACTTTTTCATTCATGCACACAGCATGATCTTATATGTTTAGGTAATGTAGTCCTCAGAAAATTTCCCAACAATATCAGCACTGTAAACTTACTTCAGACAAACTAAGATCTGGCTAAGTAAGTGTAACCAGTTTTAATCAATGTCTGTACCAAGGTGCCACAAACACTGCATCTTCTCTTTTTATGTGTAGAAATGAAAAAGCATGATTTAGTGCACCAGAGGTATGGAAAGTTAAAATTGTTTCAAGATCTAGTTATTTGAATTGTAAATTGGTAATTTTTTTAAAGAGAGTAGGTAAGCACTGTCTTTCCTTTTCGAAAATATATTTTAGTATGCAATAGATTTTCTGGTATGGACCATGATCCAAAGTGAGTTTTACACTACTCAACTAGAGGCTTTAAATGAGAGAGAGAGAGAGAGAGAGAGAGAGAGAGACATAGATAGATATAGACATCAAAGACAGCCACATATAAATAGCTCTCTTTTCTTGCCAGCTTGTTTTGGTGGAAAAATTTTTCAAACAAAAGTTGCACCACGTAACCTTGATGTCTGTTCGACATTTTTCTTGGACTTTCTAGTGAATTATTTTACATTATCCTTTTATCAGTTTGACTAACATGAAACAAACAAAACATTCTTCCTTGTGAGAAAAGGAAGAACCCACGAGGCAGATTTAAACTCTGGAGTCTCTGACTTTTCTTACCAAGCTAACCAAGACAGAACAGGCTGCAGGCTTATAGTGATGACATCCAAGTGGAGGGGAGTTGATGGCTGTGACAATTACAAAGCAACACATAATGAGAGCGAGTTTTAATCTAGACATATATAAATGACATAAAAACATTGTTTATATTTAAAAATGGGCTGTTTGCTAAAACTAAACAGTGGAATACTGAAAAGTCCAGTTATTATGTGTTGTGTAAGCGCTTTGAGTGCTCATATCTGAGTAGAAAAGCGCTATATAAGAACTAGTCCATTTACCATTTACCATTCTTGATTATGTCGTGACTTGGCTGTTTTTGTGCGCAGTTTGGATTCTCACCTGCATTTTTGGCTGGCTTTTCACTTGATACATAACATATCAGATTTAGATTAAACTTTCTAACAACTTATAAGGGCAAGGGAATAAGCCAACACTGCTTTATAGTTACTGTATATGGTTTTATTTTGGATCGCAATCAGTTCCCCTCCCAGTTGAGCTAAGTGGTCCAGTGTGTGGTACTGTATAAAGACCGCTTTGAAGACATCAGTGATTAATGGTTTGTGCAAAAGTGTTCTGCAGTGCTGGTTATGTCACTTTGTGCTTCTCTCTTTCTCTCTTCAACATGACACCTGAGACCTTCTCAGACTCAGAGGATCATGTCATTGGCATCAGAGTGTAATGTTTCATTTGTTTTAATATGGTGGTCTTTGATCCAGTGCTGTCACATTGAAAACAGACGCAGTGAATAGCATGAGAACACTGGCCATAAAAAGAGCCTTTTTACTGCCCATGCATATGCAGGCTCAACCGCATGTTTTCCTTACAGCACTGCGTTGTTAAAATGCCATGACACACACACACACACACACACACACACACACACACACACACACACACACACACACACACACACACACACACACACACACACACACAGATGGTGTGAGTGTGGCTGTACTCTACATGCACATTTCCTGTAGGTGAAAAAAAGGAATGCATTATGTAATATAACTCAACCCTGTGATTTAGATAGAGGTGCATGGCTGAGATCAAAACCGGTGATTCATATGAAAATGTCATCAGTTGTTGGCAAAGCATGGCAAGGACGTCACTATAAAGATGACTGATGAAAACTGTAACAGTACCTGAATCAATAGCTAGCTATTAGCTTTCATGTGACTTTGTTTGAACTAGAGATTTAAACCTGGATCGTCATACAAAACAAATGACATTGTGTGATTGTGGAACACGCTGCTATAAAGATTCAGCACAGGTTATTTTGCATAAAGACTGTATGCAGACTGTTTAATTATTACTCATATCATAATTAGTTAAGAAATTGTAAAACTAGTAGCAACACATTCAAAGTCAATGACCATATTATTACCTAACTATATTAATAACACTTCTCCAAAGGAGTACATATAGGTAATCTAAGCAACTATATTACATTACAAAGATTTTGACATTGTTCTATTTTTCTCAGAATAAAAATGTTAGTTGTAAACTTTATAAAAGTCACAGAAGAATGTGTTTTCAGCCAATTTCGGTTAAGCAGTGCCAGCTCTATTAGCCCACCAATGATACTGATAAAATCTGCTTTTTTATTTGAGCTAGAAAAAAGGCAGTTGCTAGAAATGCAAAGCCTAGTTTGTGAGGGGTCCCAAGAGTCCCACCAAGATCGCAGCCAGATGTTCTCTGCTGGTGTTTTTCTGGGACTGCTGTTAATATTGTGAATGGGTGTAATTTAACCTCTGCCAGAATCTTTTACCAAACCCAAACAGCTAGGTTGTGTGTGGTTGTGTGTGGTAGTAGAGTAGTTCTATACTAAATGCAAACTCCATTTTCCTGGGTGAAAGACATGTGTGTGAATACTTTAAACCAAATTTCAGGTAAATTGACCAAAGAAAATATATTCACAACTATTTGAATAACGCGGTGGTGCAGTGGTTAGCACTGCTGCCTCACAGTTAGAATACCATCTGGAAGGCCTGGGTCTCTCTGTGTGGAGTTTGCGTGTTCTCCCCGTGCTTGCGTGGGTTTTCCTCCGGGTTTCCTCCCACATTCCAAAGACATGCACTTACTGGGGTTAGGTTAATTGGCTACACTAAATTGCCCATGAGAGCATGAATGTGAGTGTAAAAGGTTGTTTGTCTCTCTGTGTTGGCCCTGGCAACCTGTTCAGGGTGTACCCTGCCTCTCGCCCTATGACAGCTGGGATAGGCTCCAGCCCCCCCACAACCCTGAACAGGATGAGTGGAAGCGAATGGATGGATGGATGAACTATTTGAATATTAGGCAGCGGTTCAGCTAGACAGCCACTTACTACATTGAGCTAATAAACAACTATGGAAACAAAGGGTGCAATGAGGTTTGGTTAATGATAGATATGATTACTGACAGCCACATAATGTTACTGAATGTAAGGTACTTAAACTTGTGCATCAGGTCAAAACATACAGACATATAATTAGCTAAAGAAACCCAAACCATGCTATAAATATAATGATTAATGCTCCTAAATTGGGCATTTTAACAAGAGAGGCTTTGAGGATTGGATCGTCTTTGGAGCCAGGCTGGAACTGGAACTGGTTTTCTGCTTTGTTGCCTTTACACTTCTGAAATGCAGAATTGAACACAAAGGAAAGAAAGACATTCCATGAATTAAAATTTTCAACTCAATTCAGTTTTACGTTATTTATATAGTACAAAATCACAACAAACAGTCGCCTCAGAGTGTTACTGTTATTCTGTGTGTGTCTGTATGTATTTGCACATGTGGATATTAGATGCCCTCCAGATTGTTTCTTCTCTGCCTGACTGACTCACTGTGAAACGTTGCCTCCCCACTGAAAGACTCATCAGCGTGGGCTGAGGTGAACTGCTCTAGTGTAAACTTGTTAAGCAAACACAGCATGTTATGATTAAACCATGCTGTCTCAGTGCAGCCCAATATGTGACTTACAGCATAGCAGTCAGCATTATAGCAGCTGAGGAACACCTCCTAATCATCTCTTCTTATTTTTTTTCCTAACTTTGGCTAATTTCTCCTCTTTTCTTCACACACTTTTCTCTGCATTAAGTCCACTTTACAGTTTGAAGATGTGGCTCTCAGCCAAAGTGGAGTAGAAGCTGCTCTGTGGGATCAAAGCCTGCTGGCAGCTTCAGCAGATTCCTGCCATCCATCGTTCCAGCTCCTTCAGATTACGAAAGGCATTTTTGTTATGAGAGGCCAGCAAGCATTTTAAAAGTCTCTGTGTGGCATTGAATTACTCATTGTTGGTGTCTTCAGTAGGACAGCAGGCTGGATCCCAAAGGTGCTGTTTTTCATTAACTTGACCTTTTCTAACAGGTGGCATTTCTGAGTATACAACTTTACCACAATCTGTGCAGCGGGTATATAAAGCAAACTGTCTACTTTGGAAAGACCTGTTAAATTCATCAAAACATATGATCCTTGCACATGTCAGAGTGTAAACAGGTTTTCAAAACTGTTATTACAGCCATGAAAACCATTAAACTAAAATGACAGACACTATAAAGAGCTGGTGACACTCATGTTTTTTTTTTTTCCTTAGCTTTCTGCTTTTCGTTACAGCCAAGATGATTGTTGAAACATTTCTGAGGTTAACTAACCCAGCCCTTATTTTGTAGCATCTCCATGGCAACTTAAATCTATGTAGGCATTGAAAACCCCCCAATTTAGTCCTTATTATTTTTTTCTTTTTGGTGGGGAGTAACAAAGAGGAAAAAGTGAGAGAATAATGTCTCCTTATGACACTCAGATATGGTGCTAGATAGTCTGTATGTTGTTTCTGGTAACACCGAATTACACATTCTTCATTGTGTGTGTCAGTGTGAGACACTGGCAGCAGTTGCCAGCTGTCACTTGTGATTAGAATGCAGTTGAGTCTAAAACATATGAAAGTGATTGTATTTGGGCAGTCATATATGCTTTCTTCTTCAGGCTTTATATGACATTAAGTTTGATATAAAATAAATTAGATTAGATTAAAGTGACAGAGTAGAAAAGCTGTATATATATATATGAACTAGTCCATTTACCTTTTACCAAGTACCAAGTCTCAGCAAAAAAGACATCAATGAAGAAAGAACTGTGGGAGATACAGATATTATATGCAGCACTATACATTATTATTCACTGTAAGCAGTGCACATAGACTGAACAAGCATAGCATTATAACCACCTTCCTAATATTGTATTGGTCCTCTTTTTGCTGCCAAAACAGTCATGACCCATTGAGGCATGGACTCCACTAGACCACTGAAGGTGTGCTGTGGTATCTGCACCAAGATATTAGCAACAGATCCTTTAAGTTCTGTAAGTTTTGAGCTGGAGCCTCCATGGACTGGACTTGTTTGTCCAGCACATCCCACAGATGCTCGATTGGATTGAGATCTGGGGAACTTAGAGACCAAGTCAACACCTCAAACTTATTTTTATGCTCCTCAAACCATTCCTGAACCATTTTTGCTTATGGCAGGGCATATTATCCTGCCATCAGGGCATATTGTTCCCATGAAAGGGTGTACATGATCTACAACAATGCTTATTTTACTTGCTTCTAACACATCAACTTTGAGGATACATCAACTTTGCTCCCTAATATATCCCACCCACTAAGAGGTGCCATGATGAAGTGTGATTCACTTCACCAATCAGTGTCATGATGTTCTGCTTCACCTGTGATCAGTATACACTATTATGTACCTTTTTAGACAAATCCAACAAAAAGTGAAACTGAGACTTTACATATAACATTAAAAAGAAAGATTTGAGTTTTTATATATATTTCTATCTTGTTTCCAGTCTTCTGAATTTCAGCAATGTTTAGACATTTTAACTGACCCTTTACTAAGCATGATCCTACCACTGAAAACCCAAGTGGCAATCTCACCTTATCTCTGAGGGAGAGGCCAACCACCGCTCAGAGGAAGCTTATTTCTGCTGCTTGTATTTGCAATCCAATTCTTTCAGTCACTACCCAAAGCTTGTGGCCATAGTTGAGGGCAGGGACGTAGACTGACTGGTAAATCGACAGCTTGGCTTTCATGCGCAGCTCCCTCTTCACCACGACAGACTGGTACAGCATCCGCATCTCCCTACAAGACCCTGAGATACTTAAATTCCTCCACTTGGGACAGCAACTCGTCCCTGAGCCAGAGTGGGCACTCCACCCATTTCCTTCGGAGGACATTAGCCTCAGACATAGAGGTGTTAATTCTCATGCCAGCTACTCCATGCTTGGCTGTGAACCATTCCATTGTGAGCTGGAGGCCACAGCTTGATGAAGCCAACGGGACCACATCATCTGCAAAAAGGAGAGATGAGATTCTGAGGCCACCAAGACTATGCCTAGAAATTCTGTCCATAAAAATTCTGAACTGAATTGTGACAAAGGGCAGCCCTACCCATCAGCTGCCTCCGGAGTCCCACAGGCCACCCAAGCCTGATAGGACTCCATCTTCAGCTTGATAGCTCCATCCTTGAGCACCCCGCCCAGTGACTCCAAAAAGGGTGGGTATTCTGAACTGTCATTTGGCGCATAAGCTCAAACAACAGTCAGGATACATTCCCCAGCCTGAACACATAGGGAAGCAACCCTCTTGTCCACTGGTGAAAACTCAGTACAGGCAGTATGCTGAGGAGATACAAGAACCCCCATGTCACATCTTCGGGCTGCGCCCAGCCGTGCACCACGCGCTAATGCCTGGCCACCAGATGCTCTCCCTCGAGCTCCCTCTCCAGGAGTGTCTACAGGGTGGGGCCCCGGTAAACCTATCCTGGACAGGGTAAACAGTTCCCTTGATGTATTTTCCTTAGGGGTCGTTGGTCACTCTTTGTCTCGCCCACATTAGATTTTCTAGCAAGGAAAATTTTGCGTCCAACAAGTGTTTGACGTTATCCTTTTATCCATTAGAAAAAAATAAAACAAACCAAAAAATTCTCACAAAATAATGACCCCAGAAACAGTCTGGCACTGAATAGCTGTCAGCATGTCTTTTCTAAACATCTAGTCTTGCTTGATGATAGTTTCCCAATGAATCACTTAAAGTATGTAAACCCGTGCATTAATCACAACTAAAAGAAGATTGAGGTGCTAATATGTAGAACTTCTTTTGGAAATGACAAGTGGAACTTATTTTATTTAAACAGCTAATGTTACACGTCACAAGGAGGCACTGAATGGCGTGCCCAAGGCTGCTTTATTCTGTTTAACACAATACAGCACAGTTCAGAGTTAGCGCTCTTCATCTACTGACTAACTGCATGACTAAGCTTCCTTGACCCCTTAGTGCCATAGTCGCCATCTGGTGGCGTAGTATGTGTCCTGTACCCCAGATTAGCAGGCGAATGTCACAACCCATATGAACATTAAAACAGAAAAGTGAACAGGACTCAATAAAATAAAAATTTATAGGGGGTGTACTTTCTAATCATCTAATCATCCAAAATATCCAGGGTGCCCTACCAGAAGGTTAACTGTGAATTCTGCATTCTGTCAAAGACTTAAATGTAAGGCCATTTGCCCAAAAGTTGTACTTAAATAGGAACTGGAACATTGAAGTACATTTAAACTCACTTGAAAACTGGTAGTACATGAAACATAACCCATTAAAAGCTGGCTAAAAGTTTCAGCAAGCGTGATGTCAAAGATTGATTGGCAGATTATTCTCATTTGGGGGCCAACAATGTACATGATTTTTCCACTGAAAAATATTACATCTGTAAATAGTTTTGTTGAATGAATGATTAGAAAAGATTTGGATTTCTGGCATTTGTGAAAACTGGTTCAAACAATATCAAGTGTTTGTTTATATTGAATAAAAATATGATGAAAACATAAACACATTTTCATGGGAGTGTAAAGCTTATAAGTTCATTCGTTTCATATAAATGTGATGTGCTGCTGAATGCATAAAATTATAATTAAAAACACCCAAAGCTGAAATCACACATGTGGCTGTGGACTCAGTTTATCTCATCTCTAATTCAAAACCCTGAATGCTTCATTTTAAAACAAGATGGGATGTGGGACACAACTCCACCAATACATTTTTGTGGCTGAAGTCTTCACTGTTAACCCCACAGTCACAGCTCTGATCCTTCAGATTTATTGATTCAAACCACAGTCTCTTCTCCGCCAGAGAAAGGACTCTTGTCTGACCCAATCCAAGATTTCGATACAATAGGATGCAGGCGCCAGTGAATTGCGCTGAAGCTGTTTGTGCTGACTCAGATGCAAGCTATCCTGTATCACAAATGGTTCTAATAAGCAAAGAGATAAATCACAGCAAATCTCCAAACATGACTACAGGTGGAACATCAGTGTCAGAGTCAGTGCCAGAACAGCCATACATTTCAGGTGGGTGGGAGAGCAATTATTAACTGTGCAAACCTGCTAGCTTTTGTGCCCCTATAGGTCACACCTGTAAAGACATATAAATATATGGAGGGCTATGTATTGCAAGAAATGCTGATTTTTGACTCCAATATACATTTTACTGCATCTGTCTAAATGAAAATGACAAATAGGTGCCCTTGAACAACGTCTTCATAGAGTTGTTAGTTAGTGAGTTGGTCTTCTTAAAATTTTGACTTCAAGATGTGAAATTGATAAACGGTATAACAGATGGATGTAGCTATCATGACGTCAGCCACTGGGTTCTTGAGTCCCATTTGAAGCTGCTTTTCTGCTGTTACAATCATAGTTGCAAAAAACAGATGTGATGATGAAGTTTGAGTCTGACTGTGAAACGGCACGCTCCTTAGCTAATTACTTACGACTGATAACTTGTTAGCCAGTGAGCATGCCATTTCATACCACAATCTCTCATTTCTGAAACATGGTATGACCAATATTAATAAAACAGACCAAAGTTTTTTTTCAATATGATCCAAAATGAGTAACTGAGCCCATAAACTCAGCAGGGAAGTGTTTACAGAGGTCAAAACAGAAAGCCATTTTCTCCTAGACTGCCATAAGACCTAAGGCCTTTTTGTAACCACATATAAGCAGCTAATGTGAATTTTTGCTTAATGTGAATTTCTGTGTATGTAGACAGCAACACATCTGCAACAGACATGAACAGATTTGCAATTTTTTTGCATCCTTTATATTTTGTGCAACTGGCAATGTCTTAAGCAAACAACTGCACTGCAACAGAACATATGTTAGTGGGACTTGTCATGAGGCTTAGTTAGTGCACTATAGGACTAACTTCACATGTGCAGCACTTAACAGGCTTCCATTTGTCAGAATAGCATATCATGAAAGGTCTGAGCCCCCTGAAAGCACCAAGCATCAAATCATTCCTACTTTCAGCATGGAAAAACCTGTCTCCCACTGCCATAACAGATTACCTTTAAGGCACGTAGAGTTGCTAACGGGAGCTATAGCTCCTGAGAAACAACACAGAATCATTTGTCAGCCTAGGGGTCCTCTCTCACAGCCACAGCTGCATTGCCCAGAATGATGTTGGTAGAAAGGCTGGGATTGGCCACATACTTTCAAAGGCAGAAAGAAGAGACAGGAGAGAGAAGAAGAATGTATGTTTGAAACCTTTGGTGGGAAAGAAAAAAGGCCAGACAACATGTAGCTGCAAGCAAGTAGAAGTCCCAGAAATCAGGAAAGTGAGTAGAGCTGCATGTTTCATTCAAGCCCAAACATCATTTACTCTGAGAAAACATATTTCTTGCAAGAAGGTAACCATAAACCAATGACAAATTGTCAACCTTGTGATATCCCCCAGGTCACTATGACCTGTTTAAGTTTAGGGCTAGGTTCAGATCTAGGCATTCTTGTAGGGATGATGATCACAAGTTTTTACTACAGCAACTAGAATACACAGTTCATATTAAAGGGAATATACTGCACTGGTTTGAATCACAGTTATCTGATAAATAATGAGTCCACTGATGGCACACATGTTAGTGAATGTGTGTGCATGCATGCATGTGCCTTCCCCTTTAGTTTCCAAGTGTGTCACATTATGATTGATGTCTGACCTTGGATTTTGGGATTTTGTATGCTTTTTAAGATAAGATAAGGTTTATTTGTAACATGCACAGTTATACACAGTACAATGCACAGTGAAATGTATTTTGTATCAGTGTCTTCAGTTGATCCAGAATGAGTACTGACAAGGCCCAAAAAAGAGACAGCATATTTCTCCCATGTTAGCTTCTCTTCACTGACTTCCTGTTAAATCTAAAATCAATTTAAAATCCTTCTCCTCACATACAAGGTCTTGAATAATCAGGCCCTTCCTTTTTTCCCCATTTTTGATAAAGCTTATAGTTAGGGCCGGATCAATTGAACCACAAGCTTTCCATAATGCACTGAGCATTTCTTCATAACTCATTTCTTTCACTCTCTGTGTGTTTATATACTACTACTATATTTAATCATTAGCAATTATTAAACTCTGGTTCTCTCACTTGTTTTTATTAATTTTCTTATTTATTTTCTATATATATATATATTCTACTTATTATTGGATGCAGGTACACTGTGCATTGTACTGTGTATAACTGTGCATGTGACAAATAAACTTCTTCTCTTCTCTTCTCTTCTCTTCTCTTCTCTTCTCTTCTCTTCTCTTCTCTTCTCTTCTCTTCTCTTCTCTTCTCTTCTCTTCTCTTCTCTTCGTCTGGCCTGTCTCTACTCTCTTCTCTTTCTCCTTATTCCCGACCAGTTGCGTCAGAACAGGTTTTCCTGTTAAAAAAGAGAGTTTTTCCTTCCCACTGTCACCAAGTGCTTACTCATAGGGTGTTGTGTGATTGTTAGTGTTTCTTGCTAATGCAGTCGGGTCTTTAACTTACAACATAAAGCATCTTGAGGCAACTGTTGTTGTGAATCTCAAACAACTACAGATTCTGCCATATCTTATCATTTCTTATGATGAATTTAAGTCTGTTATTTCATTCCGGTAATTGCTTGAGTGTACAAAGAGTCTGTTAACTAAATGGTGTTCTTGATGCATTTCTCTGAAGCCTTGGCTCAGCAAATGAACTTCACAGCCAGTTGTTTACAGCACTCCACATGCATTTAATTCTGTAACGCTGGTCATTCTGACTTTGTGGTTCGGTCGATGTAAAGAAAGGCCGACTTAAAGCCCCACAGGTTCCCATGGACTGGGAAACATTAACCCTTCATGCTCATTAGCCACGTGAACAGGGTCTGAATAGATGGACAGGCCTCCATTTTGAGAAGAGGAGGGGAACTTTAAATCAAAATCCGCCTGGTTCTTGGCAGAGGCCCGTGTCAACTGCTGTGTTGTTGTGTAAAGCAGATAATGTGATTTCCGGACAAGAGTTCTCTTCACACCTCTCTGCAGCAGTGGCCCACTGCGAGGTAAAACTCCTTAAGATGAACTCCAAGAGGGTGATTTTCTAAATACACTGGACTTAAGCTCACATTCAATAGGGCCCTGATCCATTCAGGATGCAACCGAAGTCCAGGTCCATTAAAGTGGCTAATAACTCAAACAGTGACACAGGAAGACACTGTGAGCCTGCACTCCTCTCTTTTTTTTCTTTGTTAATCGCAGGGTGAAAGGAGGTGATGAAACGGGTGGAGGAGCTGCATCAGCCAGTGGAACAGAAGAGTAATGGCTGACTTCAGAGAGCTGATCTAATTTCCACATACACACTCAAATTAGAAACTAAATTAATGCAGTGTCAGACAAGAATGTATTCCCAATGTCTCATCATAAGCTAGGCCACCTCACAAACCAATTGTTTTTATTATTAATATTAATCCAAACCACTTGCATGAATGATTCTTGCTGTACCCTACCACACCCCATCATTATGTTCTACATGTTGTTCATAGATTTAGGTTTATGAAACTGTAAAATTCAGCAGTGTTTAAAATTCAGGAAGGATTTTCTCAAAATGTGTCGATTAGGCTGGAAAAGAAAATGGCAAAAATGTTGTAAAAAGAGCTGAAAAATTAAATGCTTTTCAATCAGTGTAATGGGGAAACTATGGGGAAGAATATTTACAAATATTTGGCATGTTTGATTGTGTGTATAAATGTTGACTATCATGAATGAGCGGTGGGTTACGGGAAACAGTAGCCATGTCACATGCTTTTTTACTCTGCTTTAACTTGAATGATGATGTATGAAAGTGAACATCACGCTGTATCAAAGAAGACTTAAAACTAGCAGTTAAACTTCTTTATTTAACCAGAGCATAATGTTGATGCTTGCTGGCCATTAAAAAAAATGCAGGTTTAATGCTCTTCCACATTTGCGTCACTCTTCAGACTCTAAGCTGCTACAGTCATGTGAAAAAGAGAATTTTCACAGGACTACTGTATATGCAGACCTGTGAAAAACTAAGTGCACCTTTACTGCTCCCATACAAATTATGAGGGTAAGTAGCATCCAAGTGCTGCAAATCAAATGCACTTGATCATCAGCAAGTAGGAGCACTTCTATAAAAACAGAGGTTCTGGCAGTTTGCAGGTCTTGAGCATTCAGGTTTGTGTTAACACAATGCCAGTTTTCCTGGGATTGGGCAGAGCAAATTCACCCAGAGTGTGCAATTCTCAGAGAAACTGCAAAAACCCAAGACCCACATCTCAGACTCTGGAGTCCTCAGTTAGCATGTTAAACATTAAAGTTCATCATAATTAGAAAGAGACTGAACTAGTATGGATGATTTGGAAGAGAAAGCCTCTTTTTACTAAAAAGAACATGGCAGCACAGCTTTGGTTTGCAAATTTCCATCTGAACAAACTAGAAGACATCTGGAACAATGTCCTTTGAACAGACAAGGCCACAGAGCAGATTTTTGGCCATAATCCACAGCACCAAATGTGGGGTAAATCCAAACACAGCATATCAGCACAAAAACATCATACCAACTGTCAAGCACAGTGGTGGAGGGGTGATGATTTGGGCTTGTTTTGCAGCCACAGGACCTGGGTGCCTTGCAATCACTGAGTCAACCATCAACTCCTCTGTGTACATCGAGAGTCTGATGTGAGTTCCTGTTACTTAATAGTTAGAAGTGCAGCAGAGTCTTCTACCAGTCTTCTAAAACCTTCTTCCTGTACCCTCTGATTTGTTACAATAGGAGCTTAGCAGAAGCCAGACCTAAACCTTAACCATAGCTTTCTCTCGGAACATTATGGTTCAGGGAAAACATTGTTAGGTTCAGGAAAAGGATTTTGGTTTGGTTTAAAATACCTCTTTAAGAATAGAGAAACTTTCTTATTGAAGAAATTATATTGAGGTGTTAAAGTCTAGTGTTTCCTAAACCCATGCACTCATCTGACCTCCTGCCTGTGGTTCTCTAAAGGTGACAATGACTTTGACCATAGCATAGTTATTAGAGCCAACATAGGGTCAGGATTAATATCCTATAAACACACCATTTTGGCCAGTTTGAAACATTTTGTTTATGTCTCATATGACTACCATAGGTCACGTATCAATAAAATGTAAATATAGGTAGCTTATTATAATTAAATTTCATACACTGAAACATTTTATCCAGTATTTTGTCCCACCCAGATGCCAAGGTACATCTCTCCACACTGACAACCCCTGAACCGAATAGCATCCAGCTGTCCCATTATTAATTATTAGTAATTATTAACAGTTACTATGAAGAGACAGAAGTAAAGCACCACAGCTAAGTCTTGCTGCTAATTTTCCCCAGTAATCACTTGTAGTATTACAACCAAACATTAAGTAGAAAAATACCCTGTGGGCCAAAAGGGACTGCAATAAACTGTTTGAAGAGTTACCCACAGCTGCAAAACATGGTCAGCTTAAACTGGATGAAAGCTTCATACATGTACATTTTTCTCAATGCCAAAAACAAGAGTTTTATTTGCATTAGGTAATCACAATGTCAAGTTTATGGCATAAGCAACAATTTGTGTGTGGGAGACACAAATGCACATCTGTTGTAGACCTTACATAGGAAAGCAGTTCTTTAGTACCTGTGTCAGGAGGATAATTTTCTTCATATGAACACTTACTATCTTTGAGTCCAGTATCCAGTTACGTATCCATTTTTCCTAAATATTACCACAGTGTCCAGAGCGGTTTGTAAGTGAACTTTGAAACCCAAGGAGATGCATTAGCTATTTCTGAGTAGAAACAAAATGTATAGATTTGTGCAAACATACTGCGCAAAAAAAAAAATATGATTCATCATGACAGTCTCCTTTAACTATCTACATCTTCAAAAACATGACCATTGTTATGACCCATAAGTCCTCAGATCCTTGGGGTTAAGTCTGAGAGTCTGAGAAACGTCTGACCAACAATGGACTTGTCAGGCACCAGCCAATCCGGGTGTGTTATTACAGCACAGCCGGGAAGAGAGAGCCTAAATCAGCAGAATACCAAAGTAGATGAATGAATGTGTTTTTTTTATCTACAGTCATGCTTCAGTTGACTGTCTCATGTGATGGAAGACTGCTTGGCACAGCAGAAATCTGATGTAACAGATACCACTGGAGGAATGGGAGAGCTTCACAAACCAGTCAAAGATGTCAGATAAATTTACGGAAAGCAAACTTATCCTTATTGACTGAAAGTGAACTGTGAATACCTAAAAATATGAAACTTCAGTCACGACTTAGCATGTAAATAGATTACTACATTTTAATATATACTTTATTTTATACAGCTAGATGAATGTATACATAGTATACAATACAAGGGACAACTGATAAAAATAATACTATATGTACATGATGTGAATGATAAAAAAACCTCTACATTGCCATCTTTTAGATGGTGTAACCGGTCCCTTTAAACAAATGGAAATAGTTTTCTGTTAAAGGACCAAATTCATCAAGGACAATGCAACCTTCAAATACATCCATGTTCTGCTAGATTTAGCACATTTCATCATGATTCATGAAATTCTGATTCAGAGTAGAACATAGTAAAATTGTTTAACCCTCTGAGGTCTAAGTAATCATAGGTGGTAACTATAACACTATCTTAGTCTAACCTTATATTTTAGAAAAAAGACAAAACTGACTTTTTTTGGTACAAAATGTGAATAGTTTTTCATGTGCATTGGAGAAAATTAATATTTTCTTCCTTCCTTCCTTGACAAACTTGGGAGAGAGAAGTAATAGTCAGGTTTGGGACTGGGGTTGGGGTTGTTACCAATGACGACTCAGATCCCCAGAGGGTTAACCTCTTAGCATCCACCACCACATCTACTTCTTTATGTGGAATTTTCACATATTTAACATACCAAAACAGAAATGTTATAGTAGAAGAACTGTAAGGACAAAATGCAAGTAAGGAATGAATTTGAAAGGTAACATTCTCGATTTTGAAACTATGCTTGCTTAGCATGTGGCTAACTTTAACCCCTCCCCTAAATGTTTTGCTAGTTGTCAAGTGAATGTTAGGAGGATGATGGTTAAGTACAGACATACCTGCACACATCAGATCAATTTTCTGTTCAGCACAGATATTATAGCTACTTGGAACACCATGATGGAAAAACAACAGTAGCTGTTTGGTGATATAGATGTTTTAGGATGGTTTACCCCATTGGTTTCCTTACAAATTAGCTTGATAGTGAAAACTGTTTTTTTTCTTCTTGTAAACCACAAAGAAGATAACACCAGGGGAAATGATCAAATATTCTGAGAGGTTGTAATAAATGTAGGTAGATATAATGATTGAGCTTGGCAAAAAAAGACATGTATGCATTAAGTCATTAAGGGCAAAAGGTGATGTAGCAGCCATGCAGCAGAAAAAAAAGCAAGTAAATAGCTAACAATAGCTAACAAGCATTTTACCCAGAGCAGCTAACAGAAACTTGTTTGGACTATTAAGTCAGACATTAAATTAAATCCAACTGAAAAAAGGTCTTTGGAGCACAAAAGGGTTAGAGTCAAATGTGCAAAGTTCATTAGCCAGACTCCTGACACAGAGCATATGAACCTAATCTTGGGTTTATTGCTCTGACATTTACTTAAAGTACTAATAATGACTGTACATATAAAGCCTCATCTGTGGAACAACCTTCCACAGAGCATCAGCTAATCTAAAAGTGCTTTGCTTTTAAACATAATCAAAGCTCTGCTGTATAACACTTCTGAACAAATGATATTTCCGTTTTTTAAATTTGGGATGGTTTTGAATAAATTCTGTATTTGAAAGTGTTGAATGATTTCTTGTATGCAATTTAAGTGCTGCATCGTCCTGCCATTGTCTTTTATCGTTCTCATTCTGTGTCAGGAATACATCCAGTTGTGCATATGGATTCTCAGTAGAAATATGTTTATCTGACAGATTTTCATCCCAGGAACTTTCCCAGTGGAGTAAAGACAAATGTATAATTTCCGAACATGTATATCCATGACCTTTCTGTGACTATCTGCATGCAACCCAGAATGGGAGACCTCGGTTTGTCTGCACAGCAAAGTAAACACCATATCGAAAGATGCTTGTGTTATATTTCATATGCTTAGCCCCATGTTGTTAAGCAGTTGCACAAGCTGTTTTGTATTTTAAAGTTTTTCATGTACAAAGCACTTTAAAGAGATTCTCATAACACATTTTGAATTTGAGGAATTTTGGAGTGGAGCTTTCACCCTTTAACCTTTCTGTTCAATTCAGCTTTACTTATTCCTCTAAGAGCAATTGTAGGCAGCAGCTTGAATGGTTCTTCCTACTTCTAAGCATTTTAGAATGACTATCTGTAGAATAACAATATGGAGATACAGAACAATTCCTGTAGCTGTTTTGACAAATGCACTGCAGCCTTGAAATTTTCTAGACATTATGGGAAAGAGGTGCACGTGAGAACGCAAATGTTTGCTGCAGTCAGATCAGACACAGAGCGGGCTTAAACCTGCCAACTCCCTGGTATAAACTACTTGTCATGTCCAATTGTGCTGACTTGTCAGAAAACCTGACAGTTTACTGAATTGTGATGGCTGACCAGATATTCTTTGTTTTTTCCAGATACCGTAAAGGAAATTACTTCAAACGATGGCCCTTGTTAAGTATTTGGACTGAGGATGACATCCAGTGTCAAAATTGGGGTTTACTTTACAATTATATTGATGTCATAAATGTTCTTTTTGATGTAGTAATGACATGACTTTTTCACAATAAGAGACTAATTTCCCTAATCTTTACAGGGCTTTAGTAAGGGAAAAATAAATAGCAAAAGGCTGAAGAAACTGTGGTTTTATAAGAAATTCTCAGATATCAACATTCTGGCTCCACATCTGTTCTTTCTACGATGATACAAACTACAGACTTCTTTTGTTTGGTCTATAAAATATAGGAACATGTAAGGCAGTGGTTTCTGGGGTGGTTGTAGCTCAGGAGGTAGAGGAGACCACCTACTAATCAGAAGGTTGGCGGTTCAATCACTGGATGCTTTAGTCTGCATGCCAAGTATCCTTGGGCAAGATACTGAACCCCAAGTTGCTCTCCAATGCAACCGTCAGAGTATGAATGTGTGTGAATGTTAGATATAAAGCACTCAAGCATAGAAAGAAGTGCTTGTATGAATATGGGTGAATGAGGCATGTTGTATAAAGCGCTTTGAGTCCTCAAAGTAGAGTAGAAAAGCGCTATATGAGAACCTTGCTTGTTTTCTCTGATAAACAAACCAAAACGCCAAATTCAGCATCCCACAAGAGAGCCAAAAACAGCAAGATTTGCACATTTGGTAAAAAGCAACCAGTGAAGCTCTTGCTTGAAACATTTATTTCCATTTTAAGTGAAATTATTCACTTCTGTTAGTAAATGAAGCACCTTATTGTACATTTAGGGATACAATGGATTACTACTTTCTTGGACCCTTGTGGTTTGTACCCTTATGGATACCCATCTCAAACCATGTACCTATTATTTTGGAGGGCAGTTTTTTGTGTTTATTTTAAGAGGATAGTAGACAACAGACAGGAAAATAGGGACATAGTTAAGGGGAATGATATGCAGAAAATGGTCTTGGATAGATTCAAACACAGGCCCCTTTGACATATGTTGTCTGCTCAACCAGGTGAGCTATAGCAGAGCCCGTGCACCTATTAATTTACTGTATACTTAGATTAAGTAATTGGGAAGACATCAGAGCTACATGAAATCCCAACAGGCAGAGGAACCTTCAGACTGTGAGGCAGCAGTGCCAACCATTGCCCCACTGCGCAGCCAGCAAGACAGAGACAGAATGGAACTTGTCATCCATCCATCCATCCATTTTTTTCAACTTAACCGGGGCTGGGTGGCAGGGGCAGCAACCTAAGCAGAAAAGCCCACACCTCCCTCTCCCCAGCCACCTCCTCCAGCTCATCCAAGGGGACCCCAAGGCTTTCCCAGGCCTCAGCCAAAGACTGAATGGCCCGCAACAATGGGCCAGGTACCCCATATTCCCGCAGCACCTCCCACAGGATATCCTCCAGAAGTCTACAAAACACATGTAGACTGGATAGGCAAACTCCTACACACACTCAAACCAGGACAAAAACCACATTGCTCCTCTTGAATCTGAGGTTTGACTAATGGATGGAGCCTCCATTCCAGAACCCTGGCATAGAACTTACCAGGGAGGCTGAGGAGTGTGATTCCCCGATAGTTGGAGCACACCCTCTGGATCTTGAGGACTGTGGCCATTTGCCAGGCATTCCCAGCGCATCCTCACTATACATTTGGGTGCGCCAGGTCTGTACAGCATCCTCCCCCCGCCACCTGATCCAACTCAACACCAGGTAGTGATCAGTTGAGTATCCAGAACATATGGCAGCAAATCTGATAACACGATTACAAAATCGATCATCAACCTGTGACCTAGGGTGTCCTGCTGCCTTGTGCACTTGTGGATATCCTTATGTTCGAACATGGTGTTCATTATGGATAAACAAAACACCAATAACAAAACACCACTCTGGTTCAGATCAGGCAGGGCATTCCTCCTAATCACGCCCCTCCAGGTCTCACTGTCATTGCCCACATAAGCACTGAAGTATCTCAGTAGGACGATAGAGTCACTGGATGGGGCACCCTTGAGCACTCCACCCAGCAACTCCAAAAAGGGTGGGTACTCTGAAATGTCATTTGCCGCATAAACACAAACAATAGTCAGGAATTGTTCCCCACCCTGAAGGCGCAGGAAAGCGACCCTTTCATCCACCGGTAAAAACTCCAAGTGAGCTGAGAGAAAACAAGAATACCCACCCCAGCTTATAGCAGAGTCCAGCTCCTCTCCAGGAGACTGGTTCTGGAGCCCAGGCCATGCATTAAGGTGAGCTCATATACCGGTTATATCTAGCTGATATCGTTCAACCTCACGCACTAGCTCAGGCTCCTTCCCCACCAGAGAGGTGACATTCTATGTTTCGATAGCCAGTCTCGATAGCTGGGGATTGGTCGGCCAGGGCCTCGGGCTTTGGCTGCCACCCGACATACTCTCATCAGGATGTATAAACATTTTTAAATTTATCTTAAAGAAATAAGGAAACCTGTAAAATAATAATTTTAGTCTTAGATTTTAAGGTTTTACAAAATTATTTTTGTATTTGGGTAAAGATACATCGTCTCCTGGTATCTTCAAATCTAGAAGAAACAGTGCAAGCATGTATGTTTTGAGAACAAAGGTGTACCTTTCTGGCCCTTCAAAAGATACAGTTACCTTCAGGGCCAGTATTTAGTCCTAGTTTGTATATTCACATATGCGTTACCTATAGGGACAGAAATGGACTTTTATTTTATCTCTGCTGCTGAGTTTAGCACCAGTATTGCTGCAGGTATATTGGTTCATGAATTCATCTAGTCGTTTTAAGTTTTTACCTAATTTAAAGCCTATTGGAGGAGAGGGTTTGTCAATGCCAAGCCATCTTTAAGTTGAGGAAAGAAATGGAAAGTACTGCATGCTAATCTTCTGTGCAGCTCATGCAGAGGTGTCTTTCACTGTGCTAAGGCTTTCTGGAAGGTTAGAACTCTTTGGCAACATAGAACAAGCAGCTGAACATAGGTTGTTGCTCTATATAGAACAGACATGACATATTACAATAGTATCATATTCATTGTATAGAATATGATATCAGCTGAGCTCCAACTACACTATTTTTCTCTCTTGCTAAAATACTTTAAAGCTTTTGGTCATGAATTCATGAATTCTTTGAATTTTACCTAACCTCTTATCATCCACCAGGTCACTGGCAAGCCATGTAGAGTTAAACATTTAACAGAAAGACTTTAATGCCAGGATTAATATATGAGACTCCAGCTGAAAAGGTAACATCACAGTCTTTGGACTGTGGGAGAAAGCCAGAGTATACAGAGAGAACCAAGGCCCCAGAATACTGCACCACCTTAGTGTTTTGTCTTTTCTGAAAATTTGTTGTTTAAAAATGTGACTAAAACAAAACCCAACACTAACCTTAGATGAGTCACTAATGACCTGGTCGGGGGGTGTTAAGAATGTAAATTAATAAAGATTGGACACTGGTTGACACACTATTGACTGTTTCTGTTTGGAGAGATATAAATCTGAGTTATGAGTTAGATTTTTCCATATAAGACAACAGCCAATAGCAGAAATCAAGTAGGAAAAAAAAAAAAACACATGGAAAACTAACATTTAGAAACTGCATGGATCAAGGAAGCCTTGAATGTGACAGATACAGTACCATATTTCACATTTTCATCAGTTCCTCAGTAAAAAGAGAAGTTCAGTTCATAGGTGAGACATCAGTGCAGCACCGCACTGGTTTTGAAGTCAAATCTCACAAACTTTCATTTCCTTGTCTAGAAATATCTCACCCTGTGCAGTTACACAGAGAAATTGGCCGTAACCAGTTTTTACAATTTTTTTCTGTTATTCTCTAGCCCCATTCAGACATTTCTTACAGCAATTAAATGTATTTATGTGCATCATGGGATCTTTCAGTAATGGTCTTGTCATGTCTGAATAAAGCTGTGAGGAACATTTTTTGAATGTTCTTTGATGAAGCAGCTCTGCTGCACATTCCTTGTCTTAGAAGGACCTTTGTATATGCACAAGGATCATGTCATCCATCCTGGTAGAGGTAGACAAACCATAAATCAAACCTTCCACTGGTGGTTTGACAGTTTGCAAGAAGACAGATTTTCTTCTTTACTCTTAGGCAATAAATGTCTGTCCTTTTAGACAATGGAACATGATCCTCTCTGTCTCCTTTGGTTGTCTCTGGTGTAGCCCCTTCAGACACAATAATAGTCACCTGAGACAGCAAAGGAATCATTATCATACTGAGGTTCACTAAGGTTCATATCAAATATTCAATTTAACTGGCACAAGTAACCCTCCAGGCTGCATCTGTTCTGCTCTAACATGGCTTTAGGTTGCACAGGTCCAGCTCCTGAGGCTTTCTTCTTCCAGAGCAGTGGTCTCTGGGCAGATTCAGACCATTTTCAGTAATACAGCGCACTGATCGCCTTGTAAAGCCCCTTCCACAGGACCTGGAGCAATGAGACCAGGTCCCAACATCCCACATGGGACATGGATCTCCACATGCTCTTACTGCCACAGGCCTGTCAGCGCCATCACAGTCCACTGCAGGACGTCCATCCACACTCTGGCACTGTACCAGCCTCTTCTGCAGACCATTGCCACAAGTCACTGTGCATGAATCCCATCCACTTGTCACCCAGTGACTTATAGGCTTCTTTCCCATCACCTGCTTCTTAGATTCAATTTTGTTGCTGTTAGCCAAGACGTTGTTCTGTGATTTGCGACTTTTCTCTTCTTTCCACAGAGTCTTCTCTTCCTTGCTCTCCTTAGTGATATAGAAGGAGTAGCGTACCCTGGGAGGGGTCATCTTCCCTACAGAGAGCACCTCCACAGTCAAAGGTTCCTGCAGGGGTCTGGTAGCCTGAATAATTTCCACAGATGTGGAGGTTCCACTGTAGTGCAGCAGACTGCCTTTCACCAGCAGGTCACGCTCCACAGCTGACACCACGTAGTTACCATTCAGGAGGTAACTGCCATAGCGGTTCTTCACTGCTAAGTAGTTTTCATCACTGACCATTCCTCGGTAGCCACGTTGACGGATGTCAATATTGGAGGCCCCAACAGGGAGCATCACCACAAAGTTGTAGCCATGACTAGAAAGTAAGAGACAGGTTGTCAGAAATTGATGTCCAATAATTTTTATAAATGGATTTAATTTACAAGTGTCAAAATGTCAGTAATACTAAGGAATTAGGTCCCATTGCACAAGACTTTAAAAGACTATACTGTTTTCATTAGTTTTAATACATGTGTCAGCCAAACTTTGCACAAATCAGAATCCAAGATAAGCCTGTGTGTCATTCTATCAGAACAGTTTCTATCATACACTATGAGCCAACTATTCTCTAAACACAATATTTTATTTTCTATCTTTAGGCGCTGAATACAGGAGAAATGATGTGCAGAGCTGCTTTTGATCTTGCAGAGCTAGCTGATTCTAGTCTTTGCACTAAACGTTAAAGTTTTATTACTGCCAGTTTAGGAGGTGTTTTGTGTTTGTTTATCACAAGTCTTTCAAATGGTTTAATATGGGGTCATTTCATTTTTTTTATTTTTTATTTTTCAGTAAAGAAATTTAAAAAAACATATATGGCAATTTTTGGGGATCCATTGTGGTGATTATAATTATACTTCATAAATGTGTGCCTCCTCATGGAGCACTTACAGGCAGAAACAAATAATTTCAGGACATGTTTGTCCAATTAAAGGAGTTCAACAACTCAGCATATAGTGTACAATGTGCTATGCAGCCAAAATATGTTGATATGATAAAGTTTGTGTTGTTGTTTCAAGCTTTTTCTCTTAATCTTTTATAATTTTTTTGTAAAACCCCTTGAATTAAAGCTGAAAATTGACACTTCAATCATATCTTGACTGTTTGATTTAAAATCTACTTTGGTGGTGCACAGAGGCAAAATAACAAAAATTCAGTCACAATCAAAATACTTATGGAACTGCAATTTAATAAATCAAAATTTGTATCTATGGAGATTACTTACACTGGCTTGGTGAACAATCCTGAGACCTTCTTGCAGCCCTGGTTGTCCCCACCACACACACCACACTTATCAAACTTCTTGCTAGAGTCCAGCTTGCCATCGCAGCCTGCCTTGATGCATTTTCCTTGAACACACACAGATGACGTGTCCGGGGAACAGGGTGTCCCATCCACAACCTGCCGCATTCACATCATATGTAAATGTATGCATTACATAACATGCACATGGGCTCTACCAGATTTTACATTCTTGATTCCTCTAACTAAAAAATCAGAATAAACTAGCATGAGCGATGAATCAATAGAAAACAAAAAGTAGCCCCAGAGGGATTGTGTCACACCAATGAATAACATGTTGACTTATATTTCTGCTACAAGCTTGTTTCCCTGCTGATTACATAAAAACTTGCTGACAAGCCCCAGCTGTGAAATGATACTGTCCCTCCATCTTTCGCTTTCTTGCCAGTGTATAGGTTGCTGCCACCAACACATCACCTCTCATTGCTTTACCAGTGTTAGAACTAGCCACTGTCTGCGCTCGGCTCATACTTTTACACTTATACTCTATTCCAGCTTTTCTGACAGTTGTGATAAACGTCATGCTCCTTCCTGCAGTTTAACTCATATGTTTTACTCTTGTCCGTTACTCACCTGTTTTTGGCAGAGCTATTTTGAAACCATGTCAGAGATACTTTCAATGACTCTCAAACCCCCTCCCCATGTTTCCATATTTAGGCTCCCAGTTGATCACAATCGGTTCACTTCTATCAATTTCAATCAATTAGACATTTTAGCATTTACCACTTTACTGGCAAGACGCCATCTTCTTCTTCACTGGAAATCAACCAAAGTGCCCTCCAACAGTCAGAGACTTAATGACACTATGTCTCTTCTAAAATTGGAGAGGATTAGGTATGAATTGAAAGGCTACTTTAATAAATTCTCTTACATATGGCGCCCCTTTTGGCATTCTTCCACTCCCTTCAGTCTCTGCTCCCCGATTGATGTTTGACGGCCCCACCCTCACCCTCCCACCTTTGATCCCCCCCCCCCCCCCCCTTCTTTCTTTGTTTTGTTTGTTTTTTATTCTTTTTTTACTATGTACATATTTTGTCTCGTCTTTTTATGTTATAATAAAGAAAATATAAACCTTGGTGGACTGTAGGCCTTATTCATTATGATATAAGCACGTCTTTTGTGCTAACATTCTTTCATCCTTATTTGTGACACAGAGGTGCTGTGATTTATGTTGTGATTTATGCTGTATAAGCAATACTGTTTTCTGTCCCCCTTCTCCTAATAAAAAAATATTAACACACACACACACACAAAGAACTAGCAATTGTTTCCTATATTGTGAATGAGTACGAACAGTGACGCACCAACTCAAACCTGAAACCTATATGAGCACAGAGCTTTCTAACTAAGAGCATCATTAACACAGTGTACCATAGGGCTATTTATCCATCCATCCATTCTCTTCTGCTTATCCTGTTCAGGGTCGCAGGGCCTGGAGCCTATCCCAGCTGACATAGGGTGAGAGGCAGAGTACACCCCGTACAGGTCGCCAGCCTGTCGCAGGGCCAACACGGAGAGACAGACAACCATTCACACCTATGGGCAATTTAGAGTGACCAATTAACCTAACCCCAGTAACCGCATGTCTTTGGACTGTGGGAGGAAACTGGAGTACCCAAAGAAAATCATGCAAACTCCACACAGTGAGAGGAATGGAAGAATTGAACCCAGATCTTCTAGATATCATTCTAGCTGTGAGGCAGCAGTGCTATCCACCACGCCACCGTGCTGGGACCACTTAATAAATATAATTAATGTTAATCTAAATATAGTCAATATTATTTCTGTTCTTGTTCTTATGTAATTTATGAACTCACTCGTGTTTTTCACTGGGTTAAGAAAGAGCTGATTAAAACAGATACAATCAGACAACTTGTTTCCTAAGTGGAATGGTTAAGTAAACATTCTAAATTGGATGGATACCTTTGGAGCAAGCATATAGAAGTATCCAGTCCCGTTGACACGGCAGATGAGTTTGCATTTGTCCTTGGGAGAGATGCCTGAATATTTGGGAACCCAAACCACAGAAGAGCCCAGCCTGTTGGTGTTCAGGTTTAAGCCATTGAATGCCTCGCACTGCTCCTCACGGAAAGTTTTACCTGTAAATGTAATAACAGCCGCATCTTAGAGTGACAACTACAACCTTATAAATTGGGTCCTACAGTTGTGACAGAGGTAAGGAAAAGCAATGTTTTTCTAACATTTCTGTCTTGTGGCTTTGCTTAAAAATTTGCTTCTACTTTGCAAGCAGCTGGACTGGAAAAGGAAGCCAATGCCAACGGGTCGTGCCATTGTGGCTTCATGAATCTTTTATATACAATCTATGGTATTTTCAAGCACTTTCAGTTGTAGTAGAAAAGATGGTTAGAATGAGGACTAATCTTTGGTAACTCTGACTATAGTTGCTGGACTGTAAACTGTAAAATGGACAATAAAATACATAATACATATTTAAATAATACATACTGGATGTGCTAATAATAAATTGTGTATCTTAATATAATGTGCAATGCTAATTAAGTCTTAGCCTAAAGCAATGCAGTTTGGTCACTACTGTAGGCTGTCAGGGCTCCAGTTACACTGGCCTAAAGGTGGATTGTTGACCACCTGGCAACCTCGAGTTGCAAGGAAAAAATTAGTATTCCATAACTGGTTGCAAATGGTAAATGGCAGTCAGTGGTAGCGTCTGTGAAATTGATTGCTAAAGCCCTAGCCAGGCCAACAGACTGGTCAGTGACCACCTGGTGCTGATCTCTAAGCTAGTCAGTTGGACATTGCATCAATGAGTTTTTACTTTTTCAATGGATGAGCAGAGTTTTCATTCCACAGCTTACAACTGGGTTTCCATGTTTTTGCTTTTGAAAATGTTTAAATGAGTCTGCATTTTCAGTTAATCCAAATGTTTTACTGAGAGAATTTCCTCAAAAACAGAGCAGAAACTTTAAACCATCTGTTTTAAAACTGAAGCTATCATACCAGGCTAGCAGTGGTTAACCCTTAACAAGGACTGTTAATGCTGATGTTTTTCTGCTTACGACAACTGTTTTTAAGTAAGTTAACATTCATTTCTATGCTATGTCAGAGTGTCAGGCAGACAACTATGAAACAGAGTTTATAAGCTATTCACATACCAGCTTGGCTGTTTTTTAACTTTCGGGCTCAAAACCCAAGAAAATGCTACAAATACCAAACACTGCTTTTACCAAAACCTGTGTACTACTCAATCATTTGGAGTTAGTGGAACCAGGCTGAAGGTGCCCTCCAGTAATTTAATTCCAAATATATTTTGGAGCTTGACTGCAGAATTTTTCAACCTTCGGTTTGAATTATTTGTCAGCACTGGACAAACACACAGTTATGGCTGCTGAGGTTTATTTGGACAGATGCTGTAATGGAAGATTTAGTGAATGGTCAGTTACATTGGTCAATTGGTCAATTACAATGGTCAGTGCACCTGTGTCAGGACACGGGTTGAGGTTACAGGAACGGTATTTGACACGAAGTCCATAGCAGTATTTGCCTCCGTTCTCAGGGACAGGGTAATTGCACTCTCTTTTGGCCAGCTGAACTCCTCCACCACAGCTTCTGGAGCAGTCACCAAATGAACCCCACTTCCCCCACTGACCATCGACCTGAGACAAAAAGCAAAATTGTTCATTAGTCTGTGATAAAAATGTTCAAGCAGGATGGGATGATAATTGTTTCCACACACTCTCTCACCTTCATGTGCACAGTGCTGTTCTTCTCAGTGCAAGCCCCTTGGTAGCAAACCTTGCCGTTACCACAGCTTGTGCCATCCGCCCAGGGGAAGTGTCGGGTTTGGCAAATCAGCTGCCCTCGGGCCTTTCCTGTGCACCACAGCTTGGAGCAGGGCTGCATGTAAGGGCAGGGTTTGGAGCCGGGGCCAAATGCAAGCTCACACTGACGGTGCAGGCTGTAGCTCGAGCCGGGCAGGTTGTCCGGCAGAGTCAGCTGCTTTTGAGGCTGGTCCAGCAAACAGTCTCCTGTAGAAACAAACCAACAGTGACAGTAAAAGTTTAGCTGTGGAGTGTTCTGTGGCAGTGGGTTGCTACTGATCAACCTGTAGCTACACTCAAAACTACACTAATCAATATTAGTATATTATAAAAGGAAAAATGACTTATTTTAATGTATGTCATGCTGACTGAGATAAAACAAAGATGACTGCTTCCAATTATGGAGCTTGTCTATGCACTAATGAGCTTTTTTTTTAGCTCACTGTTTTGACTTTACACCTGCAACTTTAATGTTTTGGTTCGTGCAGCAGCAGGAAATGTTTTCAGTGAAAATGCTCAAATGAGTGAAAATTCTAACCCCTAGCAAATAACTTGAACCCATGAGCTTTGGCTTATGGAAAGTCTGATGTGTTAAGTTCACAGTGACACTGCACACATTGTGATGGCACATGCTGAAAATTATTTGACATCATTTACTGATTCCCTTTGGGCCATTTAATTGTCAAAACAATTTTTTTTCATATTTCAGATCCCCCCTCCCCCAAATATTTTTTCGTTGCCTAGGGGCAACATTGTGCAACAATGGTATAAAACTACAGAGAAAATTATTAACTCAAAAGATCATAAGGCAAGTGTTACAGGGCAATAAAAACACCAGAAGTGGTTCCAAAAATGTTAACAAATGACTGAAAAACACTTGAAACATATTTCCATATGATCCAATATAGGCTCAGGTTTGTATGGTCATTGTCATGCCACGTTGATACTCATGTTGGGAGACATTGCTGCCATTCAGTGTGTGAACCTTTACAAAACAGTTCTTGTATGCTGTAAAACAGAGGTGCACATTACATTTTATACACATTGCTTTTGGTGTTCCTGTGCAACCAGGAACTCTCCATCTTCCTTTGTGCACTGAGAGTGGCAGTGATGCAGTGGGTAGGTGCTAAATTTTAAAAAATTCATAAAACCTGACAAAATCCCTCTCTAGAACTTCATAAACACTCCTGTTTTTTTTTATTTAGGATTTATGGCATTTTAAATGATTACTAGGGCAATTATTCTTACCTTCTTCTCACACCATGTGCTGCATGGACATTGTGTCAGAAAAGGATGTCCCGCCTTCAAATCATGCTTCATAGTGACTCTAACATGTTATTGGACTGAAATTTAATCCTTTTTAAAACATTCTGATTGGTTTGCATCATTTAAGTTCACATGTACTGGGCATGGGGCTTAGAAAAACATTCTGTTACCTCAGGGCAACGCTGTGCTGTAGAGGGCTAAACGTATAAAACATTTATTAGCTTAAAAGTGCTGTTTTTTTATTATTTTAAATGGCTCCAATAATCCTAGTCTATGGACTTCTGTTCACAACCACATACTAGCCATATTAGTTGTTGTTAAAAAAGTAAACAAAACAAAACAAAGATAAAGACAAATCCATCTAATACTTTCTTTGCAGTAATATGATTTATATTTCTAACTTTGTAAGAGATTGTTTGACCCGACCCATATTTAACAAGGAAATGCCGACATCGGTCCATCTACAGTTCAGCTTTTGGCATCTTACTATGACCAGTTTTAACCAAATAGACTTCATATGGGTTTCAACCATGTTTGCTTAGATGTTGCTTCTACTGAATGTAGAAGCAACATCTAAGCAAGGACCTACTTAGCAAAGTCCTTGAGCCTTGTCAATCAAGGGAAATTTAAGGACAAATTAACAATCAAATCCATGTAAAAACAGCTGTTGACCATTTTAATAGATTCATTTTGATGCAGTTTGTCTGCCACTGACCTTCACTTGTATACATAACTTACTGGTAAAGAAACAATGTATCAAAGTCAGCGATATTGGTTGCAAGTGTATTTACGTCAGTTAATGCAAAGTCATGACCGCTGTATAATGTATGTAACTTAACAGTGTGTATATAGAACTTAAAACTTATGGATTAAAGTATCAAAGGAATGTTCTGAAAGCTTATGGAAGGACAGGTACTGCTTGAACATATAAATAATTTGTGAACAAGCTTTAAGCAGAGTCTGCTCTACATGACAGTGCAGGCACCTGATATTGTTTAGATCAGGCTAATTTCTCAGCAGTGTTTCCTTGTTCACATTCATTTGCTTGTTTTAAAAAGGGCAGTGGTCGATAATTTGGGGAGATTGAATAAATTAGTGCATTTAATGATTCCAGTTGTAGTCACTCAAAGAATTGACACAGAAAAAGTCTTGCACCATGCTGAGGAGAAGAGGCAGAGTGATATTTTACTTCCACTCAGCATAGGAAAGTGCATCTGAAGGAAAAACCCATCATCATGCATACCCTTCAATATATTCCATCTGTACAGTTTACTGCACACGAGCTGTGTGTGATTTTGAAATGCTACTATCCATCTTGTTAATGTTTTTGTGGTCTCTTGAGGCTAATGTGTATTTCCTATCGACTATATCAAAAAGACAGATGATGGGACATCAGGTTAAGAAACATGAGGCCAATACAGAAGTGCCTTCATCTTTCTGATGGCCAGTGGTGGCGGGGGGGTGGGGATAAAAACAATAAATGAAATTAGAAATTCTAATCCTACAGACGGCTTTGGTGTAATGAATAGAATAGAATAGATCTTACTGTTATTATAACATGTTTCATTGTCACAATGAAAAACCATTTTGATTCAGAATAATAGTGCAAATAATAATAATATAATGTATAGTGCAATGAAATGGGAATGAAAGATGGTTAATGCACTTCCAGCTGTTCAGGCAGATTTGTTACACCGCAGTCAGGGATGGGATGCATTTGACTGCCTGTGAGAAGAAACTGTTTTTCAACCTGTTAGTGTTGGCTTTGATTGGTCTGTGTCTCTCCTAAGAGGGCAGGAGAAAGAACAGGTGATTCTATATTGAATGGTGTCCCTTATGAAACAACTGGCTTTCTTTTAGAGTCCGCCAGAGTGAATATTGCTGGGGGGGGGGTTCTGCTAGTATCATGCTCTGCCACCCTCACTACCTGCTACAGATTCTTTCTGTTCTCTACTGTGCAGTTGGTGAACCCCACTGTTTAGCAGCTGGTCAGGAAGCTGATCTGCCATCTGATGGCCTTTGCCTGGATTTGCTGGGCCTTTGCCTCCTGAGATGTGTAGATATGTATGTGGTTCAGGTGAGGTTTGCCAAGATGTGATGAGATTATTAATATCTGGCTCTCTTCCACAGTGTGCCTCTTGTCCTGTCTCCCTCACCTCACCCCCCCGATTGTTAAATTATTGGGGTTTTCTCTGTATCATTGTAGGCTCTTAACCTTACAATATAAAGCACCTTGAGGTGACTGTTGTTGTGATTTAGCGCTATATAAAAAAATGGAATTGAATATGCACACCAAGGAAGTTAAGATTTCTACTCTTGCTACTTCCTTCCTGTGTATGCAGAGGGCAGAGTGCTCAGTGTGCTTTGATTATCTGAAATCAACTGTCATTTCCTTGTTTTGTTATTTTGTTATTGTGAAAGTCTGTCAGATGCTATTTTACTATTCAGGAAAGCCTGAAAAAAAGATTAATCTTATTGGACCTTCGAGGAGTATGATGACCTCAGTGTACTGATGGCACTGCTTGTTTTGGCTAAAGGGCAGCCCAGCTGGCTGTAGATAGTACATAGACATAATGCATTTCCTTATCCGGAGAGCGTAGGAGGAAGTTTATGTAGCTCTGTGCGAGATTACAACTTCAGAATTTATTAGCCATGTCTGCTGTAATAAGTGTGTTCACATTTTTCCCCTAATATTAAGTGATATTCCATAATAGACATATCTATATTGTACTTTTCATCTGCATCTGCTAACACTTATTGCTACATGAGCGCAAACCTAATCTCATGATAATATATGACATATGACAAAAGTCCTTGGTTCTGTTGATCTATGCCCTCACCGTAGATACCTTCTTGATGAGTTTATGGCCTCAGTTGCTAATTTGAAGTCTTATTGTGAACTTTATTTTACACATCATGGCCTCCACTACTGTGCAGAAAGGCAATAAAACACATACTTTACTTTTGCTACCATATGAGCATATAGTTTTGGTTTCACAGTCAAATACATCCTGTGCTGGTTTTACCTGATGGCTAAAATTCTCAGTTTGAGGTTTAAAAAAATAAGTTATTAAACAAATGGTTGACATCATTGTGTCTTTGTCAATCTTTTATATACAGTCTATGGTAGCTTCCATTTTTACAATTTTACAACATTACATTTTCTCTGTGTGTGGTTCAAAAGTCCAAAATGTATAAAAAACAAGATTTCTAGCCAAGGATCCAGAATTTTAATTTTGTGTAAGTCAACTGAGTATCACATTATTGTTTAACCTAAAGTCACAACTTAAAGTTACCCATGAATGAAATATTGTGGCCTTTATGCATATTCTATATATAAGTTGAACATAGTAACAGTGATGTCACCATCAACCATTTTTGTTGTTTGTATGTATGTTTTTGTTTTGTAGTGAGGGTATGTTTTATGTTTATAAAGCACTGTTAAAATGTGCAAATTTGGAGACCCCAGGAAGAATAGCTGCTGCATTGCTGCAGCTAATGGGGATCTTAATAAATGAAACAAAACGAAACCCACAAATTGCCTGCCCCCATGTTAGTTTTTTGGAGCCCCTTATTACCACGATTAGATGAGAGGCTGGAGGGCAAAGTTATGAAACTATGAGTTGGAAAACACTAAAATGTTCCCTCCGCAATGAGAAACACTATGTAATTCTCTACACTCAACATCCATGCATCCATTTTCTTTCGCTTATCCGGAGCCAGGTTGTGGGGGCAGCAGCCTAAGCAGAGAAGCCCGGACCTCCCTCTCCCCCAGCCACCTCCTCCAGCTTGTCCGGGGGGGGAACCCCAAGGCGTTGACAAGGCCAGCCGAGAGATATAATCTTTCTAGTATGTCCTGGGTCTGCCATGGGGCCTCCTCCCAGTAGGACATGCCCGGAACACATCACCCAAGAAGCGCCCAGAAGGCATCCTAGTCAGATGGCTGAACCACCTCAACTGGCTCGTTTTGATGTGGAGGAGCAGAAGCTCTACTCTGAGGCCTTCCCAAATTGCTGCACTCCTCACCCTTTCTCTAAGGGAGAGGCCAGCCACCCTTCGGAGGAAGCTCATTTCTGCTGCTTGCGATTTTATTCTTTCGGTCACTACCAAAAGCTCGTGACCATAGGTGAGGGTAGGGACGTAGATTGACCGGTGAATCAACAGCTTTGCTTTCACACTTAGTTCCCTCTTTACCACAACAGACCAATGCAGCATCCACATCACTGCATACACAGCCCCAATCCATCTGTCAATCTCCCGCTCCCTTCTACCATCCGTCATGAACAAGATCCAGAGATACTTAAACTCCTCCACCTGGGGCAGCAACTCGTCCCTGAGCTGGAGTGGGCGCTCCACCCTTTTCCGGCTGAGGACCATGGCCTCAGAGACTTAGAGGTGCAAATTCTCATGCCAGCTGCTTCACACTCGGCTGGAAACTGTTCCACTGTGAGCCGTTCTAACCACCTTGCAGCCACAGCTCTGAGCAGCAGCCTCAACAGTGGAGGTGCGGAACATGGTCCATTCTGACTCAGTGTCCTCAGGCTCCCTCGGGATGCTGTCAAAGTTCTGCTGGAGGTGGGAGTTGAAGATCTCGTGGACTGGGACCTCTGCCAGGTGTCCCCAATGCAAACAGAACCCTCACAATACATTTAGGTTTGTCAGGTCTGAGCAGCATCTTCTCCCGCCAACTGATCCAACTCACCACCAGGTGGTGATCAGTTGACAGCTCAGATCCTCTCTTCTTCTCTTTGTGCATAAAGGATGTATGAATGTAAACAACTTTAACGGTGCTTATTAGAGTTTGGATTAAACACTAACCTTTTCCAGTATCTTGAAATCTTTACACTGAGTTGCTGGCTCTAGCTCCATAGCTAATGCATGGACATGAGTGGCGTAAATCTGGTCATGTCACTCCAGACAATTCACTTCCATGCAAAATATTAGGAGACAGCCCTGTATAATTTCTCCTCAGAAGCAACTACTGGACATACAGTAATATTTTCTCTGCTTGTATATCCCTTTCCTGTTGGCACAGACAAATCACAGACTGGTTGGACTATTGAATATATTCCTTTATGATGTCAAATAAAATAGTTTGGATTTTTCACAGTTATCTCTCCCTTGCTATTTGCAGCTGCCAGAATACAAAGTTACATGGTGCAGCTGTAATGTTGAACATGCACAGATGCCAAGTTTGTTTAGTGAGACATAGAGGCCTGCTGGTTTTGATTCTAGCCATCTATGGTAATAAGGGATTTGCAGATAGAACCCTCACAATACATTTAGGTGAACCGGGTCTGTCCAGCATCCTCCCCCGCCACCTGATCCAACTCACCACCAGGTGGTGATCAGTTGTAATCAGCGACTCCAAGAAGGGTGGGTACTCTGAACTGTCATTTTACGCATAAGTGCAAATGGCAGTCAGGACCCGTTACCACCCGTAACTCTCTTGTCCACTGGTGAAAACAGGCTGCAAGCTGATGGGATACAAGAATCCCCAGCTCAGTTTGTTGCCTCTCTGAGGGCAAATCCAGACTGGAACAGAGTCCAGCCCCTTGCCAGGAGACTGGTTCCAGAGCCCAGGCCATGTGTTGAGGTGAGTCTGACTATATCTAGCTGGTATCTCTCAATCTCACGCACTAGCTCAGGCTCCTTCCCCACCAGAGAGGTGACATTCCATGACCCAATAGCCAGTCTTGATAGCCAGAGATCGGTCTGCCTGGGCCTCTGCCTTGGCCACTGCCCAACACACACACTGCACCCAACCCCTACGTTGCCTCCTGTGAGTGGTAGGCCTACAGGATGGCGGACCCATGTCTCCTCTTTGGGCTGTGCCCGGCCAGGCACTACAAGCCACTGCCCGGCTACCAGACGCTCTCCCTTGAGCTCTCTCCCCAGGCCTGGCTTCAGGGTGGGGCCCCGGTAACCCTATCCGGACCAGGTGAACAGTTCCCTTGGTGAATTTTCCATAGTTGGAATTGCTCTTTGTCTGGCCCCTCACCCAGGACCAATTTGCCATGGGAGACACTACCATGGGGACAAGTTCCCAGACAACATTGCTCCTGGGATTCCTGGGACACACAATCCCTTCCACCACGATAAGGCGGAGATTCATGGAGGAGCCTTCTGAGGAACAGTCACCCCAAATTAAACCTCATTGTTTTCACTGACTTGCCAAGTTAGGCATAATATTAGTTTATGTTTTCATAAATACATTTCATACTGTTTTTTTAAGTGTTTGAAAGTGTGAAACTTTCTTTAAATAAATTACTGACTTTTTAAAAATTTAAACTATATTCTTGTGAGGCACAGCTTATTAATTTAACCCAAACAGAAAAATCAGTGAAAACAAATTAAACAAAAATATAATTTGGCTTTAAATCAAGCAGAAATTATAGCCTTAACCATGAAAAAAAAATGGTCAAGGTCTGTTTTTTTGTGGATACAATTAGATTGCTACCAGCTGAGAGCTGGATGATGAAGCCTGGGCAAAATTAGAGGTTAATCTGAGTCCAGAAACATATACAGGAAGTGTTTACTAACCATGACCTCTGTCCAGGAACTCGGTAATGATGGCTGCACTGCAAACAGACCAGGGTCGGCTCCTGTCTATCTGAATCAGCGTGGGAGACATCATGTGGTTGTCCTTTAGTTTCCCAAATACCTCCTCACATGCCTTCACATTGTCGTGGGGCATGTTGAAAACGTGGCCTGAGGGAAAAGAGTGGGAAGAGGAGGATTTATTTTGCACACTGAATTAGTTCTGTTTTCAGTAAAACACAACTACAATGAGTTACTGTGCAGATGTAGAAAACATATTAATACAAAGAGAAATTTTTACACAACACAGATAAGTCAAAAACAGCTCAACTCAGACAGATCTGAAGCTGATGTCATTGTCGACAGGAATGCAGTTGAGCCTGGGAATATACAGTGTGGCATGTGTCCATGTCCTAAACCAGACCTGACAAGGGAATTTATTTCCCAAGGAAATCATTTCATTCCCTAAATACAGGCAGTGCTTTCTAAAATAAAAAAGAAGCATAAACTGTGGTTTTAATGTGTTCGGTCATGAGACTGGATCATTTTGAGGGGGAAATTGTGTAATTACTTAACATATATGAGGACAGTGTAAACCAATGCCTCTCTTGGGCCTCTTGGGTTACTTGTGCATCTGGTTTTAGGCAAGAACCCTCTGTTTTTCAACAGCCTTCTCAGCTGTCACTTAGACAGTCTTGGGAGTTTGTAAGACTTTGTGCAGTTTAATGCTATCCATTAAACAGCATATAGGCAGGGAAGAATTAAGTATTCCACTATATTTATTTTTATTTGTTGTCACAGATTTACAGTTAATGTTAGTTAGTTAATGGAATATTTTAGTAAAAGTGCAGCCATTTAGACAAAGATAGCTATCTTTGTCTAAATGTGAAAAAATCTCTAAATTCTTAATATACAGTATCTGATGTTTTTTTTTAAGCAAAACATAAAATCAATTTTTATTATTTTAGAATCTAGTATATAGTTTTCTAAGAAAATATTCAATGACACGCAATTTCCCCTTAAAATAAAATATTTTTACTTTGTGCATAAAGGATGTATGAATGTAAACAACTTTAACGGTGCTCATTAGAGTTTGGATTAAACACTAACCTTTTCCAGTATCTTGAAATCTTTACACTGAGTTGCTGGCTCTAGCTCCATAGTTAATGCACAGACATGAGTGGCGTAAATCTGCTCATGTCACTCCAGACAATTTCAAATTCACTTCACATGCAAAATATTAGGAGACAGCCCTGTATAATTTCTCCTCAGAAGCAACTACTGGACATACCAGTAATATTTTCTCTGCTTGTATATCCCTTTTCTGTTGGCACAGACAAATCACAGACTGGTTGGACTATTGAATATATTCCTTTATGATGTCAAATAAAATAGTTTGGATTTTTCAGTTATCTCTCCCTTGCTATTTGCAGCTGCCAGAATACAATGTTACATGGTGCAGCTGTAATGCTGAACATGCACAGATCCCAAGCTTGCTTAGTGAGACATAGAGGCCTGCTGGTTTTGATTCTAGCCATCTATGGTAATAAGGGATACCGATTTGCAAACAGAACATGAGATGAATGCCATGAAATAGTTTGAAAAATGGAAACCCAACAGTCCTCAAGAACCAAGCCCAAAAACCACAGCCATACAAATCATCATGAAAATAACGAAGCCCCTCTAGCTAGGCTAGTTTGCACACTGATTATGCACATATATGTTTGTCAAAGTCTGAATATGGAATTCACCCTGTGGCCAAATGTACATTAGCATAAATATGAGAACTATAATGTGAGTGAAGTTTTTACCAAGTTCATGAGCAGTTGTGAAAGCAGAGGGTAACCCATCATCCTCAATGACCGAGCAGCTCCTCTTTGGGTCACACATGGTCCCAACATCAGCCATCCCCAGTGTATCACAGGTTGTAGCCCCACAAAGATCCTGGTGACATAGAGACAAATGCGTTACTTGTGAAAGGCTTGCTTCTCTATTCTTATTGGAAGCCTGAAAAATCTGATTGGACTTGAGCCATGTTCCAAACATACTTTGTGTGGCTGGGCCCTGAGCAACACATTGAACAGCCCATGAAAGGAACTAATTCAAAGCATATGGGACTGTGGTTTGCTTATTCTCTGTTCTTAAAATATATTGAAGCAGAGGTTCTTTATGGGTTAATCACTAAATCTGTTACAATCTACTCTCTGTTTTCAGTTCATCCATTTCAAATTTATTAAACAGTTAAAACAGTTATTACACAACTTTTTCCCCTTTGGCATTCATTAGGGGTACAAACAAATAAGGATCAGTCTAACTATTATTTTATTTGCATTTGCTGTCTAAACACTCTTACTGCCTGTACCTATGTTTAACTAAATATGTTAATAAAGTAAATATATAATTCTTCAGACATACTTTGTCTAAAAAAAGCAGAATGTGTGGTAAAATTCTTTTAGAGAAAATCTGTTGTTTTTGAGTACTGGCATGACTGGTTGGGGGTGAGGGAGGGAGACAGGACAAAAGACACATCGTGGAAGAGAGCCAGAGATGAATAATAACTAGTGATTCAATGCAGAGTAGTGCATAAACACAGAGAGTGAAAAGAGGTGAGTGAAGAAGAAACACTCACCATGGTGCATCATGGGAAGCCCCAGCAGCCTAGGCCTATTGCAGCATAACTAAGGGGTGGTTCAGGGTCACCTGATCCAGGCCTAACTATAAGCTTTATCAAAAAGTAAAGTTTTAGGCCTAATCTTAAAAGTAGAGTGGGTGACTGTCTCCTGAATCCAAACTGGTTCCACAGAAGAGGGGCCTGAAAGCTGAAGGCTCTGCCTCTCATTCTACTTTTTAATCCCCTTGGAACCACAAGTAAGCCAGCAGTCTGAGAATGAAGGGTTCTGTTTGGTTATATGGTACTATGAGGTCAGAGGCCACAAGAAGATCATCTGTAACTTTTGCTAGTGCTGTTTCTGTGTTTTGATTGATTTTGAAACCTGACTGATTTGTTGAGATAAAGGCAAGTTGGAGATTGGCCTATAATTAGTTAAAACAGCTGGGTCAAGTGATAGCTTTTTAATTGACACCTTAAAGGCCTGTGGTAGGTAGCCAATTATTAAAGATACTTAAGATTTAAGCATTAATTAATGGTTGGACTTCTTTACGCAGTCTTGTAGGAATGGGACATGATATGCTGATAAATCCTTGAAGTCTGGGAATGGACAAAGCTTCCAAAACCAGGATTTCCCTACATCTATGGAATTACCTAATCCAACAAGTGTTGGATTCGTTTCCATGCCTTACACTGATGGCCCCCAGAAGAGCTACCCTTTTGATTTTGATGATCTCCTAACTCCTTTTCTAGCCCCAGTGTGTGATAATCTCAACAATTATTTAATAGATTGCTATCCAACTTCAGTTGTTATTTAGGCATTTATGTTCTAGAAGAGCTGTAATATCTTGGTTGGTCAGCTGCTAACTTTGCTATAGCCACCAGTGGACCAAGTTCTGAAAATGGCCCATGCTGTGATTCATTTGTGCTTGATTTATATAAAACATTCCCATTCCCATTATATAAGACATTCCCATTAGCCTCAGGTATAAACTGTATTTGCTGCTAACTAATAAATTTCAGCCGTCTAATCATTGTTTGGTGTAATGCATTACAAAGTGATGAGTTATGCAACATGTTAGTTTTCAGTAATCAGTTGAAGGAAAAAGAAAATCCCTGAGTTATTTGTAAAAGTATCTTTCTCCCTCTGACTCACTGGGATGCAGCTGCATAGTAGAATATTTCCAATCCTACAGCTGTGTCAGTGATTACGTTAAAGTTAGCTAGCAAGACAGCAGAGAGGTTGGACTTTACACTGTGGAATAATTTGCATTTATTTCTCCCAAGGTGATAATAGATGTCTGTCAGCTGCTTCATATTTTGAAGGATGTGCAAGCTGAACACAGATCCACAACACTGGTGGTGATGATACCTATTAAGGCAAATGATGCCAGAACCTCTTTTGGCTGTTCCCTTTAGTGGTTCCCACAGCAGATCATCTGCCTCACCCTGTTCCTAGCGTCCTCCTCTGTCACGCTAACCCTCTGCATGTTCTACTTCACTGTATCCATGAATCTTCTCTGTGGTCTTTCTTTTTTCCTCCTGCCTGGTAGCTCCATATTCAGCTTCCTTTGTCCAATATATTCAGTTTCCTTTCTCTGCACATTTCCAGACAATCTCAAACTTGCCTCTCAAACATTGTTTCCAAACCACTCAACATGCCTGAACTGTCCCTCTGATGTACTCATTTCTAATCTTGTCCTTCCTGGTCACTCCCAGTGAAAATGTCTGCCACCTCCAGCTCAGCCTCCTGTCTTTTGTCAGTGCCACCATACATTGTAGCAGGTCTCACTACAATCTTGTAAACATTCCCTTTTACTCTTGCTGCTGTCCTTCACACATCACAAATTACCCTTGACACATGTCATGTCTTTTGTGCACTGTCCCGTTGCTTTGGATGGTTGACCCCAGTTACTTAGACTTGTCCACCTTCACTACATCTACTCTTTGAAGTGCAGCTGTTACATCTGTCTCATTCTCATTCACACACATGAATTCTGTCTTGCTTCTACTGACCTTCACTCTTCTTCTATAGGGAGAGTACCTCCACCTCTCCAGCCTCTTCCACTTGCTCTCTACTCTTGCAGATCACAATGTTGTCTGTAAATGTCCACAGGGACTCCTGCCTGACCTCATCTGTCAGCCTGTCCATCACCACTGCAAACAAGGAGGAGCTCAGAGCCAATCCCTGTTGTACTTGAACCCATCTGTCACTCCCACCGCCCAACTCACCTCTGTCTCATACATGTCCTGCACCAACCTCACATACTTCTCTTCTACTCCTGACTTCCTCATGCAGTGCCACAGTTCCTCTCTTGGCACTTTATCATATGCTTTCTCTAGATCCACAAAGTCACTGCATGTGGCTGGGTAATCAGTGCTAAAGCACAGAAACAACAACTGCTAGCTTTTAACTAAAACTGTCACTTTGAGAGAAATGAACAAGCTTGTTGCTGGTTATCTGAAGTGGTGTTTATTTTTGATAACTTAGAAACATGACAAGGACATAATACTTTTTAATTGCAGTAATTGTGTAATGTAACAACCTACTTTCAAGTATTTTTCTACTTCAATTGTTCTTAGAATAATAGTCACAATTTACTGATTATCATTAACATTGTGGCAGTGTTCGGTCAGGAGGCTTACTAGACAGGTTTCTAGTAATTAGTCTCTGCTTCAATATGTCTGGTCAAAAATGATATTCTATCCAAACAGGTTTCATGTTCCTGTGTGTTCCAAGTAAATATAAAGACAGTTGATGATGAACTGTTAGAATAATGTCCCACAAAGCTAGAAGCACACTCTGTCAGCCATGTGTTTTCCACACATTTTGGACTTCATAATCATTTACACTATATTTTCCAGTGCAGCATTAGGAGTCACTGTGGCCTACAAGGACGAAGTTTTTGTATGTTGCTATGTATTAAACAAATGAGGCCGATGTGTATCACATGGTCAGCCAGAGCCAAAGTGGACCTAAATAAAAAAGGCAGCAATAATGACCAGGTATCAAGGAGGGAAAGACAAAGCGAAGTAAGTAATAATTGCCAGCCAGTGTTTATAGCTCTGGTGGCCACATGGGATTATCTGACAGCTGTGAACAGGCTGAATGCTTTAGATAGCTCCAGCTTACATCAGCTTGAATAAATTAGAGAGTCATTGGAATTCTAACTGAATTCTTATTGACTTTTTGATATTATAAAGATGGCCACTATGGGCAGATGGTAACCCAATTCTTATTTGGTTGAAGAAGGCAGAGGTGAGATCGATCATGGAAAGAACTGGCTCAGTTGGGCTTTTCCATTAACTCACTGCAGCAGCCAACATAGAAGCAAAGGAAGAGGAATTGCAGAGCTGTGCAAGTCCCCTTACTTTTACTCACTGGGATGCAGCTACACCAACACACATGTTCATGAATGAATTATTGACCCTAGTGGTCACTAGTGATGAGCACAGTGAGGCTTTGTGAATCACTAAAACATTCAAAGCAGTTGTGCAAGAACTGCATCAAGATTTCAAAACAATCTGACACCCGTCTCCACAGTGACATCTACAGGCCACATTTACTGTCATTGCATCTTGATGATGCTATTCTACGAAACAGCAACACAGACAAGCATTGCACAATTCTAAACAAAACTATATATTATACTATCAAACCAACACATGTTTTGGAGAAACTCCACACAAAAAAAGCAAGAAAAACTGAAATAGCTATAGACAGAAAACTGTGGCTGGAATGAACAGTGTGTTTCCATCCATCCATCCATGCATCCATTTTCTACCACTTGTCTGGGACTGAGCTGTTAGGGCAGCAGCCTAAGCAGAGAAGCCCAGACCTTTCTCTTGCCGCCACTTCCTCCAGTTCATCCAGCAGAACACCCAGCCTTTCCCAGGCCAGCCAAGAGACCTAATCTCTCCAGCGTACTACCCTGTGGCCTCCTCCTAGTAAGACCTGCCCAGAACACCTTGCTGGACCTGGAGTGAGCACTCCACCCTTTTCCTGCTGAGAACCATAACCTCAGACTTAGAGGTGTTAATTCTCATTCTCATTGGCTGTGAACACTCCATTGTGAGCTTGAGGCCATCACCTGATGAAGCCAACAGAACCACATCATCTGCAAAACGCAGAGAAGATCCCGAGGTCACAAAGGTGGAAGCTTTCTGCAACTTGGCTACGCCTAGAAATTTGGTCGATAAAACTTATGAACAGAATCAGTGTTTCACCAAGTATTATTTTGCCTCTGTTGTGTTAACATTTGTAAGTCTATTTAAGTTGCTTACTAATTCAATTCAATACACAGCAAACCAATTTATAAAATAAAATATACTGAACAAAAGCTCCTGTATTTATTGTAATAATGACACCAGGTTTTGTTGACTTGATTGTTGCTTATTTTGTAGATAGGTTAGGTTGGGTTAGGTTTGGGATAAAAGGCACACTTTTTTGCCAAAGGTGTGTATATACAACACATTGTTCCTGTTAAAATACACTAATGGATCATGTGCCCTTGGAACAAAAGCATCAGTGAGGTAGCTTTTGATCTCTACAGTGCCATCAGCAGTTGCACTGTGGGTACTGTGGGTTGCACTAACTTGGCTGTCAAAAGTTCTCTCATTCTGCACTCTAACACTCTAAACCTAGAAGCAGGTAAGCCACCTCTCGAAACTGAGGTAAAACACACCAAGACCTTAATTACCTGTGGTCACGTGATGTGGGTGTTTTGAACCACACTTTGGAGCAGTGCCCAAAACATCTTCACTTCATAGGCTCAACACAGTGCCAACACATCCGTATCGAGCATCCCACCCCTATTGGTCACAAAGTGAAGTTCCCCAATGGGTCAGAAAGCTCTGAGGCCTAATTTATAAAGTGAGATTGACCACTAAAACAATATTAATCACTGATAAGGAGATGCCAAATGATTACAAAAATGTGAAACAACCACAGCAATTCAAAACAGTTTAAAAGTGCTGCAAAATGACCACAAGTGTGTGCAGCAAAACTAGAGATGCAAATAAATTCTTGCACAGAGACACTTTGAAAAAATAATACAATGCAAAACAAAAAAGAGAATAAAAAAAGAGACATAAAGTAAACACAAAACAAACATAGAAACATGCAACAACCTCAAACAAGCAAAAATAACCCCAACGAATCCAAAGTGATGTTGAAAACCACTGCAAAAAGCCAAACTGACTTGAAGGAAGTGCAAAACTACTGCAAAGACTACAATGACCACAAAGAGGTGCAAAATGACTACAACAATACGCACAGCCTTAGAGAGGAAAACAATGTTTGAAAGCAACACCAAGAACCCCTAGGAAGACACAAAACTACAAAGAGACACAAAACATCTTTAAAGAGATGAAAAATGACTACACAGCAACACTAAGACTACACAAAAAGACACCAAGCAAATTGAAGGAGGTGCACAATGGAAACACAGACAAGAGGTTAACTTAGTGAGACACAACACAGCTACAAAGAGACACTGTACAAACATAAAGAGGTGTAAAAGCAAACACTCCAAGACATACGACACAGATGTAAAATAACCACAAAATAAAAAACAAAAAAACTGCACAGGAGCAAAAAGCAGCCTTAGATATGAAAACAACTACAAAGAGACGCAAAAGACCTTGAAAGACTGCAAAGACTGAAATGACTGCAACGACATATAAACAAAATATAAATCAACTACAAATAGATGCTAAATTTCTACTTTCTGCAGCACCAACATGAAGCATTGCTGCTATGTTTAATGCAGCTCTCTGCTCTTTAACTTACCTGTTTAGTGAACAGAATGGCTGTGTCCCAGTACTCTGGGTGCTTGTCAGTGTGTTTATTTAACTTCTTCTGCCAGGAGCAGAAGTTGCGCAGAGTCAGGGCAGCATTACTGGAAACCTTAGGTCCCTTGTCATCGTCATTTATCACCATGAAGCCCACCACCACTATGTTTATGGAGTTGAGAATGCTGGGGTGCTTGTAAAGCCTGGCTGCTACTGACATGAGGGTCAGGAGGTAATGCTTTAGGTCGTCCCCGTGAAATTTAGCCATAGATTCATCTGCCACAACCAGCACCTCCACAAATCTGGGGATGGCGGCGAACCTTTTAGACCTCCCCAAGGTATTCAGCACAGTTTCAGTTAAGCCATCAATCGCCAGTTCGCTCATGTACTTGTATTTCTCCAGGGAGACGGTGAAGTTGGTGTCAGGTGGAACTCCACACCTGCTGGTGAAGTTTCCAACTGAGTGCGCAGCGCGTCTCCGGCGGCGAATGATATGTGTCCTGTCGAAGGAGTTTCCATGCACAGAAGCGGGTGCTGCATCTTCAGTCTCGGTCTGGCTAATGAAATACTCCATGCCGTTATAAGAGAATCCCCCCTGCAGACCTTTGCACAGGCTTAGCGCAGCAAAGGAGTCCGGGTCTGCGTTAACATCACCGGAGTAGAAGCATTCCCTGAATTCAGCGGCTGCAAAGGCGCTGGATGCCGTGGAGTTGATCTGGGGTGGGAGACTGCCGGATGCAATGAAACTAGAATCTGGAGACAGATTTAGGTAAAAATCTTCTTTGAATGCGCTAAGTCTAAACACAATCTCATCTTCATTCATCTGCTCTGCTCGCCGGTGCAAATACACTCCAGGCTTTTTATGATTCAGGCGAACAGGTATGCAGAAATCTACCTCCATGCAATATGTTAGTTTCAAATAAAGTAGGAATTGTGTAAAAATAACGAATAAACAGCCAGATATCGCCATCTCTGCTCCTGTTCAGGACAATCCGCTGTTCCAATTCTGCGGTGCGTCTGCATGCAGTAAGAAGTTGTGCGCAATGGCACCGAGCTCTGCTCGTGCGTCCTTTAAAAAGCCTATGCACTCTCGCATCCCAGTTTCTTTCCCATCTTGCAGCGTTTCCTCTCTGGACGCGAACTTCTCTGAGCTGCTCAGCTTTAAAGTCGCGCTTAACACGACCAGCACTGTCAAACAGTACTTGCGCAGAAGAGCCGTCATTGGTCGTGCTCCTCGGTTTGCTGCAGAACGCAGCCACTTGTAACTCTCCAAATATTATTGTTCTTGTACAGCATGTGCTACAAGAGTATGAATTCCACACCCTCTGCTTAAGAAACGTTTCAGCACAGGACACCATTTGATCAGATATAAATATAATGATAAAGGAATTTCAACCTCATATACAATTTTTGCATCAGAACATTACTTCAAGTAGAATCATATTTATTACGTGATTGTATACAAATTACTGTACTCATTCGTTAATGTGTATATTTTAATGTACACATTCCAGCTGGAGGTGATTTCAATTACTTAAATACTGCTGGATGGCTTTAAAAACACAGCTTTATATTTTATTAGATCTATATTTTCAAATCTGCTTTCAAATAAACATGAAGCACAAAGTACAATATTTGCACCCAAATTATAGCCTAGTGGAACAGAAGTAGAACGTAGCACAATGTAAACACAGAAATACTTAAAGGAAGCAGAAGTACCTTAGTAAGGGATATGCTCCCAGCGCCAGCCTTTGGACATGCATCTGTTCAGACTCAGTTCGAGGAAAGCAAATACACAAGAAAATCTGACAGAGAGTTATTAATCTGCGGACACTGATATCAAAATGCTCCTGGAATCTAGTTTTGCAACTCAGGACACTATCGTGAAAGACATTTATTTGGACAGCTGTTATTAGTTATTTTGAATGGTCAACAGGACATAAAAACTACACAGCTAGAGTCACATCTTTCAACTGCTGCTTTTGTGGCACACCGTATTATTCCAGCGTCTTGAAAATTTAAAAAAAGAAAAGAAAAAAACCTTTTCTGTGTATATTTAAACTGTTTGCTTGATGTAAAGAGTGCCATGATTTATATTTTAATTGCTAAAGAAAACTCCAAAATATAATGGAAAACAGTAATGTATAGGGAAATCAATTGATAAAAAAAAAAGTGAAAATACAAACTTTAGTTGCGGGCAAACAGTGATGCCTAGTGCTGTGAAGAGGTCACTCAGGATCTTGTTCTTTGTGTTTTGGCGTCATCTGCTGGTACATCTCTTGAACTTCAGCTCTTTTTTTTTTACTGCTGGGGTGGAGGGGTCTTTCTGGCATTTGTTTTTGATTAATTATTGTATTTGGTACCTTTAAAATTCGACAACAGTTATCTTTTTTAAATTTACTTTGTGGAAAATCTTGCTTTAACTTACTACTTAAAACGAAGGTTTATTCAAATAACCTATGGTGGAGATATACTAATAATAATCTATCTCCACTAACGTGATTAGAGATTTCCCAGTGTTCGCGGTCTGTTCCAAGCAAACTCAGCGCCTTTCTTCGTCTTTTGTGCGGGGGATAAAGCAGGGCGGATTTAGAGTGGAGTGGCGAGGGTGGGGGGAGGAGGCTCCGGGCCCTGTGGGGGCCTGCCACTCACACACCTCCGAAATAACTCGCGTAGCGGACTCCCAGCTATGCGTAGTATAGATGTCCTGTCGCTGCCATACAGCACGCTGGGTTAATAATAGCAGAACGGTTGTCAAGCTATTTCAGAAGGGGGGAGTGTCGGCTCATTCTCATTGGACCCGTTTTATCCTCGAGTTTCTCATGAAGTGCGAGTGGGAGGAGAATTTCCAGCAACGGAGGATATCAAAAATAAACCCCCTCATGTCCAGGGAAGAACGGAAAGTATAAATACCCCCCGATATGTCCAGACTGCAGCGGTGCTGGTGAGTGGTACAGCAAGACTTAAGCTTGGTCAGGGAAGGAGAAACGGCAGCTCAGACTGACTGAAACTGAATGACATATTTTGACTGGCACTGGAAGATCACTTTTAATTTCAGAGGAGACATTCTTCTTTCTCACTGGAGGAGACGTGCCACTGGCCAGAGATAAAAGTACATCTTTGTTAAAGTCTTTATATTACTGCTCTTTAGTGCGTTCTTTTTTTTTTTACTGCAGAATATGTGTACCACTGTGTGTTTCGTCTTTTTACTCCTGTGCATGGTCAACGCGGCACTTGCCTCTCCGTTTGAATCAGAGGATGTTGTACCTGTTCGGATAATTGGGAGAACCAGCGGGCGCTTTTGGAAGAGAAGCGAGGAGCAGCCGAGGTTTATCCTCAGTGCGTTTGGCAAGGACTTTACTCTAAACCTCATGCCGGACACCAGCTTCATCGCGCCTTCCTTCACTATGCAGCGCATCAAAGCCAAAGATGCTAGGGCTTTACGCAGCGCTCCAGGTGCCCAGCACGTCCTCCAGAAACTTATGAACAAGTCAGAGGAGAGCGAGGGCCACCTGAGGAGCTGTTTTTACTCTGGGAACGTAGATCAAGATCAGGACTCGTTCGTGGCTGTCAGTCTGTGCTCCGGCATCTTTGGCTCCTTCATAACCGAGGGCAAAGAGTATTTAATTGAGCCAAAACTCCGTGGCGGCCTGGGGCCAGACTCTTCCGAACAGCTGCACGTCATCAAGAGGAGAACATTCAACGAGAACCACGGTGTTCCCCTCATGTTTGATCACGCGACAGTGGAGAAGCACAATGGGGAAAGTTTTACGCACGGCGACGGCCACGCAAAGAGGGAACCACGCCGGAGACGCTTTGTCTCTGCGCCACGGTTCATAGAGACCCTGGTGGTAGCAGACTCAACCATGACCCACTTCTATGGAGATGAAATAAAGGTCAGACGCCATGAACTCATACTTTCCTGCACGCACACACTTACTAGGCGCCCAAACAACCCTTTCCTTTAATTTTTCAGTTCAGACTCTCCCATAAACAAACTGCTGTAGACGTCATCCCATTACCTACCCCCTTTATTTTCCCATCCTGCCTGCTAAGTCAGGATTCACAGCCTCGAAAATATAATGGCTTAGTGGTAGGGATGTGTTTTTTTTCCCTGCTGCTACATAAAACATGTTTTGGCAATGATGGACCTTTGGAGGATATCGATGAGCTCCCTGTTTTCCACAGGCTGAGAGAGAGGTCAGGCAAAAGAAATGCGAGAAATGCTGCCGCACATTCCTCAGGACTTGGTCACCAGTTGGCAGCAAAGCCTCAGCATCATCAGAAAGATTCACAGAGCTTACAATAGTTTTTCCATTCTGTCTCTACTGTGTATTCATTAAAAAAAAAAAAAAAAAAAGACCCTTCCCGTTGTATAAAATCCAATATTTAAAGTGAAATGTTTATGTTTTCCATATCAGTCCTGATTCTAACCAAGGCAAACTCCTTCAACAAAGTAAGACTCAGCCAGAGTCTGCACCAGCCAAATTCTCATTGCATTTAACACTGTCCTGAGCAGCCAAATTCTCCATAGTGTTCCCCCAAAAGACCCGGGCAACCAAACACAAGGTGAAGAGAAAGGTTACACTGATAAACTTGGCTTCCAGTGAATTTTCCATTCCAAATCACACATCCCCTTTCATTTTTATCCAGCGGTGTTCTATGAACAGGAGTGGTTTCAGTGATTCGGTTGCCCCAGGCAAAAATCAACATGTGGTTCCATGGGTGTGCGTACAGCACATGTGGAAAAATTTTCCACGTAGGAATATCATCCCACCCTAGAAAAAGTGATTTGACCAAGAATACAGATCATGGCAAAGTTCCTCACACTCTCTGTGATTTACTGGCTCTAAAACACAATGTCACAACAGCTCTGTGGAAATCCCTGGCCATCTCGCTCTCCTGTGATTGTGTCATGCAATAAATAAAGCTTCTAGTTTTGAAAAAGTGATTACAAGCCTTGGGTGCAAATACATGTCAGATTGTTTACCTAATTTTTTGCCTTTATAGCTTGTATGAAGTCCATTTTTCCACAGAAAAAAATGCACAAATGCACATAATAATACCAAGGACTGTACATATTACAATCAAAGGACAAACAGTACCATCATACATGCCTTTAAACACCAGGTATGTCCAGTTTAGAGTTTAATTTTCATCTTGGAGACAAATATTGTCTAGTTACACTGCTCACAGATCTATTTTTGGGAGAGAATTTTATATGTACTTTGCCTATAGTTACAGTAAAGTATTACTATATAGCGGAGCAATATCTGTTTAAGCTTTTATTTTTGTGTAATTACTTCATTTGGAAAATTTCTCTCTTTCCCATTTGAATGCAACAATGGGGCAAAGTGTGTTATGGCCCAACTAATGCACTGGGCCTCTCTAGACTATGACAGATAATAGCCAGTAAATATCAGAAGGCCACGGGGTTGTTTCTTATTTGTTTGTTTGTTTTTTACATCAATTAAGTGCCTGGTTTAGTGTAAGAAAAAACATAACACATATGCATACACAATATTGGCAATATTTAAAATCACATTATTGGAGATGCATTATTGGCGCCTGCTCTTGCATTAGGGGCAGGGTTAGAGTTTGAGTTCAGTAAATGCCCACCCCTTTTTTTAAATAAAATTTTTGCCTAAATTGAAACATCTTTAGCTGCCAAATTTTCCACATTATTCGTTTGAACTGTAATATCTGTGAAATCTGTCTGCTTAGCATATGGCTAAAACGAAACACAACCCTAACCCTAGATGGATCACAGGCTGATATTAAGAGGTCATGTACCCCTGTCAGTCTCAAATCTAATTTATGGTGTCATGCTAAAATTGATTTTTGGGGGGAGAATACTAATGTTTGCTTTCTTGCCAAGAGTTACACGAAAAAGAAAATTATATTACCATCACTTGTATGAGGATAAAGCCATTACAAGGGACAACCCGCATGGTTCAGCTTTAGGATGAATTGTTCTCTATGCAAGTATTTTAAATGTCTTCTCCTCCACAGCACTACATTCTCACCCTCATGTCCATGGCTGCCCAGCTTTACAAGCACCCCAGCATAAAGAACTCTGTGAACATGGTGGTGGTGAAGATGCTGGTGGTGGAAGACGAGAACGTTGGACCGGAGGTCTCCAGCAATGGAGGTGTGGCTCTGCGGAACTTCTGCTCTTGGCAGCAGTTCTTCAACACACCGAGTCAGAGGCATCCAGAGCACTATGACACTGCCATGCTGTTCACTAGAGAGGTAAGCAACAAGCAAACAAGCACAGACGCCCCCCCGCCTTTTTTTTTTATAGCTGTTGCCATACAACAGACTGTCATCTGCAAATAAGACTTTAAACACTTGCCAGATCTTCACTGTGGAGGTTTAATTTGTCTTTCATGAGGTTTGAACAAAATAAATATCTTAAAATGAAGTTATCTTACCACAACTTTTTTGTAGCTTTCAATCACACAAGGTCAGAGATCATCGATTTGGTTAATTGCATCAGTTAATTGAATAATTTGCACCAAGTGGGACACTAAGTACATCTTCTTTGAAGGCACCATCCTTCAATAAAGACAGGGCTTTTCTCCACCCATATATAACCATTTATTATCATGTGACTGAAGTTTTAAGATCATGTGATGACAGCTGGAATGCGCCAATGACTGCTAAGCCATCCAGTAACTGAGAGACAATTTACCTAATCAATTAAACCTACAGGAAAAGTTCACAATTATCGTGAAGTCTTCAGAACATTAGGTCATTTTTAACTAAAATTTAAAGCTACACTAATAATTATTTTTATTGAACCAACTGGCCAAATTCCTGTGTGTATTGCGAAAGGTACATGAAGTTATCCCCACTGCTATGAAGGGCAAGTCTTACATGCAAAAGGTGTTCACATAAACTCACACTCTTAACCCAGATATTGATTGTAATTAAACTTTTTAGTAATCATTACTTATTCTTTCATGTTTGGTAAAAATGTTGTCCCATTACTAAATCAAATTAGTTAACTGTACTTTTCTACTAAAATATAGAGTGTAATGGACTTGTTAATAGAATAGAATAGAATAGAATGCCTTTATTGTCATTATACAGGATGTACAATGAGATTGGAGGACCACTCCTGTTCAGTGCCATGTAACAGAAAATCAAACTCTCTAAAATAAAAATATTATGAAAATATTATAATCTAGTATGATCAATATAATCAAGAGATATACAGAAATAAACAATGTGTAAAATATACAAAAAATAGCATGTATAAAAATATATACATACATTGGTGCATCTGTACATTGTAAGAAAAGTAAATATGTGTATACATATAATAATAAAGATGATGAATATTGCACTTGGTGAATGAATATTGCACTAGTGAATGAATACTGGATATTACACAATATAGGAATGTCAGATATTGTTCAGTATGAATAATATAATATTGCACAGTTACAGTGGGTGAGTGTGTGAGTTCAGGGTGGTGATTGCTCTGGCGAAGAAACTGTTCTTGAGTCTGTTTGTTCTGGCTTTGATGCACCTGTAGCGCCTGCCAGAGGGCAGCAGGTCAAACAGGTCAAAGCCAGGGTGTGAGCTGTCCTTGATGATGTTCCTGGCTCTGCTGATGCAGCGGGAGGTGTAGATGTCCATCAGGGAGGGGAGAGGGCAGCCAACGATTCTTTGTGCTGTCTTGACTACACTCTGAAGCCTGACCCTGTCTGCCTCAGTGCAGCTGCCGTACCATACTGTGATACAGTATGTCAGCAGGCTCTCAATGGATGAGCGGTAGAAGGTCAGCAGCAGGTTTGAGTCCAAGTTGTTCTTCCTGAGGACCCTCAGGAAGTGAAGTCGCTGCTGAGCCTTCTTGATAACAGCTGTGATGTTATCTGACCAAGAGAGATCAGCAGAGATGAGGACACCAAGAAACCTGAAGGTGTGGACCCTCTCCACATGCTCGCCGTTGATGTAGAGGGGAGCTGGGTCAGTCCTGTGCTTCCTGAAGTCGATGATGATCTCTTTGGTTTTCATGGTGTTCAGTACCAGGTTGTTCTCTGAACACCAGGCTGTCAACTTCAAGACCTCCTCTCTGTAAGCTGCCTCATCTCCCTTCGAGATGAGTCCGACCACTGTGGTGTCGTCAGCAAATTTGACGATGAGGTTGTTATTGTGGGCCGGACTGCAGTCATGGGTGTAGAGGCAGTACAGGAGGGGGCTCAGCACACAGCCCTGTGGGGAGCCAGTGCTCAGTGTGCGGGTGGAGGAGAGATGGGGGCCAAGTCTCACAGTCTGGGGCCGGTTGGTTAAGAAGTCCTTGATCCAGGAACATGTGAGAGGGGGGAGGCCCAGGGTGTGCAGTTTGGTGGTGAGAATGTCCGGGATGATTGTGTTGAACGCTGAGCTGTAATCCACAAAGAGCATGCATTAAGCAGAGATTACTAAAGATATTATGTTTTTGAAGTGAAGGGGCGGGGCATATTCAAACTCAGTCCTGCTGCAACATGCACCAAGGCAAGTTCAGCGGCTCCGGACTGGTAATCTGCATTATCTAATGCAGTTCAATGCAACAGCTCTGCCACAACTTTTATTTCTTAAGAAAGTTTGCAATGTTCGGTTAACAATGTTATAAGAGACATCAATGCCGAGTCACGTATTGCAGTGGCTGAGCTACAGCCACCCCCGGCTGTAGCTCAGGAGGTAGAGCAGGTCACCTACCAATTGGAAGGTTGGCGGTTTGATTCCTGGCTGCTCTGGGCCGTGTGCTAAAGTATCTTTGGGCAAGATACTGAACACAAGCTGTGGAGTATGAATGTGTGTGAATGTTAGACAATAAAAAGCACCTAGCTTACTTACACATGGAAGTGCTTGTAGGAATGCACTCTTAACCCAAATGAGTTGAGTTTACTAGAAAATTGTGTGGAAACCCACTGCCTTAAACCATTCTAGTTTCTACACAAAGATGAAACCAAACATGTTTAGTTGTTTTAACTTAGTACAATGTATCAAATATGTTTAGTAATCTTTACTAAAATTGATGAGCTCATATAAATTCCTTCCTATTTATGTGAGCTAATCAATTTTAGTAAATACTACTAAACATGTTTAGTTTCATTTTTGTGTAAAAACTAGAATGGTTTAAGGCAACGAGTTTCCACACGATTCCTAGTAAACTCTAGTAAAGTAAAGTAACTCTAGTAAAAAGAGTGCACCTCTACCTGCTAACATCAAAAGCAATAAAGGAAGCTAATAATCGATTTAATAAGGAGAATTAATTTATGTACACTGAAATAGAGCTAATGCTAATTCTTTATTATGCTGATTTCAGACTCTGTAGTTTTTCTTGGCTTCTATTAAAGTAGTTTTGCATCATTCGGAGTTTTAACAGTCCTTATTTATGTTCTAACAAGCCTTGGTGCAGCCCTTCTGTCTGATAAACTGAACTGTCGATTTGAGGTGAAGTTGAAGAACTCAAAGATAGTCCTGCTTCTTCATTATTCCACCCACTTTGTGCAGTGTACCTGTACCACTGGCAGCAAAACAGCCCCAAGCATGATGCTACCGCCACCATGCTTGACAGTGTTTTTAGGTATGAAAGCCTCACCTTTACTCCTCCAAACATACCTCTTGTCATTTTGGCCAGAAAGCTCAATTTTCTGTCTCATCTGACCATAAAACTTTTCCCCAGAAGGTATTTCTCATCCATGTGGGCACCCTGTCAATCCATGGCAGTGTAAAACTTGCTTCACTGTGGACAGGGATGATGATGTTCCAGCACTTTCCAGTTCATGGCAGGCTTGAGTCTTGGTTGTTCCTGAACATCCTAACCAATCTCCTAATCCTCTCATCTGAGTGTGACAGTTTGGGTCTTCTTCAAGACTTTGGCAAAGTAGTGATACAGTACACCTAAATAACTTGTACTTACCTACAACTGTTTGAACTAATTTTCTTGCAGTCTGCAGTTGTTTAGAAATGGCTCCAAGAGACCTTCCCAACTCATATAAATCTACAAAATTCTCCTTCTTAATCTTCACTGAATTCCTCTGACTTTCCCATTGTCCAATGAGTGCTGTCAAACAAATCCTTTTTTATGCTGGCAAAGTAAAACTACCAGTTGTAGTCAATCATGATCACTAGCAAGAAGTTAATAGGCCTTGTCGAGTTAAAAGACATTGTAGAAACTTCAGCACCACTTATTAAGAAATTTAATTGAGTGTATGTCTATATTTGGGGGTATACTTGTGATCCTGTGTGGATTAGAGAAAATCCAAAATAAATTCATATGTGTGCACCTAATTCTTGTTAAAGTTATTAATGATGTATAGCGTACAATCATTCCACCCTGGAAATAGAAAAGTTCAAACAAACCATTAAAACCCATAATCAGCATGATATTCATTTCCATTATGAGTCTATGTAAACTTCTGAAAATAGGGACTAGGGAATAAGGAAAATCATAATGTGCCCTCTTTAAGTTTCAGCTGGATATGTTTAGCAGTTAATGTAGTTTGGCTAACACATTAATTTATAAAGATTACAAAAAAGAGAAAAAAGTTGAATGCAGCTATTCAGTATTAGCACAAAACATCTTCACACAGTCATCATAATAGATTAGAACAGTCAAGCTTTTCTACAGAGCGTGGTTTAGTGAATGACACAACACGTGCAGCAGAGTGAGTGCTTTACAGTGTATTATTAGAATGGACGGTCCTCTCACCCATCATATTCTGGCAGATTTTGTTTCCCCATTCAGAACCCAGCAAGGATGAGTCATAAAATACTCCCTGGTGGAACTCGGTGCCTGGCCAGCTGTGGGAGCATAATGTGGTTTCACAGCCAGTGCAGTCAACCACACGGCAATTATCTGAAGCCAAAGTGCCATACAGTAACACAGGTGCATTTTAGAGCCAGTTGTAGTTAAAGGTGGAGGAATCCCAGTAGAAACAGCCTCTCACTTTAAACCAACTACTGCCATACCTTGTGGTTATGTGGGCTTAGAGAAGAGATAAAACACGGTGAGCACAGAAAAGAAAGCCTTTCTAGCTCTGAATTAAGGATGCTGAAACCAGACTGTGGAGATGGAATAACTGTAATCTTTTCCAAGCTGAGGAAATGTCAAAGCAAAGCAAACAAACTGTTCTTTATGGATGCTTCAACAGGAAATAAGTTCACAAGTCCTCAGGGTTTGAGTTGCAATTGGCTTGTTCTGCTGTATTTGGCTGCCTTCTTCCATCTGGTATGTGCATGCTGACAAGGTGTTAGCAGACAATACATTAGGCAAGGAACTTCTCTATTATTAAATTTTTATAGCTTTAGTGTGCTGGTTTGAGGCTTGACTTGATGACAGCCTTGGCATTTATCCACCTACCGAATGACGTTAGCATGTAAATCTGACCCTGGATCTGAGAAATAATGAACAGAACATATGGGTTTGTGCAGTTTTGTGTTGTTGAAGTGGCTTTGGTTTGGGGGAAACCATCATTCACGCAAACTGGGTTTGTGTTTGTTTTTCCATTTCTGCAGAGATATGCTTTGAAATGTAGAAGACGGAAGGTTCCTCATGGATGAGCTAAGTTTAGTGCCCCTACAAATCAGGCCTGACAAAATGAAGCCACTTAAAATGGTCAGGGCTTTAGTGCACGGCCTGGTCGGGTTGAAAGTATGTGCCGTGCATCCTACAGTCAAAAGGGAAGACTGACGCTACTACTGGCTGTTATAAAACTAAAAGGTTACTCTCAGTTACATGATTTGGAAACATTTTACTCATGCATTTTTGTGGTCTTGCTGTGTGTGTGTGTGTGTGTGTGTGAGATGTGAAAATGCAATACTACAGTTTGAGCTCTGACCCATACATCTAGTCTTGCATCTGCATTAAAGACGTTTTGGCCCTTGTGGAATGAGGTGTGCAAATGCACACTGAACTGCATTCAAAGCCAGTTTCCAAGTCCAGATGTCTTTTGAATCACAGAAGGTCCTGATTTGTGTGCGTTTATTCATTTGTTTGTTTGTTTTGAGGAGGTGAGGCCATGGATGGATCTCTCCATTCTACACAGAAACGGAGAAACATTTCTGATACAGCACACTGTCAGTTTTCCCACATTATAGCTCTGGACAGCTGTGTGAATATTTATTTGCTTTTCTTAATGATGGAAACACTGAGTAACATGTTTTTAATTTTTTTTAATTAAATGGTGACAGTTATATAACAGTCACTAAGGATAGACAATATACTAACTCTATTTACCGTTTGACAGAATAATGCCTTTAACTCTTTTATAGTCCAGTCTGACAGCTTAGGAAAAATGCTTCACTTGCAAATATGTGGCACATATTAAATATTAGGAAGTCTGTTATTTACTGTGTTGTAATTGGAGAGTTTGAATCAATGTATGTCTTGTATTTTGTTTGAGTGAAAAGTAGTGTTCTATACCTTTGAAGCAGTTTTAGCAGCAGTGCAGCTTTTATTGTGGTAGCATATCAGAGGTATGTCACAGATGGTTTTTGCTGTGCCACTGCTGTTCCACCAACTTGTGGTATGTTGCTTATGTTTTGCTGGGCCTTCCACCTTCCCACCAGTACAGCCGGATTCCTCTTGGCATGCTGTATGCCACTTCAGTGCATTACATTGTCTTTTGCAGACAGTAGTCAAACAAAACTGCACTCAAAGTGCTGGGCAGAGTTAATATACATGCATCCACATGAGGAGGTGGTTGTAACACCCCAGTGTGCATGAAAACTCAGCAAGTAAACAGAGTCTAAGCAGTTAAAAGTAATCAGGGTTTTTATTGCATAGAGGATTTTTGGCACCTGCAAAAGAAGTTTTCCCCAGCTCTGTGTTAAACCTGTTCTTTTTTTTTTTTTTTAACATTTTTACTGTTTCATTTACTCAAGCATAATGCACATTTTCTGTTTATCCAAAATAATAACAAAAATGCATAGATTTCTGTCAAACGTCCCCGTATTGTAAGAGGACTAATTATGCAAGTTTCACTCCCCAAAGGCTCATTCTAAAAATCCTGTGAACTGAACATTGTAACAAGCGGCTAAAAGTCAATGATACCATGTTGAGCTAGTTAAAACAACACAGTAATTATAAAATGATGAGTTAATTATGGAAAGCTGAAAAGATCCATCCAATCATGATGTTTAGACCAAATTCTGTCCCTATCATTTGAATCTCGAAGCAGGAATCGGGATTTATCAGACTAGGAAACATTTTTCCCGTCTTCTGTTGTACAATTTTGGTGAAGTATAGCCTCAGTTTCGTGTTCTTACCTGACAGAAGTGGCACGTATCACCTTTCTTCTCCATTCTGATGCTTGGTTTTAACTTCAGCAGCTCATGTAGACCATGACTACATGCCTACATGGAATACTACGTTGTACACCTACTCCCATTTTGAGGTCCTCATGTTTTAAAAAAACCCAGAAACAACACATATTGGTGTGAATGTATGGAAGGACCTGGCAACTAAAGTTATTTTGTTTCAGAAGGAAAGTAGGCAGCTCTGTGGAAACAGAATTGCTCAAAAAATTAGGATTTGTCTTTCAGTTAATGGACATGTTTATTTTTTTTATCAGCATTTCCAATATTTCATCCTCCTCATCTTGATCTTAGTGTTGAATTTTCTGTGTTTTTGTTCTGTGTTTGTGTTTCAGGACATCTGTGGCCAGAAGAGCTGCGACACATTGGGTGTGGCAGATGTTGGGACGATGTGCGATCCCAAGAGAAGCTGCTCGGTTATCGAGGACAATGGCCTACAAGCTGCCTTCACAGCTGCACATGAGCTTGGTTAGGTCACTCTTGCTGTCTTTGCCAATGTGAATGTAATATTTATAGAAAAGCTTCTTAAATGCGGACAAGAATAAACAAGACAAGATGTGTTTTCAGACATTCATGAACACCTGCAGAACTCCAAATGTCACACTCTTGCCTTTCCAACTCCATCTCCTGCAGGTCATGTGTTGAGTATGCCTCATGACGACTCCAAGACATGTGAGAGACTCTTTGGGGATCTGGGAGGTCATTACCTGATGGCTCCTCTGTTCGTCAGCCTCAACAAGACCATGCCTTGGTCTCCCTGCAGCGCTCTCTACATCACTGAATTCTTTGACAACGGGCACGGTAGGGAATACTGGAGATTGTTGCCCCACAGTGCCAAAAATTAATGTAGATATCTTCTGCCAGTGTGGCTGTCTGCCACAACAGTGTGGCTCTGTTATTAGGGCTGATTCAGAGATGTATAAAACATACGCTTCCGCTTTGCCTCTCGTGAACTGAGGCTTTCCTGCTTAAACACGCCGCTCCCCTTAAATTATGGGTTTGACGCTCAATTTATCTTGCCCTAGGTTTCCACATCCTGCTCTCCTCATTTCACTCTGTTTCTGTTACCTTACCTCTGTTGCTCCATCTTCCCCATGTCGTGTTGTGCATCTTGTATTGTTTGTATTCTTGCTAGATCTATCAGTGAACCTTTTTTTCCACTGAGTCATACTATGGACTTCTTCCTGTTCCCCACCTCCTCAGCCAAAAGCAACAGCTGGTGTCAGCAAAATATGTTCTTTATCAGTTGGAAAATGTCTCCAACAAAAACTCATGTGGCTGAGAATGTTCATTCCGAACCGCGGATGTCATCGACAACTCCAGACAAAAGCTTCTTGAATGTAATAAAGATCATTAGATGAATAATGAAAAAAAAATAAAATAAAAATCAGATTTAGATTACCTGTCAAGCGTCCAGATTCAGATCGTTAGGCTGCCTATAAACATGCACTACATTAGTTAAAGTGAAATTATTCAGTTTTATAGTCAGGACACAGCTTGCTCTGAATATTTTCCTACTGTTGTCATACCACACACAACATATTTACAATTGTCACAGTGCTGCAAAGCCCATAATCTCCATAAACCACAATATAATCAGTATCATACAGTGTTGCTTTGTACTGTAACCACAGGAGACTGCCTGCTTGATGTCCCAGAGACTACTTTGCCCCTACCAAAAGAACTGCCAGGCACCAAGTACAACCTGGACCAGCAGTGCCAGCAGATTTTTGGAGAGGAGTTCATCCACTGCCCCAACACCTCAGAGAGTGATATCTGTAGTCAGCTGTGGTGTCAAGAGGACGGGACACTGCAGTGCTCTACCAAGAATGGAAGCCTGCCCTGGGCTGATGGCACCCCCTGCAACCCCAATGGAACCTGCCTCTATGGAGTGTGCAGGCCAATCCAGGAGGTGATGCAGCCACTGGTAAGCCTCTTTCTTTCTTTCTTATAAATAGCCTCACAGACGAAAAGTCCAATTCAATAACAATAAAATGATTTACTTTCATGAACAATACAGTAGAGAATGATGAGAAAGAGGGAAAAGAGTAGTTATGAATTGGGGAATTTGCTCAGCTACTAGGTCACCCTACACTTGTTTTTTTTTCAATATAGTGTTCATTGGTCAGCTATGAACAGTAGCTTATGGTGGCTAGCATTATCAAAATTAACTATGTGGGTGATTTAGTCTGGGTGGCTGATTTTACTTTGAAATGTGACCAGATCCTCTTACAGTTTCCTACAGCAGGATCTTAACACACCTTGAAAGTGATTGTAACCTTTTCTTCAGTGCTCAATAAAGATGTGTCATTGTTGTTCAAATATAATTCTATAGCTAACAATAGCTGTCAGGAATTCTATCTACTAACACAAACACTGCCTCCCAACTTGCTGACCAATGCAGCACTTATTGACAACTGACACATTACAGACTTACAATGAAAGGGTATTGGTAGGCTTGCTATGTACTGTGACAGTTGAAGCCCTTAAAAATAAGCTCACCATGATATGGAAGATAAGAAAGGAACGCAGTTTGCAGGTAGATGTGGGTAAATGCCCCAACTATATGCCACGCCTGATTTATCTCAGTCTACCTGCTGCCTTTATGCCACCTGTGCTGTGTGTCTTCCAGCTGTTAGTGGGGTTTTTTTTTCTGAAGAATGTATTTTAATTTAATTTAATTTTATTTATATATGTGCAAAATCACAACAGTCACCTCAAGGCACATTATATTGTAGCTAAAGACCCTACAATAATTACACTGAAGAGTAAGCTTTTGATGACAGTGGAAAGGAAAAACCCCCTTTTAACAGGAAGAAACCTCTGGAAGAACCAGGCTCAGGGAGGGGCAGTCATCACTGGGCTGAGGGGAGAGAGAGAGGACAAAAGACATGCTGTGGAGAAGAGCCACAGTTACTTACTCTTACACTTTTTGGACCTTATTCCCATCATCTTGCATGTTGCATGCTGATATTGCTTATTTTCACTGACTCGCCACTGAGGAATGTTCATAGTGTTTGATGAGTCACTTTCTTTCAAGTGAGTAATCAGGTTTCAAACTCTAGTGAGGCAGTCATCCTCAGCAAATTTCCAATGTTTTGCTCACGCTGGGTTTGCAGATGAACTGAGAAAATATGGCAAGCATCATTTCACAGTTTATTCCTAATCTGATGTTCCACTTATTGGCTGCACATTTCTGCATATTTCTTAAATAGAAATATCTTAATATTTCAAGCATCACAGTGCACCTCCTACATAGACCTGAAGGTGAGATTGTTTCCAGTAGAGATGCACCAACTGTTATATTCTGAGATGATAGTGATGTTTAAAATGGTTAATAGCAGATTCCAATACTTTCATGTTTTTGTTTTTGTTATTTATTTTCAATTTGATCAAAGAAATCTTCATGATAAAAAATAACTGCTACAAAGTTTCACACTTTGAACACTTAGCCTGCAGAACTGTGCAAACAACAGATAAATATCAGCCACATCTTACTGGTTTATATCAGTCAACAAGGTCGATAGATGCCGATGTTCAGCTGATATCGGCATACAGATATTTTCTACAATATATCAGTGTGTCCCCTATGGTAGAGAACTTTTTACTCACAGCCTCCATGATGCAAAACATCAACTGAAAATCTGCCATTTTTTATATAAATTGTTAAATTTCTTGAAACTTGACTCTTTGTGATACATGCTGCTGTGTGTAATTTCAAGTTGAAAAACATGAATACACAATAAAGGGCTCAAAGAACACATTGCACATTCAGCCCTCACTGACTTTGGTGAGTGAGAATGCAGCTGCTTCATGAATGGTAAATGGACTAGTTCTTATATACTCTAGCTGAGCACTCAAAGTGCTTTATACAACAAGAGGCCTGTTTAGATTTCCTCAAAGAACATTTAGACTTATCAGTGTTTTAGTTGAGCTTGGTTGCCTTGATATCTTCTCCTTGTGTTATGAACACACATCTGTTTATGAATCCAGACATGCCGGCAGTTGGGATGTGATCCAAACTTATAAAACTTCTGGAAAGAACACCCTTGCTTGCAAACACACATGCACGCACACACACGCACACACAGTGTACAACGTTGCAGCATGGCAGGTTCTACTAGCAGTGAGTGACACATGTGGCAGGAATGTGGGTAGAGTCAGACAGCAGGCGCGTGCCGAACTTCAACACAGATTTAGCCTTTAGTTGCAGCATGCCAACACACTGTGCGGCCTCAAACCCAGAAGCCCAGACTGTGGTTTAGGCTGCACAGCTGACATTGCCTTTGGCTCAGAGCACTAACCAACTACTCTGCTCTTTTTTCCCTCTGTGTTTTACCACAGATGGTTGTGGACGGCGGCTGGAGCTCATGGGGACCCTGGCAGCAGTGCTCCAGGACATGTGGAGGTGGGGTGGAGTTCTCCTACAGGGAGTGCACTAACCCTGTGCCTCAGAATGGAGGGAATTACTGTGAAGGACAGAGGGTTCAGTACCAGTCCTGCAACATACAGCCATGTGATAACAACGAAGGTAAGGATCAGCATAATACCGGTTTCACTTTAAATTTTTAGATGAACAAAGAAAATAAAATCTTCTTATACTGTTTGGCCCCTATCAAAAACATCAGAGATAGCAATAAATATTTGTCCCACATCTGCAGTTTCTATGTTCCTACATTTACCCTTGACTGACAGCATTGACTCAGGGTGAGTCTCACTGCCACAGACATAGGTCCATTTTATATGGGCCAGATGTTAGATGTGCTGTGATATTTGGGCAAAGGCTGGACATAGTCCATGCCAACCCCACCTCAAGATGTTTGGGCCACATCTTGCACACCCACCCCTTGCCACAACAAATGAGCCATAAGGCTGTAAAGAAGTGAACATTAGGCCAAAATAGAAATCTCAACCTCAGCCAAAGCCAATGATTTGGTGAAAAACAGCAACATTAACTTTGATACAGTCTGGTACCTCTTTTCTGCTTAGGGCTTATAGACATCTGCCAATCACTGTTTAGTTTCCTGCCCCTCCCATCCCCACTGATGTCAGCAGATCCAACTTTCAGCTTTGTAATTTTGTGGTTATGAAATTAAAAAAGTTGTGGTTATGAATGGTTCCAGCTTTTTTGGAACCTGCAACAGTTTTCTGGTGGAAATGTGCAGAACAGGTTCTACACTGGAAATCAAAAACTCAAAATCTGGTGCTGTGGACGGAGAAGATGAGAGGAGACAAGGGCCAAGATTCTGTGACAGGTAGCCGGAAAAGGCAGACCGCTAACCACTTAGCTTGACTGAAGGAGAGGCTACGATCTGGTAGTGGCAGAGCTGGATATTTGTAGAGAGCTTGATGTGATGAGGTACAGCTGGTCCGGTTCAGCTCTGACTCAAGCACACCTGTTTCCACTCAGACAATCACAGACAAAGGCTGACAGGGAGACAGCACTGGAGGCAACAGTGGGACGTTCAGTTGAAAACAGTGTTCACCTTTGTGTTATGTTTCTCGATTGAACCACAGACTGCATATAAAGATGTAGATGTAAACACTGTGATTTGAGCCATCTTGTGACCAGGTATGAGGACTGCAGGGTGAGAATGACCACCCATACAATAGGGACATGTCAGTGTAGCCCCACCCTGAAGCAGACCCTGCCTTATCCTCCTTTTTGACTCTAGTGTGGACAGTAATTTACAAATTAAGAATCATGTTGTAAACTTCCAAACGATGTGTAGTGAGGGCACAGTTCAGGATTTTTCTCTTAGACCAAAGGAGACACCCCCTGGTGGTCATTAGAAGAATTATACTTACTTGAGGACGGTGCTAGCGTAGCCATGGACGTCACTGATGATGATTCCTGTTATCGTTTTTTCAAGTCCATTTGGAGTCTGCCTGCAGAAGGCATTGCAGTGTAGCATATGGTAGACGAGTCCACAAAGTAACAAAAAAAAATCAACAGGCATCACGATATCCACTTAGAGCCCGGCATTCAAAATTTACAGACCCTCACATACTTGCTGACACAAAATATACTATAATATACACTGGCCTAACACTAAATGCCTATCATTTGGAAAATGAGATGCTAATTCTGCTAATAAATTCAATAAATACTCCTAATTTTTTCCATTTTCCCCTTAACCTTAAAGATGTAGATCTATATGTCCAAACCGTATAATCTCATAATTTTTCTGTTCTTACTTAACACTTGAGCTCAAATGTAGAAATGTATAAAAATGAAGACATTTTTGACTGTAAATATGACATAACTAATAATAAAAATACAAATATACACTATATGGATAAATCTATTGGGCCACAGCTCTTAATCTTTGAATTTGGGTGTTTTCAGTCCTTTTGTGTATCAAGGCAGCACTGAGCCATGCAGCCTGCCTTTATAAACATTTGTGAAAGAATGGGTGGTTCTAAAGAGCTCCCTGAATTCCATCGCAGTACTACAATAGGACCACCACTGCGTCAAGTCAGTTCATGAAATTTCTTCCCTCCTAGGTACTCTGCCATCAACTGTAAGTGATTTTATTGCAAAGCAGAAGCATCTAGGAACCACAGAAACTCAGCCATGAAGTATCCACGGGATGTAAAGTTACAGAGTGAGGTTGCCAGCGCGCATAGTGTGTAAAAGTTGCCAACACTCAATCATCACAAAAAAACTGCACTGAGAGTTTCATAGCATTGGTTTCCATGGCTGAACAGCTCCTGTAGGTGTAATGTGTAGGTGGCCCAGTAAATGCTTTCTTATTAATGGTTGTCTTATTGGTCAACTAAATGCAATATGTTATTTGTAAAGCCAGCAACAGCCTGATCCACAGTGTGTAGGAGGCAGAGGTGGGAAGTAACGAAGTACAAATACTTCGTTACTGTACTTAAGTAGATTTTTCAGGTATCTGTACTTTACTTAAGTATTTATTTTTCTGACTACTTTTTACTTTTACTCCCTACATTTTTACACAAGTATCGGTACTTTCTACTTCTTACATTTCCAAACAGACTCGTTACTTTTTAACACGTCAGAGAGAAGTTTGCATTTCCGGTCAGTGCGCCGTCAAACATCAAACGATCTGAGCCTAAACGGAGGAATAATAACATATAAGAGACAATCGTACTGGCGTATCCTCCATCATCGGGGCTTATCTCGTACAAAGGGATTAAATACGCAAACCCATATAATTAATGTCTCATTTATAGCGCTATAATCAGGGGTCACAGCGGGCCGGACCGAGTCCGTAAGTTGCGCTGCGGCACATAAACAGCTTAGAGGAGCGAGCACGAAGGGAGTAACGTGTGGCAGGTAAATGCAACGTTTCTAAATGCTCAACAAATATCAGCAAACACACAAAGTGTGTGCAGTTTGTCACACAGCTAGTTAAAAGAAGAGCTGCTGTATTTCAGCGAGAGCAAAGAGAGAGAAGTTCACTCAGAGATGGAGAAAGAGGACAGGAGAGGAAGAAGAGAGGTTAGAATTAAAGGTAAGGACTGGAAAATAAACTGAAGTATGCTGACGTTGTGTAATTCAAAGATTCTATGAAAATACTGCAGTTTAGGTTAGCTTGTTGTACTGTATTTACAGTAAAGCTCTGTGTTGGACTGGAGCACAGTGTTTGTGTTCATGGTCAGAGTTACAGGTTACATCAGTGCAGCAGAGATGAGTTTGAATCAAAGCTGCTGATGCTGAGATTCATTCACTGAATCCAACATTTCTACAGCCTGTATGCTGTCAGTGTAGGGGATGGAGCTCAGCTCAGATAGCTGTGAAATACTGGGTTACATCTTTGTGAGTTCAGTTCATCCACACAGAGCAGTAAACCTCAGAGCAGCAGCAGCAGGTCAGCTGATCACAGCCTGCACACCAACATCATTTACTGCAGCTCACAATAGAAAGTTGTGATTCTTCTCCCCATGCAGAGCCACTACAGCTGATCTTAGGGTTCCTCCACCTTCTGAATCCCACTGTAACCCCTGAGTATCCTCATGTTGGTGTTTAGGTGGAGGCACAGTCACCCTCTACTATGGAGGACACAGAGAACAGAGCTGTGTTTAAATTCCCTTTCACAGTTTGTGTCCTACATAACAGTTTCAAGCTGAGTGCATTCATTAGGATTAAAATTTAGATTGGAATAACGTTTGTATTCTCATGTAATATTATTTTATATTATTACAATAATATATAATGAGGTTCGGTTAGTTTTACACAAAAATAGCTTGTAGAAACATCCTCCAAAGAACTACTTTTACTTTCTTACTTTGAGTACATTTCAGAGCCTGTACTTTTTTACTTTTACTTAAGTAGAGAAGTTGAACCAGTACTTCGACTTTTACTAAAGTATTTTTTAACATAAGTACTTGTACTTCTACTTAAGTACAGAATGTCAGTACTTTTGCCACCTCTGGTAGGAGGTCATCTATTTCTCTGCATTGTTCCTATTTACAAATACAAATCTAAAGTTGATTGAATATTTGGATTATGCAATTAATATTTTAGAAAAATGTTTTGGTAGGGTCTCTTAATTTGTTGTTTCTTCACGTTAGGTAAAAGTTTCAGAGAGGAGCAGTGTGAGAAGTACAACAGCCCCAGTTACCTGGACCACAGCGGGAATGTGAAACAGTGGATACCAAAGTACACTGGCGTTTCTCCCAGAGACAGGTGTAAGCTATTCTGCAGGGCCCGGGACAGCAGTGAATTCAAGGTGTTTGAATCCAAGGTACAATAATATGCACTCAGCAGCATATCTCAGGCATGGTGGGTTTTATTTTCATTTGATATCCAAATAGAATTTTAGCAGTAAATGCACAGGATAATGAAATGAAAGGAAAACTAATAGTTGAAACTCTAGTTCAGGGAAAATGGGAATGAAATAGTGGTTTTAAAAAAGATTCTTTTATATTTTTTCCTGAGGTTCCAGCTTGATGTCATAGCCTTTGTCAGAATAATAATCAGGCCCTACATTGTGATCATAAAGACCCTGACAAGATGTTAAACTTAATTTAATGTTTTTGATCAAAGAATCATTAAAAAAAAAGCTCAACTATAATTTGAGTGTGACCCCTGCCAACACTTGCTACATCCCTGCAGGTAATTGACGGGACGCCCTGTGGCCCTGACACCACATCTGTGTGCGTCCAAGGACAATGTGTGAAGGCAGGCTGTGACCAGGTGATAGGATCCAACAAGCGAGTGGACAAGTGTGGAGTGTGTGGAGGAAGCGGACTCACTTGTAGAAAGATCACAGGATCGTACAACAAAGCAAAGTAAGCACTCAGATCCACAGCCCTCATATATGAAAACGATAAAGTAATAGCACTGGATGCACAAAAAGGCTTAGAGCCTGTGAAATGTAGGTGTTTTCTTGTACTGTAATTGGTGAATAATCAATTTGAATGACTTTATGAATTCATTCTAGAATTAATTCTATTGTAAGACCAATCTCATATTTGTGCCAATTATAATTTGAATATTCTCAAATTCTGCTTGCTTATTTTGTTTAAAAAAAGTACTAATTTAATTTAAATCCCTTGTGTTGTACTCAAGGCCCTTGCACCAACTCTGGCCCTTCACAAGAATTAATACACCCCAAATATCAATTTAGGTTCTCCACATATTTTTGGCCCACCCATTTATTGTGTGCACAGCAGTGTGTAAACAGAGCACACGATAAACCAGACAGACAATTGTACTTCATCTTGAGCTGCAAGTTAACAAACTAGCTATTCTGTATTTTCCAAATTCTCCTTTTAATTCTATTTATGCTTTTTCTGTCCTATTCAGTATAGTTTAGATTAGATTAGTAGTTTCATACATGTTGGTAGGTTGATTTTCGAACTTTTAATAGTGCCAGTGTAGCTTCTTTCTCTCTGCTTTGAATTTGTTTTTTTAAATTTCAAACTAAGTTTATCTCCTTTCATGTGGACACTGTGCTTAATACACAGACAAGATCATTTTTTCCCTAATAACTGTTTAAAATAAAGCAGATAGTCATATTGCCTAAATTATTGAATTATTTATTTAAAGACAACACAGTATAAACCGAGTACTATTATCTTAACCTGGTTCCTTGTCTTCCCTATCAGTTATGGATACAGTGACATCATCACAATTCCCATTGGCGCTACTAACATTGACATCAAACAGCGGAGCCACAGAGGAATCAAGCATGATGGGTACTACCTGGCTGTAAAGAGAGAGAGTGGTGGTTACATCCTTAATGGTAATTTCTCTGTATCCACGATGGAGCAGGATGTTCCAGTGCTTGGTGCAGTACTGAAGTACAGTGGCTCTTCCACTACACTAGAGAGGATCCAGAGTTTCAGGCAGCTGAAGGAGGCCATTACCATCCAGCTCTTCACTACTGCAGGTGATGGTAACCCTCCCAAGGTCAAATATACTTTTTTCATCCCTAAAGATGCGACTTTCAACAAATCCAAGGAGAAAAAAGGCTTGTCCCTCTCTTTGCATATGATCCATCCATTTGGTGTGCCTGAATGGGTGCTGGGTGAGTGGTCTGTGTGTTCCAAGACCTGTGGCTCTGGGTGGTCCCGGAGGAATGTTGAATGCATGGACAGTGAAGGCTTCCTCTCCAGCCAATGCGACAAAGACCTGAAGCCCATAGACATCAGGCCTTGTGGAGATCTGCCATGTCCCATATGGCAGATGGGACCGTGGTCTGCCTGCTCACGAACTTGTGGTCAGGGGGAGCGCCGCCGCAGCATCTTCTGCATAGACTACACTGGGAAGACTGTTGAGCCAGAGAAGTGTGATCCAAAAAAAATCCCAGAGCCAGTCTCTGGAGAATGTTTCAACCAGGACTGCTTGTGAAGAACATGAGTACAGTGAACTTGTTATTTTTGATTATAGTGCACTTATGAACAATGGATGGATTAGTGAACAGGCGGGCGCACCGGGGAAAAGGGCCAGGGGTCCATTAGATCTGCAGTATGACTACAAACAGACACAAAACAATCCCCAAAACTTAAGAAATGATCACAAAGAGACAGATTATGAAAATTCTTGTTCACCTGCAAAATGTAATGTATGTCTACAATATGTCTACATCCCGGAGCCCATGAACTCATGGCTCATGTTATCAACTGGTTGCATCAAGTCACATCAAAGGCTTTTACCTGAACATTGCTTTGTCATTCTGTTGACATTTAACAACCACTATTGAAATTTTAAACAATGGAAATCTACCTCAGGATGTACATGTGATGCTATGTACAGTTGCTAGAAGAAGGTGCGGTGTGTGTGTGTGTGTGTGTGTGTGTGTGTGTGTGTGTGTGTGTGTAACTTTTCCAGAATGAAAAACTAGTCCAACATTTAAAAAAAAAAGAGAACTTTTTTTGGATGCTTTTTTCTATAATCAGTAGTTTGGTGGGGCTAGAACAATGGCATGAAACCTGCTGTCAATCACCAGCACAGTTTAAATATACCTCCAATTGTCATTCACACACTCAACCCCCTTTTGATCGAGCCATTTACCTTTTAATGAGGCACAGACGCACGAATGAAGCATTGGGATTTTAAGCCTCTGGGAAATGTGCTTGTGTGTTATTGCTTCTCCTTTCTGCACACATACTAATTTAATTTGTGCTAAATCCTAAATCTTAAAGCCTACATCGGAACAAACTACAACTACAAACTACATCATAGGCATTTTACACATTGTATAAAATATGTCTGGTCTTTCCTGATCAGAAAACCAATGAGAACTCTACTCTTCCAAGCAATGTAATTTTAGCCTTGTTCCATGTCCATGTGCATCACAATGCAGTTGAGGAAAACAGTGGTAGAAGCAGTCTGCAATGCAGCAGTGTTTATTTGGAGGTATTTTTAGTGATAAGCATACTATCTATCATATATATGAAAAATAACATTAATTTTCAGACTTTTTTTGTTAATGCATCATATGCAAATGCTCACACGTTTTCAAATTCATGTATGTATATTTGATTTCTTCATTCCTGTTGTTAATTTACAGTATGTTATCAAACAAAAGAGATGGCGGATTAGGCCTATATCCCTTCAGTGAAGGACTATGCTATTATATTATTACAGCTTCCTTTTTAAGCTATTTATTTTTGTAAAGTTTTTACCTTGGACATGTAAGTAACATGGCAGATGCTGCTGTCTTTAAGATTATTGTCTATAAAATGGTCAAATAAACACATTTATGTCAATAAATGATTCTGTTTTACTGTGACTTAGCGTCCACGTCAATCAAAATGACAATTACAAAACATTTCTAAAAACATATAGATTCAAAACAATGTAAAAAAAAATATGTAAGTGGTATTGCACAAACGTTTCATCCATTAATTCTTTTCTCCAGAATGGTGAGTAAGCAGTAGCAATATGTAAAAAGGACCCACTAATTCCACAAAATATTTAAAGTAGAACCAGAGTTCACTTTTAGACTGTATGACACTAAAACCCTCCGAAGACGTCCAGACAAGTGGAATTCATCTAGGTTGGTTGGTGGTTTTAAAAGGTGGGTGAGGCAAATTTTACAAGCTGAAACCTCTTACAAAGTTCTGTAAAAATCCTCCCACATTGGAATAACTTCTCTGCTCAAATGTTTTAAATAAAGATGGCCATATGAAAATATATTCAATAGCTGTGGTTAGGGAGGAACCCAATTTAATAGGCAACCCCAGAAACTTAACAACATCCTGTTTTAATGCCTGTTATTCCATATTCTAAGCTCGGTTGTTGTGAAAATCAGGATGGTTTAAAAATACCAGCATGACCACAATCATGTTAGCCACAGTTCAGCTTCACTGATTTTTTTCATTGACATCTAATACTTTAGCAGACTATTGAGCTATATCACAATGAAGAAATTAAAAGAATTTAAAAGAAATGATGAGAAACTTACTTGTCTGAGAGTCAATCAAATGGTTACAGAAAGAAAAGAAAAATCATAAAGAAAATGAGAGGTCAATGAGGCTCAACGTGACAAGATGCTAACTAGAAACAAAGTGACAAACTTGAAATAACTACAAACAGACAACAAGGAACACAATTAAAAGTGAAAAAAGGACAAAAACTGCACATAGGCACAACATGACAACTGAAACTACAAAAAGATAATGCAAGTTTGTAAAATTTCTACGAATACTGTTCTGCTTCTTGTTCAAGCTGTCCTTCTCCTGTTAATAGGGGGGGGGGGGGGGGGGGGGCATTAACTTTTAGTCCTTCTCATAATTAAATGATGGATGTTTAATTAATTATTTTATGATAACAAAATAATTTTCTTAGAGCAGTTGGAAAGAAAAGAAAAAAGGTTGATGAATCTTAACCAGACATATATATTACAGTTGTGTTCAAAATAAAGCTCAGAATCCTTATAATAGTTTTTATTTCCAGGCATTGGGAACACTGCACATTATATTCTAAATTAAAACATGTAGAAAAATGTATACATTTTCCAATTACTTTACAGGAAATTAAGAAAAATGAATGTTGGGCTGTTCAAAAAAATAGCAGTGTCTGCATTTCTCTTTATAAACTCAAAAATTCAATTTATGAACTGAAAAATCTTTAGGAATTAGAATTCCTGTGAATCACTAAACTAATATTTAATTGTCTAACCATTGTTTCTGAGAACTCCTTCACATCTGTGTTGCATGGAGTTGACCAACTTCTGGCACCTGTGAACAGGTATTCCAGCCCAGGATGATGTGACAACTTTCCACAATTCCTCTGCATTTCTTGGTTTTGCCTCAATAACAGCATTTTTGATGTCACCCCACAAGTTTTCTATTGGATTAAGGTCTGGGGATTGGGCTTACCACTCCATAACTTTAATTTTGTTGGTCTGGAACCAAGATGCTGCTCGCTTACTGCTGTGTTTGGGGTCTTTGTCTTGTTGAAACACCCATTTCAAGGGCATTTCCTCTTCAGCATAAGGAAACGTGACCTCTTCAAGGATTTTGATATATGCAAACTGATCCATGATCCCTGGTATGTGATAAATAGGCCCGACACCATAGTAAGAGAAACATCCCCATATCATGATGCTTGCACCACCATGCTTCACTGTGTACTGTGGCTTGAATTCAGTGTTTAGGGGTCGTCTGACAAACTGTCTGGGGCCCTTGGACCCAAAAAGAACAATCTTGCTTTCATCAGTCCACAAAATGTTTCTACATTTCTCTACAGGCCAGTCGATGTGTTCTTTGGCAAACTGCCACCTCTTCAGCACATGCCTTTTTTTTCCACAGTGGGACTTTATGGGGGCTTCTTGCCAGCAGATTAGCTTCACACAGGTGTCTTCTAATTGTCACAGGTAACATCAGACTGTCTCTGATCACCCTGGAGCTGATCATTGGCTGAGTCTTTGCCATCCTGGGTATTCTTCAATCCATTTGAATGGTAGTTTTCCATTTTCGTCCACGTCTCTTTGGCTTTGCTTTCCATTTTAGAGCATTGGAGATCATTTTAGCTGAGCAGCCTGTTGTTTTCTGCACTTCTTTATATGTTTTCCCCTCTCCAATCAACATTTTAATCAAAGAACGCTGTTCTTTTGAACAATGTCTGGAACGGCCCATTTTTCTCAGGTTTTCAATGAGAAATGCATGTACAACATGTGTTGGCTTCATCCTTAAATAAGGGCCACCTGATTGACACCTGTTTTTTCACAGAATGAATGACCTCACTGATTGGACTCTATACTGCTGTTTTTTTTAATATGCCCCTTTTAATTAATTATCCAGTTACACAGATTCAGGAGCATGCATCTCATTAATGTTGGGCCTGTTGGCTTTCTATGACTCTACTACACCTACTGGTAAATTTTTTGCCATGTAGTAATATGATTTCTACCAAAAATATTGATTGATCTGGTTAGTCATGTTGGACTGCTATTATTTTGAACACAGCTGTACATTACAGAGGGTATGAGATATTCTGTATCTGTCTTTGTGGCAGAGAAGCTGAATCAATCTGTTACAGAAGGTGCTCCAGTGCCTAAGTGGCGCAGAGGGTAATCGGGATTATCCATGAGGTCTTCACCACAGTGCTGATGCTCCAGTGTTCTTCACCAGCTCTCAGCAGACCACAGCAAAGTACACTGCACTCATCACAACTGACTGATAGAAGATCCCTCATTTTGCTGCACGCAACAAAGGATCTCAGCTTCCTTATGGTGAATAGACTGGTTCCTATATAGCTCTTTTCTACTCTACCTGAGCACTCAAACACTTTATACAGCATGTCTTCATTCACCCACTCATATAAGCATGTTTTTCTACATCTAAGCATTTTTTTATATAGCATCCAGACACTTCGGAGAGCAACTTGGGGTTCAGTCTCTTGCCCAAGGATATGCAGACTGGAGCAGCCAGGGATCGAACCATCAGTTTTCTGATCAGTAGAAAACCTGCTCTATCTCCTGAGCCACAGCCTCCCACAACAGAGGAAACAGAGCCTGCTCATTCCCTTTATGAATACAGCCTCTTTGTTGGTCTTCCAGTTCAACCTGTTGTTGATGAACTCCTCCACCACATTAACATCCTGTCCCAGCATATACATGGATAGTGCAGCCATTCTCTTCCTTCTGAAGTCGATTACCATCTCTCTGGTAATCAAAAAAGCACTAAAAAAACAAAAATTTGTTTTTTTAGTGCTCTGTACTCCTCCCCTTCCCCATCACTACTATATCCAACCACTGCAGAATTGTCAAGAGTATTTCTCTAGGTGGTGTGACCTGGAAGACTGAGGTGTACATGGTGAAAAGGAGCTCCTGTACTGCACTACATTAAAAAAAAAAAGACAGCTACAGCAAATAGGCATCACACAATGCCTGTATTTGCTTTTATGACTAAAAAAAACTGTAACGCAAATGACATAGAATGTTGCTGTGTTAAAAGGATTGAGCTTGGTTAGATGATAATTTCCAAAAGTCACAATCATAGACTGGAAATAAAAGATGATCAAATTACATTAAAAAATATTCATGTGATAATACAAAAACAAAACAAGAAAATACAGATTTGCACATGCACATATATAGCTCCATAGAGGCCATATAAACTTCACAGATGAATATAAATAGTGGAGACCCCTAAACTGCCCCTGAGGTGTGCACATATTGTTGAATGTTAGACTTCCTGTTTCTTCCAGTAGTGTACAGTACAGTAGGAGATGCGCGTTGCATTGTGGGGGTACAAATACAGCGCAGAAAGGACAGCGGGGAGCACAAAGGAATAAAAACAGAACCTCGACAACTTTTAACACCAACCTGTTGTAATGTGAATTCATGTGAGCGTTAATTAAAGTGCGACTTTTGGCGGCTGGCAGGCTGACAACTGCCTGAAGAACGAGGAATGTGAAGGGAGCGGAGAAGAGCGGCAGGGCACACCGCTGTCTCCGACTGCTTTGTCAGCTGAGCTGTTTGCAACTCGAGGCCCGGCCGTTATCACAGGCCTCACCCGAGAAGGTAAACTCCTTTCGTACGGTGTGTCTGATAACACTAACCGTTTTGCGTGTACTCTTGTCTGATTATTTTGCTATCTCTCCATTGATAAGGGCAAACGAACCAATCAATAGCGCCGTGTTGTGTCAGCTATCGCTAGCTTGGTGGCTAGTAGCAGTTAGCTCCCGTGGAGCAGCTGCGTCAAAGTGCAGAGGCACATCTGCGCTCAAAACGGAAACGCGGCAGAGTCCGATTCAAAATAAATTAACTATATTGAAAATGTTCTTTTATTTTGTATATTGCTGTGGCAGTATTTGATGAATACTTACACTGCAGTACAGTTCACAAACTTCAGATTCTCAAAGAACACCACATGTCTAACAGTTACGTAGCTGTGACCAACATATGAATATAATAATAATGTATTTTGCATTATAATAATATATAAAAGTAACAAAAATCATTTACCATCTGACACGGTAAATATTGAACGACATCGATAATTCTAACAATTAACATGCCCCAGAGTAACCGTTCGTTTCAAATGAACTGCCGCGTTTAGTTGGCTTTTATTTTGAAAATCCAAATCCCCTCCTGGCAGACTCGATGCACCAGTTTGACACTGTTAGCTAGTGTTTGCTAAACTGTGATTGTTGCAGTCATATTTGTGGAGCATCTTGCCCACTTGATACCAAGCTTCACACACAGAGAGACGCAGGCGCCTGCCTTTCTGCTGCTTGTTTTCTTTCACACCCTAAGCTTTTTGCTGTGTGTTCAAGTCTTGCACTTGTGTTCACTTAGGTTGTACGTGATGTAATGAGTACAGGTGCAGGCTGGAGGCCACGCTTCCGCGACCATATCGCCACCATAAACATTTTTGTGAATTAGTTATATAGTTACTGTTTAATCAGTTGCCTGCAAGCTTCAGTGTTTGTACCCAGTATTGGCTTGGCATTAAAACAAAACCGAGATGTTAAGTTTACAAAGAAAGAACCATACTCACTTTTAAGAAGCTGTTATACATTTTTCTTAAAGAATTCGTATTTAAATGTAATTTATCACTTTCTGAGTGTTAAACCCAGTATTGAAGGTTAACAGCGAAGGAAGTAAGAGCAAAGTCCTTGTGGGCTATTCAACAAGTTTTTTTTTTTTTTTTTTTAATTTTGCAGCATTACCTAAATCAGTGATTCTCAAAAAAGTGTGCAGCGCGTCCACCAGGTGTGGCACAAGCCACCTGGGAGAAAAGTCTAACGTTAAACATCGGAATAATTTTTATGGCGGAGCAAAGAAATTCACCTCGGTTCCATTAGCACAGCGACTGGCAACAAAATCTAGCGAGTTTTTCTGTTGACTTGGGGTGAAAGCCGAAATCCTCCATCGTCACTGTGTTTTGTGTATTTAGAGCTCCGGTACCACAGCACTAAGCCCCCCCTCCCTCTCCATTTAGCAAATTTTGAGGCCGCCGCCAGCACAAAAACACAAGTTACTAAGGTATTGAGGTGGGGCGTGAAAATATTTTTCTGAAAAGTGGGGAATGATGGAAAAAATTTGAGAACCACTGATCCAAATTAACTTTAAAGTGTGTAGTGGTTTACAAACTTGCCTAACAAGTGAGAGATCCCTGGTTTTATCACAAGAGGAGACACACATCCCTTTGGGGTTGTGTCAAGGGCATCTGGTGTTTAAAAAAAAAATCTGCCAAATCAAGCATGCAGAGAAACCTGTTGTGGTGATCCATTGTGAACAAGGGACCAGCCAAAAGTAGCGTATCTAAGTCAGTGCTTCTCAAATAGAGGGGCGGGCGCAGTGCGCTACCGGGGGGGGGGGGGGGGGGGGGGGGGGGGGGGGTGAACATGCTTTTTTTTTTTGCCGTACTAGAATAAAGTGTAATTGCACATCCACAACAGTAGGTGGCAGTGGCACTCTCATTGTCAGAGTGTGCGCAGTAAGTAGTCCGGTATTTAAGTCTGATGTCATATCTTGGTCCAAATGCTCCTAAATAAACAGCAATGGCATATAAACCAAAAGGTTTTCTTCTTCCTAGGGGCGGCATAACAGAAAATAATTGATAAGCACTGATCTAAGTTAACTTTAAAACACTTTAAACACTTTGCTGCTGTGTTCATTGTCTTAGTCACCCATTTTGGGCCATACTAAATAAAACATTAAATCGGTTTTGTAAATCTTGGTCATACTGTGTTTCAAAAAGGAAGATTAGCTGTGGCATTTTCTACTTGCTTATTGGGTAATGACTTGTCAATCACAGGTCTATCTTGGGGTCTGTTTTGTGAATCCAAACTGGATGCTGGTTCCACAGGAGAAGAGCCTGATAGCTGAAGGCTCTGCTTCACATTCGACTTCTAGAAACCCTAGGAACTGCAGTCTGAGAGCGAAGTGCTCTGTTGGGATACTATAGAGCAGTCGTTCTTCTTTCATCATTCCCCACTTTGCAGGAAGAAATATTTTCACACACTACCTCAATACCTTAATAACTTAAGCTGTGCTGGTGGCTGTCTCAAAAGTCCCTAAAGGGGTGTGGGGGAGTCCCCCTTGGCTGGAAAGGGATGCCCCATGGTGATGTGGTATGGCAGCTCTATGTACACAAAACACAGTGATGGTGGACGATTTCAGGTTTTGCGGCTTCAAAAGTCGCTGGAGAAACTTGCTAGATTTCTCACTAGTTGCTGTACTAATGTAACTGAAGTGAATTTATTTGTTCCATTGTGAAAATTATTCTAATGTTAAACATTAGTTCTACATAACTTTTCTCCCTTGTTGCTTGCGCCCCCAACTGTTATGACCCTGTGCCTGACAAGTGGTGCGTGCCACCCATGAGAATCACTGCTGTAGAGGTTTTTAAGATATGATGGGTCAGACCATAAAGGTATTTGTGAGAAAATGAACTTTTAATTCTAGATTTAATAGGGATCCAAGTTAGTGCTGAAAGCTGCACTTCACAACCAACATAGGGCATTACTGTGGTTTTATTATGGTAATTGTTGTCATAAGTCCGCGAACGGCGGCACTTTTGAAGTACACTGAGCCGATTATGACGTGTTCGGTGGTATAGGGTTATACTTAACAATGTTAACCTTTATCCATTAAAATATTGTACAGGGACTTATGCATGATGGTGATATTAAACTGTCATTAGCTGTTTACTTGCCTCTATCTCATCTATTGTTGTGTTGTGTTTTGAGTGCCATACAAATTACCTCGAGACTACTGCCCGTGCTGCTATATCAACTCCACCCACACTGTGGTGGTCCTCATTTGTAATGGAAAAACAAAACAACAGTGGCGAGTTGTGTTGAGTGAGTCGACCCGTGCCAAGTCGTTCTGTATGGAAACGTGGCTTAAGCTATTCCTAGGGCTGCACTCTTCTGGACAGAGATCTTAGATGTTGTTATTGGAATCTGCTGAAGCCACTCTCCCAGTTTGAGAGTTATTTGCAGGGTGGCTGTGGCTCAGGAGGTAGAGCAGGTCACCTACTAATTGGAAGGTTGGTGGTTTGATTCTTGGCTGCTCCGGCCTGCATGCCAAAGTATCCTTGGGCAAGATACTGAACCCCAAGTTGATGGGCCTTTTTATTGCTCTCCGATGCAAGCGTTGGAGTATGAATGTGTGTGAATGTTGGAAAGTAAAAGCACTTATCTTAGATTCAGTTGGAAGTGCTTGTATGAATGGATGTGAATGGGTAAATGTTGTTGTTGTATAAGTGCTTCGAGTGCTCAGTTAAAGTAGAAAAGTTCTATATAAGAACTAGTCCATTTACTATTGCCCCAAGTGTTCTGATTACCACAGGAACCACTGCAGGGTTCTAGCCAGAAAATTTTTACAGCCCAGCGCAACGGCACCTCAGCAAGGCACAGCGCTGGGCGATCAACCGCTGGCTAGAACCCTGCACTGTTACCGTCACCTTCCACATCCTCTCTAGTTCTTCTCCTGGCCCTTAATATTTATCAAGCTTCTCATGTTTCTTCTTCTCTGTCGCTTGGTATTGCTACATCTATCACTATGGCCTTCTGCCTCTGCTTGTCCACCACTACTATATCTGGTTTGTTAGCCATCACCAGTTTGTCCGTCTGTATCGGGAAGTCCCACAGGATCTTAGCTCAGTCATTTTCAGCCATCCTTGGGGTTGTTTCCCATTTTTACCTCGGGACTTCCGGGCCATTCAACACAGATGTTCCTGTACACTATCCTAGGCACTTGGCTATGGTGTTCCTTGTATCCCCTGCCTGCTAGCATCTTGCAACCTGCTGTTATGTGCTGGATCGTCTCAGGGGCATCTCTGTACAGCCTGCACCTGGGGTTTTGCCTGGTGTGGTAGACCCCAGCCTCTATCAATCTCATGTGATTAGAGCTTGTTCCTGTGCTGCTATGATTCGTGCCTCTGTGCTGTCTTTCAGCCCAGCTTTGTCCAGCCATTGGTAGGATTTTTTTGATATCAGCCACTTGTTCTATCTGCCGGTGGTACATGCCATGGAGGGGCCTGTCCTTCCATGATGGCTCCTGTTCTTGCTCCTCTTCTTTCTCTGGTTTCTGCTGCCTGAGGTACTCACTAAGCATATGATCATTTGTGGCCAACTCCCTGATGTACTCATGGTGTACAACAGGTGGAACTCCATGATTAGAATAATTACATGCATCTGCTTTTAAAATAAGTATTTGTGTAATATTTCCTTTTTATTATGAAATGTCTCTTTGCCCTCTCAGTTTCACACACTTTAAAGAACATTCCTTATAACAAGTTAGAGGAAATATTTAGCTGAATAATTTTCTGACAGGAGATGGTGGAAATAAAGCTCTTTTTCTAATATGCACTGTTTGCTGGTTCAGACTCCTGTTGCACCACCGCAGCCCAATTCTATAATTCACTTTGCCTTTACTGGGCCAAGATAGCCCAAGAGTATTTTCCTTTGGTCTGGCTGTGTGAAGGAAAGTGCACTCTCCCTGTGAGAGCCCCTTCACTTGAGCTTTTGTTTGATGGAAAATCTCATGCCTCAGAGAATCCACATGTCTCGCAGACAGCTGCTTGAACGCCCTGTAGTGCGCTGGCCTCCGCATGGGTCTGGCTCGCATCGCTGCGCATCTGCTTTGATTGTTGTTACATAACTTGGCATTTTGTCCTCCCCATTCTCTACCGTTGTCTGCTTTCATCCCCCCTTGCCCTACCTTCCCCTCAGAAAGCACCTTTGATTCTCTCTCTACCTTTACCCACTGCCTTGTACACACAGAGCACTTGAACCCCCCCCCTTCCCCAAAAAAAAAATCTCTGCATTGGACCTGGTGTTTTGCAGAATGATATTTGACCGCTCATTTTGTTTCTGTACTTTTGATTGTTAATCAGTGATTCCACACCCGAGTCTCTGACAGATAGACCTGGATTTTTTTTGTTTTGTAATCATTTGACACACTGACGTTGATTTAAACAATAATTATGTAATCTGTCGGGGTTCCGCATATCAGTAAAAACATCTAGAATTAAAATCAAGAAAAATTAGTTCTTCAGATATCTTATAAGCCTTGTTTCTTGGTATTATTTTGGAGATAGTGTATTTAAAGTCTGAGCCAATTCAATTAGTTTGTGAAAATGTCATAAGTTGAATGTTACATGCACAGCATTCAGGGTTCTAGCCAGTGGTTGATTGCACGGCGCTGCGCCATGCTGAGGTCGACTCGAGCCGTGCTGAGAATTTCGCTGGTTTGCTGTAACTATCATTGCAATTAGCAAGCGGGTGCGCACCTTGCACACTCCTTGCATCTTATTTTAGAGCAGTGTAACACAGACTAGAGGGATCCACGCTCCCTGTTGTCATCAAATCAGATGGTCCTATCAGATTCAGGTGCTTTCCGTGACCCATAGGACCAAACGTTATCACAGAATATTACATGCAAAATATTATCCAACTGTTCACGTCACGGATTTAGCAAGTTGGCACGGCATTTAGCATTGGCTTGCTAATGCTACTTAGCCTGTGCCGGGCTGAAATTTTTTTCTGGATAGAACCCTGGCATTGTTATCTCACACACAGTTATTTTGAAATGACTTCTTCACATCACACCAATTGGATGTTATGTTTCCAGTGGAAACCTGGATTCATGATGGTGAGACTGTGCTGTTTTCAGAACTTCTTCCTCCCTGTTGTGACTTTGTCAGCTCTCGTACGGCCAACCGGTAAAAGGGGGGGCTAGCTTCAATTTTTAGATTCTCCTTCCACTGCTGTGAGGTACCGTTTGATAGCTGTGCCAGCTTTGAGCTGCAGCTTTTTGAGGCAAATCATTCTATGACTGTGCATCCTCCTCCAATATTTAACACAGACTTTGTTCAGCATTTTATACATTTAGTCACCGGAATTGCACTGAAATATGACCATTTCTTACCTGTTGGTGATTTTAATATACATGTATGTTTTATATATGTTGTTGAGGAATTATCCATTATATTTGACTGCACTTCTCATGAGATCCTTGATTGTGTTGCTCCTTTGAGAAAGAAACACTCTAAAGCATGTTTTTTGAACCTTGGCTGAATGAGAATATTCATGCTCTCAGAAGTAACTGCAGACAAGCAAAGAGAAAATGGAAAAGGGACAAATTCTAAGTCTCTATGAAATTCTTTGGTACACATTTTTTTATTTATCAATGTTATAAAGAAGGCAAAGTCTGCATTCTTATCCAATCACATTGCTATTAGTAGTCATAGGCCTCAAGTTCTCTTTAGGGTTTTTAATTCTCGTATTAACCCTATGACCACTGATCGAGTGCCATCATTTAATATGCTGTGCAAAAACTTCCTCAAGTTTTTTTTAACCTATAAAATTTCTGGTCTTATGCATTCCACACCTGTTGTTGACACCTTAATATCCCGTTTACATCTTGCTGTTTTTGATGAGTTTGAGCCAATTATATTTGCTTATTTAAAAGACATAGTCAAGCAACTTCATCCTGGAAATTGCTTTCGACAGTATCCCTGCTCCTTTATTTAATTAGCACCTTTGGATCTAGTGATTTAACTCCGGTCAACACTTCTGTCAGTTCAGGTGTTTTTCCAACTTCTTTTAAACATGCTCTTAAAAAAGAATTTAGATCCATTTGTCCTCACTTTTTCAGCCCATCTCTAAGCTCCCTTTTTTAATCTAAGGTCTTGGAAAAAGTTGTTGTTAACCAACTACAAACCTTTTTAGCTGAATTTGACATTTATGAAAAATTTTAATCTGGTTTTAAGTCTCGCCATAGTCCTGAAACTGCCCTTTTAAGAGTTCTTAATGATTTTCTCCTAGCTGTCAATTTAGGAAATCCTGCTATGTTAGTATTTTTAGATTTAATAGCAGCTTTTGACACTGTCAGCCATTCAATTCTTCTGTCTCGTCTTGAACAGTGTGTTGATTGGTTTAAATTTTCTCTGCGTGGCAGAGGTTTCTCTCTAAATATGGGATAAAATATGGAATATTTTTCTTCTGTAGCCTCACTTCCCCGTGGTGTGCTTCAAGGATCTATTTTGGGCCCATTACTGTTCTCTTTATATATTTTACCCCTGGGGTCAATTTTTAGATATTGTACAGACAAAAGTATAAGCTCTCCTTTCACTACTTTGCTGATGACATTCAGATTTATTTTCCTATGAAATCTAATGCTCCCAATTCATTGCAGATTTTGTTAAACTGTTCTAATGACTTGAAGAATTGGTTAAACATGAAGTTTCTTCATCTTAATGAAAGCAAAACAGAGATTGTTATGTTTGGTTTTGCTGAACAATTGAAGGAATATGCTACCTCTCTTGGCCACCTAGGGTCATGCATCCATCAATCTGTTAAAAATCTTGGTGTGATCATGGATAACTCCTTTAATTTTGATAAGACATATTAGTTCTGTGGTTAAAAACAATTTTTTCCAGTTGAGATTGTTGGCTAAAGCAAAGCCCCGTCTTTCTTATCATAACTTTGAAAAAGTCATACATGCTCTTGTTATGACAAGACTGGATTACTGTAATTCTTTGTATGTAGGTTTACTACAGTCATCTCTTCATCAGCTTTAATTGGTCCAAAATGCTGCTGCTCGACTTTTAACAGGGACGAGAAAGTGTGTGCATATTACTTCAGTTTAAGCTTCACTTCATTGGCTTCCTGTCAATTTTAGGATTAATTTTAAGATTTTATTGATTTTTTTATGATTTTAAATGGGCTGGCACCTCTGTATTTGTCTGATCTTATTCATTCATGTTCTGTCAGAGCATTGAGGTCCGCTGATCAGATTATTCTAAATAGTCCTAGATCTAGAATTACAAATAGAGGTGACCGAGCTTTTTCAATTGTTGTGTAGAGTCTGTGGAATGCCTCATCATTTCATATTGAACTGCCGGGACAGTTTCTAGTCTTTGCTCAAGACACATTTCTACTCTATGGCTTTTAATTTGAGCGAAATCTTGACATTTTGTAATTTTTTTTCTTTTTTTTTTTTTTTTAGCTTTTATATTTTGTTTGGATTTTTGTTTGTTTTTGTTGTTTTGTTTTCTGTGTATATTATTTTTGGTTGCCTATGAAGCACTTTGGTTGTTTAAATGTGCTATATAAATAAATTTGACACTGACATTGACAAGACTTCTCTATCATGGAAAAATAATGATGATTATTTTGTTCAGTATTGTAATCTTGATTATTTGTTACAGTTATGCATTAATTTAACTGACACCATGCATTGACTGACCTCTTAAAATTTGTCTTTTTACATGGTTTTTCATTAATTGTAGATTTAATTGAAATGAAAAACAAACACATGGGAAAAGGGGACGGGAGGGGGATTGTGATCACAGTTTTTCTAGAAAGGAGTTAAGCCCTGAATAAGTGCTTTTGATCGTAAAGCCTGTCTTGCAAGGATAAGTAGTCCTCGCAGACCTACCTCCACCACAGGATGTCTGTGAATCCCAGGTGACAGTGAACTCATACGCCTTGGAACACCTGCACAGCAGCCTCAGGGCGCAAAACAGAGAAATGAAGCTGACAGCAAATTTTCACGCACTACAGAAACAGTCCAGGTGAAAGACCCTGACTGATCCGGAGACCAAAATCAACTGTTTATAATTCTGCCACAAGTTTACTGCATAAATTAGTGTTTTACTACTTCTAGATAGTCCTTAACTATCTGTTTCAGCCATCTTGTCTGGAGCTGAACTAAACAGTGGTTTATTTTGAGTTTTTAAGGATGAGCTGTAAAAATTATAATGAACAGGAGCTTTGTTTCAAAAATGAGTGCAAGAAAGGTAATACGTTTGTCACTCGTATTTTCTTTTTATAATAGTCAAAATCGTAATTGACTTCCAGTTAACTTGTAAGTAAAAAATTGTCAGATATTTAGACAAAGCAGGGGTTCATTTTAGATCCATGAAGTTTGCAGTTAACTGGCAGAAATCTTGGATAGTAATAAATGAAAACCACAAATCAAACTGACAAATTGTGGGATGGCTTTGGCTCTGGAGATCGGTGGTTCGATCCCTGGCTCCTCCAGTCTGCATATCGGTGTCCTTGGGAAAGATACGGGGCTGAGAGTTTCCCCTGATGCATTCATCAGAGTGCGAGTAAGAAGCACTGTATGAATGTTTGTGTGTAATTGGGTGAATGAGACCTGTAGTTAAAAAAAAAAAAAAAATGTTCTGAGTTTTTGGACTTTGAGTTTTGTTTTTTAAGTGTGTTATGGGTTCTTGGTTCACTTAGTGTTTATGTTATATCTTGTATAGGCTCCTGTTAAGCTGTTAAGTATATTTTGATCATGTTTTCATTTGCTTAGCCAGTTCGCCATCAGTATTCCTCCCTCCTGTGTTTGGTCTTCTGCGTTCTGTTTCTGGTGTCTGTCATCCCCGTTTAGTTGCATCTGTGTCCAGTTCATGTGTCGTAGTCTGGATCTCAGTGTTTTGATATTTCCTCTGTGTACGTGCTTCCCCGTGTTGTGTCAAGTCTGTGTTTGTATCATGTTTGGTCACTTCCTGTTTTATTTTGACAGTCCTTTGTTCCTCTTGCCTTGCATTCAGTAATCTCCTTTGGTTCACCTGCTCTTCCCTGCTGTCTCCATGCTCCCTAATTACCTTGTGTGTATTTATACTCTCAGTTCTTCTCAGTTCTTTGTTGCATTGTTGTCAGTGTCTCCCTCAAGTTGTATCAGTTTTTTCTATTGACCGTTATTTTCATTTTGTTATCCAAGGTTTTTGTATTGTGGACCTTAGTTTTGGGCTTTTGCATTTTTCATGTTTTTGAAACTCATAATTAAAGTTGTCTGAGTTAAGTTCCATCTTCCGCATCCTTTGTTTGGGTCCGGCCCTGCCTGTCTCACAGCATCATCTGACAAAAAAACGCTTTAAGTGCTGTTGTTATTATTCAGAACAGTGCTGTATAAGTATCAGTCCATTTACCAAATTCCTTGTTTTGCATGCTCAACAGTCTAAAATCCAAAGACATTCATGTAACTGTGGCAATAAAAATCTTTGATTAGTGTATTTCAGGGTTTATTGCACTGTTGTAAAATTGTACACCTAACAAGTATTTATAACTGGTTAGGTTACCAAGTACAATATATAATTTTCTCAGTGTTTACAATATATAACTTTCATAGTGTTTTGTGTTAATTTTGAATTATTGAGGTTTTAAAAAGGTCTTAAATTAACACACAAGAATATATGTTAGAGCTTAGTAAAAATATATTCATTAACTGTGATCTGTTTCTTTTTCCTTTCCCAAGGAAGGAAACAGGACTCCTGCGGTAACGCTTCCCTTTTGCAAACTGAAGTATTTATTAATTTTTTTCTCTCTCTCTACAGGACACATATCCTTTACACGGTATAAAAAGGGATTCCAATATGGGGGTGAAAACCTTCACCCACAGCTCAACCTCACACAGCCAGGAGATGCTTGAGAAGCTCAACGCTTTGCGTAATGAGGGTCACTTATGTGATGTCACCATCCGAGTCCAAGACAAGCTCTTCCTGGCCCACAAAGTGGTTCTGGCCTGCTGCAGTGAATTCTTCCGTTCCAAACTGGTGGGCCGGCCAGAGGAGGAGGACAAGTTTGTATTGGACCTTCACCATGTGACGGTTAGTGGTTTTGCTCCCCTGCTGGAATACGCCTACACATCTACCCTTTCCATCAGCACAGAGAATATCATCGATGTCCTGGCGGCTGCAAGTTACATGCAGATGTTTGCTGTGGCTAGCACGTGTTCGGAGTTCATGAAATCAAGTATTCTGTGGAGTCCGGGTAACAATAATAACAACAACAACATGGGAGCAGATAAACCTCACGAATCAGCACCAGAGAGTGCTTCGTCAAACTGTGCCCTGACGCCACTGGATGGCAGTGTGTCACCGGTATCTTCTGACTGCAGTGTGATGGAAAGAAACGTTCCCATATGCCGCGAATCACGAAGGAAACGCAAAAGCTTCGTCTCAATGGCGTCCCCTGAGAGTCCACTCAAATGCACTACACAGATGGTCACCACCTCCCCTCAGATTCCCAACCCATCGCCCTCGTTCTCAGACAGCACAGCCCAGCCTGTGGAGTCCTCCCTGGCCTTCCCCTGGACGTTCCCATTTGGTATTGACCGGAGGTTTCACTCAGACAAATCAAAGCTCCCGGAGAGCCCTCGTTGTTTAGAGCAGGGCACCCCGGGGACCTCAGAGGTAGTGGTTGGCCGTAGGCTCAGTGACTTCCTAACGTGCGAGAGCTCAAAGACAGTGTCTTCACCAGTGGCAGCAGAGGAGGAAGACATAAGGGTGAAGGTGGAGCGTCTCAGTGATGAAGAGGTCCAAGAAGCATCATCACAGCCAGTCAGTGCCTCTCAGAGCTCACTGAGTGACCAGCAGACGGTGCCAGGGAGCGAACAGGTCCAGGAGGAACTGCTTATCAGTCCACAGTCCTCCTCCATAGGTGAGTGTCATTCTCCTTCCTTATTTGTAGTCTGTCTGCATGTTTAATAGTTGATTTATATGTACATTGATTATATTTGGTTAAAAAATACACTTTAAGTACATGTCGGCGTGCATTTGTTACAGTGGTATTCACTGTTATAGTAAGGCCGTGTCCTGACCCAGTTAAGACAGTGCTGCTTGTAAAAATGTGCAGTCAAACCTGCCTCATCCTGCTCCCAGAGTTGCCTTCCCACCCCCAGGACTTTTATTTGTATTGGTCTCAGTGGAAAGTTTTATTGTCCAGTGGTCCAATTTCTACTTGAAAGGCTTTTCTGCCTTTCCATAAATAAAAAGAAGAAAATGGAAACATTCATCATTTTTTCCTAAACAGTTGAATAGCACAGTGCTTTGTTATCCTGCAGCATCAATCCTAAAACAGGGGATTAGCCTTCAAAGAGCTAAAGTATATTAGTCTAACCCTGTTCAAGATGTCATGCTTTAGGCTTTATTCTCTTGTCAGAAATTCAGTAGACAGCTAGCATGAGTAATTTTTTTCCTTCTTCTTCCCAGGGTCAATGGATGAGGGCGTGTCAGAGGGCTTACCGTCAATGCAGAGCACTTCTAATGCTGGAGGACATGCAGAAGATGATGAGAGGTATCATGATTTGTTCAAACTTGCTGTGAACCAATCATAAAGTAACAAAGAACATATAGACATGGATCTCATGACTGAGCGTCTGAGCCACACCTGGTTAGATAATAAATTAAGACGTCATGTTTAAATGACGCACTGTAATATTAAGAATAGTCATTGTATATTGTAAAAGCCTTGAGCTACAAATGAGTGATAAATTTTCTGTAAATGCTAGCATGGCATTTAACAGGAAACCTGCTAGCGTTAAACGTTACTTAGTCTGGCGCGTGTGACTATCATCAGTAATCACATAGTTGCAAATTTCTAATACAAATGAAAACATGACGTAATTAAGGAAGAAATATTAGGTGAGAAGGATACAGGAAAGTTACTTTATTGGTCAGTTTGATCGGTTGTTACACATGACATAGCTATCCATATAAACACATATATACTTTGTTTAGGGTTTTGTGCTGATAGACATTGAATTTGCATGCTTAATACATTAAATTAATATTATCATTATTATAATAAACACTTGGTTGATAAGTGCACACACATCCTTGTTCATGCACACACTTCTCCCGCTTTTGTGCATGTGGAGTGGTTACACTGCCTTTCCAATCGTCGCTTGATTACCACTTTGATATATTGTCTCTTTGTGTTTCAGGTTGGAAGGCATTCAGTATCCATACCACCTCTATATCAGCCCATCAGCACGGCCTGGCACCAATGGCCCTGACCGGCCCTTTCAGTGTCCAACCTGCGGTGTTCGATTTACACGTATTCAAAACCTAAAACAGCACATGCTCATACACTCCGGTAGGTGAAATGGGGATAATGAAAAGAATACATGATGTTTACCATTGTGTTGCTCAAGTGCTTTAGACATTGCTAGGGTAGGTAATATAAACAGTATCATTGCAGGGATTTAAGCACTACTAAATAAAAATGATATTCTGAAGGCAGTTTGCGCTGTACAAATGGTAAATGGACTAGTTCTTATATAGCGCTTTTCTACTGCCTGAGCACTAAAAGTGCTTATACAACACGTTTACATTTACCCATTTACCCCATTCATACAAGCACTTCCATGATTAGCTAAGTGCTTTTATTATCTAAAGCACTCACACTCCAACGCTTGCATCAGAGAGCAACTTAGGGTTAAGTATCTTGCACAAGGATACATTGGCATGCAGCCAGGAATCGAACCGCCGACCTTCCGATCAATAGGTGACCTGCTCTACCTCCTGAGCTACAGCCACCCCGAAGTAGTGGTGTAATGTCATGGTAAGTGCTATGATGGTATAGTAGTATAGTACTATTATAATGCAGTAAATATTAACTGAATATAGTAAAATTAACCTCTGGAGAGTACTGTAATCAGTTCAGTGGCATTGACGACTGTGTTAATGGCAAACAGGTTTTAAATATTGTCACTACTTACTGACTCCACACCACCACATTTTTCATAGGTTTTCAGCCTCAACCAGCACAGATGAATATGACATCATTTGAGGTTATTTATCAGACTTCATCCATTCATTTTATACAACTTGTAGCAGTGCTTTGTCACACTTTGAAACACGCTTTGTGTAAAATTTGTGGGGTTTTTCTTTTAAGGTGTCTTTATGTTTAGTTTGTATTCAATAAGGTTAATTACCATTTTTTCATAATCATTTTTTTTTTTTGTTAATGTAAATTCTAAGATAAAAATACTGCAGAGTCCAGTTAACATGTTGGTTGGCAGAATTCACCGACCAGTGTTGGCTTCTCACTGATTGGTATTGCTATATACAGTTCAAAAAAAATTAAAGGAACACAAATCAAAGTATAGTACCAAGTCAATTAAACTTCTGGGATATTGAGAGCATGAATGAGATTCCAGGATATAGGCAATTACTCTAGGAGAACTGGACAGGAACAGGACCGCAGAAGGTCCTTAAGGTCCTTTGTGCGAAGAGTAATAGGATGAGCCAGAGCCAGAGCTACAAAATGACCTCCAGCAGATCACTGGTGTGATCACTGGTATCAACCTGTAATCAAATAATCCTTGACAATGTAACTATAACCTACTTGCACATTTTTTTTTAATATATGGCCTAACATAATATAACATTACATAATGTAATGTTATATTAGTAAAAATAATACTTTGGAGCCAAAATTGGAAAAATGACATTTAAAAAGCAAATTTTCCCATTTTTAGTTCACATTTGGTGTTGAGCTAACTGACCAGCTGCATATTTTATTTTTGTTTTTGCTATTTAGAAATTACATGGAATTTAACAAATGTTTGTATATGACCAGTTGGAATTGGATTTAAAATGTTATTAAAATTCTAAATAGAGTCATCATTAGTATTGAAGTTACTAATGGATATTTTAATAAAAGGTTAAATGATAGAAATTGCTGTACTTTCCTGCACCTTGTAAACACCTCAGTGAAGATAGGAGACTTTATTTTGAAGGTATTCAAGGAAGCAGTGATTTAAAAGAATAATTAACAGGGACTTTTTGTATAAATTAACCTTATGTTTCATCTCACAAACATGGATGCTAACACTTGTGTGATGCTAATGTACAGATCAGCAAGCATGGGTTTTGTCTCCTTCTTCCAGGCATTAAACCTTTCCAGTGTGACCGCTGTGGGAAAAAGTTCACACGGGCCTACTCCCTAAAGATGCATCGGCTGAAGCACGAAGGTAAACGCTGTTTCCGGTGCCAGATTTGTAGCGCCACATTCACGTCCTTCGGTGAATATAAGCACCACATGAGGGTCTCCCGACACATAATCCGCAAGCCGCGGATTTATGAGTGCAAAACGTGCGGCGCCATGTTCACCAACTCTGGCAATTTAATTGTACACCTGAGGAGTCTGAACCATGAGGCATCCGAACTAGCAAACTACTTCCAGAGCAGGTGAGGAGTCAGGGGGCGCCGCCCCCATTATTTACTCAGATCTCACCTGGATCAGAAAAAAAGTTCAGTTTAGTTTTTAATAGCTGAAGTTCACAGAGTCGTTGTCGTGACTTTGGCTTTGTAGAATTGTTTTTCAAATGATTGCAGTTGATTTCAATGCTTAGATCAAGTGTGTCGTTAGTATCTGTATTTACTGGGGAATTTTAACTGGTTTGAGACAGTTTTACATTTTGGGAATAAGGCTTATTTGATGTCATTGTGACATAAATGAAAAAATCATTACCACTGTCTGTGACGTAAATGTGAATACTCATTAAGACCTTGGTTATAATACTTGACCCTATCTTTTTGTTTTGCTCTCTGGCATGTAAGAAAAGATGTCTAGAGGGGCTGTGGCCATCTAGCTCCAAACCAAGTGTGGCGGTACAATAGAAATGTGCTGTGCAGACCACCTACCAGCCACCAAACAGCCCTTCTAAAACTTACCAATGAAATTTAGAGAAAACATAACTGGTTTTAAAAGAACTATTTGCAATTTTACAGGAAGATGTGTTCTCGACTTTTGTGTTCTTGGAGGGTGCCTTGTAACTGGTCCCAGCCAAGAAGTATTCTTGAAAAAATACTACTCATAAAGCAGAGAAGGATAATTTGTATATATTTATGTTTAAGGAATGATTCAATAACATTCTCATATATTTCAAATCTATTTGTGACTGTAGTGATGCATATGCTTGTAGATGAAATGGTTTTTAAAATAAACTAGTAAATAATAGCACGTATACTGTGTGAACTGAAGCTTGATGGTATTCCCTGCTCTGCTTTGCAGCCTTGGTGAGCTCAGTGTAAATTAGATCAGTAAAATCAGTGTGTTCTATGCTAAGCAAACAGTTGCTAGTTGTAGCTTCACATTTATTGCACAGACATGAGTGGTATTGAGCTTCTCATCTGTCAGTAAAAAAAGGGAATAAAGCAATTTCCCAAAATGTCAAAATATTCCTTTAACATTCGTCATTGAGAGGAAATTGCAAATACCTCAAATTTGTTTCGGCTCTGACAACATTCCAGAAGTAAGAGGATAAAGTGGTATATCTAGTGTGCAAAAACAAGCTAGTTGAGTTTCCTTAATAAATAGATTAACTGCCAAAATTATAACTCAAAAGTAGTATTCTGAATGCCTGAGAAACCATAGCATACTGTAGCAGATATTGTATGTGGTCATGGAATACCTGAAAAACACAATTTTGATCATTTTGTCATCTCTGCTGCTTTAACCAAATCAAGGGGGTTATTTGTTTTCATCAACAGTTCAGCCCACAAAAGTTGGAACACAGTGTCTCTGAGTGTGTATTTAGTTCTCCGACTTTTCCACTTCTTAATCAACTCAAGCCCTCTCAGGTTGGGAGTGCTTAAAAGGGCCATTGACTCCTCAAGCGTTTTATAGTAGAAGGTCTATGTCTGAGATCATAACAGTGTGGAAAATTCTCTTGCAGTTCAGTCACACTCTTAACTCCCTTCCTCAGTTTTCACATAAAAAGGTATGTTTTTTTCTAAGTTGCTGGTGTTCAGACTAAAGTCATCTATGCCACAGAGGACAGTAACACTCAACCTTAATTATTTACTCTGGATTTTGAGCTCTGATTCCTTCTGTTTGATAGTCTGTACATGTGAAGCTGCAGGACCAAGGGCATTCACACATTTTAAAGAGCTTCTGACGAAGATCCATGGATACCACAATCTGTGATGAAAACTGAGCTCAGTATCATTTTGGACCAGCAAGATTTTCTGTATCCTCTCTTAAATTTAGGTATTCTTTGCAGCAGTCTCATGTTATGGTTAGCCTGGATCAGGCACTCGTATAAATGATAAAACCACAGATCCCACACTTAGAAAAAGAACCTTAAACATTTGAATCAGTTCTGTTATTATTATACTAAAGAAATTCTAGCTACAAGACTGTGTCAGACGAAAGTGGGAAAAGGATGTGCATCACAAAGATATGGTACATAAATTTCTTTTCATTTTAGTTATAAAAATGTAAAAAATGCTGTAATCACAGAAAAATGGTCTAAAAATGTTTCCTTGTTTTTGCTAGCTTTTTATGGATAGTGGTGACATTTAAGATGACCTTTTCCTTTTTTCTATCATCTTTATACTGCACAATGACATCACTACTTGTACAATTAAACCCTGGGAGCCAAAACCTCAAGCTTTGGACTTCCCTAAACACTTGGTTTGTGACAGCTTTTTCTTTGGCTCAGTATGATGTCAGTAAATTCCAGGCACACCCCTGCTGCTTAAATGTAGTGTTTATGAGGGGGGGGTCCAATCACATTTAAGTTTACCGAGAGGGAGATGAAGGGAGCTGTCGGTTTCAAAAAGTGGAGGGGCTGAAGTGCTGCAACATGACACACTTTAAAATAAGGAAGGATTATTTTGAACTGTAACTGGAAAAAATATGAAGTTGGACATTATAGTTCCGCTTTAAGGTATTTTCAGTGCAGCTACACTAGATTTTATAGCAGAAACAGAATCAGTAATGTCTTACTGTAGCTTTGGTAACAAGTCTTTTTAAAACTCTTTAATGCCTTTCTAGACCTGCCCTCTATGCACCAAAGCTGCGTACACACCCTGGCAGAAATCCATAAATACCAGCTGCAGGTACGGCAGTGTTTTCAGTAAGGATAAATGACTGCCAGCCGTTTGTTGATAGCTCAGTGAATACTTCTGATTCAATTTCTGTTCCTTCTCACCTTCATTTGAGTGACTACAATAAAACAAAGCTATGAATTGATCAAAATACAGGATTACTAAGACTGCAGGGTTGTAACTAATAAACATTATTGACCAACAGTCCAGACATTTTCAATTTGCTGTCATGGAAAACAAATACAAATAACAAATCTGTAACACTGATGATGCAAAAACTATAAGTATGTTTTAGTTTTTGAGCAGACCTATTAATTATTTCCTTATTATTTGTATGATTATGTGTATGACCCTGCATTGGCAGGATGATTGTGATGTTAAAGAAAAAAGCTGTTGCCAATCAGATGCTTTTCAGACGGTGTTGCATGATGGATTAAAATCTGACGGTGCTTTTTCTGCATTCATAAATCCATCAATTTTGACAAAATCCCCAACATCACTGGCTGAAATGTAGCCCCAAACCATGAGAGAGCTACTCGCTGTTGTACCCCCCACCTGATTTGGCACTGATTTTCAGTTAAATTCTAGTGTAATTTGCATAGATCAGCGCTTGGTTCCCTTTTTTTTAAGAATGGCTTTTTGAGAGCCACCCTTCCACTGAGACCATTAGTAGATGGATCAAATAAAGGGACAGCTGTATCTTTCAGGTCCTGTATCAGGTCTTTGCTGGATTTTTTTTCCCTTGTTTCTTAAGCACATGACTTTCAGATGCTGTTCATCTGCTGCAGATAGCTTTTAGTCCTACTACTTCTTCTTTTGCCCCCGACTTCTCCACTTTACTCTGAATTTTTTAAGGATGCACTGCACACCATGTTATCAGATAATAGCTCTTCGGGAATCATCTTGTTGGTGCAAAAATATAATTTTATGCCTGTCAAGCTATGTTATGTTTGGCATTCTGTATAGATTGAACTAAAGAAATGGGAACAAATTTTGTGTCTTTGTGACAGGCTGTTAGTAACAAAGTGCCTAAAGGTACAATTTCAAATTGGTTCTTTGCCAAGTTGTCTGTTATTTGTAGACACACCACTGGTTCATTCCTTACGTTAGGTGCCTTTTATTGCTTGAATGATGAAGGACAGCGTTAACTGGATTAACTGGCTCTGAAAATTGTCAGATAAAAGCACTGGACTGGAAATGAGTAAAAAAGCAGAAAATGTCTAAATAAAAAATTTTGAAAGCCTTGGAGAGTATTGCTCAAGACCACTTTAAAATGACCAAGTCTGGCTGGGGGTGGCTCAAGACACTTGCACAGTACTGTATGTCCTGGTAATCATTAAAGCTCAGGCTGCAGACTTCTGTAGACTCTCAGTTACAGGCAGTCTTTTATACTTGGCTCTGTATGTTATAGTTTTAGTAATATGGTCATTTCAGGTGTATAGCTTGGCTGTGGCTGAAGCTCCACCCACCCTCTCTTCAAATCCTCTGCTTATGAAGAGAAGCCAATCAGTAGAGAGTTAGCTTTAGCGAGAGGGTGAAGGGAAAAATAGCTTGTTTCAGATAGAGGATGAACTGAGGCAGAGGAAGATAAATAAGGATTATTTTGAACTATGACTCATATAAAGCTGCTCAAGTCCGATAATAATTTGGGGCTGGAAATTAGCAGAACATATCCTAATTAAAATAACTAAAGTATTAATAGAATTCATTGGAGATGAGTTTTATCTTTCTCACCTCATAAATGAATCATTTCCTCTTTGCTGCAAACTTCTGCCTGGTTAACATTTGTTGCATTTCATTGTATATAAATCAGGGTTTGAAATGTAATTTTAGATGTAAATTTTTACTGGAGAATCTCCTCTATTGGTTCAGTTTTAATGGTCAGGATAAAATATATAAATATCCAAACCTGAGCTCTAAAGTTCCTCCAGGTCTTCTTGAGAGAAGGTACCAGATGTCATGGCATACCTGTACATTTCTGTGCTGCTGGCAGTCACAGGAACAAAGACCTCATCACCGTGAAATGGGGAGACATGTTAACATCACATATTTACTGTGTATTGACACCAATTGTAAATAGATTTTGTGTCCATTGAAGTATTTTCCAATGTATCTTTGTTAAAGTCACATCTAAAGTTATTGTCAGGTAATAAATTAAAAGATAGTGAACTCAACATGTTCTCTTGGTCCACACAGTGATTTCCTCGTGCCCGACTACCTGAGCCAGGTACAGGAGGAGGAGGAGGCGCTGGGAGTGCAGTACGAGTTGGAGGAGCCCCCACATCACCCGGTCTACCCAGGCAGCACCTCCACTTCCACCGCCACCCCTGCCTCGTCCTCCTCCTCAGTACAGATGCCCGTCATCTCCCAGGTTTCCTCCTCCACCCAGAATTGTGAGAGTTCCTCTGGCTTCCTGTCACCCGAGCCCCTCGATACCCTGGAAGCCCCTGCCTCACCCAAGATGGATGCCCATGACACGGCAGCCATGACAGAGGAGACCAAGATGGACAACAGTGTGGGTGACAGTTCCCCAGAGCTGTTTGAAGAAGAGCAGGAGCAGCAGCAGCAACATGCTCAGGCCAAGGAGGTGGCTTCCATTACCATAAAGTGATTCAAGTCTTCTACTTGCCCATTACGTCTTATTTTGCAGTCATGTCATATGGGAATATTTGTTGAGATGATTGACGACTGAAAGGGACGACTTGTGTGCACGTCGACACCTCATCATGTGGAACTGTCAAGACACTGCAATTGAAGTTTTCTGAAGACTTCTCCTGACTTGGTGGTGTTTCTCTACACAGATGCACTTATTTGAGTTCATGTTGAACACCAAGCCAAATCCAGCAACTAAATGCCAGTTGTTTTTGTATTCTTTCAAATATTATATTTCCCAAACTTGGCTGTTGATACAAGATTTCAGAAGGTCTGGGGTTCATCTTGCTAGAAATGCAAGTAAAAAGTATTTTTAAGAGTCATTTAAAGTAGTAAGGTTGTTTTTTTTCCCATATGACGTGAATGCAGCACAAGCTGAAGTCATTTCTGTCTTAGCCAATTTGACGTCTGTTAAATTCAAGCCTTGCTCTACTTTTGGAAAGTGCCTGAGAGTTCCCATTTTAACAAAGTAACAGGTAGAGAAAGAAAAAGTCTTTGCTTTGCCAACAGTGACAAATCAAGTCTTTGCAAACTGAGCTCTGGAAATAAAAATCTTTGTATTTCCTTTGTAGTGCTAATGCTAGTTTGTATCGGCAGAGACTGTGTTATTCCTTTAGTGCCGTCGCTATAGGCAAACTGTTAAATGTAATATCTATACTGCAATAGCTTGTACTGTAGTTTTACTATTTGAATGCTGTGAATGTTGGGTGTTGTGAAATGATATGTCAGGTGTGCGTATGTGCATTTCTTTGATTAATATGAACACAGTACATTTCATTTTTAAATGACTTGAAATATATTGGCAAAGTATTACCAAAACCCATCTGTGCAGTATATGATTTTCCTGTTCATTTTTTGTAGCTCCAAATATCTCAGCTCTAGGAGTTTAGATTAATTTGGATTAGAACAAGCAGTAGAACATTTTACTTTTACTTTGAAATCCAGCCAAAAAGATAAAAAAAATAAATAAATAAGAGAAAAGAATTGAGTCACATGGTTGTCTGACAACTGCAGTATTATTCCCAAATGGGCTCTGTGATATGGTAATGTAGCATTTCATCCCAGCCTTCTTTCCAAAAGGCTGTTCATTGGATTCTAAAGTCAGTTTGTTTCATAGATGTTGATACTGATCTCATGTGGCTTTCAAATGCCTGTTTTCCCAACAGGTACATTGCTGGTGTTTTAGGATATTGCATGACTATTGGAGCAATGTTACACTTAGGTACAACATGATTGTCATTTTTTTTAGCTCTATGTGGCTTTGAGGTCAACCAGATTTTTTTTTTCTTTCTTGTTGTTTCAAAAACTACATTGTGAAAGTTTCCCTGACTACAATTATCACTCACTGAGCAATTTACTGAGAACACTTATGCTATCAATACAGCAGCTCTGCCATAAATTCTCCTTCTTTTCTTAACAATTTTAATAATTTTTTATTCTTGTCACTAATATACATCATAAGGGTAAAATCATCCACTACGTTCACTGAAATAAACATGAAGTAGAATTATAACCATTGTATAAGCTTTGTAAGAACAGAACTTATGGCAAAGATAATGAATTAGTTTAACCTCCATTGTGGAAGTGCCAAAAGCTGCAGTTCCTCTTATGGCCATTGAGTCACATGTTTAAAATGCCCGACTCGACAGGATTCACAACAACAGTATGGATAGTGTTGTTTTTTTGTTGTTGTTTTTTGTTTGTTTTTTTTTTCCTGTTGGTGCCTTTTTTTTGGTCCATTTTAATGAAATTATCAGACCAATATGTCATGGTGCCTGTCTAAGAAGTTTGTGTTTCACTTTTGATGAGTCTAGTATTTTACTAGTTTTTTTTTTTTTTTTTAAGCACTAATTAGCAGATGCCTGTGTGTTGAATCCGTGTGTGAATGTAACTTGCTAACAAAGTTTGCTAGTGTTAGCTGATCATTTAGCACTCCACCCTCTCATCTGAATATGATCATTAACATGGTGATGTCAAAAATGCTAATGTTGAGACTTTAAAGTGTGGAGTCTAAAACTCATGGCTAGGTCACAGTGGTAGGTATATCTCTTTGCATGTGTTTGATAAACTGCTCAGTGAGTGTAAAGTTACTGTATCTGTGTAGCTTGGGAAGCAGGAAGTGACCCAAAAAGAGGATGACAGTCATCTGTGATGGCCAATCTTCAGTCTGAATAGATCAGGAGGCTGTTGGGTGTTAATGTGATAATGTTGTTTTGACGTATTCAGAGTCTGCTAACGTGTGAATGCAAATACTGTGAGTTGAATCATTCGAAATGATAACCATGCTGGCAGTTCTTGATGTTACTAACTTCACTTTTTTAAATGTTGATTTTGGGGTCAGAGCTGCAGCTCCTGTTACCTGCATTGTGCCAACAAGTTTGTAATTCTGTATTTGGACTTTGTTGTGCTTGTACTTTGAGAAGATAATGACACCTGTGGTGATAATCTGTGAGTTGAATGCTACTGACTGTGATTGGGTTTCTTGTTTAGTTTCATTTTGTCTCCACCACCCCCCACCCCCCAAAAAAACAACAAAAAGAAGTACAAACAGCTCACATTTAGGATGACCCCAACAGGATGAAAGAGCTCACACAACAAGATTGATTATAAATGTGAATTTGAATATTGCTGTGATGAGGGCCCGATCATTGTAATCCAATCAGAGCTGTCTTAAAGAGAAATGTGTAACCCTGTGCCATCCATTCAGTCCCTTTTTAAATGTTGTGCCATTTGCCCTTTTTATCTGGGTACAAACCAAGCTTTTTCCTCTAGGACCAAATGTTCTCTCTCTTATTGGGGATTTGCCATGGCAATCAGTACTTGCACATATTAAAAGAAAGAGATAATCATTCAAAGTGGTCCATTTTATTTAGCAAAGGGGTCTTGCTGTTCTGCCCTTTACAACACTGTATGATGTTGTGCATTTAAGAGGCTAGCCTTAGTAAATGGACCTATTAACTCTAGTTGCACAATTTCAAAATTGAAAGGAAAAAAAAAAAAAGTTTTCTATTCTCCATGTGTGTGTCATGCTTTCATCTGTCGTGTTTGGTGTGTGTATTCAGACCACCTTTTTTATAATGAAATGCTGCTGTTTGTTGAAACGCAAAAGTGCCCAAAATATTTTTGTGAACTGATGGTGTGCAATAAATGGACCGGTGTTGTTTTAAAAGTTTTCATTTTGTCTTTAGGTGAATTACATAAATATATATATATGATAAAGAAAATAAGAATGTATCATTTTGTTTTAATCTAATGTAACTGAAGGTGAATTAAACCAGGCGCGAACCCCATTTAATCTGTGAACAAGGCTTTGATATCAAACTGGTTCTGTTCAGCTCTTTTATGTTTGTTTTGGAAGGTTGCATGTTCATATTGTTCTGTGAAGTGAAAGAGAGCATGTGTTGAGTTGGTGGTATGTTCTGTCAAGGCCTTATTTGGAACTGACTCTTCATCTGATCTGTTGTTCAGCATGCCCCTTCTCTTCTGTACGTTATCCCTTTTTTATGTGCAATGTTTTAAGCTGTCTTGATTATATACAGCACATGCCTTTTTCAATGTACACTTGATGTTCTATATGTTTTCCAGTCCATACACTTTATTTAAAAGTAAAAAAATAAATAAAAATACAAACAAAGAAAACAAAGAAACAAAAAAACTGGTAGCTCTTCATAATGGCATATATATATTTTTGGTGATTTTTATATTCTGGTTGCTGTTTCATGGCATCTTTGGATATTCTTGTTAAATGTGAATAGAACAGCTTAGTCTGGGAGTATGAGGGGCCTTGGTAGTCTTCACTTTGTGACTGTCTGCAGTGTGTGTGTGTATATATATAAATATCTAGTATATACACTCCTACTATGTTGCATATCCTTTATACTGTAGGCTACTTGATTACAACCTGCTTTGAGACAGATTGTTGTATTTTGTGTCTTTGATATTGTATTTAAACTGTAGTTTGGAGAAACTGTACAAAAACATCCCAGATAGTAATGCAACCTGCACACACTGTATCCGGGGAACTGACGTTTGTGGTGTTGAGTGTTTTATCTGGATCATATTCCACAGTTGGCTGTTAAAAACTGACAAGACCACTCTGTATTTAAGAGTTTATGGTTGTTCTCAATCTTTGCTAATGTTCTGGCTTTGCAGTCCTGTTGTTCTTTAAAAGAGTTGTTTTGTAAAAGTATAAAATGTAAATAAAAAAATCTAAGTTGGAATGAGTCACTGAACTTTGAGGATTTATTTCTGACAGCTCAAGTATCCTATGGAGTTTGGTATTCCATAGCATTATGAATTGTGATTGGAATAACTGACTAGGCCCCATGCCAGCATTGGTTGTTGGGCCTGTCTTTTACATTCTTCTATCAGGTCCTAATCCTCAAAGAAATAAGGCTCTTTCCGCCTCATAAATGAAATGACTTCATCTGGACCCAGGATATCTTTCTGTTATCTGACTTCACTATCTGAGCAGTCACAAATATAGATAAGTCTGCTCACAGCAGAACAACTGATTTTACAAAGAGAGGTAAAGCTATAATATTAGAAAAATATGAAGAAGTTACAAACAGAATACAGATTTAAAGCAACACAGCTGCAGCAGTGGTGTGTGAGAGGAAAAGTATGAATGTATGTGGGCTTTGGCCAGTAAGATTGGAAAATCACTTTATATTCATAATGTCGAGCCCATTTGAGAACTCCCAAGCAAAGAATGTCAGCAAAAATACAGTGTGTATAAATTAACAGACTTTTATATAAAGTGATCATCATCATTAAGAAATGGGAGGATCTGACAGATTATAATTGTGTATTCCATTAAATTAACCCAGTCAAACAAATGCATCATGCATTGTTCCAATATTCACTAAAAGAAACATAAAACAATTATTACAATGATTATCCAATTTCCAATATTCATTTCATCCAATCACATTTCCAAAAAAGCTGGTTTGCTTTGATGTGAATGTGAATGGATTAAATTGATTTCTACATTAATTTAACCCTGTGAGGTCTAAGTCACCATCAGTGATGAAACCGAATCCTAACTGTAACCCTAAAAAAAAAAAAAAAAAAAAAAAAAAATATATATATATATATATATATATATATATATATATATTAGGGGTGGGACTCGATTAAAAAAATTAATCAAATTAATTACAAGCTTTGTAATTAATTAATCGAAATTAATCGCATTTTAATCGCATTTCAATATTTGACATGAGAAATATTAATTTAAGTTTAGTTGATGAATGAATCAATATACATAAGCTTAAACTTCAAAATGTTGTTTATTTTCCCACCAGTCTACTACACAGACCAATGAAGGGTGGAAGTGCTCCTGTGATAAGCAAACTCCTGAAATTAAAGTTAAGCATCATAACTGGATAGTTTTATTCAACATTAATGTCTCACTTGTTATAGTTGGAAATTAATCATTCTCTCAGCTGTATTCCTTGATGTTGAAATGTGTTATGCTTGTTTTAACAGCTTATTTTGAATTAAAGACTTAAAATTAAACCACAAAAAGGAGAAAAAGTTCGTTCTCCATTTAACAGCTGCTTTTACACAGCTGTGCTTCACACTCACGTTGCTAGGCGACATGAGCTACGCAGAGGTGACAGCTGCTGATATGAAGGCTAGCCGCTCACTTCCGGCCTTTGTGGTGTTCGTGGGCTGCGAAAGACGTGGGCCGGGTCCTTCACAGGATGCAGCCCCTAATTTGGACATTGTGCGTCGATATAATCTGTATGCCGGGAACTCGCGCACTGAGAAACGTTCCACGGTGCAAAGTGCGATTAAAATGCGTTAAAAATTTTAACGCGTTAATTTCCCCGTAATTAATTAATCGAAATTAACGCGTTAAAGTCCCACCCCTAATATATATATATATATATATATATATATATATATATATATAATATATATATATATATATATATATATATATATATTTTTTTTTTTAATTGTTTTACCACTTTTCTTGCCAGTTAACAAATAATCATTCTGACACATTTAAAAAATTATTTAAATTTGTCCAAAAATACTCAGTGTTGCCATTTTCAAAAATAGAGGATAGGGCTAGGGTAGGGTCACCTTTGATGATTTTGACCTAAAAGGATTGCTGACTACTTTCAATTAAAAATAGAACAACTATAATATAATGTTATAATATGCACATTTTTAAACTCTTAAGACATTAAAAATGTGGTGATAGTATTTTCTATTGTCTGAAGAGCTAGAAATTACTTAATACAACAAATTTTAGTTGCACTTAATCCTTTCATCTAAGATGTCTACAGTGAGATAGGCTTACAACAGTTTCATAAGCTGACCTTAGTTCTTGAGAACTGTTCTGTAACACTGGACAGGTCACCAGTCCAGTTCATCACAGGGCTAACACAGAGAAATTGGTAATCACACAATCCCCCTATTCTGCCTTTAATCTGCATCCAACGTTTGATGATCCAAATCAAAAATTTGCTGGGGAGCTACTGTTTCCATGACCTGGTGCCAGAGTTTGCCATCATGTTTCTGTTTATGCTTAAGCATGTGTTTTAAAATACTGCCTTGACTAGATAAGGTTAGCTAATTTATCAAAATTCCAAGCTTAGCAAGCATTTTTTAAAAATTACTTTATCAGCTAAGATTACCAACTAACCATCCCCAGATTCATACAACTAGCTGGCTAACTGTATCTCATTAGTTGATATTATCACTATCAAAAATCTTATCCTCGTGGAACTGCTCGTTGGCTAATTTGGCTGCAAAATTACCGAAATGATCCACAATATTAACTTGTGTTTAATGTCAAACTGTACACAATACAATACAATAATATCCCAAAATGTATTACTGATTATCAGCCCAGTCTGTTTTGATGTTGTTGTTGGAAATAGTTTTATTAGTTTATTAATGATTAAATACTTAAAATTCAGTTTATGTGTGATGATAATGACTTCAGCAGCTCATGACACAACTAAATGTATTTTTGATGTCAGAAGGGTCCTTATTATTATTATTGTTATTATTTTAGCTCTGAACAATGCACAAATGCACGACATATTGTATAATTAATATGTACCAATATTAATGCCATATTGCTCAGATTGGCAAGATTTTTATTCAAAAATCCAGTAAACACAGTATTAAGGCTTCTATCTATCTTAGGATGGACACAGTCACCCCCGTTCATATAATGTAGCAGCGTTGCCACTACATTATCCAGCAGCATTTGTTGTTTGTGTTACCTGAAGCAGGTTAGGTGTGTTACCAAGTTACCATGGTGAGGTACACCAGTATAAAGTGAACCACCTTCCTTACACTGAAAACTCAAGGTTTAACCTAAACTTACTCTGATAAGCCCAAATCCTGCTTTGTGGTACAGGCTTTTGTTCAGACCTTAAATCTGCCCTGACAAATACCAATCCCTTATAATATTTACAAAAATTAAAATGAAAGAAGCCTACCCACTCAGGAAACTTACTGAAACAAATCTCTAATGAAAACAAAGCTTTTAAATAAAAAGAAAACTGAATGCACCAATATCTCTATATTGATATTTTTATTTTACTCAATTAACTGCACAATATTGTTTGAGTCTGTTTTTACTTGTATTTCAGCTAACTAAAATGCGTTTTCATACTTATTGCAGCATAACCTTAGTTATGCTATACTATACTATAGTGGGAGATTTGAGTTCATGTAAAAATTATTTGGAAAAGCTTTGAAGGCTGATTAAGATGGAGTGAGTAGCAAAACTAAAAGTGCTATTAAGCCTTGGTTTAAGGGGGAGTCTGGTTCTTTTTTCAAGTCACAGGGCCAACACAGCCAGTTTTCCATATTTGTTCAGCACATCGTAGCCCGTACTCCTCTTTGCAACTTCTACTGAATAATCAGCAATGGTGGAATATCATATTTCTTTTTGAAATACAAATTTCAAACTTCAGACAACAATGAGGCACAAAACTCTGCGCTTCAGAGCACCCAAGAGAAGTCATTGTGTGATGGCACTGCTGTCTCTTTGGTAAAACAAAGGCTCAGCCAGGACCAAATATTTAGAGCACTAATCGTCACAGTAAGCAGCCTGGATGCCATTTGTCTGCTGTTTAGTTCTTTGATTCGTGTTGATGAAATTTGAGGTCTTCTATTGTCTGCCTCGATGATGGTTACTGCCAGAGGTCATGACTGTGTTTTTCTTTCATTTATAACAAAAACCCATCATGGAGGCATCAGTCTCTGTGTGGCTTGGCACACGAGATGTTACAAAATGAAAAGATTTCAGTGATTGTTACTCCAAATGTCAATTTTATTTTGCCTCCATGTGTGTCTGAGGCCATCTGCAGTAACCTTTTGTATAGAAAAGAAACTGCAGTGCTTTATGAGGGTTCAAAGAATCAGTGGGACTGCAGTGAGGCTGTAGTAAAGTTACATGTAAATAGATTATTAACAGCTGCCATTGTTTCAATGATCTTCACAGACACCATGTTGACTTTTATTTATCAGGATAGGTTTATCAACAATTTCTCCACAGCTGACTGAATTTCAATAGTTGTTCCAGCTGTTTAGTTTGACTGGGCTTAAAGTTTTTAAACTTGTGTTGGACAGGGTTTAAATAGCATTAGAGGTACAGACAGAACAGTGCACTGAAGGAGACAGAGTATGCCATGCCCCTGGATGGTTTATTTCCAGCTACAGCGGGTTATATATAAGGTTTGATTTAAATATGAATATGCCTCACTTGCTTTTATGGACTTTTTAAATTAGGTTTTGCGTGTACTGAAGCATGATGATCACTGATGTGAGTGACAAGAATGTGAAACAGTCAAGCTGACCCAGTACAAATTTCTACCTTTAACTCGAAGCAGTGGAAGAAGCCGAGCAGGCTCTGATCAGCTTCAGCTGCTTGTGTCAAGACACCTGTCAATCAGACTGGTGACCCTAACTGAAATATGAAATGACTCCTCCCAGTTTGAGGAAAATGAACAAGTGGAAGCCAGCTTTTTAAACCTGTCACTTCTGCTTCTGTGTACACCAAGTGAACAGTATCTGAAAGTCATGACCTTAAGAAATAGGAAAATATCCAGCAAATACAGGATCCATCTACTGTTCACTGAAGGCTCATCAGAAATTGTCTCAGTGGAGGGGTGGCTGTCCTAATAAAGGACAACAGGGGGAAGGACTGAGGTATGTCAGATTACACAAGAACTGCTCTGAAGTTCAGTGGCAATGGATGAATCCATATTTGAAATCTGGGGTTTAAATCCTCATCAGTATGTACGGTGGAGGTCAGGAGAGAGATACATTAATGAGCATCTACAGCCATCTGTAAAATGTGATGGCGGCTCTGTCATAGTTTGGGGCTGCATTTCAGACAGTGATCGTGGGGATTTTGTCAAAATTGGAATTATGACCACAGAAAAGTACCATCAGATTTGGATCCACCATGAAGTACCATCTGGAAAGGATCTGAATAGGAATGGTTTCTTTTTTTTTTTTTTTTTATTTCAAATGTCCTTCAGGAAGCCTGGAGAACTATTCCTGAAGACTACTTAAAGAATTACTAGAAAACTGGCTAAGATTTCAAAGAAACAATTCACAAAGAACTATGAGGGAATCTTTTATTTAGGGGAACTTTATTAATATGTCAAACTCTGATTCTGGTAACAATCTGCATTTCATAATCAACTTTTTAGATTCCTGGAAATATTTTGCAGAAAAGAAACTGGTGGATGACAGTTTACTTTTGGGGTTGAGGATGGGTAAGCTGGAGCCATTTGCATCCATTTACAGAGCCAGATTTTGGCCTCTGGTTGTAGACCCTTCAAAGCAAATTCTTCCTCTTCCCAGGGCTTGTCTTGTCCTGGATAAATGAAAAATATTTAAAATTTATTAATCAAAATTGTCTTTTTTGGTTAATGTGCACACTTTTTGAATGATTTAAAACTAGAATATCCCTAAAGTTCTTTTCTACAGTACCAGTGTGTCCAAACTTTTGACTGGTACTGTATGCCCATCATTAGCTTCAGGGTAAAATCAACTGCACTTTATTTGTTAGGATTTGACAGGTGGATGAATATGAATTAGTGGGTGATGGATTAGTTATCATTCCCCCTCCTCCCTTCACCCAGCATGCATTGCCTCTATTATAACTATATTGCTCAATGTGGGGCTTCTACTTTGCTCCTTGTAAGCTTTTATTGCAGAGTCAAAGCTTCAGATGCATTTATGGCTTGTTTACATTATGGGCTTATCTGTTGGTTGTGAATGGCCTGAGGCAGGTTTTTAGACGAACTCGATACAGCAGTTTTGTGAGTGATAATGCAGTGGTGAGCACCACTGCCAGGAAAAATAAAACACACTGCATGACTAATACACGTCATACATTCCCAATCAATGGAGGGGTTGGATTCAATGGAATATTCCACAAATCCCATCCTTGCCAGATTCATTAGCCTTTGTATCCACAGAAAATAATAACTCTGTCTTTCAAGAAGTGAACCGAGGATCTGGGTAATGTTACTGGCAATCACTGCAGCTGACATCTTACAGTTAGACAAAACGTTTACGCCATTACTTTCAAAGATTCAGGGACAATGATGACAGCTGTCTGAAAAGCATTGACCACGGTGGCTTCTCCCTTTTCCACAGCTGTACTCATGTCTGTCCACCAGTAGCTCTACTGGATTAAATACCTGCTAATAGAAGCAATAAAAAAAATAACTTTATCTGCCGCCTGTATTATGTCAGTTTCCATTAATTTCTAATGAGCTTCTCAGAACCTCACTCAGTTTCTGATTCTTTCCACTACAGCTCAGAATTTATTCTGCTCTCTAGTGTTGGAAAAACCTCATTTTAGCCAGACATGGAATACCCGGCTTTCATCCCAGTGTAAATTCCTTCAGATCACGTGATGTCCCACAGTGCTGTGGATAGAGGAAGGAAGGGGAAGTAAACATGACTGCTCAAAGGGCCTGTAGCAGTTAACCCATGGTTCTATCCTGTAGTAATGGCTTTTAAGAGAGATAACCTTTGCTGTTAGTTTATCAGCAATCTGATTTTACAGCCTCTGGAGGCCATTGTGAGGCCACTTTTAGAAAACTGTGCTATAGTCCGGATTGGTCCTTCAGTTATGTTACATCATTTCATTATTTTCATTTTCTATTCCTAATAGTGACTCATCTGTCAGAATGATGTTAACTGAAACAACACACAATATAAGTTCTAATGGTCAGGAGCTTATTTCTTGCTGCCTGTACAGAACATGTCTCTGATGTTCCTCACATGCCTCATATTAAATTAGTTACCAGTGTTTTTGTTCAGTGTGTCTGCACTTAGTTTCTTATTGTGAGCTTGTTACACTGCATCTCCCATCAGTGTGATCTTGTGACAACCATCCACACTCTCATTCACACCTATGGGCAATTTAGAGTGACCAATTAAACTAACCCCAGTAACTGCATGTCTTTGGACTGTGGGAGAAAACCGGAGAACCCGGAGGAAACTCACGCAGACACGGGGAGAACATGCAAACTCCACACAGAGTTTGCATGTTCGCATTTTTTAAATGTCACCCCAATTAAGAAATATTGGAAATGCCCCTGCAACCGAGGCAGGTATTTATTAAATATGGCTTCCGCATTTTTTGGCCAGCACAGATCTTTTCCATCAGCATAACAAGATTTTAAACACTTTTAACTTTAGTGAAATATTTTGACAAATAATTTAAAACATTGTAATGAATAAATTAATTTATTCATCATTCATCCATTCATATTACCAAAAGCAATAGCTCTTTCAATGGCACCAGAAGCAGGGTTTAGTTGTTACTTGGGTAGTTTAATATATCAGTATGTAACAAACTGTCACAAATATTGCCTGAATTAAATGTCTCCTGGATTATTGTCTGTATTTTTGAAATAAATCTCATCTAGAGGATAAATTTATTTTCAGAATTTTGTTGCACATTTGTTGCCACCTAGAACCAGGTTTACTGTCGCATTGGTGCATCTCTCTCGACACCTGTTTGTAGACACATTACTGCTGATTGCGGAGCTTATTTCCCAGTTCCAGCTTAAAGAAATAAAATAGCACGAGATCAAAGAATCACAGTTCACCGTGTTCACAGAATGATGCATGATTGAACCTTTGCAATTTAGCTTGGCTAGCTACATTGTCAAGAAATTTGAGGTGCTGCTCGAGCAATTGTTGACATTATCCATTAGCTTATATGCTTGTGTGAACCTGAAAGCATGTAGTTGCTTCATCGCAGGAATAGGGCGCTGATGAAAATTGTATGTTGTTTAAGTTTCCATGAGTCTATGAGCCCAGAGCATGTAGTTTTGGTAGTTCAGTGCTTTTACAGTGGTATTTAACTGGAAAAAGTATCCTTATCTCTTCCCTTTCTCCCCTCCTGTGTGTGGAACTGCACACATGCAGTTCTGCTGTTCTGTCTCTGCTGCACATTTAGCATTATAGCGGGTGAATAGCACTCCATATAACCCATGCAACACAAAATTCTGCCTCCCTTAGTACCTGGTGTAGTGATAAAATACCTTTCAGGATGGACTATTCCCTTTTAACCATTGTTTTTGTATGCAGTGCTTTCTCTCCCTGTGAGCTGTAATGTGTGCTCATGCAAACTGCCCACTTTCTTCTCTGTTTGTTCTAAACAGAAGCAAAAGATGACTTGCATTTGCAGCAGTCACTTTAAACGCTTTCACTTACTGCTGAGTGATAGTAAGTAGTAAAACATATTTATTCATATGAAAATATGCCAGATTTTGACTACTTCCAAACATTATCCACCCTCAGGCTAGGAGCAGATTTTCCAGCAAGCAGCAAGCCATCTAGTGGGTTACATAATAAAATCAACCTTTAATGTACAGCTGGTCACCGTACAGCCTGGTTGCAATCTTGATTTCCTATTTAAGTCCTGGGAAGGAGGCATCGTGCCTTGGGACTCATATGATTTCAATGAAAGGAGAACCATCGCCCATACAGAGACATTCGAGCAGTCAAAGCAGTAGCTGCTGCCTGTACTCATGCTGCATACTTGTGTTTGAGGTTATGTGACATAGATTTATTGTTTTAGAAGAATCAATTTGAAGCTGCTCTGCATGGACGCTTTGGAGTAATTGATTCGTACAATGGGCTGAAAATCTTTGTGTGGGTCTCAGGATTTTCCTGTTTTTTTTTTTTTTTCTTTTTCTTTTTCAGGAAAATGGTTCCATGTGTTTCAGTGTGTTTGAATAAGTCTTCTTAGAGGGGAGCTGTTAGTCTTCACTTTAAGCTCTGCTAAAGATATGTGCCATTGGGTGATGTCTGCCTGTACTTGGAACAGATTTTGTTCTCAACATTGTTTTTCTGGAAGAATATAACTCTTTAGCGTTTGCTCTTCATGGATCATTTAATATTTGCAGCTGTATGTCTATTGTCACAGTTTATACCAACATAACTAATACAGAAGTTTAATTTCACCAACAGGTTTACAGTGGTGTGGTGACAGAAAGTAACTTCCATCTGCAGAATTAATAGGAGCTGTTTATACAGTGGTATGCAAAACTTTGGGCACCCTTGAAAATTTTCATGATTTTCCTTTTTAAATCATTGGTTGTTCAGATCAACAATCTCAGTTAAATATATCATATAGCAGACGAACACAGTGATATTTGAGAAGTGAAATGAAGTTTGTAGGATTTACAGAAAGTGTGCAATAATTATTTAAACAAAATTAGGCAGGTGCATAAGTTTGGACACCCCAACAGAAAAAATTACATCAATATTTAGTAGATCTTCCTTTTGCAGAAATAACAGCCTCTAAATGCATCCAATAGCTTCCAACGAGAGTCTGGATTCTGGTTGAAGGTATTTTGGACCATTCTTCATTCCAAAACATCTCCAGTTCAGTCAGGTTTGATGGTTTCTGAGCATGGACAGCCCGCTTTAATCACACCACAGATTTTCAATAATGTTCAGGTCCGGGGACTGAGATGGCCGTTCCAGAACGTTGTACTTGTTCCTCTGCACGAATGCCTTAGTAGATTTAGAGCAGTGTTTAGGGTCGTTGTCTTGTTGAAGTATCCAGCCCCAGTGCAACTTCAACTTTGACACTGATTCTTGAACAATGTTCTCAAGAATCTGCTGATTTTGACTGGAATCCATGCGACCCTCAACTTTAACAAGATTCCCAGTACTGGCCACACAGCCCCACAGCATGATGGAACCATCACCAAATTTTACTGTGGGTACCAAGTGTTTGTATTGGAATGCTGTGTTCTATGCATACCGCCCCTTGTTATGTCCAAATAACTCAATTTTAGTTTCATCAGTCCACAGCACCTTATTCCAAAATGAAGCTGGCTTTAAATGTGCTTTAGCATACCTCAACGACTCTGTTTGTGGCGTGTGTGCAGAAAAGGCTTCTTCTGCATTACTCTCCCATACAGCCTCTCCTTGTGCAAAGTGCACTGAATAGTTGAACGATGCACAGTGACACCATCTGCAGCAAGATGATGTTGTAGATCTTTGGAGCTGCTCTGTGGGTTGACTATGACTGTTCTCACCATCCTTCACTCTGCCTATCTGAGGTTTTTCTTGGCCTGCCACTTCAGGCCTTAACTAGAACTGTGCCTGTGCTCTTCCATTTCCTCACTATGTTCCTCACAGTGGAAACTGACAGCTGAAATCTCAGAGATAGCTTTTTGTATCCTTCCCCTAAACCATGATGTTGAACAATCTTTGTTTTCAGCTCATCTGAGAGTTGTTTTGAGGCTCCCATGTTGCTACTCTGTTCTGAGAAGATGCAAAGAGGAGAAACCCTTTCTTATAATTGGATTCACCTGTGTATGTAGTTCAAGGGTCATTGAGCAAACAAATTTTGTGTTCCAATAATTAGTGCTAAAGGTATTCAAATCAATAAAACAACAAGGGTGCCCAAACTTATGCACCTGCCTAATTTTGTTTAAATAATTATTGCACACTTTCTGTAAATCCTATAAACTTCATTTCACTTCTCAGATATCACTGTGTAACCAATGATTTGTAAAAGAAAATCATGAAAGTTATCAGGAGCGCCCAAACCTTCCGGGGTCTAGTGGAGTCCATTCTTTGATGGGTCAGGGTTGTTTTGGCAGCAAAAGAGGGACCAACACAATATTAGACAGGTGGTCATAATATTATTCTTGATCAGTGTAGTTCATGTTTAACATGAACATCCATCACTAGAACAGAACATATATGACTGGTGCAGTGGTTAGCACTGTCACTTCATAGCACCTCCAAAGAAATGTTTGTTTACTGATGATTCTGAATTGGCTGTAGGTTTGAATGTGAGTGAAACTGGTTGTCTGTCTCTGAGTTAACCCGGTGATGACTGGCGACCTGTCAGGGGTGTATCCTGTCTTTCACTCTACAGCAGCCATTACGATCCTGAATTTAAAATAGAGCATGTTTTTAGGCATACCACATATCAAATGTAATTATGGAATTGTAAACAACAGTGGATTAGCTATTTTCATCTTTTAGAAAATAGTCCATTTTAATTGAAAACCATAATTTAACTTCCTCTACTTGGAAGGAAAATCTTTGACATAGAATAGAATAGAATAGAATAGAATAGAATAGAATAGAATAGAATAGAACTTTATTATCATTATACATACAACGAAATTAATCATTATACAACAAATTATATAACGACATTCCGTCATAATTAGTTATGTTAGGATGGGATGTACTTTTCCACTCAACTTCCATTTAGTCTTTTAGCCTGATAGAACTATTGCTCAGTGTAATACAGACAAAAAATGCTAAAGTATTAAAACACAAAGCAACCCAAAGAAAGTTTAAAATGATGAGTTTTTAGCTGCTTTTTCAAAGAGACCTCGTAGTCCACATCTCTAAAGATCAGAGGATGTTCCAGGGTTTGGGGGTCACAGCTCTCTCGCCTTTAGCTTTCAGCCTTGTATGCTGCACAGACATCAGGGATCTGGTGATCTCTGATGTACACTGGTGCTTGTCCATGCATGAAAGTCAAAACCAGAATCTTAAAGTGGACTCCGAAGTTCATGGGGAGCCAGTGTAAATGAATTAGCAACAGTATGACATATGAATATTTAGAAAACTTTGAAGCCTTGTAGCAGTGGCCTGAACAATGTCCAGATGTTCCAGGGAGGTTTTGTTAAGACAAGTGAACAATGAATTACAATAATCCAGACATGATGAAATGAATAAAAATTTCCAATTCAGAGTGTGACACAATGGAACTTGGCAATATTTCTTAAATGATAAAAGCAAGTGCAAGATTTAACGTGAGCACCCAAAAGCCACCCCAAGGTTCCCGACGGAAGATTTAGCAAATGTGGCAAGGGGAACTAGAGGTATAAATCTGATGGTGGCACAAACAAGGACTTCTGTTTTCTGTTCATTGAGTTAATGGTCTATCAAGCTGTGTGATTCTTAAATGACAGTGACAGCAGCACTGCAGTCACGGTGGAGTGGATTTCATCTTCAGTTGAAGCACTGTACGTCAGCGGTGCTGCATCCCGTCTTTGTTCTGCAGCTGTTTGGCAGTTAAAGCTTCTTAAATGTCAGACTTCTTTGGAACATTGCAGTGATGTTCTTGCATCTTGGAGTAAGACATGCTTTATGAGGTTGTCTAATGGCACTCATACCTACTTACATAAGCTTAATTTATTAAGGAGGTATTTTGCCTTGGAGTCCTTCTTTTGTTGATGTAGCATTCTGCTGTCACACTGTATGATTTGGTTAGTGGTATTATACTTGAAATCAAACCCTATTTGTCCAGGTAGTGCCAGTAGCTTTATAGGAAAAATGTGTATGATCTGAGTGTGAATGCTGGGATGATTTGTCGGGCCTCTTCCTGCTAACTGGGTGGATTTCCCTGCAGCATATTCCTTCAGACTGCTGCCTTATATGGTCTCTCATCACCAGGTTATGGGCTGATTGTCCGTCCTCCTGCCTGCTCATTCACTTCATGCTCTGCAAAAAGGGAGTTCACCCAGTCAAAAGCATCAGCATTACAGCAAAACTTGGACTGCATACCGCAGCATGACGTCACTCTCTGTCAGTTATTTCCAGAATTCTGCACACTGTCTGCTCAGAAATGCTGAAATGGAGATGACACTCTGTTTTGATGACTCAGGGTGTTCATTTGCAAAAGTGTCACTAGGCATTTGCCAGATCCTCTTCTCATAAAGATGGGCAAAAATGATTCTACAGGTATGAGTAAGTCTTGGCAAAAGCTTTAGTAGTGTGCACCTACTCTAAGTTCAGCATGCCCAGGATATCTTTCCATTATCTGGATTCTCTTACCCTAACACTCGTGAACAAGATAAATGGTCACGTGAAGCTGTTTATCAGTCCCTTAAGTTAACCCAGGGTTTTCCCAATATGTTTACATGAAAACGGTGGCACTGGCAGCATCTAACCAGTCTAAAAGAGGCTTTTCACTTCTATGCCATCCACACGAGAGACATTATGAAATGGTGATTAAAATCTACCAAAAACATTAAAATTACCAGATAAATGCTGCAGAAAAATCATTACTCTGTTGATGTAGATCACAGAGAAGTAAAATACACATTTTAATTCCAGTTAATAATTTTACTGCTGGGTGTGCTTTCAGTGCTGCTGTTTATTTCTAAGGTGATGGCTGCACACTAGAGCTCTGAAATTTTTAACTAGATACATTTGAACATTAAAGCTTACTGGCCCACAGCCTGATAAAGGAGACATGGAAATCGGAGATCAAAGTGAAATTAATGTGACTGATTGAACTGGTATCCTTGGTGTGTGCTCTGTGTTTCCAGCAATGTAAAAGAGACTCAGCAGCAGATTAGAATCAAGTATAGCAACATACACATTCCCCAAATCACCAAATCAGTACACACACATTCCTGGTGGCTGTAGTAAGGTACGGCTCAACAAGCTGCATATATAAAATGTATTCTCTAAGCAGATAATTTATATCACACTGAAAACACATGGTAAATAAAAGACTCAGTGAAGACGTGGCACTTCCAGCTGATTTTAAACTAACACTTTGAGCATAACCTGCTCCTGACAGTTTTAGTTTTTACTCTCTCAACTGCAGACATGGTGCTGTTTAAGAGTGAGAGTAAAGATTAAATATAAAAACAGAATTCAAACATAGGCTTAGTGTACGTACAAATTTGATGTGAGGCCTGCAAGTACAGTGCAGGTGTCCTGTTTCAGTATGATATATGAAGGCTTTCAGAACAATAAAACTAAAAAAAAGAAAAAAAATCAAGTAATAAAGTTGTGTTTAAGAATCTATGATTCATTCTGATGCTTGTCAGGGAAACACAAAGGCTTCAGATGCTACTGCACAACTTTAGACCCTCCTGCTCTCCCCAAAGAGTTCTGAGGGATTTTCCAGGAATGGTAACACTATTTTCTGCAGAACTGATTGGTCAGTAGGCAGTGATTATATACTTGTTGTTCTCCAATTGATAACTTAACCTGCTCTGTAGCAGGTTAGCTTCACAGCATAAGTCATCATAGCGATTTACACCGGTAAAAAGTGAGCAACCTTTGTAGTTCAGAAACCCCAGGGTTGACCCTGAACTTACTTGGATTCGCCTGCTTCATAGTATAGGCCCCTGGCCTCTGGGTTTTAGATAAGATGAAACAACCTTGAAACTGAACCACAAATGCCAACCCAGTTTTAGATATAATAAAATACAGTGCCGTCTCTCACATTTTCACTTCAAAAAGCAATCAGTTGTTTAGAGACAATCTTTTCTAAAATCTTGGAGAGAAATGGAAATTTGGAAATGCCAAGGTCAAGGCAGGCTATGTTTTTGTGTACTGTGTTCAGTTGCAGGTTGTTTGGTGTAATGATGGGTCGGTCGCAAACAATACACCTCTAAGAGCCCGGTCTTTGAAGTGAAAGATGGGAGCTGGCTCCTGATAGTGAGCCATTTCTTTATTCTTTTTGTTCATACGTTTTTTTGTTTTGTTTTGTTTTGTTTTTTGTTGGAAGCCACACGTGATTGGTTAAGATGTGTGGTGGAATCTGTGTGTCTACATGGTGCAACAGGGTGGCGGGAGGGCAGAGACACACCACACAGTGAGTCCATACAGATGAAACACAAAGGGACCGTCTCCTGCAAAGTTTGCACAGAGACTGGAAAGAGCAAGAGGAAGTTGCACTTTACATAGAGGCTACATGCAGGAATGGTGAGGAGAAGTAATTCATTTTACACATTTAACTACAATCTGAGGAGCCATTTGGGAGCTGAAAGAGCTGGCTCTTCTTTGGGAGCCGAGCCAAAAGAGCCGACTCTCTGAAAAGAGCCGAACTTCCCATCACTAGTTTGGTAGGCAGATCCCACCTGGTTTTCACCCTCAGAGGGAGCCAAGTCTCCAGGCTTGCTGCCATGCACCTACAAGCAATCTGCTCATTAAAGGCCGTGTATTTAATGCTGGCTGTGACTCTATCAGATTGCTTGTATTACTATGGTGGTAAATTGGTGTTCTGTGTTGTTTCCTTTGATTAGTCCTTGCTGTTTGGTAATGCCTATCTATTACATTTTCTCCAGTGCCTCATTCAAGTAACCTGTGTTTTCATCTTCAACAATTACCTTTTTAATCTTGTAGAATACTCAGTTCACAACCAGACCTGATTCCAGTCACTCATACAAGCTACAGCTCCATTCTGGTAAACCGCTTCCTTTGGATATAAACCTGTCTGCCCTTGCTCCATCACAACAGCCTAGTTTTCCTGGAAGAAAAGCCAGCCTGTCCCCTGACTGACCTTCTCAAGAAACGCACCTCTGGATCACAAATAAGATTTACACATTCAGCTCATTTTGCCATACACTTCTCCAAGGCCAACCTACTCTAACTGTGCCTCTCCTTTTCCATAGGCCCTCCATGTGTGCCACTGTTGTGTTTATGGACAGCTATATTTTCCCTCGATTGTTCATTCTTGTCTAAAACTTTTAAACTAGGGCCATGCTGTCTTTGTCTGCTACTTCATTCTGAACACACTGAGCCATGACAGAACAATCTCGCCATCCCTTTGGCCCAAAAGACACTGCAGCCATTTCTTGGCAGGGAACCATGTTAGGTGAGCATGAAGAGGTTTTTGTCACGGTCCGTGTGCCATGGCCTTATGCCCAGCATTTTGGTTTTTCACTTATAGTTCTGTTTCATAGTGTTTCTAAGTTTACATATTGTCTAGATTCTTAATTTGTGTAGTGTTCTGTATTTTGTTATTAGTTTTATTTATTTATTTGCCCTGTCATATCTAGCAGTTTTTGCAATCGGAATGATAATCCGAAGACACTATTGTACCAAACATATACGTTTTCTATAGGCTATTCTTGTTAATTGTACTCCAGGACCTCCAGGCACCCACATCCCAGGGGTGGCAGTGACAATCAGTGGGGAGCAGTGAGGAGCGGTAGGCAGGGGTAACTCCTGCCCTCTGCAACCGTGTCCCACAGGGGCCAAGGCTCAACAAGCCAAATACCCAGGCCCAGCTGTCCACACATGCACACGCACACACACACACGACATATACTCATACGCACACATACATGCCAGTCACACATCCATGCTCATACACACGGACCATATGTGGACATTAAATGTGGGCAAGCGGGCACCAGCACCGAGCCAGCGGTGCCCCAGAGAAGCAGCCAACCCAGCACCGAACAAGTAGCCAGTCCCTACCCCCGGCAGGGTGCACGAAACCTGGGTGTGGGAAGACCCACCCACCCCCTCCTCCCACTCAAAATGGTTGGGGTGATGTGTTAGGTGTATGTAGTAGGAAGAATGTATATGACTGTGTGAAAGCTACAGTGCTATTAAATTTAGGGGGGGGGGGGGGCAGATGTAACGTGCACTGAATAACAGGCCCTCAATGTCTAAGCTGTAAATAAAATTGATGAGCAGGCAGCAGTGAACAAATAAGTGGAGCCACCTCGGCAGCTCCACCCACTAACTACCGTGTGACACACCTGCCCCCCAAGGCCCTGTGTGTACTATGACATGTTGTGAGCTGTATGTTCTAATTAAAAAGGAGGGGTGGGACATCATGCAGTGCAGCGAGCAGAGTCAGGGGAGTGGCGCTGCTCGCTGCGGCATTGTTATTAGTTTTAATTATTTATATATTCCTGTTTCCCTTTGTACTTGTCATCCCCGCGTTTTTGTGCTCCAGTGTCTGTTTTGCCCCTCTGTGCCATTCCTCTTGTCTCGTTTGTTTTGTTCCCAATGTTGTGATGAGTTTGCATCTCTGTCCCTGTACTTGTTTCCTGTTTGCTTTATCAGTCCTGGTCACTTACGCTGTGTTTAGTTCTACTTTCTGGTCTTGTGTTTTGTGATTCCCTGAACTTGTGCTTTCCACTCGTTGCCTCTTCCTTTGAGTTCTGCTTTGGGGTCTTCAACCTGCCTGTCACAGCAGTTCATCACAGTTTTAAATTCACCAGTTCAAATGGGCAGGATACTACATTCAGTTCATTCAAAACTTTCACCTCTGCCTGCCTCCCAACCCCTTGCAACTACTATTGTTTCACTCTGTGGCAGTGGGATGTGGTTTGGGGGCTCAGCTGCAGGGGAAGGTTGGGGCAGCATCAGGGGAGGATGGCTAGCACAGCTAGCCATGAACACCAAACATTGTCACTGTCTGTCTGTGGTAGTGTGTTGGGGTACCAAGAGCAACACTGGTGCGCAACAATCCCTGACACAGAAATGTTGGACCCACAGCCAGTGTATGTATGTAGTAGTGTAGTAGTGGAGCTAGTGTTCATGCATCTGCAGCAGGCAGAAATGCAGCAATGGCAGCTGGAGTTGCTGCAGGCTCAGACTGAGCACCACACCTGAGTGTTTGAGAGTCTGGTGGCTTGGTCTGAGCTTGCAGCTCGACTGCTGTCATCTGCTTCTCTTGTCTATTGTGCTGCATAAGTTGGTGGAAATGGATGACCCTCAGTCCTTTTTGGATAGGTTCCAGGCAACGGTGGAAAAAAGGCACTGGCAGGAGAATGAATGGACAGTGCTGCTGCGACTCCTGCTGTCCGAGGAGGCATAGATGGCGGCCCTGGGCCTACCCCACAGCATTGCTGGACAACTTCATGCATGTCAGGCGGGCATTGTTAGACTGGCTGGGCCTTTCCCCGGAGGACCATTGCCGCAGTTTCCACGGCTGGGGCCAGTGGATCGGCCATACACCTATGTGGAAGTGTGCACCAATGGGCACCCTGACTAACCACATTTCCTCTTTTCTGCATCCTCAGGTCCCAGCTGCTATGGATGCTGCTTCCCACCTGCAGGAGGCTGGACAAACGCTGGGGCAGGACTGCTGGAAGTGTGGGCACTTTAGCAGGGAGTGTCTGCTAATGGAGGTGGGACAAGTGATCCATGTCATCGGAATTTCCAACACCGTCCCCTTGTTCAGGATGGACATACATTCTGACAAGGTACAAAGGGTGTACATACTGGGCTATGGTGGATTCAGGCTGTGCACAGACCCTGGTCCACCAAACTCTGGTTTGTCCCGGAGCATTGTTGGAGGCAGAATGGGTGGAAATCAGGTGTATACATGTGGAAATTAGACACAAGGCCAAAATGCATAGAGTGGAGGCTGTGGTTAGTTCCCACCTGGTACACGCTTTAATTCTGGGCACAGATTGGCTAGGGTTTAATAGGCTGGTGGGACAATGTCCACGCCACAGAAGATTTTTGACTAGCGCAGACTTGTGACTCAGCCTTTGACCAAGAATCAGTCAGACACAACACAGTCGTTCCCTCACTTTGTGTCGATTACGGACCGGTTGTATCGAGTGAGCCTTGACACTCACACAGAAGAACACACTTAATCATTGGTACCTGAGAGCTGTCAGGAAGTAGCTTTCCAGGTGGCTCAATGGCTGGCAACATGGGGGTATGAAGACTCTGGCTAGAATTATGGCCCTTTTTAAAAAAAAAAAAAAAAAAAAAAGAAAGAAAAGGGCCATAATTTTACATAAGTCACAATAGTGCCTCAGTGTCTCTCACTGTTAATGGACACATTGGCATCGACCTCATCAGGGCTGACTGACCATGTCTCGCCCATTTAAAAAGCTGTATGAATTATTGGGCATTAAGTCTATTTGGACCAGCATGTACCTCCACTAGACTGATGGATTCCAAGATTCATAAGTTCATTCACGAGGAATGGGATTGTTGAGCTCATGTAGCTAGGTTGTACCAAATTAACACTCGAGGAACAGCAGAGGAGGATTGAGACTAAGTTGTACATTTACCATGGTTCAGCAAGGCATTTCCAGAGTACATGTCCCAAATGCCCTTACCCTAGTCCTGAACATCAAACGATGGCGAAGTACATCAAGAAGTCTCTAGATACAGGGATTATCTGGCCTTCAAAACAACATTAAATAAAAACAGTAGCCAGGGGCCAGGACAAAGGGGAAGGGGGGAAAAAAAATGGAAGTTAAAAACACACGACACAGCAACTGCACCCCAAGCACTGTACAATAAAACAAAATGTGAGCAAAAGAGTGGGCCACACTGCCACTGGCTCGTCCTCCACAGCCACTTCCAGCACTAAAAAGAAACAAAATGAAACACAATCAATTATAATTCACAAAAAACTCAACCTTGCAACTGCAAAAATCTTACAGTGCTTAAGGCCACACCACAAAATACTCAAATTTACGTAATTAAATCTCGGGATGCCTAATAGTTGCGTGCACACAATAAAAATACAAAAATACATAAAAGAAACACTCTAACCCACAGTATTAAAAGTATTTGCAGTGAAGCTGCCATTTCAGGGGAATAATGCCAACTTCCTCTCCCCAACAATTCCAAATTCCAGAATTTGTCTTTAAAGAAGTTGGAGTAATGGCACTTGTTTGTGATACTTAATAACACTTAGGCAGAAGAACTGTCTTAACCAAAAGAAACTATAATCAAGTTGCCTCACCCCTAACCAGTCGATTTCTAGCCTGTTCGATTGGACTCTTTCCAGCGAAGCTGGTATTTTTGAAGGCGAACTTTAGCTCCCATTCTGGTCCACATCATCATTTGTACAGACCATAAAAGACTACAAAATGGTTAAGTTCTCCGATAAGGGGGCAATTTTTTCTTTTTTGCAGATTCAATTTTTAAGTTTCCACCCATTTTCTGTCATGGTCCTGGCTTCTTTGACCCAGCATTCTTATTTGTATTTAGTTTTGAACTGTGTTTTTCTTTGTAGCTTTCTTTGTTTCTGTTTCCATCTACCGTATTTTCCGGAGTATAAGTCGCACTTTTTTTCATAGTTTGGCTGGGGGTGCGACCTATACTCCGGAGCGACATATATGTGACATTTATAACACATGAACCAAAATACTCCAGCCACTTGACATCTCCCTGAACTGCAGCTTTAAGGCAGTCTTGCGTAACCTGAGGGCGCAGTGGATGATGGACGGAGAGCACAGATTAAAGGCAACTGGGAGAATGCGCCACCCAACTTTCCTGGAAGTCATTGGATGGATCAAGAAAACATGGGCTTCAGTGACAACCAAACCATCCTGTTGGGATTCAGAAAGGCTGGAATAATTGGAACTGCAGCTGACGACGAGTCTGACTAACGCGACACAGAAGAGGAAGCGGCGCTTCGTCTACGGAGTGTACGGAATTGTTTAGAAGTGACACAGAGGATGAAGAATTCAATGGATTGATGGTTTGGTTAACTTGTTAGTATGTTCTTTATGCTATGATTATCTGAATAACTTAATGTTACGTTAACATACCGAACACGTGTTCGTTGTGCGTCATGTAGCTGAATGTGTTACGTTAGCATAACGTAGGCGTAACCGTGTTCGTCCTGTTCTTTAATCCATTATTATTTTAAATTGCCGTTCAAGATGGAATTTCTGCTCTGGGTCTCGGATTCTATCAACCCCCCCCCCCCAAAAAAAGTGCGACTTATAGTCCAGTGCGACCTATATATGTTTTTTTCTTCTTTATTATGCATTTTTTGGCTGGTGCGACCTATACTCCGGAGCGACGTATAGTCCGAAAAATACGGTAGTTGTTTCCTGTTTTATTTTGACAGTCTTCTGTTCCCTGTGTATTGTTGGGTTTTACTTCCGTTGTGTCATTAGTTGTTCACCTGTATTTCCCAGATGTGTCTACTTCCCTCATCGGCCCTCATGTATTTAAGTCCTGAGTTTCCCCTGCTTGTTGAGTTAGGGTTATGTGTCCTCGTCACTGTTTTTGTCATTGTTCCCATCATAGTGTTCCCTGCTGTGTGCCTTTCCATCCATGACTGAGTTTTTTGCTGCTGGCCTTGCCCAGTTCAGTTTCCCTGTGTTTTCCAGCAATAAAAGCTGAGATTCTGAGATTAAGTCTGTCCCTGGTGTCTGCATATTGGGATCCTAATCTGCCACACACACAGCAGTACATGACAGGTTCACAAAATATCAAACCCAATGCACTCTCTCACCAGTTCTCCATAGACTACGACTCTCCTGAGACATCCTGTCTTCCTCTTGGTTGGCACTATTATATGGGAAATTGAAAATCAGATCCATCAAGCCCAACAGATTGAGCCAGACCCTGGTATAGGCCCCCTCTCCCCCATCTGGCTCTACATCCTACCTCTATGCATTCTAAGGTAAAACACTGGGTCCATGCGACTAGATTTGCATGCAACCCCAGTACAGGCCAGACCATCTCCCTTTTTTAAATTGGTCCTTCTGGTGGCCATCTTTGAAACATGATACCAAGGAGTATGTCCTTGCCTGTACCTTATGTGCTAGTAACAGGTCTAAAAAGACTAAAAAAGGCCAGTATAGGCCTGGAGAGAGGCAAACGTGAGCCTGTGAACAGACTGAAAGGAAGTTGCAGGCCAGGAAAGAGACACGAGAGCCTAGCTGGAGGTCAGGATAGTGAATAAAAAGCCAACAGAGAAATTGAAGGCTGATGAAGCTCAGAGAAAGAGACACCTGATAAGAGGACCTGAAATATGACTAAAGATAGAAGAGACTCTGATATCCCCACCAGGTATATGTCAACTTACCAGGACTTCAAGATTTGAGAGACTTGGAAACAGGAAAGCAAAAACCACGGGTAAAAAAAAACATGGATGATGCGAGAAAACACAAGGAGACAAGATGATGTTGGAACTGAATCAGAGGGTAAAGAATAGGCAGCTGCTGACCAGGAGTCTATTTAAGAATGAGAAACAGTGCAAATCCTTGTGAAGATACTGAAGCAGTACCTTCCAACCTATTTATTTTTTTAGTGATCAGCTTTTGAAATGTCCCCATAGAACACTACGGACAGAGATGGCAAATTTGCAAGTTGGAATTGAAGCCCCTTTTAAGCTGCATTTTGCATTAGCAATGTATGAAGAAGTTAATGCATTGTGATAGAGGCTGTATTTGTTACATATTATTGAGATCTATGCACTGTCATAAGTAGTATGTAATGAGACTAAACTTATGCCTGAGCAGAATAGGGAACAGCAGAAACTCTCGTGGTCTACTACCTCCCAACTATTAGACCTGACAGTACCTCCAAAACCTGAAGATGGTGCTACATATGCGGAGAACTGAAGACAGAAGAAATATAATGACATTGAAACAGACCATTAAAAATATTGAGCAACAAAGACAAAAAAAAACCCCAAAAAACTTTTGAGCAACTTTCTATTTTGCAGTTAACTATTCTAGTGTGTAGTGATTTCACTTCTGCACCCAGAGAAAATGAATCTCCTGGCTGTCTCTGGCTTACCTCTATGATCTGAAACAGATATTTTTGCACTCATATAACTGTATCTAGGTTTCTCTCAGTGTACAATGCAATATGGTCATAAATATGCATAGATCTGCCAATTTTGGAATAGATAAGTGACTTAAACCTAAGACTTATAAGAATCATAACCTTCAGTGCACAGAGTTCCTGGGAAATAAACTTTTAATAAATGTACCTTTGAATGACTTCAAAGGTACATTCATTCAGCAAGTGCTGCATAGCTTACATAAAGGAAGCTGAAATTGTCCAAATCAATCTGAACAACTGGATTCCAGGAGAAACTGCCACCGGAATTGTGCAAAAATTGCCTGCCAAAAATAATTTCTAAGAGCGACACTGGAATAAATGGCCAGGGTGACTGGCCTGAGAATTCAAGCTGGTTGATGCAAGTACTGAGCTAAATTAAACGGAGCCTAGATATAGTGGAAAAGCTTTGACAGGCCTACTAGGAAAATTTATTCCAATCACATTTAAATAAGTGACTAACCATTCAGAAGGAATCAGTTGGGCACCATTTACTTTTTTACGACACTGGATTTGACCAAGGGCTACTGGCACATTCCCTTGTCTCCAGAGTCCAGGGAAAAGACCGCTTTTTCACTCCGTGCAGCTTGTACCAGTTCAAGACACTTCCTTTCAGCTTGTTCTGGGCCCCGGCAATGTTCCAGCACCTCATGGACCAGGCACTGCGCCCACATGCTGCATATGCTGCCGCCTATCTGGATGGCATTAACATCCATAGTGACACCTGGGTGGAGCATGTGCAGCAGGTGGCTGAGGTGCTGGAGATCCTGAGGCAGGCAGGGTGTGCGGTTGGACGGAGGGAGGTACAGTATTGCAGTGCACAGATGCGTCCACAGATAGAGAAGACGGTGGCCATCGCATCCTGCCCGTGTCCCAAGACCAGAAAAGAGGTGAGGCGGTTCTTGGGGCTGACCGGCTATTACTGCAGGTTCATCCCAGGCTTCACAGAGCTGACCAGCCCCTTAGCTGATCTCACCTGACTGGGTGTCTCTGATCTGGTCGAGTGGATGAAGCAGTGCCAGGTGGCATTTGATCAGATGAAACGGACTCTATGTGGAGAACATCTGCTCCACGCCCCTAACTTTTCCATCCCTTTGTGTCTACAGACTGATGCCTCAAACAGAGGGGTGAGGGTAGTTTTGTCCCAGCAGGTAAGGGGGTTTGACCACCCTGTGGTCTACATCAGCTGGCAACTGTCTAAGTGGGAGGCCTGATACAGCACGATCAAAAAGGAGTGTCTAGCAATCCAGTGGGCAGTCAAATCTCTTTGCTATTACCTCCTGGGCTGCCCTTTCACCTTCTGTTCAGATCATGCCTTAGGGGCTCCCCGGCCTAAGTCCAGTGGCGGAGGTATGTGATGGCGGGGTGTGGTTTAGGGCACGGCTGCAAGGGAGGACTGTGAGCAGCGGGTTCAGGACAAAAGACATAGTGTGGAAGAGAGCCAGAGATTAATAATACCTAATGATTAAATGCAGAGTGGTGTATAAACACAGAAGTGAGTGACAAAGAAATATCCCCCAGCAGCCCATGTGTATTGCAGCATAAGCTTGATCAAAAGGGAAATCTTAATCTTAAAAATAGAGAGGGTGTCTGTCTTCTGAATCCAAGATGGGAGCTGGTTCCACAGAAGAGGGGCCTGAAAACTAAAGGCTCTGCCTCTGATTCTACTTTTAAATACCATAGGAAGCAGGAGTAAGCTTGCAGTCTGTGAGTGAAATGCTGTATTGGGGTGAAATGGTACTATGAGGTCTTTAAAATAAGGTGAGGCCTGATCATTCAAGTTGCTGTCAGTACTCTCACTCCAGTCTTTTCAGGAGCTTTTAGAACAACCTGATAAAAATGAATTACAGTTGTCCAGCATAGAGGTAATAAAACCATAGAATTTTAGCTATATGCAAGAAAGCAGTCCTACATATTTGTTTAAAATGTGCATTGAAGGACATACACTGGTCAAAAATGACTACAAGATTCCTCAGTGTTACTGGAGGCCAAGGTAATGCCATCCAGAATAAGTATCTGGTTAGACACCATGTTTCTAAGGTTTGTAGGGACAAGTACTGAACTTTCACCTTTTTTTAACAAATGTAATTCTGGTGTGTAGGAGAAAATGCAATATAAAAGAGTGGTGCTCAGATTTTACTCACTTTAATCTAAGTGATGCTACTCTGCAGTATCACTTACATTGAAGATCAGAGTTGACATTTATAGAGTGGTGTTTTATGCCATACTGCTCTGAATCAGAGGAGTGAATTCCATTAGTGCTAAGACTCCTTATCTGAGTGGTACTCTGTGCATCTGGATGTAAGGGTGAGTGGAACCAGTATGGTCCATATATGTATGATAGAGTATCACTTATTGGATGCAAATAGTCTTTCCCAACACAAAGACAGTAATTTTTCAATAATAACTAACTGTTTCCTTTTAAAGTAACTTTTGTGTGGGAGAATAAATGGCTGCATGATAGGCCTGTAGTTAATGAAGTAACTGCACAATAGGTCACATTTCCTGTAATGGCCCTTATGTAAAGCTGTCAATTTTACACACTTAAGGGAAAAGTAATATCTGTTTGGTAAAAAGGTAAATGCTCCTTCACATGTCTTGCTCCCAATACATACAGAGATGTGGAGTCTTTGTAGAGTACACTTTTGCTACTGTATTTAAACAAAGCCAACAGTGTCTTTTTAAAAATTTGTTTAACTGGGGTCTGGACCTAGTCACTGTATTTAGCAATAAGTAGCTAACTAGATTTTTCATTGCATTTCATCAGATTAAATACACTGTTCAAAAAAACAGTGAAAAAACAAACAAACAAAAAAACTCAGTCACACAGGGTAGGGAGCATTCCCACTCAATAAGCAGCCTGTTTTCCATTCCATTCCACACTCGGAATGCCAACCTCCTGCACTGAGAGAAATTGCAGCAGTCACGTGCCCGAGGCAGCACTAACCTGGTCTGAATAGAGATGGAACCTTCGCATTCACCAGGGTTGAGCAGAGGTCTGCACTGTGCCTGCTACTAGTTTCCTGTCTCCAGTCATTCACTGCTTTTTTCGGTCACGGCACAAATGCCGGGACACTCTTTGTGTGCTGCTGCTGTGTCCAAGAGAGGGTCCTGTCTACACCAGCATGGGCAGCAACCTCATAAATTTCCCACCATACTTTGTGGCACCTGGAACTGGTATACTGATGACTCAACTTGCAACACAGTACCTTGTTCATCACCAGAAGCTTTTTTTGTTGTTGTTGCAAGAGTTGCAAGAGCACCATATTTCAAGGTCTGATCTTGTGGCTATCACAAGGGCCTCCACAAATCTCTTTACCACTTGTATATCTGTATCACTAGCTCATGCCTTCTCCCACTCCTTGCTAGTCCACTTGTCCCTCCAGGGGTCAAATCAATGGCTGCTGAGATAATACCACATCTGACCCATCCTCTTCTAGAGGCTCCACAGGAGTTGAGGCTGTTGGGAATCTAGAGAGAATCTGCATTAATGTTGCTCTTACACTAGCAATACTTGATGTCATAGTCCAAGGATGCAAGATGGTCAACCCAGTACTATTCTACAGCATCCAGACGAGCAGTCTGGAAATGAACAATGAAGTTATTGCCTATATATATCGAATCATGCCCTGATTAAATAGTCTAAACTTTTTGGTGACTGTCCATTTAATGGCAATCAGTTCCAGTTTGAAAGAACAGTAGTTGGCATCATTTCACTCTGTAAGGGCCTAAGCTTTGGGTGGCATAAGCTACAACCCATTCTCACCCCTCTTGAACTTGGGCAAAATTATCTCCCAACCCCTGACTGCTACCATCTTTATATAAAATGAATGGGAGGGAGTAGAATGGATGAACCAAGACAGGTGCTTGTAGGTGCTGTTTTGAAGGTCTGTCTTCTTCCCCGCTGGGACACCTGTCAATATTGAAATTAAAGGGCTTGCAATTTTAGTAAAGCCAGAAACAAAGCATTCATATTAGCCAGCCAGGCTCAAAAAATCCCTTACTTACTTGAAGGTACAGGACCAGCCAAAAGTTTGGACACACTCAACCATTCATATGACTGGGTAAGTGTGTATAAATCTTTAACTGTACTATACAAAGTACTGGCCAGTCTACAATGAAAGAGATTTTATCAGGGTCTGGTCTCATGTCACCCTTATCCACTGCATGCCCCAAAAACTCCACATCATGTTCAGTGAGCTTATACTTATTCAGCTGCAGCTTCAACCCTTGCTTCTGTTAGGGATTATTTTTTACTCAATGAATAAAGGACAAATGTTTAAAGGTAAACTCCAGTAAATTAATTAATAAACAGTAGATCAACCAAATAATAAACAATTAAATAATACATTAGACAGAGAGCAACAGATAAGAAAGTAGTAGACTAAATAGATTTCTTCCTTATGGATATCAGATTGCTTTCTAAAATAAAAGCCTGTGATTACCACGCCATAGCTATATCCGATCATGCACCAGTCTCCCTAGACAAAGAGCTGGGTTGTCACGCTCGCTGTTTTAAATTTTGGAGGTTTAATTCTACACTGCTTGCTGAGGACGACTACAAACAGTTCTTAAAGAGTCAGCTTTCACTATTCTTTGACCTTAATGATTCACCTGAAATTTCACGCAGTACGCTTTGGGAAGCCTCTAAAGCTTATATGAGGGTTCAGCTTATTAGCTTTATTTCCAACTTGACAAAGAAAAGGTTACACCACACCAATGATCTGCTGAACAAGATTAAAGAAGTTGATTCTAGATATGCAGCTAACCCAGATCCTGACCTTTATAGTGAACATGTTAAACTCCAAACCGATATTAACCTGAGTACCTCTACAGCAGCACTACTTCAGTTAACTAAGATAAGGCAGCGCTTTTTGATTCGGGTGACAAAGCTGGAAAGCTTTTAGCTTTCCAAGCACGAGTGGAGGCAACCTCCAAACTAATCCCATTCATTAGATTGACCACAGGGGCGATTCTTTCTGATCATGGCAAGATAAATGAAAGATTTGCATCATATTATTCAGAATTATATACCTCCATTTCTCCATCTTCTTCTCAGGACATACTTAATGGCATTAACTTTCCACAGATAGATAATGAATTGATGAGAGATCTAGGTGGGCCTATCACTATAATGGAGGTGTGAGAAACCATCAAGTCCTTAAATCCCCCGGCCCCGATGGTTTTTCCACAGAATATTATAAGGCAAATCTGGATCTTCTGGCACCTGTTTTGGCAGATATGTATAACGAGGCCTTCTTAAATCGCCGGCTGCCTAGTACCTTATCCGAGGCTACAATTTCCCTGATTCTTAAGAGTGAGAAAGACCCCTTATTGTGTAGTAGTTACAGACCCATTTCCCTCCTAAATGTGGATTTGAAAGTTCTATCCAAAATTCTTGCAACTCCAGCGAGTGCTCCCCTTCATTATCTCGCTAGATCAGACAGGTTTTATGACGGGGTGGCAATCATGCCATAACACCAGAAGGCTTCTCAATGTTATTCATACGCCAGGTAGCTTATCACCAGAAGTAGTGGTATCTCTCGACGCCGAGAAGGCATTCGACTGTGTCGAATGGAGCTTTTTGTATGAAGTAATGGGCAGATTTGGCTTTAGTAATGATTTTGTCCTCTGGGTTAAGCTATTGTATTCCTCACCATTTGCCTCCATCAAAACAAATAATTTGTTGTCTTCACCCTTTCCTCTGGAAAGGGGCACTAGGCAGGGATGCCCCCTCTCCCTCCTGTTATTTGCTATTGCAGTAGAACCTCTTGCCATCTGGTTGCGTGCTGAGGAAGGGGTTAAGGGTATTCTCAGATCTGGTGTGATCCATAAGGTGTCCCTCTACGCGGATGACTTGCTTTTATACATCTCTGATCCTCATATGTCGTTCCCAGTGCTTTTTAACATCTTAGAACGCTATGACAGAATTTCTGGTTACAAGCTCAACTACCAGAAAAGCCAATTATTTCCTATAAACTCTCTGGCCAGAAATCTTCCTAGTTTAGTTTCACCCTTAAACGGGCAGATGCAGGGTTCCGTTATCTGGGAATCTTTATCTGTCCATCTATGACTAATATGATGGACAAGAACTTTTTACTGTTAGTAGAAAGCATGGAGAAAGATTTTAACTGGTGGTCTTTATTACCATTGTCTTTATTAGGGCGGGTGAATCTGGTCAAAATGGTTGTTTTTCCCAAGTTTTTGTACCTTTTCCAACATATTCCTATACTGATCACAAAGACATTTTTTGATAAACTGGACAAAAAGATATCTCAGTTTTTATGGCTCAAAAAACCTGCTAGACTTCGTAAATCTGTGCTACAGTCCCCAAAATCTGAGGGTGGTCTTGCCCTTCCCAACTTTAGGCAATACTACTGGGCAGCTAATATACAGAAACTCTTATACTGGAGGTGCGATGGCAATGCTTCACCCGCTTGGGTGCAAATTGAAAGAGCATCTAGCTGTTATTCTCTGTCCTCACTACTTTGTTCTCAGCTTCCTCCTCCTTTCCCCCTAGTAGAAGATAATCCCATAGTTAAGGGGACACTAGCTATTTGGAGCCAATTTAGGAAGCAGCTTGGCCTACAAGGACCTTTGATACAAATACCCATAGCTAAAAATTGCAATTTTAAACCCTCGGTTACTGATTTAGTTTTCAGCTTGTGGCATAATAAGGGGATCAGGAGTGTAAAAGACCTCTATACCAACAATATCTTTTCATCCTTCGCTGAACTTTCATCTAAATTCCAATTGCCCAATTCTCATCTTTTTCACTTTTTTCAGGCCAGAGATTATGTTACGAAGGTGTTTCCATACTTCCCGAATCAACCTCCTGAAACACTTTTAGATACTCTCCTAGAAATAGACCCTCAACGGAAAAAATTTATTTCATTTTTATATAAGTCCTTTGATAAGAAGACTTCAAAGTTTGCTGACTTAGTTAAAATTGCATGGGAGGAGGAATTGGGTGCAAAGGTGTCAGAGGAACAACGGGAAGCTGCCATGAGTTTAATTCACAAGTCCTCAATCTGTGCCTGACATGCTTTGATTCAGTGCAAAATATTTTTTAAAGTGCATTACACAAATGCGAAGTTAGCTAAAATTTATACATCTGTTAGAGACGCTTGTTATAGGTGTGGACAGTCGCCGGCTAATCATACCCATATGTTTTGGGCTTGTCCTAAGTTAAGTGGGTTTTGGGGTAACATTTTTAAAACACTTAGTCAAGCAGATGATCAGACAGCCTGTTTAAGATAACCGGCTGTATAAAAATGTTTTTGTTAGACAGGAACACGGGCTCAGAGAGAGAGAGAGAGTGCACACTCTTACTCTGGGTCCCTACATGGCCATGTGTGTATATTTTCTGATCCTTTAATACAATAAATGTCTTACTTTTTTAATTAAAGTGTTTCCGGTGTCTTCCTTCATAAAAAACCTGTTTACCTGTCACTTCCCTCCTTTGCAAGTCTCTGGAAGACTTTGTCTAAGTACTGCAGGTCAGAAAATACATCAAGCGAGTAAATTATGTCATCCAAATATACCAGTGACTGCAATCTGTCCACTCTATGCTGTATCAGTCACTGGAATGCAGCTATAGCATTAAGGCTGTCTTTCAAACTCAAATAGTCTAAGGGGGTAGTGGAAAAGGTCTTCTTTTTGATCCTTGGGTCAGTCTCGACCTGCTGGTAACCACGGGCTGGGCCAAGAGTGGGAAACCACTCTGCTCAGAGTCTCTTCTATTCAGGGCAGGAGAGAGCATACTTGTGTCTCACAGCATCCAATTTTTTGCAATCCAAAAAATCTCCAACTATGACCTTTTTGCCCTCTTACTCCTAAATCCAAACTGGGAGCAGGTTCCACAGAGGAGGGCTTGAAAGCTGAAGGTTCTGCCTTCCACTCTATTTTAAATAACCTAGGAACCACAATTAAGTAAGTAATGAATGCATTTTTGAAATAATTGACTCAAGTGGTTCATTGCTTCACAAATGCTTTATTTGCCCATCACTACTCCTCAGTCAACTCCAAAGCTCAGTTTCCAATCTTTGCTCCCAAGTAACACAAACTCCAACCTTTCTCCAAAACACAATTCCTCCTCATCACAGCAAAGGGTATCTAAATATGGAGAGAACAGGTAAGTCCAACATTAACTTTGTCTCTTGCAGTATTCACAATTACAGGAGCCAAGTTTGTATACCACATGCCATGCAACGATCTGGCATCGAATGAAGGAAGGCTTCTATCTTAAGTAGGTTACCAGTAACTGTCAACAGATGCATAATCAGCAATGCTTGTAGGTGTGGGCACAAAGACCAAGCTTTACTTCTGGAACACACAAGCAGACCGCACACACACACACACACACACACACACACACACACACACACACACACACACACACACACACACACACACACACACACACACACACACACACAATGGAGGAGAGCGAGACAGAGAGAATGGGGCAAGTCAACTAGGAAAACCAGAAGTCCTCACCAAGGAGTCATTCAGAAAGCAGACTGGGAGACCCAAGACCTCTCCTTAGGGCCATAACCTTCCCAGTCAATGAGGTACTGCAGTCCCTGACCCCACTGTCTCATGTCCAAAAGCCTCTATACAATGTAGGCAGGTTCTCCATCAGTGACCTGGGTGGGCAAGGGGAGGGTGGAAGGAGGGCATGGAGGACTGGGGTGGACTGGTTTCAACTAAAAAAAGTGGAAGGTGTTATGGATTGTCATATTACTTGTTAGGTTCAAACAGAAATTGAAGGATTAATCATGAAGTTGATCTTGAAAGGACCAATGAAGTTAGGAGACATTTTTTTTGTTTAACTCAGATCTTGGTGGAACATTAATTGACAACCACACCTTCTAACCTGCAGAGTAGTCAGGGCTGTCAATCTGCCTGGCACTTGTTCTGCTCCTGTGTCCTCACCATTGTTGCTTTGGTGGCCCGCCATAGGCAATGATGGCATCGGAGATGATGTTGGACAGAGGGAACGGACATCTCCCTCTCCTGAGGTGGCTTTTCAGGGAGTTTTTAGGACAACTTGATAATGAATTACAACAGTCCAGCCTAGAAGTAATAAATGCGTGAACATGCAATAAATACTTTTTTAAAACAAATTTCCCCTGGATGACGTCCCCACACTAAAAGGATAGCAGTCCCTGCAATAAGTTCAGTCTCTGTTCTCTATAACGACTGAATGACACTAGCTCTGAAAAGATGTTAGCTCTCACTTTAAAACAGGAAAACTGATGCAGAATGTAGAGTTTTTAACAAGACACGGACTATGTATTTATTTCCTCAAGTCAGAGGTAAAGCTGTGTGCTTAGTTTGTGGAGAGCAGAATGCTATTTAAGGAGTACAGTTTGAATCACCACGATGAGACTAAACATGCAGAGAAATACAAGAACTTCACTATTGCATTGTGGGAATCAACAATTGAACCCTTGCTGCTGAAGATGAAAAAGCAGCAAAGACTTTTCACCAAGCTTTAAACATCCAGCCATTAAGCAATCAAGATATCAGAATGTGCCGTAACAAGACAGATCAAGAAATCTCAGCTAAAAAAGTTTAAAAAAAAACTAATTTTGACTTTTTGTTGTTGGCTCTGGAAGAGAGCTCATGTTTGTACGTGGGATAACGAGAGTTTGAGATTACAGAGGAGCTGGCTGTAATGTGCTCAATGAAAGGGAGTATGACAGGGAGGGATTTGTTCACAGAGGTAATTGCATGCTTGGAAAGGATTGGTCTGAAATGGGACAAAATGGCAACTGATGGTTGTCCACATCTAACAGCTGAATTGTCAGCCTTTTGAAGTGGAGGCAAGTTAAACTGAGTGAAATGAACCCAGAAATTGGTATTTTTGCAGTCAGTTTTTAAAGTTGCTGAAGTTGTAAGTAAACAGTTAACGTTAGCGTGGTGAGCACTCAATCACAGTTTGTTGCACTTTTGGAGGAACATCAGACTGAACATGGTGACGTAGGCTACAACACAGCTGTCAGGTGGCTCAGCCTAGTCAAAGTGCTAAAAAGAATATGGACTGGAGACCAGAAATTTGAGTTTTCTGAGAAGAATGCAAGGACATTCCAGGGATCTCAAATGCAGACTGGAAGGCACAGCTTGCACTTGCTGTTGATGTGACTGCGCCAGTGAATGAACTAATACCAAACTGCAATGCAAAATGAAATTTACAGAGCAGCATTCTTACTCACATGCCAACTGTCAGGTTGTTGTCTCTTTTTGGATATACCTTCATATGTAATTAGAACATTCTCAAAGATAAAGTTCAAAAAGTCTAGATATACAGTAGAAGCCACTCAAAGTTGCCGCTCCCAGCTGGCTGGAAGTCCCCCTCCTTCTTCTGGGATTATCTACTTCCCAGCATGACCACACCCCTTTCCCTCAATTGCAGAGGGTCACCAAGAGATGGCGCTTTCTTCACAAAAACTTTGACTTCTGTGATTCACAAATGTTTTGTAAACATTTCATGCTGAAGTATTTTCACTGTCTAAAACAAAGCTGCAACCAATGGTGGAACAAGTTTGGAAAATCTGAAATAGATTGACAAATTTTTAGTCAATATGACCTTTCACACATTTTCCACTGCAAATCAACAAACATTCTTTTGATCAATTTATTTTTGTCAATCTAATAAATAAATTTTTTTTTTAAGTATTGCTCTACTGAGCAATCTAAGCTTTCTCCCTTTTCAGTCTCCTGTTAGAAGTTCTGTATGAAGTTCCACTTTTATCAGTTATAAAATTATTTGATAAGCTACCTACTAAAGGTAGCTTATAATGTGCCATGGGTATTAATATGAACACCCACCGCCTCCTCCAACTTCTGCTCCCTGGTGTCAAACATGATTTGCATGACAGTATTGTCCCAGCTGTCCCATCAGAGAGATGTACCTTCTCAGAAATGTGTACTGAAGATAAACTGATACACATGAATCCTGCTTTTTTGGAATTTTTTAAAAGGATCTTAAAAATAAACTATGAATTACTCAAAAATGACACTTAAGGATGGGTTTTATAGAGTGATGAGCACAAATTGGAAATTTTTATTCAAATTATAATCGATATGTATGGAGGACATCAGGAGGGAGGTGCAACAAGTGAGCGTCTACAGCTGTCTGTGAAACACAGTGGAGGTTCTCTCATGGTTTGGGGCTGCATTTCATCCACTGGTGCTGAGATCTTGACAAAAATCTTTTATCAGCACAGAAAAGTCTCAAACATGCTGACAATGCAGTAAAAGCATGCCTGGATAGAAAAACACACAATGGAAGACTATCAGTCTTGGATCGGCCTCCCCAGAGCCCTCTGTGAGGATTGATTGTCTGCTGACCATTGCATTTCCATGTCAGACAATGAAACTGACTTTAATGCCATTGCTCAAGCCCAAAACAGACTAGCTTTCTGCATATGAAATATTTAAACTACAAACAAAATAGCATTAGCACTTTGTGTATAGTTAAAAGTCTGAAATTTTGAAAAAACATGCACAATTTGTTCACAATTATTTTGAGGAATGTTAAATAAATGTTAAATAGTGATAAAATGTTTGTGTTTCTGCTATGTCTATTTCACATTTTATTTGCCTAATTCTAACATAAAGTGTGAAACAGACATAGCAGAAACACAAACATTGCCTAATTCTAACATCTACTCTCACCAGCAGGATTTTATTAGGAGTTAAAATTAATATTGAGCAGAATTTAGTTTAGCTTATGGTAAATGGACTAGTTCTTATATAACGCTTTTCTACTCTGTTTGAGCACCCAAAGCACTTATACCCCATTCACACAAGCACTTCCATGATTAACTAAGCTAAGTGCTTTTTTATTACCTGACATTCACACACATTGACACTCCAATGGTTGCATCGGAGAGCAACTTGGAGTTAAGTATCTTGCCCAAGGATACATTGGCATGCAGCCTGGAGTAGCCAGGAATTGAACCGCCAGCTTTCCTATTAGTAGGTGACCTGTTCTACCTCCTGAGCTACAGCCACCCTATTGATGAGGCCCTCTACCACAGTCACAGTTTCTCATATGGTACCTTGCAAAAATGAATGTACCAGCTCTGTCCTAGAGTACTGGTCAGAATTGAATCATATCAGTCAACCAATAATTGGAAATCTTTTTATATTTCACACATTATACTGCAAGCACCTTGAGGCGACTATTTGTTGTGATTTGGCATTATAAATAAAACTGAATTGAATAGTAATTTGTGAATCATGATAGATCATGAGTCAGATGAGCTACTGTCAATAATGTTCTGATTAAATTTCTTCATATATTTTTAAAATGTAGAACTGCAACAGCATACTAATAAGATTAGCTAAATGTGGAACAACTGATGTCAATAATTTAATCACATTTGATCTCTCTTGCTCACTGATGTTTTCATGAAGACATTTAAGATGAGTGGACTAGTGTATTAGTGTCATACAAGAAACTGTCAAGTTTTTATCAGGGAAACAAAGGCATGTGTAGTAGTATATTAGTTGAAGATCTATTCTTTGGCATAAAATAAATTCTCAAATCAATTAATTAATGGGCTGGATGAAGAACAAGCATGTGAAAGTAGACAGGCCTATATACACACAACTTTTATTTGACTTTGGCTACGACAAAACACTTAAATGTAACAGTGGATTTTGGAGAATATTAATCAGATGTTTTCAGTGCAGGGGATGGCTGGCATGTGTCTACACATGTGAGCATAAATCTCATGTTTTCAGTCACATGCTTGCTATGCAGAAGAAAGAGCAATGAAATTTATTATTCTGGCAATCCCTCCTAAAACATAACTGTTTTGGAGATGTTCAGCATTTGACGGGCTGATTCAGTAACTAAAAGACAGCACTGACCATTTTTTTCTTGGACTGCCACGAGCTGTGTCTCCAGATGCAAAATTAAATTAAGGACCTAAAATAAAAGTAAAAGCCAAATCTAAAGGAAATTAAAATGTTCAACCAATTTTGGATCCTCATGTGGAAACACATTAACATGTTAATTTCCAGCCTCATCTCAGTGATCAGGGCTTTTGCTGTGAATAGAGAAACTGCTTTCAGTGACTGCACAAACAATGCAACAATGCACAAGTCAGTTTGCATTGGATTGCATGGGATGGTCTTTAAGTAGTAACAAGTGACACATTCCTGCCTCGTAGCATTTACTGAAAGTTCCTGATCAGTACCAGGAAGTCAGTGATGACTTGGCTAGGTGTTAAGATTTTCAGATCTCAAAACTTCATGTTTTAGGAGAAAAGGTCCCCGTTACTGTCTATGAAGTCATAGTTTTATTGACGAAATAAAGTACTGATTTTCAGTTATTAATAACACTATAACCTTAGCCTAAATGTTTGCAGTGACCCTACAAGCTGTTTCTTAACTTTTTGTCATTCTGTGTTCTGGGATTGCAGTCATGTCAAAGGAGGTGTCCAAGGGACAAGCTGTCTGACATGTTGGCTGTTATCTCATTTCTTGTTGCATTCATTTACCATGATCCTGTAGTGACTGAGTCTGTCAAGAGAAAAGGCCATCTTAAAGACATAAAATCCTTAGAGCAGGGAGTTTACAGAAAATGCAATTTTCTTTCACTTTTATAGTGATAGTCTTAACAGGGATTTTATTTCTGACATTACTGTATTGTGATGGTGTAGTTCTAACCAAGTGACACCCTTGGTGACTGATAAATAAAGCTGTCACACAAGTGCCCAAAACAGCAGATCTGTTAATAGCACTCAAGTGGCAATTTGTCTGCTAGGATTCACGTAGTCACGTAGACCTCGATCTTTCTGCTGTTTGTGGTATTGATGCCCTTTGGCGGATTTTAATGGAATTTTCTGACAAATGTTGTGACAAATGTTGTGAGGTTAAAAACCATTCAAGAATTTTGTGTATCTGTTTTCATGCATGAAATTCTAGTGTTTTATTAGTCTTTCACTTAACAGATGTGTGTGTCTCTGTGCTATACTGATACCTTTCATCCAAATATGGTGAGTTCTGACTCCCCAAATCCAGTATGGAAACAACCAAAAGGCAAATGTAGACTCTTCAAACTGAGGAGTCCAGAAACCATTGAGTCTCTGTGGCTATAACCATATTATGATCATTTTATGTGTAGAGGCTTTTGTAGTGTACATTTTTCTCAGAGGCCCAAAACAGTTAAATAGATTAAGCAAAAAAAACCCAAAAAACAAACACTGAACAACCAAATGGAAACATGCACAGAAACAAAGTGCTGAAATATGTTGAAATCCATTAATTAGTATATTGAAATGCACTCCAATAACTGAAGAAAAGTGTAATATTCACGTAATATTCACAAATCATGAACATGAATGAATTCAAATCATATTCTCTCCTGCAATAACTTGTGTACATGAGTAAGATTGTTTTCACATGTAAACAGTAACTCAGACTTTAACACCATCACAGTACAAACCTGCATCACTGAGTGAAGGCCACTACTATACTGTTCATACACGTACTATGCTGCTCAAAAAAAATGAAAAGAAAACTTTTTAATCAGAGTATAACATGAAATTATTTACATTTCTGGGATATTGATATGGTCAGTTAAGTAGCAGAGGGAGTTGATAATCAGTTTGGCTGCTTTGGTGTTAATGAAATTAACAACAGGTGCACTAGAGGGTCAAAAATGAGACAACCTCCAATACAGGCATATTTCCCTCCTCATCTTTTCTGTTTTTTCACTAGTTTTCAATTTGGCTAAGGTTCACCACTGGCATACCACTACTGGTGGCATGAGGCAATACTCTAAGCCTACAGAGGTTGTACAGGTGGCAGTCCACTTCCTCCAGGATGGCACATTAATATGTGCCATTGTCAGAAGGTGGAGGAGATTCCAGGAGAGAGGCAGTTACTCTTGGACTCTTGAACAGGATGAGCACTGCCAGAGCCCTACAAAATGACCTCCAGAAGGTCATTGGTGTTTCTGACCAAACAATCAGAAACATCATGGAGGTGGCCTGGGGACCCAACAAGCTGTAGTGGGCCCTGTGCTTACTGCCCGGTACTGTGGAAGCTGAAGCATTAGACATAGAATACCAGTATTGGCAGGTCCACCACTGGTTCTCTGTGCTTCTTAGAGATTCGATTCGATTCAATTCAATTCAAGAAGCAGGCTCAGGGAAGGGCAGACATCCACTGTGACCAGTTGTGGGTGAGGAAAGGAATATAGGACAAAGGACATACTGTGGAAGAGAGTCAGAGATTAATAATAACTAATGATTAAATGCAGAGTGGTGTATAAACAGTTAAGGGAAGAAGAACGACTCAGTGTATCATGGAAAGCCTGGGCCTATTGCACATAACTAAGGGACGGTTCAGGGTCACCTGATCCAGCCCTAACCATATGCATCATCGAAAAGGAAATCTTAATCTTAAAAATGGAGAGGGTGTCTGTCTCTTGAATCCAAGATGGGAGCTGGTTCCACAGAAGAGGGGCCTGAAAGCTGAAGGGTCTGCCTCCCATTGTACATTTTAATACCCTAGAAACCACAGGAAAGCCTGCAGTCTGAGTGAAGTGCTTTACTGGGGTGATACAGTACAATGAGGTCTTAAAATAAGGTGAGGCCTGATTATTCAAGACTTTACAGACAGTACCAGTACCATTCATATGAATAAGTGAATGTGTCCACTTTCAATTCTGGATTTAACAGGGAGCCAGTGAAGTGAAGCCAGTATAGGAAAAATCTGCTCTCTCTTTCTAGTCCCTGTCAGTACTCTCGCTGCAGCATTTTGGATCATATGAAGGCTTTTCAAGGAGCTTTTAGGACAGCCTGATAATAATGAATTACAATAGTCCAGCATAGAAGTAATAAATGCATGAACAAATTTTTCAGCATCACCCTGCGACAGGTTGTTTCTAATTTTAACTATATTGCACAAATGCAAGACATAAGTCCTACATATTTGTTTAATATGTCCATTGAAGGACATATCCTGGTCAGAGGGTTACTGGAGGCCAAGGTAATGCCATGCAGAATATAATAACTTCAGTTTGGCCCTGCAACAGGCTGGCGACCTGTTCAGGGTGTACCCCGCCTCTCGCCCTATGACAGCTGGGATAGGCTCCAGCCCCCCCGCGACCCTGAACAGGATGAGCGGAAGCGAATGGATGGATGGATGGATGGACAGTTTTATCTGAATTTAGAAGCAGGAAATTAGAGGTCATCCAAGCATTTATATGTCTTTAAGACATTCCTGCAGTTTAATTAATTGGTGTTGGTTTAACACCAATTAGTTAAACCAATGGCTTCATGGATAGATAAGTTTGGGTATCATCTGCATAGCAATGAAAAAGTACTGAAAAATATTGCCTAAGGGAGCATATATCATGTAACTAGAATTGGTCCTGGCACAGAACCCTGTGGAACTCCATGAAGAAGACTCACCACTGACATTAACAAATTAGATTCTCTTAGATAGATATGGTTCAAACACACAAAAGATGAGCAGGTTCACCCTGAGTACACGTGACAGACGTGAAAAGGTATAGAGAAGTTGTGGAGAACATTATGCTGTCTGTAACATCATTAGCATGACCAGTTTGGTGGTATAGGGAGACATATCCATGGGGGGACACACAGACCTCTACAGGCTAGGCAACGCACCCTGACTGCCATTAGGGATCAAATGAATGAGTATGGAGGCCGTTCCTGGAGGATAAAGGAATTGATACCATTGACTGGCCCCACATTCACCTGACCCAAACCCAATAAAACCCTCTTGTGTGTATTTCCTTTCATGTGCGCACACATGCGTTGCCTGCTGCCCAAGCTAAAGCTTTAATTGTTTTTGGCAGGCTGTTTAAGACTTCAGGGGCCAGATCAACATGGTCCACGGGCTGGGTCCTAGGGCCATATTGTGTCCATGTGTGGTGTAGAGTCTATGATGAGGACAATAGCATTTTTAGCCTGTATAGCCCATCAGCACTGGAGCCAGGAAAGCAGTGAATCGCAGTGCATAGAATCCTTGATTTAACCCTGAACACAAACACACACCAGTTGTTGGAATAATTTTTTTTTTAACCTTAATCTTGATACATGTTCACAGTTATAACCCCTTTCACTCTCACATCTGCTTGTTTTTCATAATTTCTCTTGTCTCTGTGTCCAGTGTGACAGATTCATCCAACTGGAAATTTGAAGCAGTGGGCACTGAAAAATGGACCCCAATTACCTGCAGATCAATCGTCATTATTCAGTGACCATGTACAGATGACATGTTCATAGAAAGTAAAGAGGGGGGGGGAATTTCATATGATAAAATGCTCAGAGGTTGTTTTGGAAGGCAAAATGTGTTCATCTGCTAGGAAATGGAAGTTAACCAGTATAAATGTAATACATGTGGTATTTTCTAAAATTGCCCTGTCGGGATCTGCTATTGGGACATTCTATTGTCTTGTTGACCTTCCTTTTCCAGAAATCAGACTTTTATTAAAGTTGCATCACGGTATTGTTTCACATCCATACAAGCTTATGTCAATAGGCTGGAGTTTTAAAATTTCTATGATCAGCAGAGGTTCCAGTTGGGTGGTGGTGGGATGAGGGTTAGAACTGATGACTCACAACTGAGCTATTCAAAGTCATTTCCAAGAATGTGTTATTTTTGTAACAACAGTGGGATGAGATTCTTGTGCTGTCAGACTTAGCTTTGTGATCCATTGTTTTCAGTCGTTACTAAGGACACTATCCCTGTTTGACAGGATACGTGACATCAAACAGTGGTCTCATCTTCCTAAATAATCCTCCTGGAGATCTAACAGGCACTGCCTGGATTCAGCCCGGGTTTGTATGACTAAGCAAGGGCCTGTTTTTTGTTGTTGTTGTTCTTTTTTTACACTCTCATCATTTCATTCACTTTCTGTGACATGCTTTCTATGTCCCAAACTGGGAGTGATTCCACCTCCTCACATGTGTTGAAAGGAGGCTCTTTAGATGACAGACGTGTGACACGGGCACGTGCTGCAGGCTTTAAAAGCGCACTTTCACTTTTTCCCTCATTAGCCATTGTCTGCAACAACTGTGTTTCATTTTGAGATGAAGGTTGAAATTTATATCACACAATTAGGACCAATATTTGGAACACATGAGGGATTTCTTGAAGTGATGCAGCAATTTCCAACCCACCAACCAACCATCAGAAAAGGGTCTGGAGCAGTTTTTTCCATTCTTTCATGACAAAGTCTTTCCATTGCATTTCAGGGAAATCATGGAAAAGCTGACCTGACAGCAGTGACAGTAAAATGCCTATGACACCTGTGACATTTTCCAGTAGTCATGGTGTCACAGCCAGCACATGTGGCCGATTTCTGGAAGGCAGAACGTGCATATGAGCTTTGGGGAACATGGACGGAAATTTATTTATTTATTTTTTTAATCATAATGTCTTAGCAAGTTCAGTGCAATAAATACTAAAGTCAGTTTTCTGAGTGTGTTTTTATTTTATTTTATTTTATTTTGATCAGTTTTAAATAGAGTTGCAATGATATACTAATATTACAGATGGTCAGATTTCCAAATAATTTAATAGTCTTTAAATTATGAAAAATAACTGACATAACCACTCATCCACAACACTCTAACCACCTTTAGTACAGGTATATACAGTAGATGATCTGCAAGAAAAGAAAGCAGCTAGTGCCAGGATGCTAACATGAGTCACAATCAGAGTGTTTGGTTACTGACTGACTTCCTCACTTACCCAAATTCAAGACTCTCAAGGCAGACATGAGTGAACAAAAACCTTTATTCAGGCAGACAACAGAGGTCCATTTTAACAAAAGCCAAAATACTACAGCTAAACAGGCCAAAGGTAAGGTAGAAACACTAACGTGCCGACAAAGGACACTAACCAACTGAGGCTTTAAATACAAGAGGTAACAAAGGGAAGGAGAGACACACTGGAACAAACTGAAACTAATTCAGTTAACAAGACATGGGGAAGTAAAACTACAAGAAAAGCACAAGACACAAACATCAAAATTAAACAGGAAGTAACCTATACAGTGAACACCTAACACAGATACAAAAACTTGAGAAGATACAAAGGAACATGGGGAAAAGAGAAAACTTTAACTGTCATGGCTAGCCTTCTGAAACAATCCATTAGTAAATAAAACATAGATACTCACACGAATAGTGGAGAGAGAGCGAGAGCAGGTCAGAGAAGGGGAAAGATAGAAAAAGGGCATGCCCACACAGGAGGATTGGGGAACTATGAGAGTTCTTTCTTTAACATTTGATTCAATTTTATTTATGTAGCCCCAAATCACAACAAATAGTCGCTTCAATGTGCTTTACAGTGTAAGAAAAAAACCCTACAATAATACAGAGAAAACCCAACAATCAAAATGACCCCCCTTGAGCAAGTACTTGACAACAATAGGACGGAAAGCTCCTTTTTCACAGGAAGAAACCTCCAACAGGAGCAGGCTCAGAGAGGGGCAGTCATCTGCCATGATCATTTGGGGGTGAGGGGAGGGAGACAGGACAAAAGACATGTTGTGGAAGAAGGACAGAGATTAATAATAACTAATGATCAAATGAAGAGTGAAGTATAAACTGAGTGAGAAGGTGAATGAAAACAAAAAACTCAGTGCATCATGGAAACCCCCCAGCAGCCTAGGCCTATTGCAGTATAACTAAGGGAGGGTTCAGGGTCACCTGATCCAGCCCTAACTATAAGCTTAATCAAAAAGGTAAGTTTTAAGCCTAATCTTAAATTGAGCAGTTCATTGGTAACCTTCACTAATGCTGTTTCTGTACTGTGATGAATTCTGAAACCGGACTGAAACCCTTCAAATAAACCGTTCCTCTGCAGATGATCAGTTAGCTGTTTTACAACTACTCTTTTGAGAATTATTGAGAGAAAAGGAAGGTTGGAGATTGGCCTATAATTAGCTAAGACAGCTGGGTCAGTGATGGCTTTTTAAGTAATGGTTTAATTACTGCCTCCAGGCCTGTGGTGCGCAGCCAACTAATAAAGATAGATTGATCATATTTAAGATTGAAGCATTAATTAACGGTAGGACTTCTATGAACAGTCTTGTAGAAATGAGGTCGAATAGACACGTGGACGGTTTGGAGGAAGTAACTACTGGAGTTAATTCAGAAAGATCAATTGGAGACAAAAGAGTCTGAATAATTAGTAGCTGTACACAATGTACACCTGTGAGATGTTTATGAATAATTTTTTTTCTAATGTTTAAAATTTTATTTGTGAGGAAATTCATGAAGTCAATACTAGTTAAAGTTAAACTTGGCAGTGCTCTGACTCTTTGTCAGCCTGGCTACAGTGCTGAAAGAAACCTGGGGTTCTTATTTTCTTCAGTCTATAGAAATGCAATTTCACACTAAGCTGCAAGTATTGTATTGGGTACTGTTAGCTAAAACTAATGCATTTATATACAGTAATTTATCTTTGGATCCTATTATTGAATAAGAACCTTTTGGTTACACACAACACAGCAGGTTAATGAGAAATCGTTCTTACATCTTTTCACATGACGTAATGGCCACATGAAAGCAACTAGAAAAAGTCAGTCAGTCCAAAAAAGACCATAAAATGACTGCAACATTTTCAAACTTGACTTCTTTAAAAAGGTCTTATAACAGCGTCTAAATAATTAAGGAATTATGCTAGGACAAATGAACCAATCTCTCTTCTCTTACCTTCCTCCACATTCTGCGAACTCAGCTCCCTTTGCCTGGGAGCCTTCCAGTGTTGCTTCATCTCTTTCAAGAGTATCCCTCCCTATTCCTCAAACTTTCTTAGAGCAATCACCTCATCAAAGAGAATGCTAAACATACCTTAATTTAAAAGAAAATGCTTAAATGATCTTTTCTGATAGCAAACTAAGATAAAGCATTCCATGACAGGACAACGGCCATAGGAAGCATAAATGTCAGTGAAGACGTCCACTGGAACAACTCCTTCTGCTGCTTCTACCATGGCATAATATTCATGGAGCAGAAATACCTCCTTTCTTGTGAAGGCTATAGGCTTGCTTCTTAACACACTAATGAAGGTGCTCTGTCTTCTGGAAATCCCTGACTTCTTGATCCTTTAAAAACAAATGGTTGAACATCATGAACACACAAGCCGCTGTACTCCTAGTGGTGGTCCCAAGGCTGGATAAATGCTGCATCAGAAAGGCCATCCAGTGTAAAATCTTTGCCAAATCAAACATGATAAAATATCTGATAAATAATGAGATTTCCTTACTAGACCAGTCAGGGCCCAGGTTAACAGTGACTGGCTCCAGTGCTATTATCCAACAGGGAAACTGTACTACTGCTGGCTGAAAACAAAGAAAGAGAAAGAGGGTTAAATGTGTTAGGAGGCCACAAGAGAAAGAAAGGCCGGACTGTGGAGGGAAGAGTGGGTATTTTAAGTGTACAGACAAGGACAAGGACAAGGAGAGAGAGATGGCTGATATGATGGAGAGAATGAAGGTAGATATACTGTGTGTGCAAGAGACCAAGTAAAAGGGAAGCAAGGCCAGAAGCATTGGTGGTGGAGCTGTTTTACCATGGTGTAGATAGGAAAAAAAATGGACTAGGGATAAAGCTTGTAGGAAGAGCATTTGAATAGTGCTGTGGAAGTGAAGTGAGCATCAGACAGGATGATTAGTTTGAAGCTGGAAATCAAAGGATTGCATATACGCCACAAGCTGGATGTCAGTTAGAAGTGAAAGAGGAATTAAGTAAGATGAGGTAGAGCAGGTCACCTACTGATTGGAAGGTCGGCGGATCGATTACTGGCTACACCAGGCTGGATGCCAAAGTATCCTTGGGCAAGATACTGAACCCCAAGTTGCCCAAGTGCTTAGTTAAGTGCTTTTATATCTTCTATATAAGAACTAGACCATTTCTTCACTTGCATGTAGGCAGGGGCGCAGCTGTATACTTTCTGAGGTGTTTGCGGACACATTTTTAGGCGCCCCCCCCCCCCCCCCCCCCCCCCCCCAACACACACACACACACACACACACACACAGGTTTTTTTATTAATATTTTTTTATTTTTATTGTTATGATCTGTTATATTATAACTACAGCACACAGTTGCAGAACAGTGACCTGTTATTTTACTACTAGTAACTTTATCTAACCTGAGTATTTAAAAGCCTCCTCTTGATACACTGACATAACATACTGACTGTCTTTAAACCACTTTGAAAAGCTTTTTTCATCCACCGGCTCATGAGGTCTGGATGTGATGATCCCTGTGTTAAGGAGAAGAATTCTGCAATAGAGATGTAAATGACTGTGGAGTCAAAAAGAGGGAGGAGCATAAGATGACATATGACACTGGAGGAAGGTTCTCACAGGTGGACTACAAGAAGGTGCAATCTTAAAGAAATAGGAGACTGCAAGTTAGTGTCAGGGGAGAATGTAGCTAGTCAGCATCATATAGAAGTCTGTAAGATGACTTTGGACCTCAAGAAGAGGAAGTGAGTGAAGACAGAGGCCACAATTAAATGGTGGAAGTTGAAGAAAGAAGGCTGTTCAAGGAGTTGAGACAGGTGCTGGGTGGTAGGGAAAAGTTACCAGATGACTGGGAAAGTACACTTGAAGTTGAGAAGATGGAAAGAGTACTTTGAGGAGCTCATGAATTAAGAAAATAATAAAGAGGAGAGTGGATGGAGAAAGTCAGGAAGTGCAGAAAATTAGTAAGGAGGAAGTCTCCAAATTACCATTTATTGCTAAGACTTTAGAAAAGATTGTAGCTAAGCAGTTTATAACTGTTCTGGACAAATAAAACTTTCTGGATAAATTCCAACCTGGCTTTTGCAGCACTCATTCTACTGAAACAGCTCTGAGAGCTTCCAGTGACATTTGGATGCAAAGTGATGCAGGAGAATATTCCATTTCATTTATGTTGGACCCTGTTCAATGGCAGACTGATATCAGACTGACTCTATCTAATAACAACATTTATAACAGGAAGCATGAAAGGGAAGACTAACAAGATGGTAGTGAGACTTTCTGTGAATGGATGTATGGTGAATGTATGGGTTGGAGACAGTAGCATTGACAAAAAGACAGCTGGAGGTGTCAGAGAAGAAGATATTAAGTATTCATTGGGAGTGACCAAGAAGGACAAGATTAGAAATGAGTACATCAGAAGGAGAGCTCAGGCTGAGCAGTTTAAAGACAAAGTTTGAGATGGATTGGACATGTGCAGAAGAGGGATAGCAAATAGACGGAGCACAGGGTGTTGAATATAGAGCTGCAAGACAGTTGGAAAAGAGGAAGACCACAGCAAAAGTTCATGGATGTAGTGAAGGAGGAGATGCAGAGAGCTAGCATGACAGAGGAGGGTGCTAGGGACATGATGAGATGGAGGCAGATGATTCACCGTGGGAAAGAAGAAGTTACTTAACTGAAATAAATAAAAATAATAAACTTTGCTAACATCTCTGCAGACTGATTGACTCTGGCATTATATTAGTTATTTGACTGATTGAAGTCATCATTTCTAATGGGCGATAAATGGGAATTTTAGAAAGTAATAAGAAAGAGAAAAACACCCTTCAACCATGTTATGAGCAATATGTCCTCCCCTCCAGACCAATGTCTCCATTTTTCCAAGGAGAACAGATTTCTTATGAGTTGTGACACTGTGTAGTTTGTCCACCAAAATTTTTAAATAACCAAATATCAGTGTCGGTCTTAAAAATCTTATGTCAGTTGGATTCTGTTTATCAGATAATTTCACTGAAAATGAGCCAAAAGACTCTGAAAAACAGTCAGGAAGTCCAGTTTAGTGATTCAAATGAGCTGAAATGAGCCATAGCAGACACCATGTGGGCAAAGCTTCCTCTGTCATGCTCCTTACTCCAGCATCCAGATAGATATATATTTTTTGTATAAGGGTATTAATATATCTCTTAATGCTGTAAAGTTCGACATTTGAACTCTTTGTTTACCACAGGCCCACTGGCTGTGAACTTCAAAAGTGCTGCCATTTGTGGGCTTCCTGCAACAGCCTGTGTAAAATTAGGGTAATAATCCATTGTTGGCTATGGAGCGCAACTTCTCAGCTTTCAAAATCATTTGGATTTGTCCAAGGGAACAAATTGTTGTGTAATTATGGTAACGCAAAGTGCGCTTGCCAATCGTGTCGGCAACAGTAAGTTGAGTGTTAAAGGCGGTTTGGGGCATGTTGCCTTTGACAGCTGGCTATTAAAGGGTTAACATGGAGATCAACTCAAGGCCACCACATCACTAACATATTATGTATATTATGTACTGTACTTCATATTCAGAACATTGTGAACTTTAGCCTTTTGCGGCTGAAACCAGTGTGACACAAATATCATGCTGCAGTGTGTTGGTCTTTCAGACCCACCAACATTCTGTTTCTAATCATACATTTACTAAATATGCAATCAAAATATTTCAGCTGGCCAGAGACAGTGTAAGGTATGCTGAGGGAGCTTTTTTTTTTTTTTTTTAAGAATTTACCAACATATTTACAAGGACTGTAATGAGTGCAATTAAAGTTTATTATATTTATATATAATTATTATATTATATTATTATTTTATTCTTTACAAAGAATTGGACATGTTCTGGAGCAAAGCAGTGATATAGTATTGTGAGTTGTTTCTTTTTAAACAAACAAGTGTGACTTTTTTGCTCGTGTAAATGCGGCAGCCTCAGTGATTTTGAGGGGAAAGGTGGAAGAAATGGAATAGTAAAAATCACCAAATACAGTAAAAAAAAAAAAAAAAAGTAAATATATCAAAAATAAAAACTGCAAGAAAAGTAGGATGAATGATTTTTTTGCCAGACAGAAAGATTCTTTTTGCCAAGACAACTGTCTTACAGGTGTATTCAGTGTAAAGGTTTTACATAATATTCACATGCAAGTTTGTTGAAAATGATTTATCAATCTCTGCAGAGAACTCAGCTCGCTGTCATAGCTGATACAAGAGGAAGGGCAGGGGGAGTTTGGGGGAGGGGAAGAGGGGCTGGGTCTGGATCCCCACTCATCTCAGGAATGTGTGCAGGTTCCTCTCCAAAAGCACTGACGTCAGGAGTGGCCTTGGATTAAAAACAGGGTATAATAAAATTGTGAGCAAATAGCTTATGCTGTACAGCTGAAATTTTCCTTAATAAGAAGACTCCCAGTGCAAGTGTACTGTATTTCACTGAGACACTGTATGATGAGAAGATTGATTTATATACCCGTATTGTTGCATCAGTTCATAATTCTTAGTCTGAATGTGATATTTAAATGTTCACTCTTGTTTTTCCATCTGTTTTTGCATCCACAGAAAATGGATCATTTTCAGCTTCAGTTCTTTGTGGTATAGTTGTCTTTTCCAGAGTTCTTAAGACCTTAGAGATGGACCTGGGCTGACTTCATTGACATCAGTTCTCTGTGATGATGATCTTTCTTTTCCCAACAATAGTTGATAGTCCTTTGTGCCATCTTAGTGGCCTTTATAAAACAAAACTGAACAAGTAATAGGTTTGTTTGCCAGAGTAGTAGGAGAGATTAAAAAAAAAAAAAGACTTTAATACACATTCATAATTAAAAGGCCTTAAAATTCTGAAATTGCCTTAAATTTGGTTTGGATGGATCTTATATATGGTGGCCTGCTAAAGTCAACAACTATACTGCATATTACATACAGCTACTGTAGCACTTAACGTTTTTTTATTCCCCAAAATTGAGATTTTAAAAAGTCAAAGGTCTTTACAGAAGGTGTCAATATTTTTCAATCATTGATCCATGAGAGCGTTCCCAGTTAAAGATTCAGCAAAATGTCATTTTTTAATGCTCACATTTGCTCAATCAAAATCTGATCAATCTAGCAGCTCTGTTGAGCTCAATTACATATTGGTAGTTTTTCCATCACTGCACCAATGATGTCATCTTGACATACATTGCTGTTATTAAAGTAAATAGCTTTATACGCACATTGTACTGGCTAAAACCGTGGACCACAGAAGCACCTGTTGAGGAGCACTTGCAGGTCCACACAGGTGAGTAAACCAAGCACACATATCTGGGCCCTGAGGGGAGATACTGTACACAAAGGAGTGATTTAGGCAAACTTTGGGTTCTGTTTTCTTTTAATCCTTCGTGTCAGCTCTTGCAGAGAGGAAAGTGGATTGACAGGCCCACCTTTCAGTGCTTTTGCACGACAAATGAATGGAAGTTGTCAGACCTGCTTCTGTCAGCCAAAAAAGTTATGAAATACAGTCATTATGGGTCTATATGTTCTCATTCATGAGGTCAGTTGGGAAAGCAAACAGATGATGTGCAGCAAATTGAGCACTTGTGGTTTTCCATGCTTGCACACACCAGCAATGAATAAAGACAAGGTTAATGGTGACTGCTTCAGTGAAAAGAGAAATGCCCAGTACTGAAACTGAATCAACATTTGAACTTCTTCAATCAAGGAAACTAAGAGCCAGCAGCTGTCCCCACTGTGCAGACGCCTTACCTTGCATAAGTCAGGACCTGAAGACACATCTGGAAAACAACTTGGCCAACATCAGGCCTCGACAGTGCCCATGGCAAAAAGATTCACAAATGGACCACATGCTGTACATCAATTTGGTCTGGACATATTCTTTTTCAGTCTCGCAGGCCTCACTTCATATGTCACTGCTTTCCGCATTTGATTTCTGTTCTGCCCAGATGCTCTGCGTAGTAAAGAAAGAAAGAAAGAAAGACTCATCTACAGCCACAGCTGCTGATGGCTTACTATTGAGCTGTAATATTGCTTCTAAGTTTCCAGCACTTACACATCACTCATTACAGGCAAAGATTAACGACTTAAACACATTCCTGTATTTCAGTTTAGTATTACTACGTAGTTGTAAAATTCTTTTTCAGATAGGAATGCAACATTGTTGGGTTTCAGCAGGCAGCAGCTATATTTGCTTGTTTTTTGTTATCCATAAAGGGCAGAGGTTTAGTCACCACGAATGAATGAGTGACTTTTTGCCAGCAAGATCACGTCTCTGCTTTCTGTGCATGATGTGAACCACATGCTGGCTTTAATCGAACAATAATTACCTCGAGAGCATAGAGGAGACTTCAGGAGACAGGCAGTCACTCTAGGAGAACTGGACAAGGCCATAGAAGGTCCTTAACCCATCAGCGGGAGCGGTATCTGCTCCTTTGTGCAAGGAGGAACAGGATGAACAATTCAATTCAATTTTATTTATATAGCATCAAATCACAACAGTCACCTCAAGGCACTCAAGCACTGTCAGAGCCCCATAAAATAACCTCCAACAGGTCACTGGTGTGAATGTCTCTGACCAAACAATCAGAAATCGACTTCATGAGGGTGGCCTGAGGGCCCAACATCTTCTAGTGGACCCTGTGGCTGCCCAGCATCATGGAGCCTGATTCACATTTGCCATAAAATACCAGAATAGGCAGGTCCACAACTGGTGTCCAGGGGCTTTCAGAGATTTGATTCAATTCAATTCAATTCAATTCAATTCAATTCAATTCAATTCATATAGTGCTAAATCACAACAAACAGTCAGCTTGAGGTGCAGATGAGAGCAGGTTCACCCTGAGCACACGTGACAGACGTGAAAGGTTCTGGAGAAGCTGTGGAGAACGTTACACTGTAACATTGTTCAGCATGACTGGTTTGGTGGTGGGTCAGTGATGGTCTGGGGAGGCATAACTATGGAGGGACACACAGACCTCTACAGGCTGGGCTACGACACCCTGACTACCATTAGGTATCTGGATGAAACCCTTGGACCCATTGCAAGCCCTATGCTGGTGCAGTGGGCCCTGGGTTCCTCCTGGTGCACAACAATAGCTGGCCTCATGTGGTGAGAGTATGCAGGCAGTTCCTGGAGGATGAAGGAATTGATACCATTGACTGGCACCCAACACCCAACACTCACCTGACCTAAATCCATCTCTGTGACATTATGTTTTAGTCCGTCCAACCCTGCCAGGTCAGACTGCCCAGGAGCTCAATAATGCCCATGTCCAGAGCTGGGAGGAAGTCACATCTCATGAGGAGCATGCCCTGACATTGTCAGGCATGCATACAAGCTAAACCTCTGGCAGAACCAGGCTCAGAGAGAGGCAGCTTTGGCCACTAGCTATGCTATCTTTTTACATTTGCACCAAATGTTTATTTTATAACTAAAACAATCAACTAAAAGAGGAAAGAGTAAAATAAACAAAAGCATGAGGGGTTATTTATCATGCATTAATATACTTTTTGGTAACAGGGTACAAAAACTGATCTACTAAACTTTGCTGTGTTACTCACTCATAAAACCCAGAGAACCACGACACTATTATTATATCATTATTATATCAATTTCTCTCCACTGGACATATCTGAGCCATAATTTACTTCTCTTTTAGCTTTGCCCTCCACCAACTCATGAGATAAATGTCGTTTAGCATCATACACTTTGGTCACTAGTTATGCCATCTTTGTACACTTGCTGCCCTCCACCAAATGTCAAAGCTTCTTAGCTGTGAAATAATGCCTGTTTTTTCAGGTGACTCACAATCACAATCAAACATATTTTGTCATTCTTATGCACAAAAACCACACGTTTATTTCATAACCAAAATAACAAACTAAAAGAGGTTGAAAGAGTAAAAGCTGCTTAAAACTACAGCACAAAAACTGGTTGTGACTCCTTTCACATTAACTCTTTAGATAATTAAGTGTTAAATTAAGCTGCTACGACCCTCTAGGGGTGGGGGAGACAGGACAAAACACGCACTGTGGATGTCTGGGCTCTCAAGGGACAATGTGAGGAGCTTGGTCAATTCAGGAGGGGCTTAGAGTACATACATTTTTGATGGTGTGCTGCGGTATATATCACTTTTAGACTCTAGTCAACTGTTAGTTGTATTTAAAACTTTTAGTTGCTCCAACATAGCCTTCAGGTGATTGATCAAATTAGGATTTAGGGATTTTGGAGGCCAGAGCAAAACCTATGAGGCCTTTGCTATGTTCCACAAACTATTATCGCACAATCTGTGCTGGCTACTGAAGTGAGTGATACTGCTTAAAGAGATCCAAACCATGTGTTGGTTTTTAGCATGTGTCAAGTGAGTGATTATTCATTTAATTTGTGAGCAGTCAGAGTGGTTTTGTTTTATACCTTAATCACATAAAAATTTTACGCATAGATTCTTTAAACTGACCAAAAAACATTTATTTAGATCTATTCACCTTCTCAGTAGTTCAAAGCTCAGGACTCCGGTTTGACAAGCATCTTGTGATTAGCTCATTAGCACAGCTTCTCCTTTGCTGCTTCAGATCTTTCCCTCTGTGTGTAAAACAAGTGCTGGTTAAAAGATCAGGGTTGGATTTTTTTCAGGGTCCACTAAATCCCTGGATGCTGGGTGGCCTGGTGGATTAATACACTCACTATTCATTCTGTTGTCCAACCTCACAGCAGTGTTTATTAATCAGAACTGCAAAGGCCTCATGAAGGGTGTGTAATTCCATTCGAGGAGACTAAAGCTGTCAAAACTGCTTTGCCACACAAACTGTAAAAAAGGCATATATTGAAGTAAGCGAATAGGCAATATTTACAATATTTGTGTGCACGGCTTAAGGTTTGTGGTCTCCGTTCCTCAGAGCTTCCTGGCCTCCCTCTTTTCTTACGCCCACAAGCACACACACCCAATACAATACACAGAACCTCTCGCCCTTACACATTCCTGCACTTCTTACATTAACTGTTTTGTGATGTTTTTTGCTGACCCTGCAGCTTCTGCTGACGTCTAGCTGCACCACATGCCGACCTCTGGGTCCAGGAGCGTGGTGGCCTGTCTGTGAACTGAGGGCAGCACCTGTCTGTGAGCTGAGTCTGGCTGGTACTACACAGTGTGCTCCAGATTGCTGAAGTCAGAGTAAATGTAATGTAAATGTTTACTTCTGCTCTTAATCTCCTAATTAGGCCAGATTGGATGTATGAAAATGTGTAGATCTAGCCTGGCCACAGGAATTTTCATGAGTGCTGTAAACAGGCAATTGTTTAATCACTTGGGTGGACCTGAAGCAAAAACGCGAGGAGCAATTTATCATGTAATAATACATTTTTTGGTAATAGGGTAGAAGAAATGTCTTGCTAATAAACCCAGAGAACCACTACACATTATTATACCAGTGCAGTTATTTTTCTCTCCACCTGACATATCTGAGCCATAGTTTACTTCTCTTTTAGCTCTGCCCTTCACCAGCTCATGAGATAAATTTCCTTTAGCTCCTAAATGCTCAGCTTTGGTTACTTGCTGTGCCATCTTTGTACGCTTACGGCCCTCCACCAAATGTCAAAGCTTTTTAGCTAAAAAAAAAAATGCCTGTTTTTGCAGGTGTTTCACAATAACTGGAACATTTTTTATACACTTATCCACAAAATCCATAAATGTTTATTTCATAACCAAAACAATCAGCTAAAAGAGGTTGAAAGAGTAAAAGCTGCTCAGGGTTAAATAAAACTTTCAGTTTGCACCAGATGGTACTACCAAAGAACTTCTAAGTATCCCATTCAAGAACTTGCACTTTCAGGACTTTTGATTTCATATAGGGATCTATGCAGCTATAGCCCAAAATGGAAATTTTCTGGAAGAATATTGAATCAGAATTGGAATCATAATCAAAAGTTTGAAACAGTAGTTTTGTTTTTTAAATACATTGCTATTAGTATCTGGGGGCATATAAGTACCTATTCAGAAGTTTGTTTTTCAGACATGAAGCTAGTAGCAGCAGCAAATAACCAGTCTACTCACCTTCAGCCACCAGCTTCTGTAAAATGAACAATAATATGAGATGAATAAAAAATAGGGAATAAAACACAAGTTCTTGGTAACTGTACTAAGAACTAAACAATTAAAAAGTTGATTTATTTACAATAAAATGACCACATTTTCTGGAAAAAAACAAACAAAAAAAAACATTAAATGCTAAATCCAAAAGTAAAACAATAAAAATTCAGTAAACCGGACCAGGCTAGTCAAACAGATAACATTCAAAGATAGCTCCTTAAAAAAGTAAAAGAGCTATCACCCAGTTAAAAGGACAATGAAACTGAAACACCTGTCATTTTAGTGTGGGAGGTTTCATGGCTAAATTGGACCAGCCTGGTGGCCAATCTTCATTAATTGCACATTGCACCAGGAAGAGCAGAGTGTGAGGGTTCAATTAGCAGGGTAAGAGCACAGTTTTGCTCAAAATATTGCAATGCACACAACATTATGGGTGACATACCAGAGTTCAAAAGAGGACAAATTGTTGGTGCATGTCTTGCTGGCGTATCTGTGACCAAGACAGCAAGTCTTTGTGATGTATCAAGAGCCACGGTATCCAGGGTAATATCAGCATACCACCAAGAAGGACGAACCACATCCAACAGGATTAACTGTGGACGCAAGAGGAAGCTGTCTGAAAGGGATGTTCAGATGCTAACCCGGATTTTATCCAAAAAGCATAAAACCACTGCTGCCCAAATCACGGCAGAATTAAATGTGCACCTCAACTCTCCTGTTTCCACCAAAACTGTCCGTCGGGAGCTCCACAGGGTCAATATACACGGCCGGGCTGCTATAGCCAAACCTCTCATTACTCGTGCCAATGCCAAAAGTCGGTTTCAATGGTGCAAGGAGCGCAAATCTTGGGCTGTGGACAATGTGAAACATGTATTGTTCTCTGGTGAGTCCACCTTTACTGTTTTCCCCACATCCAGGAGAGTTACAGTGTGGAGAAGCCCCAAAGAAGCGTACCACCCAGACTGTTGCATGCCCAGAGTGAAGCATGGGGGTGGATCAGTGATGGTTTGGGCTGCCATATCATGGCATACCCTTGGCCCAATACTTGTGCTAGATGGGCGCGTCACTGCCAAGGACTAGCAAACCATTCTGGAGGACCATGTGCATCCAATGGTTCAAACATTGTATCCTGAAGGCGGTGCCGTGTATCAGGATGACAATGCACCAATACACACAGCAAGACTGGTGAAAGATTGGTTTGATGAACATGGCCTGCACAGTCACCAGATCTAAGTATTATTGAGCCACTTTGGGGTGTTTTGGAGGAGCGAGTCAGGAAACGTTTTCCTCCACCAGCATCATGTCGTGACCTGGTCACTATCCTGCAAGAAGAATGGTTTAAAATCCCTCTGACCACTGTGCAGGACTTGTATATGTCATTCCCAAGACAAATTGACGCTGTATTGGCCGCAAAAGGAGGCCCTACACCATACTAATAAATTATTGTGGTCTAAAACCAGGTGTTTCAGTTTCATTGTCCAACCCCTGTATGTATATATATATATATATATATATATATATATATATATAGACTTTTCAAAATAAAAATGCAGAAAGTGACCGTAGGCTGTGGCTCAGGAGGTAGAGCAGGTCATCTACTAATCAGAAGGTTGGTGGTTCAGTTCCTTGCTGCTCCAGTCTGTATGCCAAAATATCCTTGGGCAAGACAGTGAACCCCAAGTTGCTCTCTGATGTAACTGAATGTGTGTGAATGTTAGATAGAAAGTACTTTGAAACAGAAAACAGTGCTTGTGTGAGTGGGTAAATGCAAATTTGTTGTAGAAAGCAATTTGAGTGCTCAGCTTTAGTAGAATGCGCTATATAAAAACAGTCGATTTACCATCATCAAAATACTTCAACTAATAAAAACACACAAAACTAAAAACAGCTTTAAAATAAAAAAATACTTCCACTGAGAGGCACTTCTTAGACACAGCTGGAAGGTCTGTGGTTGTTTAATTATGCTTCTAATGTCTAGTGATCATTTGGATGCCATGAAGGGAATGTGCCATACTGTGAACTCCTTACAGATTAATCTGTATATATTTGCAGAATGCTAGCATTCTGACATGACATTTTATTGCAGTTTAGACAAACGAACGGTTTTTTGTTTATAGAAACCAAAATTAAACATAAGCTTCTTTGTCTAGAAGCAGGTTTAAATATTTATTTTAGTTGTTTAACTCCATTCAGTCCTGTTCACCCTGTGCTGTGTCCCCAACTGAACTCCAGCCAAAGTCAGAGTTGAGTGGCTATCCTACATTGACTTACTGGAGTGATTATTAAGGATCTGTACACAGCAATAACTCAATTCAATTTTATTTATATAGCACCAAATCACAACAAACAGTTGCCTCAAAGCACTTTATACTGTAATAATCTAATCCAAACTTGGCCAATTACTGCTTAGAAAAACAAACAAAAAGTGCCAAAATGCTAAACCCAAAGTTTTAAACAGTAGTCCACAAACCAGTGGGTGACACCACAGTGTTGGTAGCATTCACTTCTTTATATAGAGTCTATGGGTGTGGCGTCATTGCTAACTCATGTGGCCTCTGGGGAAAAACATTTACAACTGCAGCACCTAGCAACCATAGTTGTGTTTCAAACAAATGCTTTGACTAAGGACACAAAGATGAGGCATCAAGTTCTTTTCTAATGCCAGTTTTTGGTTTTATGGTACAGAACGGTCTGAGAATGAAAGCTGACTGACTACAAGAAGCATAAGGTGTCTGCTTTATCTGAGAAGAGGATACCAGAGAATTTCAAGTTCTAACAAATGAAATAAGCACTGAAAACACAGCTTAAAGGGTGGGTCATATTAGTGTGAAAGGCATGTGGTTTATGTTGTGCTCAAAACTCTCCCTCTTGCCACATAAAATCAGTGTGTGTGTGTGTGTGTGTGTGTGTGTGTTTTTTTTTTATCCCAACACACCCACACGTGCTCTGATGACATGATGATAGGATGATACCTCTGTGTTCTGCTTCAGGAATACCGTAAAAAAAAAAAACAAAAAAAACAAAACAATATTTTTAAATATATGAAATACCAATAAAATGACACAAAAAAGACTGAATTTGCATGTCTAATGTAAAATAATGTGAAAAACCTGTAGCTGTGAATAAATGTGATTTTTATTTATTTATTTATTTTTACAGAATTTTTTTTTTCCCAGACTGTATGAAATTTCCAACCTTTTGGAAGAGAAATCAAAACCTTTTCTCAAATACCCAACAACACCACAAAATTTTGGGGGAGGAAGACTGACCAATTATAGTTTGAACCAGGAGGAGAGCAATGAGAGGAGAGCAGATTTACTAGCAAAGCTAAAGACTACAGTAATGTTAGTAAATGTATCTTTTAAGCTACCTGCACACTAGAATTACTATTCTTTACACATGCTTCTTTAGACAGATTTATTCAAGTGTCTTTCCCTCAACAGATTCATTATGTAACTTGTTAGTGTCAAGGCCTATTGTGAAAAATTTAGTTTGTACCACAAGTATTTTTGGGGTGTTCAGAAATTACACTTCTCATAGCTGGGGCTCGGGGTGGCTCCATGTCTTGCATTTAGTTTTGCTTCCTTTGTACCACTGTCTTGAATAGTTTCAGCTGTGCCTTGTTCCCCTTGTTACGTACACTTCCCCTAATTCCTTTGTATGTATTTATAGCCTATTAGCGTTTATCTTTTTCAGGTCATTTTTTTCACCCTGTAAGAGCTCTGAGGTCATCGAACCAGCTGCTCTTACAGAGGCCTAAAACTAGACTAAAACAGAGAGGTGATCGAGCTTTTGCAGCAGCAGCACCAAAGCTATGGAACGATCTACCTCTCCATATCCGCACAGCTCAGACGATACACACATTTAAATCTCTATTAAAAACACATTTCTTTTCCTTGGCATTTGGCTGCAGTGCTACCTCCTTTTAGATGATTGTTTTATGGTATTTTTATGGTACTTGTTTTAAACGTTTTAATTTTTAATTTTCTTATGTTATTTATTGTTCTTAATGTTTTTATTTATTTATTTTTATTTTATTATTTTATTTATTTATTTATATATTTTTATTTTTATTTAGTATAGTCCTTGGGGTTACAGATCTTGTACAGCACTTTGGTCAACGTCGTTGTTTTAAATGTGCTTTATAAATAAACTTGACTTGACTTTTAACCTCCACTCTTATGCTCCCTGTTCTCTGAAGAAGCTTGGATTTTGCTGTTTATTTTTCCATCTATAGACAGCTGCATAAAACGTAACTGAAGGCTAGTTTTCAATTTAACCTGCTGGTTTCTGAGTGCTGAATTTGCATTCCTCATATTTCACACTTTATGACAGATACATATGTAAATGCAAATAGCTGTTATACAATAAAATGCACAATCAATACATAGCTACTTTTTAATAATTAAAAATGTAATAATTTAGAGTTACCACTTAACCTAACCTCTCTGGACATACAAACTTCTCTGGTGCACGAATAACATGTAGACTTCCACTGCAAACATGCTCTTTGCAAATTCCCACTATTTTGCTGCTTTCATTGGTTTTTTGGGTTTTTGTATTTAATTCAACAAGCAGAGGCCTCTTAAAGAGAAATCCCAGCAAAAGATGAAAAAGAATCAAATGTTGACTCACAGGAAGTGAGTGTGTCCTAAATGTTTGAGTTGTTATTATAAAATAACATCTCATAATTCCCTAATTTATGTCATTTGACCACATTTAGTTTTAAGTGAAAAATTATATAAAGTGATAAAGTGCTCGTACAGCAGCATTAGATTTTTTTTTTTTATTTAAACGGTTTTTAAGAATAAGTGTAGCACAACTCTTTCACACATGATTTTGTGTGGAATTATATCTAATCAATCAGTACGTACTTGATTTTTAAGAAGGTAAATCCTTTAACTGTATGTTGGAATACACATTAAAAACTCATTTTACAGTTGATATGATCAAAAATGACTTGTAAATTGTTACAATTGTAAACCCAATTACCAGTTTAATAACAGTAGTTTGGCTTTTCTAATGGGCAGTACATCATTTTATTACATTTATCATGGAATAAATTACAAGATTTTTCATCTAAAATTACAGAATAAAGCCCAACTAATAACAATACTTTTCGGCTATTTTAAGTCTGATTAACTGTGTTATATAATATGTTTGACCATATTATTAGCTAATATCATTTTTTATACACATGTAAATAATTTTTATTTAATATAAGAAATCTGTTTTACTGTCCTGAAAAAACACAGAGATTTCCCTATTTTAATTATTGAAAATTGCTATATTTTTATATGATGGGAAATTTCTATTATTTTAGGCTAAATCTCTGGTCTCTCAGCTGCTGGAAAATCATCTTTTTTTTTTTTTTTTTTTTTTTACTTTTTTCCTGTCAGTGTTGCAGTCCTGCTGTAATGATTAAAATGTATCAGCGCTCATCTTTGCAAAGGGGTGTGTCACTTTGATCACTTTGCATGCTCCTGCACATCCCATTCACAGCTGTCTTTGGAGGAAATCAAACTAAACAAACAGGCAGATGCTTTTCATGACAGGTGGCATCATCTACATCCTGTAATCTCCCTGATGTTGATCCATTAGCACAACTCACTTACATCACCAGGTTGATGAGGAGAATTCTCTACCGCAGTCTGTTTTACCTCATCTTTCCATCTTCCATCCTCCACAGAGGTCTTTGCTTGAACAGTGTGTCCTGCTTCCTCTCACTCCTGAACATTTAAGAAGAGAAACTGTTTATAAAGAGCAGAAAAGAAGGATTAAGTTCCCATCAGTATAATATGTTTCCATGCGCTTGACCAAGAGTTGTAATAAATCACTAATGTAGGAGCATGTTGGCTGTGTGGGGTTTCTTAAATTAAGTGGTTTTGAATTCATGAGTCTATTATTTCTGTAAAGTGACAAAATGTGCTTTGTTTGAGAAGTAGAGTTCAGATTGTGGATTGTTAAATGATTGAAAGTGGAAATAAAAACATATGCTGGATCAAGTACTTCTTTGAGAGAAGAAGTACTTGACCTGTGTTGCTTGTGCCAAAGTGATGTGTATCTATGTGCAGACACAGCTTGAATAAACATTTATATTACCCCACTCAGCAAAATACATCTTCCAGAATTTCTAAATAATTTCAGGTATTTCTGTTGAGTGTGACGAAGCATTATAATTTCCAAGACAGAGCAATTGGCCCAGAGACATACCAAAGTTTTGCAAGCTGGAATTTAGTTTTATGAGAATAATCCCGATATGTGCGTGATACACACAAAGAATCCTCTCCAATACAGCGTCCTCCTTGGCCCGAGACAAATTCTCCATGCTCTGGAAAATTCCACCACCAAAGATCACATTTTATTTAAAATCTGAAATAAGTTTGAAAGTTCATGATGTTCTACTTATTTAACTATTAAATACAAATACTAACCTGCTTTTTATGTTACAGACTCCAAACAGACTCACATTAAACTGACAGAACCCATTCGGTAAGGTGTTTTGACAAAGGTGGACAAAGAAACACAAGCTTCCTCTGCCAAATGTTCATATTTGAGAGAGGAAGCCTGTTTTTGCCACAAAGATATCACAAGTCAGACTTCTGGAGAGAGAAGGCAGACACACTGTTGCTCCTCAATATCAGTTTAAATCATAAAATGGACTGTGTTGGAGTCGTTACTCAAAGTAGGTAATGTTTTACACATTACTCATCATAACTCATTGCATTACTTTCAAGTTACACTGTAAATGAACTGAAATGCATTGTTATATAGTTACCAGTTAACAACATAAATGTTAGGGTACATGATTACAATAATGTGTTGCTTTTGAATGCATTACACCCAGTACTGGTAATGGGTAGCATTAGAAAAGGGAGGATCATTGCTCTCTAACAAGGGAGTAAAGAATGTATACTCCTAGTACCCAAGCATATTACCGTATTTTCCGGAGTATAAGTCGCACTTTTTTTCATAGTTTGGCTGGGGGTGCGACCTATACTCCGGAGCGACGTATATGTGACATTTATAACACATGAACCAAAATACTCCAGCCACTTGACATCTCCGTGAACTGCAGCTTTAAGGCAGTCTTGCGTAACCTGTGGGCGCAGTGGATGATGGATGGAGAGCACAGCTTAACGGCAACTGGGAGAATGCGCCACCCAACTTTCCTGGAAGTCATTGGATGGATCAAGAAAACATGGGCTTCAGTGACAAACCATCCTGTTGGGATTCAGAAAGGCTGGAATAATTGGAACTGCAGCTGACGACGAGTCTGACTAACGCGACACAGAAGAGGAAGCGGCGCTTCGTCTACGGAGTGTACGGAATTGTTTAGAAGTGACACCGAGGATGAAGAATTCAATGGATTGATGGTTTGGTTAACTTGTTAGTATGTTCTTTATGCTATGGTTATCTGAATAACTTAATGTTACGTTAATATACCGAACACGTGTTCGTTGTGCGTCATGTAGCTGAATGTGCTACGTTAGCATAACGTAGGCTTAACCGTGTTCGTCCTGTTCTTTAATCCATTATTATTTTAAATTGCCGTTCAAGATGGAATTTCTGCTCTGGGTCTCGGATTATATCACCCCCCCCCCAAAAAAGTGCGACTTATAGTCCAGTGCGACCTATATATGTTTTTTTCTTCTTTATTATGCATTTTTTGGCTGGTGCGACCTATACTCCGGAGCGACGTATAGTCCGAAAAATACGGTAATTTGTGAAGGTGTGAAAGTATAGATATTCTGTAGCTTGTTGCACTTTAGGGGAAATCCAGTTCTAATTAATCCTAAATTTTATTTCCATAATAATACAATTTAGGATTAATTAGAACTGGATTTCTGTTTGTGTATGCTGTCAGTTATAATTCTGAGAAAGAAAATTGAAATGGACAAAAATTTGTATCAATATCTATCTAAAAAAAAATCAAAATATAGGATTGGCTTTATCAAGGGTCGGCACTCAGCCAATAATACACGTCGACTGATAAATATAATAGACTATTGTTCTATTAACAAATTAGAGACGACAATCGTGTCTTTAGATGCAGAGAAGGCATTTGATCGGGTAAATTGGAAATTCTTACTAGCAGTTCTGCAAAAATTTGGATTCGGTTCATCCTTTATAAACTGGATCAGAACCCTACACAGCTCTCCGAATGCGCGTGTTAGGACAAATGATCTCATTTCACAAAGTTTCAGTCTGCAGAGGGGCACTAGGCAGGGCTGCCCACTCTCTCCCTCTCTTTTTGTAATTTTCATTGAGCCGCTAGCAGCAGCAATCCGTCAAAATGTAAATATTAAAGGGATTCAAACTGAAAATATGGACCATAAACTTAGCCTTTATGCTGATGATGTATTACTTTTCCTTGGGAATTCACAAGGCTCTCTTTTGAAGACTATCACACTGATAGATAAGTTCTCATCTATATCTGATTACTCTATCAATTGGAGTAAATCAACAGTTTTGCCTCTGAATTGTAATTTCCAGAGAACCTCTAGGACCCCACTAAAGTCAGGAAATATTAGATATTTAGGCATAAATTTTTCCGCCAGGCTCTCAGACTTGGTACGATTAAATCATATCCCCTTATTAAAAACAATAGAGGATGATCTCACACGTTGGAAGAGTTTACCTATATCACTCATGGGGAGAGTTGCTGCCATTAAAATGATGGTTTTACCAAAAATTAATTATCTATTTTCATTGATCCCTAATAAACCTACTCTTCCTTGGTTTAAGTCACTAGATTCAAACATCTCAAAATTTTTATGGAAAAACAAACCGTCAAGAATAAGCTTAAAAACTTTACAAAAGCCAAAACACAGTGGAGGTCTAGAATTACCAAACTTTTATTACTATTTCTTAAGCAGTAGATTGCAGTATATTTCAAAGTGGATCAAATCCAATTCATTAGACAACCCATGGCTGGATCTAGAACAGGCGTTTTTGGAAAAATAAAAATCTCAGATTTACCTTTCATTAGTTCCAGTATTAAACATCATAACTGCTATAAAGTCCTTAGTATAAATACCTCTCTGACAGCCTGGTGGGAATTTTTAAAAATAACTAAGTCTTCACTCATCCCCTGTAAACTAACACCCATTTGGAACAATCCAGATATTTGTCAGAAAAAGAAAATGCTGAATTTTCCGTTATGGCGTGATAAGGGTATAAATAACTTAGAACATATTATCCAAGATGGAAATTTTATCATGTTCCAAGAACTTATATCAAAATATAGAATTGGCAACGGTAGATTTCTGGAATATCAACAAGTTAAGTCCGTCCTACAGGGAAGATTTAACCTTAATCAATTGAATCTAGAAATGCCTACTTGGGTAACAGAATTTCTTAACCTCTGTACCCCAAAATTGTTATCAAAATTATATAAATTATTAATAAAAACTGATGATTCAGTTTCCCTCCCAATTACAAAATGGGAGCGTGATCTTTCTGTCAACCTGGATCAAAATTTATGGACAGAAATATGTTTAAATATCTTCAAAATGACTAAAAGACCCCAAATACAACTTGTACAATATAAGATTCTCCATAGAACATACTACACTGGACAAAGGATGTTCCAAATGGGCCTTACACACTCAAACATATGCACCCACTGTACAAGCAATTCAGAGGATAATCATCTACACGCTCTGTGGTCTTGTGTACCAGTTCAGAGATTTTGGCAGAGGATTTGTGAAGATCTATCCACATGGTTTAGCTGTCATATCCCAACTTCCCCCAGACTATGCATCTTAGGTGATGTCAGTGAATTAATTATGGAGTTAAATATATCACACATAGTTCTTACTGCCTTGTGCATCGCTAAGAAGATGATCCTCATGAACTGGAAGACAAAAAATAAACTATGTATTACTCAGTACAGAAATTTATTAGTAGATCATGTTAGTTTAGAGAGAATGTCTGCTTCTTCTAAAAACAAATTGGAGGAATTTGACTCTCTTTGGTTCCCACTGCTCAGCTCCATTACTTAGTGGGGGTGGTGGGCTGCGGGCTCTGCTCCTGATGTGCTTTGTGGGGGGGTGGGGGGGGGGCTCCGGGGGCCGGGGTAGCTGGTAGCCTCCTGAGGCTGGGGTCCTGGGGCGACCTTCTGGTGATGTCTGTGTGCCTGTCCTGGTTGATGGTGGTGGGGGCTTGGATGGTGCTGCCTTCGGTCCTGGGGTGTGGGCGGGGTGCTTGGGGGGGTGGTGCCGGCCCTCGGTCGGTTGGCTGGTCTTCCCTGTATGGCTTGGGGGCTGGGGTCTGGGGCCCCGGCACTGGGGCCGCGCCGGCGCCCGGTGGGCCCCCCCTGGCGCGGGGGGGGCCTCTGCTGTCCCGGCCGCGCCGCCGGGTGGGGTGGGTTGGCCTGACGTCGGGATGTCCGGTCTACGCTTTTGGGGCCCTGGGGTGCCTGCATTGCAGGGGGGTGGGGTGGGGGATGGGGCCGCGGTGGGGTGGTTGGGGGGGACTGGGCACTGCATTTCCATGCCCAGGCCAGTATGTCCTGTCGCCTGTTTGTGTCTATTGTTGAGTGAATGGGCATCTAGGAGGAGCGGGCCGCCCTCTGCAGTGGGGGCGAGGGCGCCAACCTCGGGTGCTGCAGTGCTCCGGGATGCTGTCACCGCGGCCCCGGGCTCACCTCCCCCTGCCCTGTGCTGGGGTGTGGGAGGTCGGGGTGCCTATTGAGCCAGCGGACAGCTGGCTCTCTTCTTCCAGGATTCTTCCTGGTCATATGCCCCCCCCCCCCCTCCCCCTCCCCATACACAAACACACACACACACACACACAGAATACACATCACTCACAGATGTAGGATGGAGAGGCCACGTGGAGAGCTGCACCACCACTTGCCTCTCCGTTTTAATTGCACTTTAGTCATTATAACTCACAACACATACACACTTACAACCTGATACACATAGGACCTTTGGGGCAGGCATGTTACTCAGAGGTTGATGAGATGGGCCGCTGAGGTGGCCCCACTCGGATCCTCGTCACTGTCTGTCTCCAAATTTTATTTGCACTTTAGACATGGAGGGTTTTGGGGGGGCAGTGTGGGCAAGCACTGACGACCAACAGTTGGCGCTTGTGGCATAACTGTCCCCTCAATTTTAACTGCACCCTATACACCTCATTCACTCACAAACATTAACACATAGACCTACAAGTTGGGGAGGAGGAGGGGTGGATGGGTCATCTTACACCCCGATTTCTTGCGTCTCGCCCGGGGTAGGGGTCGGGTGGTTCCTTGGGGACCGGGCTGGTGGCGTCCTGGGGTCGCTGTTGGCCCTGGGGTGGTTTCCACTTGCCCCGCCTTCAGAGGGTGGGTAGCTATGGATGAATGTGTGTCTTTGTGTATTTGTCACCGTCTCCGTGAGTATGGGTGGGTGAGTGAATGTGTATGTATGACATATCTGTGTGTGGGTAAGTATGTATGGGCATGTATGAGTATCTGTGTATAAATGTGTACACGGGTGTCTGGGTGTGTTTGTATGTATGGCTGGACCTGGGTCTGGGCCTTGTGCCTTGCCTCCTGGCCGCTCCTTGCTGGTTGCCTCCTCCCCCCTACCCCCCTGGGATGGGGGTGCCTCGGGGTTCCTGGGTGGGGCTGGGTGTTCTGGCGTGGGTGCTGGCCTGCCCCCCTTGGGGGTGCGGTGCGGGGCTGCGTTGGCTTCTTCGGCGTGGGGGGGGGCTCTGTGGAGGGTCGGGCGGTCCTTGGGTGCCGTGGGCCCGGGAGCCCTGCCGCCGGCCAGTGCAGGGGGCTGGCCGCTGGGGGGGGGCTGGCTTCTCATCGCCTTGGGTTCCCTGGAGCCCTCGCTCCTCGACTGGGGGGGCTCCGTCTGAGACCACCCTCTCCCGTCTGCTGGGGTAGGTGTGCGGTTGTCTTTGGACTGAGTGGCCGGGGGTCTTCCTGGCTCTTGGTGGGCTGCTGGTGGCCTGGGGTCCCGGGGGCTTTCCGTACCTGCCTCTGGCTTCTGATGGGTGGAGCTGCAGCGTTTTGCCCTCATTGGTAAGTACGTTCCATGACACAGACACAAACATGACACAGACACAAACGCCCACTCAATCACAACTCAACAAAATTGTTGGTGTGCGTAACATGCTTTGTTAGTTTTGTTTTTCACACACAAATTTATTTTTGCAAGTATTGATAGTATTTTTTTATATGTTAAAGTGATGAAGTATCTGATTAATAGACTTGTGCTCTTTCCCCTTTTTTTTTTTTTTTTTTGCTCCCTTTCTCTCTCCCTTTTTCTTCTCTTTATTTTCCTCTTCTTCAGCCTGTCAGCTCTGGCTGTTACATAGTATGTGGAAAAATAACTCAGATAAATAAAATAAAGGGTTAAAACATCAACAAGAAGAGCCTATTGAGAACCTATAGAGCTCATCTTGAAATAGCAAATATGTTTGGCACAACAACGCATTCAGATCACAGTTCTGCTTGCAAGATCTACCAGACATGACAGGCTTTAAAAAAAAAAAAAAAAAAAAAAAAAAAAAAAAAAAAAAAAAGAAAATTGCAACTGATGGATCTCTATGCCCACCTTATGTTGTGTTCAGACTATACAAACTAAGCAAAGATGCAAACTGACTTAAAGTTGCACTGAGAAACACCAGTGGAGGTGAAACATAAAAGTACTTGAACTTCAACAAAAGATTTGCTTTGAATGGTCAGTAAAGCTGAGTCTGTCTTTGTATTCTCCTGATGCCATCTATGATCAGAATGGAGGACAAGCTTATTTTCTCCACAGCAAGACCTATATGATTCAGTTTCACTTTTATACAGAGACAGAATGAAAAAGCAGAAGGAGAGGATTAACCGTCTCAAAGATTTATCTTCATGTTCAGCTGCTTTCAGCACTGCTGGTATTTGTTTAGACTCTTTTGCTCCAGTTGATCTTTCAGAGTTAATTTCAATAGTTACTTCCTCCAAACCAGCAACATGTTTATTAGATCCCATTCCTACTGTTCAAAGAAGTCTTTCCAATTATTGATGGATCAATCTTAAAAATGATCAATGTCTTTATTAGTTGGCTATGTACCACAGGCCTTCAAGGTGGCTGTAATTAAACCTCTGCTTAAAAAGCCATCACTGACCCAGCTGTCTTAGCTAATTATAGGCCAATCTCCAACCTTCCTTTTCTCTCAAAGATTCTTGAAAGAGTAGTTGTAAAACAGCTAACTGATCATCTGCAGAGGAACGGTTTTTTTGAAGAGTTTCATTCAGGTTTCAGAATTCATCACAGTACAGAAACAGCATTAGTGAAGGTTACAAATGATCTTCTTACAGCCTCTGACAGTGGACTCATCTCTGTTCTTGTCCTGTTGGACCTCAGTGCAGCTTTGATACTGTTGACCATAACATTTTATTACAGAGATTAGAGCTTGCTATAGGTATGAAAGGTACTGCACTGCAGTGGTTTGAATCATATTTATCTAATAGACTCCAATTTGTTCATGTAAATGGGGAGTCTTCTTCACACACTAAGGTTAATTACGGAGTTCCACAGGGTTCTGTGTTGGACCAATTCTATTTACATTATACATGCTTCCCTTAGGCAGTATTATTAGAAAGCATTGCATACATTTTCATTGTTATGCAGATGATACTCAGCTTTATCTATCCATGAAGCCAGATGACACACATCAATTAGTTAAACTGCAGGAATGTCTTAAAGATATTAAGGCCTGGATGACCTCTAATTTCCTGCTTCTAAATTCAGATCAAACTGAAATTCTTGTTCTCGGCCCCACAAATCTTAGAAACATGGTGTCAAACCAGTTACTTACTCTGGATGGCATTACTTTGGCCTCCAGTAACACTGTGAGAAATCTTGGAGTCAGTTTTGACCAGGATATGTCCTTCAATGCACATATTAAACAAATATGTAGGACCGCTTTTTTGCATTTGGGCAATATTTCTAAAATTAGAAACATCCTTTCTCAGAGTGATGCTGAAAAGCTCATTCATGCATTTATTACTTCTAGGGGGGACTATTGTAATTCATTATTATCAGGCTGTCCTAAAAGCTTCCTGAAAAGCCTTCAGCTGATCCAAAATGCTGCAGCTAGAGTACTGACAGGGACTAGAAAGAGAGAGCAGATTTCTCCCATATTGGCTTCTCTTCATTGGCTCCCTGTTAAATCTAGAATAGAATTTAAAATCCTTCTCCTCACATACAAGGTCTTGAATAATCAGGCCCCATCTTATCTCAAAGACCTCATTGTACCATATCACCCCAACAGAGCACTTTGCTCTCAGACTGCTGGCTTACTTGTGGTTCCTAGGAGTAGAATGGGAGGCAGAGCCTTCAGCTTTCAGGCCCCTCTTCTGTGGAAACTAATGCACTGTTTCTTTTCATTCACCTTATTTACTCTGTTTACTTCACTCTGTATTTAATCATTACTTATTATGAATCTCTGGCTCTCTTCCACAGCATTTCAGCTGTCCTGTCTCTCCCCTCAGCCCCAACCAGTCACAGCAGATGACTGCCCCTACCTGAGCCTGGTTCTGCTGGAGGTTTCTTCCTATTTAAAGGGAGTTTTTCCTTCCAACTGTCGCCAAGTTCTGCTCATAGGGGGTCGTTTTGACTGTTGGGTTTTCTGTATTAATGTAGGGTCTTTACCTATAATACAAAGTGTCTTGAGGTGACTGTTTGCTAAGATTTGGCGCTATATAAATAAAATTGAATTGAATTGAATTGAATTGAATTATAGAATATAGTAAGTGAAATTGTTGGGCTTTCTGGTAAGCTTAGTTTTACTATAGATGAAATTACTTATTTTGTTGGTTGTTTGGGGAGAATATTTATGCACTGTGAAATAGACCATAAAAACTCTTGCGACTGTATTTTTTTCCCATTTTGTCTGAACCCTTCCTCACTGTTTAGATTCAGTCTCAGCATTCGTAAATTGCTATTTACAGAGGCAGCTGTTCTCCGGGAGAATGCTTTAACCTCACAATATCTACAGCCACCTGGCGTGGTTGGGTTGTACATAGATATGTAAAAACATAAACTGGTTTAGATTGTAGTAAAATTGCATTTAAATAGAAGTATATATCAGCCATGATAGCATAGCTAATATTTTCACACTATGTGAGAGTGTGTGTGTGTGTGTGTGTGTGTGTGTGTGTGTGTGTGAGAGAGAGAGAGAGAGAGAGAGAGATAGAGAGCGTTTAAAAAAATGTGGTTCAAGATGTTACTGCAGGGGTCACACCCACTGAGGTGGGTTTTTTTAATAAAACTTTGGCAGGTGTTTGTAGGTCTGTGTGTAGTTTGAGTCAATACAATAGTGTCACATTTGTGTTGTCTTGAATGTTAACTTGTGTTTATTTCAAAATGGAGCCCAAGGGGATGCTGGTTTAGCTCACTGGGTTGAGGCAACGGCGGCTAATGCAGAGGCCTGTTCAAATCTCTCTCTCTATAAAGGGATCCCACATTCAAAGATGGGTCTGATCTAAACTACGAGTACAGAGTACAAACATTAAGTCCAATTGTCTCAAGATACCTTATACATCGAGATGAAGACTCTACAATACTGGAGAGAGAACTCCAGAAATCAGACCATCCTGTATGAGCAAAATTTACCAATAGTTGGGATAAACCAATTATAATTTGATTATTTTTAGATAATTTTCTTACAAGTTGGATATTTGTGCTTGCAAGTGCAAAATACGGACCTGTAATGTACTCTCACATTTACATAGCACTTTTCTAGTTTTACTGACCACTCAAAGAGCTTCTAATTACATATCAAACTTTAGCTATACAACATTTTATTTTATACACCTCATATCCATGGCAAATTTGAATCTCTAATTGCATTTCTTTGGACTGTGGGAAGAAGTCATAGTCTGGACCGTTTCATACAAACTCCACAGCCAGGATGCGAATCAGGAACCTTCTTGCACTGAGGCAAGAATGCTAACCCTTCCACTACTCACCTCACCATACTCACTGCCACTCTGCTGCCCTGTTTTAGATCTCATGCCTGTGTCAAGAGGCACCCTCTGTCAACACACCCTATGACCTCTCTTCCTTATGTGTGCCATATATGATCACTCCTATGATTTTTTATTTTTTTTTACTATTAGACTGTTTGGAGATTACCCCATGATCTTTCAAAGATCAGCAGTTTCCTGTCTCTGGGGGAACCTGGGTAAATGTAATGGGGACACATGATTAGCACATGAAGTCTGTATCCACAAAGAGCGAGCATGGCAGTTTTTACTGTAGTAATAGAAGCAACAGCAGCACAGACCTGTCATATTAGTCGACAGAGATTGGCTGATATCCAGTTCCCAATAAAAAGCACAGGCTTATATATCAACCTGACTGGAGCACAGTTTGTTCTTTTTTTTTTTTTTTTTTTTTTTTTTTTTTTTTTTTTTTTTTTTTTTTTTTTTTTTTTTAGCCTGTCATGTCTGGTAGATCTTGCAAGCAGAACTGTGATCTGAATGCGTTGTTGTGCCAAACATATTTGCTATTTCAAGATGAGCTCTATAGGTTCTCAATAGGCTCTTCTTGTTGTTGTTTTAACCCTTTATTTTATTTATCTGAGTTATTTTTCCACATACTATGTAACAGCCAGAGCTGACAGGCTGAAGAAGAGGAAAATAAAGAGAAGAAAAAGGGAGAGAGAAAGGGAGCAAAAAAAAAAAAAAGGGGAAAGAGCACAAGTCTATTAATCAGATACTTCATCACTTTAACATATAAAAAAATACTATCAATACTTGCAAAAATAAATTTGTGTGTGAAAAACAAAACTAACAAAGCATGTTACGCACACCAACAATTTTGTTGAGTTGTGATTGAGTGGGCGTTTGTGTCTGTGTCATGTTTGTGTCTGTGTCATGGAACGTACTTACCAATGAGGGCAAAGCGCTGCAGCTCCACCCATCAGAAGCCAGAGGCAGGTACGGAAAGCCCCCAGAACCCCAGGCCACCAGCAGCCCACCAAGGGCCAGGAAGACCCCCGGCCACTCAGTCCAAAGACAACCGCACACCTACCCCAGCAGACGGGAGAGGGTGGTCTCAGACGGAGCCCCCCCAGTCGAGGAGCGAGGGCTCCAGGGAACCCAAGGCGATGAGAAGCCAGCCCCCCCCCAGCGGCCAGCCCCCTGCACTGGCCGGCGGCAGGGCTCCCGGGCCCACGGCACCCAAGGACCGCCCGACCCTCCACAGAGCCCCCCCCCACGCCGAAGAAGCCAACGCAGCCCCGCACCGCACCACCAAGGGGGGCAGGCCAGTACCCACGCCAGAACACCCAGCCCCACCCAGGAACCCCGAGGCACCCCCATCCCAGGGGGGTAGGGGGGGGGAGGCAACCAGCAAGGAGCGGCCAGGAGGCAAGGCACAAGGCCCAGACCCAGGTCCAGCCATACATACAAACACACCCAGACACCCGTGTACACATTTATACACAGATACTCATACATGCCCATACATACTTACCCACACACAGATATGCCATACATACACATTCACTCACCCACCCATACTCACGGAGACGGTGACAAATACACAAAGACACACATTCATCCATAGCTACCCACCCTCTGAAGGCGGGGCAAGTGGAAACCACCCCAGGGCCAACAGCGACCCCAGGACGCCACCAGCCCGGTCCCCAAGGAACCACCCGACCCCTACCCCGGGCGAGACGCAAGAAATCGGGGTGTAAGATGACCCATCCACCCCTCCTCCTCCCCAACTTGTAGGTCTATGTGTTAATGTTTGTGAGTGAATGAGGTGTATAGGGTGCAGTTAAAATTGAGGGGACAGTTATGCCACAAGCGCCAACTGTTGGTCGTCAGCGCTTGCCCACACTGCCCCCCCAAAACCCTCCATGTCTAAAGTGCAAATAAAATTTGGAGACAGACAGTGACGAGGATCCGAGTGGGGCCACCTCAGCGGCCCATCTCATCAACCTCTGAGTAACATGCCTGCCCCAAAGGTCCTATGTGTATCAGGGTGTAAGTGTGTATGTGTTGTGAGTTATAATGACTAAAGTGCAATTAAAACGGAGAGGCAAGTGGTGGTGCAGCTCTCCACGTGGCCTCTCCATCCTACATCTGTGAGTGATGTGTATTCTGTGTGTGTGTGTGTGTGTGTTTGTGTATGGGGAGGGGGAGGGGGGGGGGGCATATGACCAGGAAAAATCCTGGAAGAAGAGAGCCAGCTAGCCGCTGGCTCAATAGGCACCCCGACCTCCCACACCCCAGCACAGGGCAGGGGGAGGTGAGCCCGGGGCCGCGGTGACAGCATCCCGGAGCACTGCAGCACCCGAGGTTGGCGCCCTCGCCCCCACCGCAGAGGGCGGCCCGCTCCTCCTAGATGCCCATTCACTCAACAATAGACACAAACAGGCGACAGGACATACTGGCCTGGGCATGGAAATGCAGTGCCCAGTCCCCCCCAACCACCCCACCGCGGCCCCATCCCCCACCCCACCCCCCTGCAATGCAGGCACCCCAGGGCCCCAAAAGCGTAGACCGGACATCCCGACGTCAGGCCAACCCACCCCCCCCGGCGGCGCGGCCGGGGCAGCAGAGGCCCCCCCCGCGCCCGGGGGGGCCCACCGGGAGCCGGCGCGGCCCCAGTGCCGGGGCCCCAGACCCCAGCCCCCAAGCCATACAGGGAAGACCAGCCAACCGACCGAGGGCCGGCACCACCCCCCCAAGCACCCCGCCCACACCCCAGGACCGAAGGCAGCACCATCCAAGCCCCCACCACCATCAACCAGGACAGGCACACAGACATCACCAGAAGGTCGCCCCAGGACCCCAGCCCCAGGAGGCTACCAGCTACCCAGGCCCCCGGAGTCCCCCCCCACCCCCCCACAAAGCACATCAGGAGCAGAGCCCGCAGCCCACCACCCCCACTAAGTAATGGAGCTGAGCAGTGGGAACCAAAGAGAGTCAAATTCCTCCAATTTGTTTTTAGAAGAAGCAGACATTCTCTCTAAACTAACATGATCTACTAATAAATTTCTGTACTGAGTAATACATAGTTTATTTTTTGTCTTCCAGTTCATGAGGATCATCTTCTTAGCGATGCACAAGGCAGTAAGAACTATGTGTGATATATTTAACTCCATAATTAATTCACTGACATCACCTAAGATGCATAGTCTGGGGGAAGTTGGGATATGACAGCTAAACCATGTGGATAGATCTTCACAAATCCTCTGCCAAAATCTCTGAACTGGTACACAAGACCACAGAGCGTGTAGATGATTATCCTCTGAATTGCTTGTACAGTGGGTGCATATGTTTGAGTGTGTAAGGCCCATTTGGAACATCCTTTGTCCAGTGTAGTATGTTCTATGGAGAATCTTATATTGTACAAGTTGTATTTGGGGTCTTTTAGTCATTTTGAAGATATTTAAACATATTTCTGTCCATAAATTTTGATCCAGGTTGACAGAAAGATCACGCTCCCATTTTGTAATTGGGAGGGAAACTGAATCATCAGTTTTTATTAATAATTTATATAATTTTGATAGCAATTTTGGGGTACAGAGGTTAAGAAATTCTGTTACCCAAGTAGGCATTTCTAGATTCAATTGATTAAGGTTAAATCTTCCCTGTAGGACGGACTTAACTTGTTGATATTCCAGAAATCTACCGTTGCCAATTCTATATTTTGATATAAGTTCTTGGAACGTGATAAAATTTCCATCTTGGATAATATGTTCTAAGTTATTTATACCCTTATCACGCCATAACGGAAAATTCAGCATTTTCTTTTTCTGACAAATATCTGGATTGTTCCAAATGGGTGTTAGTTTACAGGGGATGAGTGAAGACTTAGTTATTTTTAAAAATTCCCACCAGGCTGTCAGAGAGGTATTTATACTAAGGACTTTATAGCAGTTATGATGTTTAATACTGGAACTAATGAAAGGTAAATCTGAGATTTTTATTTTTCCACAAAACGCCTGTTCTAGATCCAGCCATGGGTTGTCTAATGAATTGGATTTGATCCACTTTGAAATATACTGCAATCTACTGCTTAAGAAATAGTAATAAAAGTTTGGTAATTCTAGACCTCCACTGTGTTTTGGCTTTTGTAAAGTTTTTAAGCTTATTCTTGACGGTTTGTTTTTCCATAAAAATTTTGAGATGTTTGAATCTAGTGACTTGAACCAAGGAATAGAAGGTTTATTAGGGATCAATGAAAATAGATAATTAATTTTTGGTAAAACCATCATTTTAATGGCAGCAACTCTCCCCATAAGTGATATAGGTAAACTGTTCCAACGTGTGAGATCATCCTCTATTGTTTTTAATAAGGGGATATGATTTAATCGTACCAAGTCTGAGAGCCTGGCGGAAAAATTTATGCCTAAATATCTAATATTTCCTGACTTTAGTGGGGTCCTAGAGGTTCTCTGGAAATTACAATTCAGAGGCAAAACTGTTGATTTACTCCAATTGATAGAGTAATCAGATATAGATGAGAACTTATCTATCAGTGTGATAGTCTTCAAAAGAGAGCCTTGTGAATTCCCAAGGAAAAGTAATACATCATCAGCATAAAGGGTAAGTTTATGGTCCATATTTTCAGTTTGAATCCCTTTAATATTTGCATTTTGACGGATTGCTGCTGCTAGCGGCTCAATGAAAATTACAAAAAGAGAGGGAGAGAGTGGGCAGCCCTGCCTAGTGCCCCTCTGCAGACTGAAACTTTGTGAAATGAGATCATTTGTCCTAACACGCGCATTCGGAGAGCTGTGTAGTGTTCTGATCCAGTTTATAAAGGATGAACCGAATCCAAATTTTTGCAGAACTGCTAGTAAGAATTTCCAATTTACCCGATCAAATGCTTTCTCTGCATCTAAAGACACGATTGTCGTCTCTAATTTGTTAATAGAACAATAGTCTATTATATTTATCAGTCGACGTGTATTATTGGCTGAGTGCCGACCCTTGATAAAGCCTGTTTGATCTGGATGTACAATAAATGGAGTAATACTTTCTAATCTTTTGGCAAGGGCTTTGCAAATTATTTTAAGATCTACATTAATGAGAGAGATTGGCCTGTAGCTGGATGGGAGTGTGGGGTCTTTGCCTGGTTTAAGAAGCAGGCTAATGTTAGCAGAGTTTAAGGTTGGAGATAAGATGTGGTCATTCTGAATCTGAGTTACCATTCTGAAAAAAATGGGAGCTAGCTCAGACCAAAATTCTTTATAAAACTCGGCTGGAAAACCATCTGGGCCTGGGGCTTTATTATTTGGGAGATGCTGTAGGGCTTCACTAAGTTCAGACAATGAAAGAGGTAAATCCAGAGCTGCAGCCTGGCTGTCATTTAGTTTTGGTAGATTTATATTATTAAGAAATTCTTCAATTTCAGTATCAGATGGGTTAATCTGTGGTGAATATAAGGCTTCATAGAAGTCTCTGAAAGAGTTATTTATTTGTTGTGGGTCATGAGTAATAATACCAGTCGAGTCTTTAATAGAAAAAATAGCTGTTTTTTCTTTATTCAGTTTTAATTGCTTGGCCAGGAATTTTCCAGATTTATTTCCATGCTCAAAGTTTTCCAAACGCAGCCTCTGCAACATAAATTGTGTCCTTTTATCAATTATTTCATTTAGCTCCAGTTTCAGTTTCCTCAGGCTGATAATTGTATGTTCTTGTGGTGAAGCGGCATAAGCAGTTTCTAAAGATTTAATTTTTTGTTCTAATTCTAACACAAGTGCTTTTTCTTTATTTTTCCTATGCGAGCAGTAAGATATTATTTTGCCCCGCATTACTGCCTTTCCTGCTTCCCAAAGAACACATGGTGATATTCCTGGAATATCATTATATTCTAAGTATGCTGACCATTCCTTTTTGAAATAATTAATAAAATCTTCTTCTTTAAGTAATGATGTATTAAATCTCCAGTTCCTGATTGGTGGTGTGACTCTTTTCTGTGTCAGAGACATAGACACCGGTGCATGATCGCTAATAGTGATAGGGTGAATCTGAGTGTCTGTGATATCCATCATTATGGAGCTGCTAACTAAAAAGTAATCTAAGCGGGAATGAGATTTGTGTACTTGTGAGAAATAACTATAATCTCTCAAAGTAGGGTGATGTGAACGCCAAGCATCGCAAAGTCCAAAATCCTTCATGTACTGTTTAAGAATGTCTGCAGACTGCCAGTTCCTCTGACTCGCTGCTGTACTGAGCCTGTCAATATCTGCATTAAGTACCAGGTTGAAGTCTCCTCCTATTACAAGTGTGGTGTCAGAGTGATCTGAGAGTGAAGTGAACAAAGCATGAAAGAAGGAGGGGTCATCAACATTTGGTCCATATATACTAGCAATACATAAATCTGTATTCTGTATAGATAAATTAAGTATTATAAATCTACCTTCAGGGTCTATTGTACTGTTGCTAATGTTAAAGTTTATCTTCTTGTTAATCAATATAGCTACACCTCTTTGTTTGGAGTTATAGCAGGCTGAGTACGTGTGAGGGAACTGTGGAGAGGAAAGAGTGAGCACAGATGTTTTGGACACATGTGTCTCCTGTAGAAAAACAACATCTGCTTTTAAGTCTTTTAACCGATTAAAAATTTTTAGTCTCTTTTCCCTCGAACCAGCCCCGTGCACATTCCATGAGACAAATCTGAGTGTGCTCATATTTAAACTAACTGATGGACTGTTGTGTGCTCACTAAGGATGTGTGTGTGTGTGTACATATGTTCTGTATGTTGGCGTGTGCCCTTTATATTGATGTGTGCGTGTGTATGTGCGCTGTATGTTGGTGTGTGTGCATCTGCGCTGTATGTTAGTGTAGTAAACTGTAGCATTGTAAGTGACGTAAACATATTGCTGAGTGCAGAAAGAAAAAAGACGTGTAAAAAGTGAACTAAGTGACATAAGAATAAAATTAGATGAGGGGAAAACAAAACAGAACAAACAAACAAACAAACGATCATGGTACTATGCTGACTCGTCGGCGTTAATGGTACTACTTAGACAGATTTAGACTATTTAATGGTACTGTTTAGATAGTTGAAAAAAAAAAACTCAGAAAAGAACGTTAATATGGACACAGATCACCTGATCGATCAGCTGAGCCATGGCGTGGTGTTTTTGTCTCGGTAAAGCTGTCCGTTTACATACAGTTTGTCCACGGCGATGACAGCCCGGGAGCCTTCCTGCATAAGCTTCTTCCGGATGGGGAATAGGGCCTTGCGTCGCTCCAGAATCTCCTTTGGAAACTGGTCGTTGACGCTGAAGTCCGTCCCTCTCAGCTCCCGGCCGCGGCTCTTCACCAGCTCTTTTTCTTTGAAGTGTTCGAATTTGGCCACGATCGGTCTGGGTCTGCGTGCTCCGGGTCGCTTCCCTCCCAGGCGGTGGACTCTATGGAAGGCGATGGTCTTCACGGCGTCCTCCGGGAGCTTCAGGTGAGTTTGGATAAATTCCTTCACTGTAGCCTCCGGGTCCTCCTCTGCCTTCTCCGGGATACCTGAAAACACAAGATTTTCTCTCATGCTGCGGGCCTGAAGCTCGATAATCGATTCTTTAATTTTCTTATTTTCTTCTGAGAGCCGGGTCGTTTCCTCGGTGAGGGAATTCACCGACTCTCTGAGGACAGCGTTTTCAGCAGCCAGTGTTTCCACCTGATGCTGGCTGAACTCGACTGACTCCCGCAGGGCCTGAAACTCCTTGTGAAGGATTTCAACCAGGGCCAAGCGGGCGTCAAAGCTGGACAATTTGTTATTAATGGACTCCAGAATGTCCACAATATTGGTGGTGGGTGGCGAAGTTGCCTCTGGGGAATCTTCTGGGCGGCTTCTTTTTGTGGACGGCGTTGCTTTGCTGGTGGAGGGAGTCGGCGTCTTGTCTGTTTTCCCCATGACGACTCGCTCAAAACACCCGTCGATGTACCGCAGCAAACTATCCAGGTCCTCTCCACCGTCCTCCAGATTGTTGAAAATAATTTAAGTTAGGCTAAGAAACTACCTATATTTTTTTAGTTTTAAGCCTGTCTAGTTATAAATTGGCGAGAAAAAAAAAAAAGGCTAATCACGCAAATGTTTGCTGATAGAGTCACGCCGCCATTAACGATACTGCCGAGATTCACAAAGTCTCGCGTGACTACAGCATAGTCTCCGTCTCCCAATAAAAAGCACAGGCTTATATATCAACCTGACTGGAGCACAGTTTGTTCTTTGTTGACAGTAGAGACTTTTAGCAGCAAGGGACAGCTCCCTAGACATCGGACCTAGCATGTGAACAGTCATGACTCAGGAGTGTTGCATGGCAAGCAAAAACTGTTTAAACATGCCCTGGAAGACAGAGAGATGAGAGAAGCTGTAATTCTGGTCCTCCCATCTGTCTGCATGCCAACCTCTTTCTAGTTACTGGCTAATATTTGTGTCTCCTTGGTTGTCTAAATTTTCTCTTACTGGTTATCAGTTTTCTTAACCTGCATTTTAAGTCCAACCATCACCTTTTTTCTCTTGTTTTTTCTGTAAGATTTATTCTGTTGAGTTATCTTTTACTGCCCTCTAGTGGATAAACTGCTTCAAGTGTCACTACTAAATGTTTCCACTGGAGGTCAGTTTAGACCCACACGAGGTCCACAGTTAGGGCTTCATTTTTCTAAAGACAAGCACACGTTTATTTGTACAGCACCTTTGAACAGCAGTGTTCTTAACATAAGATACAGGAACTAGGAGAAGATATACGAGAAAAAAAAACATGATGACATGTTTGTATGGGTTTAAAAATAAATAAAAGTATGCACTGGAACTAAGATAAAGACTTTAATAAAGCCACAAACTAAAAAAAAAAAAAAAAACCAACGTTTCCATCCCTAGTAAACAGTGTGACAGCAGCTACAAGCTGCTTCCTTCTTGTTCAGTATCAAACAAGGGGCCAGTTCAGGTGCTGTGTCCACAAACAAAGCCCTAACTCCAGATGTGAATGCTAGACGTAGTTAATTATGAGCCACGATTGTTTTGAGACTGACTGCACTATATGAAAAAAAAAAATCCATATTTCAGTGACAACTGATTCAACTTGGCTGGAACCTACCCCAGCTGTCATAGGGAAAGAAGGAGAGCACACCCTGGACGGGCCACCTAGCTACTGCAGGGTTAACACAGAGGGGACAACATTATACTGTACCTATGGCCAATTTAGAATCACCAGTTTCTTTAGATTTCTGAGGGGACTGTGTGCAGGGGATGCAGGTGAAAGGCAGTTAGTATGTCACTATTATTATTATTATTCTTAAAAAAGTTTACTTCAATAATTCATATGGCCATGCCACAAAATACATCTGTTAAAAAGCTATTTAGTTTTAATTTGCCACAGTCTTTTGGACTAATTGGGCAATGATTTGACAGCAATTAACTTATTAAGCTGTTATTATGCTTACACTATTCAGAGACCAACTGAGTGGAAAGTGTTAAAATGCTTGGAAATCCTGTATGAGTTTGAAGGTTGTACTTTTGATGATATGTTACAATACTCCAGTTTCTGAATAGTGTATTTTTCTACAGGTGTTGTAGCTATGGTGATCCCATGATGGACTGTAGTTTGTTCTGAAACTGCTCCATCCATCCATCCATCCATCCATCCATCCATCCATCCATCCATCCATCCATCCATCGTTCTTCAGGTTACTACCCAAAGCTTGTGACCATAGGTGGTCACAAGCTATGGTCAGGTGATTTACAGTTCAACTGGCAGGCGTCAGTTGAACTGTAAATCAACAGCTTTGCTTTCATGCTTCTCCCATCTCTCATAAACAAGACCCTGAGATACTTAAACTCCTCCACCTCAGAAAGCAATTCATCCCTGCTCAAAGTCTGTGGACCATAGCTTCAGAGTTAGAGGTGCTAATTGTCATGCCAGCTCTTGGCTGAGATCCATTCCTCTGTGAGCTGGAGGCCACCACCTAATGAAACCAACAGGATTGCATCATCCACAAAAACATTCAAAGGCTACCAAGGAAAAAGGTCTGATGCTTTCTCCAAGTCCACAAAACACATGTAGACTGGTTGGGCAAACTCCCACACACACTTGAATATCCTCGAGAAGATTAAGAGCTGGTCCAGCATTCCACGACGAGAACAAAAACCACATTGTTCCTCTTGAATCTGAGGTTTGACTTAACAGACAGACCCTCCTTTCCAGCACCCTGGCATAGACCTTACTAAGGTAAGGAGTGCGATGTCCTGATGGTTGGAGCACACCCTCCAGTCCCCCTTCTTAAAGAAGCAACCGCCAATCTAGTTGTACTGCCCCAATCTGTACGTGACGTTGTAGAGGTGTGTAAATCAAGACAGCCCTACAAAATCCAGAGCCTTTAGGAACTCACGGCAAATCTCATCCACCCCAGAGGTTCTGCCACCAAGGAGCTGTTTAACAACCTCAGTGACCTCGCCCCCAGTCAATCTCAATGTCAAATTTATTTATACAACAAGATAAAGTCATCAGTTGGTTCCCCCTACTTCAGTCATTTTATTGTAGCAAAATAGGATTGTCAAGCAGACAGACTGAGAAACATTGTCATTAAATCCTGTCATAAATGCACCTGAAGGATTGAAACAGTTTGTGTTTAAGTCTGGTTCAACTTGACTGAATTCAAATGTGTGGACCATTGTACTATTGCAGGTATTTGAAAAGTTACTCTATTTTTAGTTATTCTGTATGTCTGTATGATTGGAAGTTTACTCAGATTGAAGTGGGAAATGTGTACTGTAATATTATCTTAACATGAGGTGAAAGCTCATATTTGTAGTACACCCAGACTTGTTAAACCACTCCTTGTAAATCCCATGTTTTTGATCTATCTCCTTTATCCCAGCTTTTTAAAGAAAATCCAATCTAAGACCGTAAGTCCTGTTAATTAAACATGGACAGCAGATTGGGTATTTCTTTCTTAGATGCCTCCACCTTTGATTTGCCAGCTTCCCCTGCATGTTACTGTGATGTCACCTATGCTGACTGAAAAAAAAACTCAACAGCACCAACTGGTGGACAGAAAAAGCAAATGATGTTATTATCCAAGAAGCCTGCTAAAAAGTTTGATTCAGTTTAGCTTTATTTATTCATTTATTTGTCACAAATTCAACAACAGACACCTGAAGTTCAATTTCACCTTGTATTTACAGTTTATATACTAAGATGTTGATGTTTGGTTTCCCTGTATACACACATTATTTCCATGCTGCCTTGACATGGTGAAACGATAAGATGAGATGAAGGCAGATGATATGCTGTGGGGAAAGAAGAAGACATTGGTGGGGTTAAAGTCCCATTTGGGGCTACACAATTCAGGGCCTTTAAGTTGTTTCAAACCTTGTACATTAAAGAAGATCAACACCAATGATTTTGTAATGATTACTTCATCCAAATGCAAAAACTATAATGGCCAGATTGCTTTATTTTATTGGCTTCATAAAAATAATATTTACAAACTTAGGCATAAGAACACATTTGGACAGAAAGACTTTGCTCCTGTATCCTGCCAGGGCAGTATGTGAAGCTTTAGACACAATGCAGTTGGATGTTTTCCTTCCTCTTTAGCTGCAGTTGTCCGTTGCAGAGGAGAGCTGTACAACCCTCTTATCTCTGAGTCATTAACTGATAAAAAACTCCACATAGCAGGCAGTGCGCATAACATCACTGTGTCACAAAAATACACGGAACTACAGTGCTGCTATTGACAAGGAAGTCTGCTCTCCAAATTCTCTGTAAATGCTAGGCCTAACTAAAAGGTATCGTGATGATATGGAAAGTGTTGACTCATCTCTTCTTTTGCCTGTTCCAGTGAAAAGCATGCCACTTCCCAATATATACAATATAATGACTGTTCTGGTTTACGATGCTAAAAATAACATAAGCGCTGTAATAAGTCTGATCAGGTATTTGGAAATTGAAATTTTACATCTGAATAGTATAGGTTTACTTTTAATGCTTACATAATACAGCTGCATAATGGATACCTGTTCAAAAGTTAGCACTTTGTTAAAAAATTATACTGTTTAAAGAACTAAGTACATGTATTTCTTTAAGACAATGTAATCGGCACTTAAGTTTTCCTTTCATGCTTTTCTATAATTTTTCGTATAACTGTAGTGTAGATTTACTGTTTTACCTCAGGTGGTGGCAAAATAATAGGTCCAGTTTGCAATCAGCTACTTGGTATTTAAGGCTGTTGCTGAAAGAAATGCAAAACGACTGCAAAATTCTGCTCTATCAGAGAGGTCTTTTATATGTCAGTACCCAGGAGTGCTGTGAGTGTCCATGTACACTTCCTTATGTTTAAGGCTGCAACTTGGATCATTAATATCATTAATTTGCAAATCTTCCAGTTATAGACAAATTGGACCAGATTAAATCAAACCATTTTAGGCTGCCTGTCATTTATTCTTTTTATATGTGTTGCCAGCCCTCCTGCCGCTTGCTGCACTCTTTCTCCACTTCCATCCACTTTTCACCTTTCTTCACTCCTATCTGGCTTAAGAATTGTTCTGTAGTTATCATCATAATATTTATGATTATCAGTGGTAGAGGATTTTTTTTAGAAGCATTTATTTAGTAAAAGTAACAAACACCATGCAAACACCCCCACTACACATAAAACTGCAAATTGTAGTACTGAAAATGAAAGTACTTATTCTTCAGAGAAAAATGTTCTCCATCAGTATTATCTTATCACTGCTGATTGAGGCTGAATTCCACTGAGAACCATGTGTCTCTTAAATAAACATCATCTCACTAGCTCTGAAACACTGGCCTACATATTGATTTTAAAAAAAAAGTATATTAAATATATGAAAATTAAAAAAAAAATCACAGCTGGATTAAAAGGCCTGAGCACTCTAGGACATGGTTGACTGTCTCTACAGGTGGATTAAATCCATTCATCCATCCTTCCATTCAGCCATAGTCTTCCATTTATCCAATTTAGGGTGGCAGTGGGATGGACCCTGGACCCTGGACGGGTACACCCTGGACAGGTTAACTGTCAATATCTAAATAGGATTAAAATACTAATGAAAAATGAAGGTGATATATTAATAAAACAACTGGCTAAACTTTGTATATTATGTTAATCAAGTGATTTCTCAGAGAAGATAATCTGAAAATGCTGTTGGAGTCTGCATCTCTTCAACTTAGCTATTTTACTGAATGAGACATGGCAGGTTCAATAAATACTGTAGTTAATCATCAAGGCTTTTTTTCCTAATATGTAAGGGAGTTATAAAAAAATTTCACTACACCCTAATTCCTCTACATCACACGTTTACCAAGGTGGTCAGAAAGAGAAAACATATCTGTTAAGGTGATAATAAATCACTGCTTGTTTACTTTCTAATGCTAGCTCTGTTTCCACAGACATGCTTGTGCACACTAGTCTCCCATCAGGGCTTCATCAACTGTAGCTCCATCCAGCATAAAGTGGATTAACAGGGTCATGTCCTTCTTAAAAGTAGAGAAAATTAGATGTATGAAAGGTGGAAATTTGAACAAATTCTACACTAAATAGCAACCATTTATGGAGGTTTTTGCATCAATGTAACCATGCCCCCCCCCCCCCCCCCCCCCCCCCCCCCCGCCTTTTTTTCTTTTCTTTTTTGGTATCTATCATAAATCACAATCAAAGCTACTCTAGCAGTTTCCAAGTAGGACATAATAGTACCCCGTTGATGAATTATTGTCCAATTATTGAATTACTACATTAAAAAAGAAAGAATGTCTCTCCATCTTAACATGATGGAGGGGGGTTTGTATGTCCCAAGGATAAAAGAGGCAATATTGTCTGGGGGGTTTTGCCATCTAATAGGGTCTCCCAAGGCAAATTGGTCCTGGGTGAGGAGCCAGAAGAAGAATGATTCAGCCAACCCTTATGACAGGAAGATCAAGGAAACAATTTATCCGGCCTCAGATAGGGTCCCTGGAGCCAAGCCTGGGGAGTGTGCTGGTGTTCTATTACAGAGCATAATTTGTCCATAACAAACACCATTTTTGAACATAAATTTCAGCCATAAGTGCACACAGGACTAGGACACCCTAGATCGTAGGTCGATGATCAATTTTGTAATCATGTCATTAGATCTGTGGCTATATTTTCTAGACGCTCGAGTGAAGAGAGGAACTGACTTGTCAACCAGTCACCACCTGGTGGTGAGTTGGATTGGGTGGTGGATGGCGAGGATGCTAGACAGATCTGGTACACCTAAATGTATAGTGAGGGTGGACTGGGAACAAGTGGCAGAGGCCCAGTCTATGAGTTCTTCAACTCTCACCTCCAGCAGAACTTTGACAGCATTCCGAGGGAGGCTGGAAACATTGGGCCTGACAGGACCATTGTTCTGCCCCTCCGTTGTTGAGACGGCTGCTTGATGCTGTGGGTGCAGGACTGTTGGTGCCTGTTGCGGTGGGAATCCCTGAACCAGATGGCGGATGCCAGATGTGGAGGGAACCATCAAGCTGAAGGAGTCCTATAAAGCTTCGTTAGCCTGACTAACCGGTGGCTCTGGATGTTGTAGGCAGTGTTAATTTTGACAGCAGATTTTGATTTAGTTTTAGTCATAGTCTTTTGACAAAAATGTAATTTAGTCATCTGAATAGTTTTCGTTTTAGTCGACGAATTATCATAAGAATATAGTCAACTAAATCTACAGTCAATTTAGTGACTAGAATATTAAGGGTGTAAAATGTAAATGCTTTTTCTTCAGTTCCCTTGAATTATTCATTATAAACACTTACACAAAATTAGACATTTATTAAAAGTTGTGGAATATTATTAATAATATTAACATTAGCATTTCACCTGCTTCCCACACACCTGATCATTAACACCACCTTACTGAGATAATACGAGCGTTTTACAGCAGGACACGCTCTGAAAGGTACAGGGCAGTGTTCAGGACTAAGATTAGGAAAGGCTAATCCACCGCGGTGTGGAGATTTTCTCTAAACACAAACTCTAAACTGGGAAAAACACTTAACCCTGCATGACATTAAAATGCTTACCTTTGCATGGAGATCTGGGTGACTGGTTTGCAGCTGTTTAAGATTTGTCATATTTTTACCCGAGATAGTCGCCCCACATGGTTTACACATCGTTTTGTTTGTCACAACAAAGGACAAATGTGTTCGTACATCGGCTCTTCTCTTTCTCCCTGCTGACATTGTTTACATAACTTAGTTCTATCGGAAGTAAAGAAAACTCACAGGCTAGTTTGGCCTTCCCGGGTTTAGAAAAAATTTGTGCAACTGTGCATTTGATTGGATGTTTTCCTAACTTGTCTCGCCCTGTCACAAAATTAAATCAGTTCTGATTGGAGTTAATTTTTATATAGTTATCGTCTCATTTTCGTCATGAAAAAAAAAGGGTCGTTGACGAAAACTATGAGGAAAATATTTCATCAATGAAATTAACACTGGTTGTAGGGCTGTCTTGGTTGGTTGTCACACTACTCAGCATCCCCGCGAAGATCTATGGCAGGGTGCTGAAAAAGAGTACATCTTTTTTGTTGAACCTCAGGTTCTGGAAGAATAATGTAGTTTTTGTCTTGGTTTCCAAATGAGGGAGCGGGTCTTTATCCTCTCAAGGACATTCAAGTGTGTGTGGGAGTTTGCCTATCTAGTCTTCATGTGTTTTGTGGACTTGGAGACAGCATTCGACTGCATCCCTAAGGGTATCCTATGGAGGATACTGCAGGAGTATAGGTTGTCTAGCCTGTTGCTTTGAGTCATTTGGCCCCTCTACAACTGCAGCAAGAACTTGGTCCGTATTGTCAGCAATATGTTGGTGTGGGTGTTGGACCCCACTAGGGCTGTCGTTTGTCATTGATTGTGTCTATAATTTTTTCAGCATAGCAGAAGGATTCCGCCTTGTGACCTCAGAATCTCATCTCTGATTTTCGTTGTCTTCACCAGGTGGTTGCCTCCAGCTCACACTGGAGGGTTTCACAGCCAAGTGTGAAGTTACAGGTGACAGGAATTTGCACCTCCAAGTCTGAGGCAATAATTCTCAGGTCCTGTTTACAGGACATTTCAAAATGAAAATGACTAAGTTTTGATGCTTTTTGGCATTTTTGTAGTGAAAACGACACTTTCTGGGAATAGGCTCCAAAGTGGAGTGTGTCTGAAATGCTTCGGCCTCCATTTCCGTGTAAATGGACGAAAATGCTGCTTTTTGGAAACGGGGGCACTCACACATGTGCACTGGTTGCAGGTGTGTAAATAGGGCCTCGGTCGGAAAAGGGTGGAGTGCCCACTCCTGGTCAGGGATGAGAAACTGCCTCAAGTGGAGGAGTTTAAGTATCTTGGGGCCTTGTTTGAAAGAATGAGATTGTTGACACAAGTGGAGGCAGTGAGCTTTTCCTGAAGAGTGGCCGGCCTCTCCCTTAAATGGTAAATGGACTAGCTCTTATATAGCGCTTTTCTACTCAGTATGAGCACTCAAAGCGCTATTACAACATGTTTACATTCACCCATGCACTCCCATTCATACAAGCACTTCCATGTTTGCTAAGCTAAGTGCTTTTTAATTAACTATCATTTACACGCATTCATACTCCGACGGGACGGTCGGAGAGCAACTTGGGGTTAAGTATCTTGCCCAAGGATACATTGGCATGTAGCCTGGAGTAGCCAGGAATCGAACCGCTGACCTTCTGATCAGTAGGTGACCTGCTCTACCTACTGAGCTACAGCCACCCCAAGATATGGGGGTCTCTCTTGCCCCTCTGAGAGTGACTCAGAGAAGAGCTGCAACTCCTCCACATCGAAAGGTGCCAGTTGAGGGGGTTCAGGCATCTGACTAGGATGCCTCCTGGGCATGTCCTACTCAGAGGAGGTCGTGGGGCAGACCCAGGACATGCTGGAGAGATTATTTCTCTCAGCTTCCTCCTCATAATGTGAAGAAGGTGTCTAGAAGTGTGAACACCAGGAAACTGGTGGACCAGACAGTAATGCACTGACAAGGGTCTACAGAGACCTGTGTTTACAGGGATATTCAACCTCTCACTGAAACAGTGTGTGATTCCCATCTGCTTTAAAAAGTCTGTTATAGTCCCTGTCCCAAAGAAACCACATACCACCAGTCCCAATGACTTTAGGCCCATAGTGCTGACCCCTGTGGTGATAAAATGTTTTGTGACTCTTCAAGATGTTCATCACCTATTCACTGCCCACCACATTTTATATATCGGCTGGACAGATACACAGATGATGCCATAACCTATGTCCTCCACAAGACCCTTTCCCACATGGACACTGGTAAGGGGAACTATGTGAGAGTGCTGTTTGTAGATTACAGCTCAGCATTTAACACCATAGTTCCCACCAGACTGGTCTCTAAGCTGTTGGCCCTGCGACTGGACCCATCTGAGTGCAGGTGGATTTACAGCTTCCTGACCGGCAGACCACAGGTGGTAGGAGTGGGTCACATCACCTCAGCTCAGCCACCTTCACCCTCAACACCTGATCCCCCCAGGGCTGTGTGCTCAGCCCTCTGCTGTACTTCCTGTACTCCCACAACTGCAAGGCCACATCGGAGTCCAGTTTCATCATAAATTTTGCTGATGACACAGCTGTTGTGGTACTTATCTCCCAGAATAAGAGACAGCCAACAGGAGGGAGGGAGGTCTCCCACCTGGAAGACTGGTGCCGGGAGAACCACCTTCTGCTAACGTCAGTAAAACAAAGGAACTGACTGAATTTCAGCAGGAAGCAGCAGAGGGACTGCCATCCACTTCAAAACTGTGGTGCTGAGGTGGAAAGAGTGGATACTTTCAAATACCTGGGAGTGACCATCTCGCAGGACCTGTCCAGGACTCATCACATTAACAACACTATGAAGAAGGCCAGGAACCATCTCTACCTCCTGAGAGATTTCGAGCTCCCACTCATGGTGCTCAGGAACTTTTACACCAGCACCATTGAGAGCATCTGGTGTGGGAGCATCACCACCTGGATAGGAAATTGCACTAAACAGATCTTCATGGCCCTTAAAGGGTGGTTTGTTCAGCTGAACTGCCCATCAGAAGCACCCTCCCCAACCTGCAGGACATTTACACCAAAGCAGTGCAGGTTAAGGGCTAAGAAGATCCTTAAACAGCCCAGCCATACCAGACACTCTCTCTTCTCCTTGCTCCCATTAGGCTGGCATACCGCTGCCTGAAGACTAACACAGAAAGGTTGAAGAAGAAGTTTTATCCACAAGCCATCCATCTCCTCAACTCTGAGCCCTAAACTGGACTGTTATGCACTGCGTAAATTATTCTATTCTGTTTGACTTACACTATACCATGCCAATCATACCAACTAATTATACTGATTTTTTTTCATATATGTTGCAGTCCAAGCTAGCAACATTTAAGATGTTGCTAGCTTGGACTGCAGCCCCAACAGATAGCTTAGTTTAACCTGTGTCCTGTTGAAATGTATTTATACTATGGTTTTTGGGGTTAAGTTTGCTAAACTCACCAGGTTAGCTTCTAACAATAGTCTGTTTGGAAAAACAGGCTGTTAATTGGGACATGTGGCATCCTATGATCCATCTATCCATCCATCTATCCATCCATCCATTTTCTTCTGCTTATCCAGAGCCGGGTTGTGGGGGCAAGAGCCTAAGACTTCCCTCTCCCCAGCCACCTCTTTCAGAGTGAGATTTCAGTGTGTTAAGCCTTAAGGGACTCTTTATTGAGGCAATACTTAGATGACCATAGATGCAAGTGTTTAAATGTCTCTGTAACCTGGCTTATAGCTCTCTTTTTGAGCAAATTACAAGCAGAGTCTTTTGTTGGCACAACAAAGACGTTTTAGGAGCTACTCCTTTTGAAAAGACTTGTATAAGCTGGCTTTATTATAAGGTCATGGCGTGGTGTTCTTTACCTGTGAACAAGCCACAGAAAGGCTAAAGCAGCATCATAGTTTTTATTAGGTAATACTCTTGCTTTAAGTACAGCCCAGCACTGTCACAGCATTCTCTGTTTCTGTGAACAGCTGCTCTCACCACATGAAATCACACTATATTCAAGTCCTGTCATAGTGACAGGAAGCTGGGTAAAGTTTATTGTCTTGTGCAATATTAGTATCTTCCAAAGTGTACCTGCAGACTGCATGCAAATTCAAGCAGGCATAAGCTGAGTCACTTTAATGTTTAGATATTTTATCTCACTGGTGTCTGTGTCGTTATGAAGTCATGCACATTAGAATGTAACCAGGTTTATCATGTAAACATCACACAATATGGGCAACCTATGTAAATTTTCACTGACAAATAATGACCTGCCAGAGTGCAGTTCACATGAGCCTCAGCTGGGAAGCAATTAAAAAGTTGGATGGGAGCACCAGACACAAATATTTTAACAGAGTGTGACTCCAGCTATTCTTCCTTCTCTTTTTAAACACCAGGTTTAGATGACACATTTGTTTTTACTTTATTTCCAGCTTTTTATGCAAATTTTAGAATATTTATTTAGATAGAAAAATGACACAACGATGATTTTTTCATATAAAAAGGTGTGTTTTTTTTTTTTATTATTATTTTTCCCAGGCAGCATCAGCTATTCATCAACAGGTGGAAGTGTTGATGAAAAAATTGTAAACTTATTTTTTTTATTTCCAGAAATGCCAGATCTTCATATGAAACATAAACAGACTGCATCCCATAAAAACAGCAACACATCAAACTCCTGCAGAGACAAATTTTTTAAAAAGTGAAAACAGCATATCCTTTGGAATTGTGTTGATGAAAAATGACTGAGGAGAGGAGTGACAGAGCTGCTTCCCAGTCTCTCTCTCCCATGATCCTGATGCTTCCTGCCCCTAATCTTCACTGCAGATGCAAATAGTCTAAAAAACGTCCCTACCAAACATTTGCATTTAAACAAATACATAAAGGTCATTTTGAAAAGCTCCCTCCTCATGGTTGCAGTGTGAGGTGGCATGTTCTATGTGTCCCTGCCCTCCTCACAGCCTGGTTAAAGCTTCTATTGCAGCACACCACTCAGTATGGTGCTGCACTCTTGGATGTAGCTACTATAGGCAAATACAGCAGGGGGAAAACAGAAAGGCCTCTGTGTGTGTATCAGCAGCATCATGGACACAGGTAAGAGCCACTCAATCCTATACAGGCTGATCATGCAATTATCTTTTTATATTTAATGGAAATGTTGAAAAATGTTTGCTTGAACTGTTAAACCTTTTGTTTTGTTAGTTTGTTTGTTTGTTGTTTAGATGATGATGAAATGCTTTTATTTTGGTGTACTGGAAGAAATGTCTTAAAATGTTTTATTTTGGCAGTCATTCGAGTTCCTTTGCCGATATAGATTTTCATTAGGAAGCAGTTAATTTACTCACACATAAAACACATCAGAAAAAACAAAATGTGTTTTGAAAGGGTTTTTAAATACATTTTAAAGAAATGTCTGTTTTTGTTTAGTTTGTTTTGCTTTTTAAATAGAATTTAAGTCATATCCATAATTGCATGTGTTTGAATTTGCTAAATATTTGGTTCTATAAGCAAAGTAATAAAATGCTAATTTATAAAAAAGAAAAGAAAAATACTCCAAGAAGATTTAATATTTTCAAGATTTCTTGTCTGTGTAAAGTTGGACCTTATCTAAAATATCCATTCAAAAAGCTGGGGTCTTTTACATAAAGTTTTTTGCATGCAATTTCCGTTTGCATAGTAAAGTTTGCATTTTCATTGAGTTTCTACTTCTGCTTCCCAGGAATGTGACCAAATCACACCAGCACACATGTGAGATTTGTAAAGAATGATTTAATATCCAATGAAGTGCTACTAGGATGCTCATTGGCATCTACTGTCTATTAAGTTGTGGCATTGCTTTGCAATATAGCCATCACCAAAAATCACCGCAGCCCTCGGGAGTGTTTGCTTATGGTGAGGTTTTGAGAGTTTTTAGTTAATTGCCTCTTTTTTAGCAATCCATTTGCATTGACCAAACCAAAGGCAATTTCCATGACATTTACACACCAATCCCAAAGAATCATTCACCTATATGCATAAAACTGTGAAGCATTCAAATGAACACACATTTGTGGGAATGGATGAAAATTTGTATGAAGTTGTGTTACAAGTCAGGCTGTCCCTGAATTTGTACTGTCTGTGGATTCACGTTGTGGAGTTTTTGTTTTTCTGTCTCCAGAATATTCTAAGAGAGTGTATCAAGGCGTTCGAGTGAAGCACACAGTCAAAGACTTGCTGGCGGAGAAGCGATCCCGGCAGACAAATGGACCCAGATACAGCGTGAGCACAATCTCCTCTAAACCGCTGGGCTTTCGTCCCGTACTATCTATCTCTGCTTCATTTTTCTCTCCAAACCAAACAGCACAGCTACAGTTGACATTCTGTTAGTGACACAATCAAGAGGTTTCCTTTAAAAAAAAAAAAAAAAAACTCTTCTTGTTTACATTTAGGCCTGTTTTTGTGCACTAACGATCCATGGTTGATCCTTTGACCACCTGTAGCTTGCTTGCAAAGTCATTCTGTAAATAGCTGAGCATCGTGCGTGTAGAAAGAGACACAAAGCACCAAAACCCATCCTAACCTCACAAAAGAACACTGATACAATGCTTGCAATGCTGACAGCCATGAGCTCCTAAAAAAAGTTCCCAAAAAGGTGGAGGTGGAGACAGGGTGGGGGTGGGGGGGTGGGGGTTTGAGGTGGACAAGTAGCACAGAGAAACAGAAGAAAGGGCCCGTGCAGGAGACTGCCTATGCAAAGTTTGATCCATGCACACCTGCCAGCCGATATTGTCCTCTGCTGTGATCAGGCCACAGACAAACCTCCTATTGTTGTCTCTAACACACATTTTCTCACACACACACACGCACACAGAGAAATCAGGCTGTGCTTCTGTGCTTTAGATGCCTGCTTGCACAAATAAGGCTGGCTTTTCATTTTCCACAAACTGCCTGTCAAAAGGTTTTTACAGAACAGTGTTCACTGTTTGTTTTCTTTTCAGTGCTGGCATGTCCACTCCATACATCTGTAGCCTGCTGATGACTCGGGTCTCCGCCAATGCAATGCTCATTATAAAATTCTTGGCACAGGTGGTTTTTATGATGTGGGGAATTCACAGAGGGAGGACAGCTAAAGAGAAATTGTTATCCTCACTGGTGTGCTGGCTGTTGAGGTTGTTGAGGTTTAAGTAAAACCCCCATGTGTGGAGGCAGGGCTCTCCTAAAAAGTGAAATGTGCAAGGGGAGTTTAGCATCATTTGGCAAAGCTAGACAAATGCAGTTTCAGTGTACAGGTGGTTAACTGACAACAAATCATTAGAAGTTGGCTAGCCTGAGGACCTTAGAACAATATACACTGCTCAAAAAATTAAAGGAGCACTTCAAAAACATATCAGACATCAATGGGAAAGAATCATGCTGGATAGCTATACTGTTATGGACTGGGTAATGTGTTAGCAATGATAGGATGTCACATCATTTGATGAAATGAAAATTCTCATCTTACAGAGGGCTGAAAAAAAAATGTGGCACGCTAGTTCATTTTGCTGAAATGTAATTGCAACAACTAAAAATTGCTGCAATGAAAGGCATACATACAACCCCCACGTGCTAGTATGTATGACTGACAATGTCAGGGCATGCTCGTAGTGAGACAGCGGCTGGTGTCCTTGGGGACCTCCTCCCAGTTCTGGACCAGGGTATCACTGAGCTCATGGACAGTCTGAAGTGCAACCTGGCAGCGTCGGATGGACTGAAACATAATGTCCCAGAGGTGTTCGATTGGATATCAGTTCCTTCATCCTCCAGAAACTGCCTGCATACTCTCACCACATGAGCCTGGGCATTGTTGTGCACCAGGAGGAACCCAAGATCCACTGCACCAGCAGATTTGACAGTGGGTCATCCTAATGGCCTACCTGATGGCAGTCAGCAGTTGACTAGCCTGTAGAGGTCTGTGTGTCCTTCCATGGATATCCCTCCTCACTGGCCCACCACCAAACCGGTCAGCCTGAATGATCTTACAGGCAGCATAACATTCTCCACAGCTTCTCCAGACCCTTTCACATCTGTCACATGTGCTCAGAGAAAACCTGCTCTCATCTGTGAAAAGCATAGAGCACCAGTGGTGGACATATGCCAATCAGTCTCCATGATGCCGGGCAGTGAGCACAGGGCCCACTAGATGACGTCGGGCCCTCAGGTCACCCTCATAAAATTCTCACCAGTGGCCTGTTGGAGGTAATTCTGTGGGGCTCTGGCAGTGCTCATCCTGTTCCTTCTTGCACAAAGGAGCAGCAGAGTACTGGAGGAGTTGGACTACCTGTGCAACCTCTGTAGGGTCCAGGTATTGCCTCATGCTGCCAGTAGTGATATTGATCCTACCCAAATTTTGTGGGTTGTCTCAGTGTTGCCCATCTAGTACACCTGTTCTTAATTTCATTAACACTAAAGCAGCTGATACTATACTCTGATTAAAAAGTGTTCCTTTAATTTTTTGAGCAGTATATTTACTCTTAATCAGAGCTGAGGCCAGAGGTGCCCTTTAGCTGCTGTTTAAGACATCTTCTTAAACAGCAGCTAAACTACTATGTAACAAGTGAGGGAATATAATAAAGCATGTAATATTCTGAATTTTATTTAGTGTCATCAAAATTTGCTGAAGAGACAGAAACTGGCAATCAAAGCTGAAACCCAACAAAGTAGCATCTTTATGTAATGTCTGCTAAAATCTGCAGTTGCCAACTGGTTTAGTAAAGCACCATTGCTACATGTATTAAAACAAATTTGCTACAGATATTATACTGGTTCATGGATTCTGTTTTGCCCTTAAGTGCAGCTCTGCTATTTAAGCTCCAGAATTTCCCATCTCCCTTTCTGATATTTCAGTATCGCTGCTTTTTCAACCCCCCTGAGGGAAAATTTACTCATGAATCCCCAATTATATATGCAACATACTTGTGGAGAATGATGAGCTTTATTACGTCCCGCAAAACCTCAAAGTCTAATAATAGTCTGCTGCTGTAATGAAGCATTTCAAACATGACTTGTCTGATGGGAATAAGTTAAACACACCTTTGTTTAATTTAATAAAATGCAGCAATTGTTCCCATTCTTTTATATTGTAGCAGTCAGATAAGTGACACCTTCAATGCCATCATCAACATTAGCGATATAACAGAAAGACTTCTATATACACACACTATTATCTCTTTAAATTAGCCTTTAGCTATGTGTTTGTTACAATATTTATCCAATAGTAGTCTATTTCTGTTACCCTTAACTAACTGTATTGCCTGTCCATGTTGGATTTAACTATTTATTTGTAACCATATTTAGCAATTTTAATCTAGCACTCTTGGTTAACTGTCTGTGTTGCATTTAGCTATTAGTTTCCATTACCTTTAGCCAAGTGGCTGCTAACTAATTGTGTGTTCAGTTGATGCAGCTGACTCAGTGTATGGCTCTTGAGTCAGATTGAACATTTTTATTTTTTAATTCCAATAAAGTTGATTGGCAGTCATTAGAGTTGTACTGCTAGACAGTTGGTCTCAAATATTATGAACTTTATGTAACTGTGCAACTGACTCTAGTCAGTGCACTGACTTCATACCTTATTGTTACACTTTATTTTAGCATTTACTGTATATCTCAGTTTGTCAAATGTTGCATGCAGTAGTCTCCTTTTGAGACAACTAGGTGCATAAAAGAATTTTAGTTGGTAACCTGGTGTTATGTTTTCATGGTCAAATAATGTATTATGCAATCATTGAGCCAAAATAATACAGGATGGAAGCAGTAATGACAGTTCATTGTTTGCAGATATATGGGCTGCTTTTCAGTTTGAGGTTTACTTGTATGTTTATAAATGATGCCTGTAGACATAATAATACACAGAGGCACACAGTAACTAAAGCCATCCCCGATCTTGTGTTGGTTAATGCTGCCTTTTATCTGGGAATAAAAGGCCATTGAAAGATAAGAGCAAACTCTGACCACAGTCTCCTCATGTTGGAACATGGGCAGCCACACTGAAAATATAAAGCTCTTACATCATTTCACTTCAGCAGCTTCTCTTGTCTGACATATTCTATTGAGGTAGTGTGTCCAGACATGTTGATGTCACATAAATGAGCTTGGGCAGTGTGTGATGCAGCAAATTCAAGGCGCAGTGACATTTGTGTCTCAGGGTAAGCTGATAAACAACGAGAACTAACAGTTTACTGTGTGAGTAGTTGCTGGAACAAAATGAAAAAGTCTTAATGTAAGACCCTAAAAAATAGTAAAACATGATGAATAAAAGGGAAGCAAGGGAAGTGCAGACAAGCAAACCCAGCTATGATCTCCCAGAATGAAATATGGACAAAGCTTATGTGTTAAGTAGGAAAATTTACACAAAACAGTTGTGTGTGTTCAATTTTAAAAACACAAAATGGGCTGTTTTAAAAATATCATTGTGTAACAGATTTTGCATGGAAAGGAAGAGTTTTTAGTGAAACAAGGTTAAATAGGTCTCTCATTAGTCAACGCCAACACACACATGCACACACTACCTGACTGCCCGAGCTTGAGCGAGCTGATTTCCATAGGCAGCCTTCAGAGATGCACTGAGCCATACCTGGGCCACATGAGGAAGTCTTGGCATTTGCAAATCACATTCAAATTTAAACCTCAAAATTTGCTTGCATCCCAGCCAACATGGGCTTAATATCAACTCTTTCATGTTAGCAATATGCAAACAAGAGATCCTGTCAAACCTTGTCCTGTGTGTCCCTGCACTGCAAGTCTGCACAGTGATCTCTCTGACACGAATCTGTGTCTGCTTTTAGAGCAGAACCAAATTATGCTGCTGGTCAACAACACCTAAAAATTAACCATAGGAGAGCATAATACTTCAACCGAATGATAATCATACACAAGCTGACAAGAGCACAACAAATACTGTCACATAAAAATACACCATAAATGGAGAACTTTTGATACCAGTAATCCACCATAATTAAACAATGTGCAGTGAAATATTGTCTGGGATCTTCATGGTGATTCAAGACTTTAAAAAGATGTGAATTCAGACAGAAAGTATCTCTTTTGTAACTGTGTTTAATTAAATGAACAGCAGTTAGGTGAAAATCAGAAGTCAGAGAATGGTGATGATACAGAACATGCAATTAAATTTGAACTAATCATTAAGTTCTTCAACTTAACTGTATTTTCATAAACTGAAAACATGGCTTCTTCCATTTTAATCTTTCATTCCATTTGACTTCAACAAAGTTCTGACACAAGTCGAAACACAACTCTTGTGTAATAGGTGGGTGAATATTTTTTGATGTGCGTCATTTTCTTTGTTTTCTGATTGCAAACTTGGGAGAAAAGCTGAGTGGAAACACAAATTACAGTTTCTGGTCAGGTTAAGGCTGGGTTTGTCACCAATGATGACTCAGACCTCCAAGGGATTGGCAGATAAAATGCATTGTTAACACTTTCATATTGGGACTACCAGAATTGTGTATCTTCTCAATTCATGACCCAAACTATAATTCCAAAGCTTTCCATGTGGCTAAAATGTAGCGGTTTGTTTGTAATACAATCTTTAAAATGTAGAATTTGTTGTATTTTCCTTTTGTTGCATCAAATTGGCCTGAATTTTAGAACTTTTAGAATGCAGTCAGTACTATTGGTGTCACTGACTCATTTTTATAGTTGTTTTTTGTTATTTAAAAATTTCATGAGGCAAAAGCTAAAAATAGGTTTGCTGGTGTGTTCAACTCTCACTGTGGTCTGGTGCTGGGTGCACAAACACTTGTGTCTTATTTGTGTATTTTTTTTCAGTTGACGAGCAACTATCAATTCAATCTTCAAAAATGATCTGGAGTTTAAGGGGTTAAGCATTAAACCAGTTGTTCTTGACCTTTCAGATTGTTGGTTCTTGCAAATGAAGTTTCTAGAGTCTACCTTGGTCTCAGATTTCACATGGAAATGAGTTATAAATTAAACCCTTGAGGAGGCATTTCACATTTTCTGTTGTTTTAGTTCCCTTCTTGGCTGAGAGGAAGAGATCACTGCAAAGCCATACAAGGTTGATCTGAGTAATCACCTTTACAATCAGTTCAGTTCTATTCATTTCAGTTCAGTTTTATTTAAACAAAACAATAGTTGCCTCAGAGAAAAATTGAAAGAAATTTATGTTGCAGGATGATGTTTTTTCCTTCTTTCCTCATTAATAATCCCATGACTGTGATGTATGGGTTTCAGAGCACAAGTGTTGCCCAGTGTTGCTTAGACAATAAAAATGCATTTATAAAAACACCAACATTTTATCACTTTTTAATTAACATTCCCAAAATCAATTGTGAACAAAATGTGCATGCTTTTGCAAAATTCCAAACTTATACAAAGTGTTGTTGCTATTTGCTGGTAGTTGCATTATCTGCAGTTTTCAGTTCTTTTTTCTTGTTGAGTGAGAGAAATCTAGTCTGTTTTGGACTTGAACACGAGCATTAAATGCAGGTTCATTGTCTGAACCTGAAATATGAAGGACAGTAACATCAACAGCAAATGCGAGATCTGCCTTCCACTTTGCAGCTGAAAGGTCTCAAATGTCCTTTGAATATTCTTCTCACAAGACACTCAGATTTCTGCTCTTAGATCCAATACTCTTTTTTAGCACTTTCGCAGGCTGAGACACCTGACAGCTGTGTGGGAGCCTGTGTCACCATGTTCAATCTCATGCCCCTCCAAAAGTGCAACAAACTGTAATTCAGTGCTCTAACCCTGATGAAGTTAACTAATTTAGCTAAACAACCTGGTTACTTTTTAGCACTGACTTACTCAACACCTCCTGGTTTATAATACAATGCAAAAATATCAGTTTCAGTCCTGGGTTAAAGTTCTGTGTCTGCTGTGCATCAGTCAAGTTCTTATATTAAGCAGCATGTTTTGTATCATAATGGTGATTCAAAATGGGATCCTTAAGCAATCTCCTCTCGAAAACTAAGCACATGGCTTCAGTGAATACACACTTAGAAGTCCGTGTGTTGTTAAAAACTTTGCATTCTGCAGCAATCTTTCATAAAAATCTGTTCCAGCACATTTACAGTGAAGCTGCATTCACTTGGACACAAGTACAAACATTAAAAAAATAAATTGTAGTCACCTCCAAAATAAAAGTAACAAAGTTTCCCACAAAGTCTCAAAAGCTACTCTAGGATGGGGAGTTTACCAAAGAGTGTTTGTTAGCTTAAATGGCACAAAACGCATGCACAACCAAAGGTGCCTGATGATGCCATACAATGCCCAAGTCTGCTTTAGAGGGTTCTCAATCCCTAGGGTGTGCACTGTAGTTAAAACTAGCTCCATCTTGAGTATCTATAATTAGATAAAATGAACAATATTCAAGATCAAAATGACCAAAAATGATCAAAATGATTATCCTAATTTTAGTCTTTCATTTTTCAAACAATGTACATGTTTTAACGTGTGAAAAAAAATCACTTTCAAATTTAGCTACATGAAATCTGAGTTTTGTGTGCCCTTGTTTTGCATGCCTTAACTTAAAGGTCATCATATTTAAGTAAAATCTGAAGTGTCCTGTCTCTGTTACTGCAGGGAGGATCAACCACTCCACCTTCATTTGTCCAGATGTCAGGTGAGCCATCAGTAAAGCATCACAGATCCTCATTGTTTGACTCATTTGTCAGCACATGTCTACATCAAAGATGTATTAGACATAGCAGGGTTTCTGCAATTATTGTTCCCATGAAAAAATGATTTCTGTTGCTCCCCTTCAGGTACTCACATGCTGCCCAGCTACTATGGCATAAGGGGACGTTCCTTCATCTCTGACTCAGACTTCTGCCCATCCAGCAAGCAGTTCTCCCCTGATGTCTATTCCTCCACCCTTGGGGGTAAGCCCCTAGGCTGCGAGCCCTCCACCATGGCCGGCTACTCCTCTCTCATCGACAGCTACTACCCAGAAACCTTTGGTGACTACCGTAGTGCCGCCACATTCTCCAGCTCTGGAGGGTCCTTCCTGCCCTCATCTGCACTGTCCTCCCTGCTACCGCCTTTCAGCGGAGAGTCCTCACATTTATTTCTGGTAGGAATCAGATCGATAATAACACAGATGAACAAAGAGTGGGTGCAGGTTTAGGTTCACCACTAGGTTTTAAAAACGGTGAAAAATAAGTTTAACCTACCATTTAACAGGATCCAATCGGATTCATCACATTAGTATAATAATAACAATACTGTTAAAATCAGTAAATCATTAATGAACTCACAGGATTCATGATTTTCTGCAGAATTGCTCTCTTGTCTTATTTGCTCCACCAGTGTTGCTTTTAGCAGTTGATATTTTTATGGCTTATCTTTTATATATGTTTATCACCTATTTCTAGTAATGTCTCATTAATGTAGGTGGCACTTGATCAGTGCATTTTGTGCAGAAGAAGAGTGAAGGGACTTTAAATGTCTCCTTTTATATGAGCATGCTCAGAGTCTGAAGCAGAAAGCTGGGGTTAGCAAAGACAGCTGGGAACCACTGCCATCATGCACACTATATCTGACTGAGGTTTCGGGTTCTGTCAAGCCAGTTAACACAAAGAAGTTGTGTCAACTGGCCACTCTGTTACAGGAAGTTTTATAATCTTCCTGTAACAGAGTGGAAAAAGAAAGTATTCCTTGTTGTGTGTTGGACTTGGTGTGCTCTGATGTACATGTTTTCTACAGTGTGACCTATTCACCTCCACTGTACCGAGCGGAGGAAGAAATTTTAGAAAATCAAAGCCAAAACCAAAAAATATTCATGGACAGACTGTACTAGTGAAAGTATCAATAGCACTTTACTTTTGTTATTGAGATACACCAACACTTTAAAATCCCGATTTCTGAAACGATCAAGTGCAACATCAATATTGTTTTTGCACTTCTATAGAGGTGTTCAAATGTGTTGACAGGGAATCAGTAAATGAAGTAAATATAGTGATAGAAATAATCCATCACTAAAGGAAATGCTGGCTTTACAAAAGGTCTGCTGTGGTGCTGGGAACTTTGCACTATCTGATGAGGAAATAAATGAATGATTCATCCTGTCCTCTCATGTCTTCCTGTTTCAGAGAGACTCATGGGAGCAGTCTGAGCCGGTATCCCAGGTGGAGGCTCTCTGCCAGGACAGCCTGGCCTCTGTTAGTGTCCCACCCTCCATGCCCAGCCCCGAACCCCCAGGGAGCCCCTCCCAATACCGCTCTCCAAGCCGAAGCTCCTCCTTGGGTCCTGTCCCCAGCAGCCAGCCCTATACCCTGCATTCTCTGGAGGATGTCCACTACCACCCTTTAACCTCCACCAGCACTTATCCCACTACACCATCCTCCTCCTTCCCCTGCCCTCCTTACATGAGCAGTCCTGTCAGTGATCTGGTGACCAAGATGGTGACGGAGGAGGCGGTCGACAGCCACAGCAGCCTCACCACCAGCACCGAAGCTCATTCCTCCTGGGCTAAGGAAGAGGGGGTGAGCTCCTGGTCGCCCTATGAGATTAGGAGGGCATACTGACTGAATTCAGAAGATTGCATTTTTACAGACAATTCATTGATGAACTCAACACTCTGGTGTAAATTCTCTGGGAGGTTTTTGAAGAAAATTTTAACATCAATTTGCTAAAAATATTCACATTTTAAAGTGTCCCTATTGTGCTCATTCATTGTATACTTTGTGTAGTCTAACTTTGTACTTTGAGCTGCAGGTCTTTATTTCACCATCTGTTGGAAATGCTTTGTTAGCCGCTGTCTCTGTGACCCTTCAGAAAGTCACATCTGCTCTGGGTGTGACAGAGAAAGACAGAGCTGAGAGAATCTAAACTACAGACTTAGAGCTGCTGGATGAACAATGTGGTAACGCCATTTCTTAGTTACCCCAAGCATCTTTTTCCTGCTGGCAAAAAATCTGAGCATATCTGACATCATATATACCAAGAAATGTAAAATGCAGCATATCTGTGATAGGCTGATGATATCAAGCAACTAATTTATCCATCAGGGTATCAAATAGTAAAGTGTGTTAACTACACACTTCACTAAGCACTAAAACATAAAGGAGAGGAGGCTCAGGTGGCTCTGGCTAAGAATGATGGGTGACTGCAAGACAGTTGAAGGAGCTTCGCATTCTGTTGAGGGTGTGCCAGGCTAGCTCCTAAACAGTCAATATCTTTGAGTGTCACATAGTGACACAGATAAGTAACAGAAAAAAAGAGCTCTTAATGAGGCGTTTGAGGCAATTCAGCAGCAGTGCTGTCGAGGGAAGTGAATAGGTCCATTTGTCCTGTGTAATTTTGAAAAACACATGCACAGAAAATCCAGAGAAAACTGTAGAGAAAGGGGCACAAAAGGGGCACTTTAATGTGTTGCTAAGAATGTGGTGGCCTTAGTCCACTAAGGGCCCACTCCAGGTATAGAATAGTACCATTTTTTATTTGTTTGTTTGTCCACTTTTTTCCATACAGTTAGATTTTTTTTATGCTTATGTCAGAAAACATATTTTAACTTATGTGACATAGGCTTCTGCTTTTATGATGTATATTCTGAGTATTTGTTTTGTTTTTTCCATAATGTGTGAATCATTTGTACCCTGAAGGTTCCTGTAACTGTAGACTGTTTCTGTTATTAAAATGCAGTCTACAGACATTTTCAAAACACTGCTTAGTGTGGTACTTCAAATGAAGAGGTTGTCTGATTTACTGTTACCAATGGGAGTGGAGGACTTGTTGTCCTTTACTTCTGTTATGTCCAATGTTTTCTGAACCTCAGTTTGGGCAACTGAGCCTCCCAGAGAATTATTGCAATTAATTCTAGAAATTTAATGGCAGTGCAATTCAAAGTTTAATTCAGGGTTATTTATATAGCTCCAAATTGCATCAGCAGTTACCTCAAGGTTTCTAAGTTTAGATATATTTTGCAGATGAAAAATAACAGTCCTACATATTTGTTTAATGTGCCAATTGAAGGACATATGCTGGTTAAAAAAAAATAACCCCAAGGTTCCTCACAGTGTTACTGGAGGCCAAGGCAATGCACATGGTTAGACATCTGGCTTTTTGGGGCAAATATAATAACCTCGGTTTGTCTGGATTTAGGAGAAGAAAATTATGGAACATCCGGGCATTTGTGTCTTTAAGCCAGGCCAGTGACGTGCGCTTGAGGTTTGTGACGGGTGAAGCGTCTGACTCTTCTGGAGTCGGATGTTCACATATATGAACCCAAAATAGAAGCTTTCAATTTTAATTATACTTATGATTAATTATGCTTTAATCAACTCCATACTGTTCAACGATGATTGGGGGTGGGGGGCATATAAATAGAGACAGCAATGGGCATATCCCAACTGCCTGCTTCATTTGTTGTATGATACACAGCGCCACTAGAGGTGAGCCACAGCACTGCACTGGCTCACCCCGGATGTGTTTGAACAGGCGATGCATAAATTCTGACCATTAAAGTGTTGAACTAAATCAGAAAACAGTTTTATAAAATAGTTTTATAGGTCAGGTGGTCAAATGTATTTGCTCTTATCATTGTTGGTATTTTATTTGTCATGAAGACAGGGGAGGCACTGCCTCACCTGACTGCACGTCACTGGTTCCACCCTCATGTAATCCGTATCAATTCACCCTGTTTAAGAAAATTATAATTCGGTAAATGTTTAAAGGTTTCTGACATTTATTAAGTAAAAAATAATAACAGTAACAATAACCAATAATAACCATTTTAGAAATGTAATGTATAAAGGCTGTTAATAACATTATTGATTTCATGGAGTAACATTTCTTGCAGCTGTTCACATGACTTTTCCAACTATATTCACTTCAAAACCGTTTTTACATGGACAACTGTATTTACTCTTGGGTTTGGTACCAAAAACCCGACATATACATTTGAAATGAAATAAAGATTTTTATGATAACTTAACATTTTCCTAGTTTTGCATTGGTTGTGTGACCTGACATGGAAAGTATACCAGTCCACCAACCGAATTTAGCTGTTTTTGAGAACTGCAATTCTCTTAAACCAGCCATAAAGAGCCCATGGGGTCAGCTGGATGATGATATTGCTTTTTAACTATTATGAAGTTTTACTTCATAGTAAAAGTCTCATGTCAATGTCTAGACAAAATGTTTCCTTTTTTAAATAATCTCAGCAGGTCAAAAAATATTGGCATTTATACATTTTAGATTTTTGCATAAAAATTATACATTTTATATAAAACATAATATAACAATCTTAAAATAAAATATTGCCACTGTTTTTTATTTTGAATATATTATCATTATCATTTAAATTCAGTTTTCTTTTAGTCTTTGTAAGTCTTTTACATGGACAACCTCGCTGCTTGACATTTTGGGGGGTTTGGATACCTAAATAAAGACCATAAAAAGGATTTTTAACATATTAATCAACCATATGATCAAAATTACAAAAAAAAAAAAGGTTTATACTGTAAACAGGGGTAACAGCGTAGACATGTTGCGCTTTGATACATCAGTGAATCATTTTGAAACATGGAAAACAAAAAAAGTGATCAAAGCATGACATTTATTTTGGTTCTTGTAGATGATTTCCTTCCAAAAAATATACAAAGCGCTGTAAGTCATGTGACTAGAGGTCCAATTAGGAAATCCTGTATCAGAAGGATTTCCATAAGAGTAACACGGAGACACAACTTGTTCCAGAGACTTTAACATTTAAAAACACATAAAAAAAAAAAAAACGTTGGTGTTGGAGTACGATTGTGCAAATGTTAACTTGTTTGGATGTTTGTAACTTATATTGGTAACTGAACTTGAACAAAGATGATTAGAAACATGGCATTTTAAGTATTTTAAATCTGTGAATAGGTTAAAAATGAATAATACTGGACACATATAATTGTTCTCTGTTGTTGACGGGAGTTAAGAGTGTAAGACAAGTATAAGAAATAAATAATGGACCATTTTTATACAAAATGCACTCAGTACTGTCACAGGGACAGGAATGGCAGTAGGAATGACTCACCAACGAAAAATGGATGCAGTGTTTTCTAATAATATTGCCCAAGAGAAGTATTGGTCTCAGCATGGAACCCTGCGGAATTCCATGGCTAACTTTTGTATGTGACGAAAAGTCTCATTTACCCGCACAAACTGGGATTCATCACATAGACATAATGTCGAAATCTTCTGATTTGTGGCCTCTAGGTGGAGCTGCTACGCCACGGCTGCAGGAGGAGGCGCCCCGAAAGGAAACAGACGATTCCTGGGTGTAGTGAAGAGAGGAGGACAGGGATGGAAATTAAGAGAGTACTTAGTGAAACGCGCTTGAGATACATAAAAAGTATTTTTGCTGGACGAATATTACTAAGGATAATGATGTATTAACAGTTAAAACCTTTATGCTGTTGTTTTTGGAGTGAGGATGCCTCTAATCTAATAATATTGCTTCTGTAGCTAAAATTAATAATTATATAGATGCTGCAAAATTAAGATTTTTATTATCACAGTAAAAAATGTAAAAATACTAATAGATCTAAGACAATATATAATTTGTTTGTGGGGGAAAAAATATATATATATGATTTTTAGCTGGGTAAATATGAGAGAAATTAATGTAACCTTTGTATTTATTAGTTAATTTTGTATTCTAACAAACGTACCGCAGTCTGATAAAGGAAATAAATGCGGGTCGCAGTGCAACGAATGTTAGTGCATAGAGTGAGCTACTAATGCTTTCTTTTTTCTTTTCTTTTCTTTTCTTTTCTTTCATCTTGTTTGTTTCTTTGTTTTCAGAACAGCCTTTTACGGATAATTAAAATTAAGAAACGTTTAGCGTGAATCATCTGTGGTAAATCATAATTTAAGGGATTTATTTTAAAACGTAAATCTGATTCTTAAAAGACACCCTGTGATCTCGGCATCCTTACCGGAAACATTTCACTGATCCTGAAATAAATTTTTATTTTCATAAATTTTTTTAGCCCCCTCAAAGATAAAACTGCGCGTGAAGCTGCTGAGTCTCTTCTCCCCGCGGCCTGCAGCAGGTGTGAGCAATCTGATGGAGCTGGAGACTCTCCTCGCCATGCCAGCGAGGGCTGTTGGCCCTTGCCACACCCACTTTCCCTCTTTGCCATTATTAATGTGTTTTCTGTGAAATAAACTTAAAAATTTAAAATTCAAGTAAACGTGTGGTCGAGGGTGTGAGGCGAAATGCGTTCTTAACGGTACACTGAAGAAGTAATCCTAGATGCAGTGCTAAATGGAGGGGGGCGATGCTGGGATAGAGCAAAAGGAGGGTAAAATGAATAAAAGTGCTTTTTGGGGGGGTTAAAGTGTAAAATACTATTACATGGCATTAAAGTGAATTTTATAGAGTGTTCATACTTAGTGATTTTACTGAAAATCGATTTGAGTCAGTTGCCTCTGAATATTCAAATGGTAAGTAACGCGCAATCAAATCATTGTCAAATCATTGAGTTCTAGGGGTTTTAAATAGTAGGCATGGAGGGAGAAAATCTCAAACTAATATGTCCCCAGCTATATTACAATCATTCTGTATGCTCTGGCTCTACTGTAAGATATTTGTGTTGCTATTTTTGGAGACTTTTGCACAAATTTCGTTCTTGGCCATTTTGCTGAGGCAGAAAAGGACATTGTGGAGTCCCACAGTTCTTCTCCAGGAATCATCTCTCCATCCCAGATATCATGTCCGGTGAGTTTCATCTCGGATTTTATTCAGGAACTCATTTTCTAGCATTTTCCCCTGTTTGAAAGACAAAAGAAAAGAAAAGAAAAATGGAAATATTGAAAGCACAGGATTTGTGTGTTTAAGTGGGGTGTTTCCCCCCTACAGATGTCCATTTCTTTCCATATTTAAAGTATATGATGAATGAGCTAAATTAAACTTCAATGTGTAGAATATCTTTAGTTTAATGGCACCTATTTTCATCTGTTTGTGTAGACTTCTCCATTCAAAGATTTCTACAAGCTTCACTGACGTTTATGGTTTTATTGTATACTTTATTTCTCCTGACCGTCGTCTGTTGACGCATCTCAGCACACGTAGATGATAATTTTCAAAGATCAATTTAAGTTAGGAAGAATTCAACTGGAAGTATCACTTGAGTCGCAGCCTCTCTGACCGGGCTGTCTGTCCCTAACAGGGTGTTTGTGTTAGAGTGGGATGTGTCTGCCTTTAAATTTGCCCACTAAATGCCACATTTAAGACAAATCATAAAGTAGCATTTCACTGTATGAATATTTATCAGGTGAGGTTTCGCAGCAAGCTACGTCTCTTAACATATTCTCCAAAAAGATCGCACCCATTAATGTTTTAAATATCCCCTTTAGGCCTAAATTACGCGCACCTATACAAGGCGTTCTTTCACCGTTCCTTAATCAAGCTTCAAGTATGGGGGAAAAAAAATCTGCCAATTACTCCCATTGCCTTTAACTGTCATACATTCATGTTGGGGGGCAGGGGTGATTTGAATAAAGTAACGGAGATTGGTGTAGAGCTCGGGGTTTTGAATTGTAAACACCACCGGGCTGAAATCGCTTCGGAAAATTTCCATAACAACCTGATCGATCTCAAGTCCAAACTTTCACGAAGTGACAGGACACATGTATCACGTAGGAGACTTATTTCATTCATAGCTGTTGCACCGCATTTATCAGAAAACACACTTCAAGAATTTCATCGCATTTCTAAGTTTTGCGGTGACGTCTTGTCGCGGATCGCTTTGCAGACTTTTTACGCGCTTTACGCACTGGAAGCTCCTTTACCCAACTTTAGCGTCATACAATTTCACTAAACAGCTTTCTGCGTATTTCATCCCCCTCGAATGATATTTTTTTTTTTTGTTTAACAGTCAATCAATTCACCATGCGTAATAAAACCTACTTACTTTAACGCGTTTAAAGTTGATTTCTTCTGCTCCTGAATGGGGCGTGGTAGCTCGGGGGTTACAGACTGCAGTGAAAGACTTTCCCGACCGAGAGGCTCTGAGAAGGTGGGATGAGCGATCAGAAACACCCGGCAACACTCGGCGTAATGATCGCTGAAAATCAGCTTTTGCGCACCAATCATGAAATAGAAACATATCGGTGCTTTAGGTAGTTCAAACCAGTTTATTACTCTTTATTACAAAATCTTAGATGCATTTTCCACACCACAGGAAATGACTGAACTGTTTTATTAGAATGTACAACTAAGTAGTGACACTCCATAGAGTGTTTTCAATTTACCGGAAACAAAATTATCTGTGATATTGACTGATTTTCATTCGTATAAGGAAATGCTTTGTGGTGTTTCACTGGCGGAGCAGGGAGAGGCGGGTGGTGCTAGCCAGAGTAGGGAGGAGAAGAGTGTATGAATGGTCTTGTTTGCTTCAAAAGGAGTCTACTGTGCATGCGTGACACCCTGTTCTCTTCATTCAGATAAACTGAAGGTGTACCAGGGAGTCCGTGTGAAGACCACGGTAAAAGAGCTGCTGCAGAGGCACAGAGAGAGGGAGGCCAACACCAAGAAACTTAATGCGGTAACTCCTCCCTCTTTCACTCCTCGTTGCTCGCGTCTCCAGCGCTCTCACATTGTTTTCTGTCCTCTGCTGAGAAGAAAAACAGTCTGAGCGCTATTTCACCTGTAAATCATTGATAGGCCGTTAAAAAAAAAACGAACCACTAAACTCACTTACAGCAAAACAGTCAAAGCAATAATAAAACCTGTATCTTTTAAAGTCAGATAAAAATGTTCTCAGAATTAAACAACAACAACAAAAATCTAACAATCTTGTCTCCCCCTCTCTCCTCTTCCTCCTTTATGTGTTCTTCTTACTGATCAGCAGATACACCAGGCTTGCTTGGAACTACAGGAGCTTCCCGCGGCCACTTTCCCAAGTAAGTTCACATGTTTTTAAATGGGGTGATATATGGTGGGGGTGGGTGAGGGTGTTGGGTATGGTATGGAAAATCAGGAAAAAGAATCCAGCAAATTCCATCCATGGTTGCCTTAACATGAGGACACAGTTTTCAGTAGGAGGGGGGGAAATCAAATTTCAGAGGGGTGGGATGCCAACACAGTCCCACTCTTAAGCCACGCCCCTTTCAAAGGTGTCATATATGTTTGTTCGTATTTATTAACATCAGTAGCAATCCTTAACCCGGAGCATGTGATTCTATTTTCATCTTTATTTATCTTTTTGGCTATTTTCAGTCTAATTTTTACAATGAATATCACCAGGTCGCCATGTTGCCCCTCCTCCCGCTATCCACCCAAGTGAAGACAACAGCTGCGGGGTGCTGGCCCTCCAGCTTCGGACTACCATGTCATTCCCACTCCCTGACAGTGCATGCAACATTCAGACGCAAGAGAGCGTCTATAACAGCATCCAGGTGCAGCAGCAGCAGTTTGGGGATGTGATGTTGCCCAGCAACGGATACAGTGGTACTGCCTACGACACCCCTCTGCCTCCCCTTCCAACCTCCCCTCAGCCTTGGAGACATGGACTGTCCTCGGATGTGGATTACTATGGCCAGGGGATAGTAAGTCTCTGTCCAATGACACTATTCCATTGAATAAATAAATGACATGTAAAAACTGTGTTTTCTGTTTTGAGGAACGGTGATTTGTTTATAAGTGTGTAAAAACTTATGTCTGTATTCAGACATCAGTTCTATAGTTATGGGATTACTGCAATTCAATTTCAGGTTTTAGTCAAAACCTGATAATTAAAACATTCTTAAATATGCTGTTTGGTAACTAAAACATACTAAGTTAAAGGGTGTTACAATAAATCAAATTCTTTTAAAGATAAACATTTTCTAATACTTGATGCAACTTTAAATTGTATTGTTTTGGGATAGAGGTTTGATGTGGTTGTTTCTTACCATAAATATGTATTAGTGCTTGAATTTAGCATGTAGTAAATATGTTTGTTTGGATGTAAGGTGTGTTTGAAGGTGTGAATCTTGCTTTGATTGTGGCTTTGTATGATATAATTATCTAATGGCAGGATAGAATAGCTACATGTGTATTTTGTAAGCTGTCTGTGCAGAAAAGAATGCAATAATTCAAAAACACCACTCACAAGTGTTCCTGGTGAGCCCTGGACCTAGCTTTAGTTGGATGACCATCACGTGACACATCTGCAGTCCCACTCAAAGTAATCCTGATGTCCTCCTCTCTTTCAGGCCCCCTGCTCCTCATTGGAGTCACTGACATTCTGCAACCCCATGGATCCCAACAGCTACTCGCCACAGGACTCCTTCTCCTCCTCCTCCTCCTCATGCTACAACTCGCCCACCAGAATGGAGGCCAGTTACCATGGCTTAAGCCCAGAGCAATACCACTATCAGCACTCTGCTCCACAGGACTATTATGCCCTGTCACACTGTTGGTCAGCCCAGCAGGAGAGCTCCCCCACCCCTGAATATGCACCTTACTTTCCCCCCACAGACTACCCACATGCCTGTCCTGTAGAAGACAACTGTTTCAGGAAGGATTTTCCACTGAACTATGACGTGTGTTACAGTGCATTATGATGAGACCGAGAGCAGTATTACTTTGTATCCTGACTGTAAATATGATTCTGTTCAGTGTGGCTGTTTGCTTTTCTTTTCAATTTGTGCTGTTTGATTTAGTGGATCAACTTTAATGAAAGCTGAATGATATATTTTCATATGTGTCCGTTCTTTTACTGTACAAAATAAACATGTTAAACTCACTAGTGTTGTTATAAAGAGGGTTTCTCTTTTACAGCTTTTGCACTGTTAAAGTTAGGATTTTTGCTCCAGCAGGTTCAGACTACTCTCAACTGCTCTCCGAACAAGCCCTGTATAGCCACAGGTAACAAATAAAAGTGCAGAAATGTGGGAAGAGAGTGAAAGTAAATATCACACACTGATAACATGTCAGGGCTGAACTGAGCTGTAAAGCAACTGTGTGAACTGAAGGAATCACACAAGATTTGACTTTTACCTGCAGGGGGGAATTTCACTGGGAGTTAAGCAAGTGAAGAGAGATCAAAGAATCGTTTTGTGAGGCACTTTTTACAGAGAAACTCTAACAGACTCTCATTAGGGGTGGGTGCAGCTCAGGAGACAGAGCGGGTCATCTGAAGGTAGGCGGTTTGATCCCTGACTTCTCCAGCTTCTATCTTGGAGCATCCGTAGTGAAGTTACTGAACCCCAGGTGAGTGTGTGACAGCTGAAAGAGAAAAACAGAACAAAACAAAACACTTTTGTAGGTGGACGAGGCTTGTAGTAAGAAAGTACACAATTAAGTATCAGTTCAAGTACTGTATTTACAACACAAATTGAGTCCCAGACAAGCTATTTTTTTCAACAATATCGCAACAATTTATCGGAGCCAAGGGCATTAAAGGAAGCTAAATTTAACATAAGTGTTGCTTTAAATACAGAAGTAATCACACTGTAGAATGCCACTTATCATCCTCACCAAATTCTTGTTATTTGTCTTATTTATTTAATAATTTTACCTACTTATTTTATTGTGAAAAAAAACAAAACAAAAAAAAAAAAATATATATATATATATATATATATATATATATGCCTAAAGTTGCAAGGCATCATGCTAAGTAGTTACTAAGGAGTTCCAGATTATTTCACCAGCCTCCAACTTCTCCTTCTGTGTGCAGTAAACTTAGTAGTTACTCAATACATAAACATTACTTAACCATTACTTACATTACATACATACATTACATTTTTTTTATGGTGACTGATTAAAGTGTAATAGTCCAGTCTATTACACTTAGTTATTACTCATTCTTTAGTACTTACTTACATTACCTGTAGTTGTGACACTGCAAGAAGTGAATTATAGTTAATGTTGAAGTATCATCACACATACTGCAATCTTAAAGTGGGGGGGTGTTTTTTACTTCCTGGTCACACTTCACACTCCTGATTGTGTTAATTTAATAAATAGAAACTATATTGAATTTTAATATGTTGGGAGAAAAAAATATTAACTCTGGGGAAGACCATGCTTTTAAAAGCCAGAAACAAGGTTCAGTTCTTTGACACATAAAGCATTTTTAATGCCTGATTGATTTTACTCAGGAATTTACCCAGAGCCAGGCTCGGCTCATGACTCATTATCAAATACATAAAGCAGAAGCCAAACTGTGTGAAGTATCTTTCTCCTGGTGTCTATTATCATTAAAATGGCAAGTTAGATCTAGTTATGAAAACTGGGGTGTGATTCATGTCTTTGGTAATTTGAAGTGCACAGGGTGTACTTGATCCTTTGTACCAAAGATACTCAGAGTATGGAAAAGGTTTCCAAGTATTTGTCTGCCAAAACAAACAGTAAGAAGAAATCTTAAAATGGGGGGTTTAGTTTTTGTTTCCTGGTCACACTTCACGCCTAACACAGTTGAAACTGGTGTCTCAAACTAACACAATAAATGATGTGCGTGTACCAAACATCCTGTTGGCAAGCATCTCTCTTGCTCTTGCTGAGCCAGCATTCGTGGAAATCCCCCTGGAGACACTTGGCGGCACCTGATATGTGTGAAAAAAAAATACTCACCCACATTTAGGCCAGAGCACAGCACCTCAATCAGCTTTAATTAACTGGTAGAGACATTTCAGCATGCCGACAAAGACAACAATCTTTTTATATGGCATTATATTGCAAAAGCTTTTACAATAAGATCTTCAAATATAAAGCGTTTATCCATTTACGAGCTAAATTTGTAAGAGACCATTGTTCACTTGGTTATTGATCTACAGGATTAGTCCCTGTAAGTGTGTTCATGTGCAGTGGTAAGGCCCAACAAAGACATTGTGTTCACTTGTCAAAGTGCAAAGAAAACATATCTGCATGAGTCACAAAAGATAACACTTGTTATAAAAGTTAAGCCTAGAGAAGTGCAAAAAGTATGTTGAATCATTACAGTTTTGAAGCATGAAAGCATCTTCGTGGCACCAGTGCCATCTGATGAGGAGGTCCATGTGACAGCATGGAAAGTCTGAGTTTAATGTTAGAAAATTACATTAAAATAAAATATATTGTTTAGTATCCAGCCTGTAGGATATTATTTCTATTTAAAATTGGCATAATCATACTGATGAGAACGAGTGCACTGTAATAAATGAAAATCCTTGGTAATATGGTAATATTCTGATTTCTGGATATGTAGTATTCTTATGTCATTAACTGTGAACAATAACAAAGCATTTTTTTTTTTAGATTGTCTAATCCTCATGGAACAAACACAAAATAAACAATTATCTTTGAATTATAAGCCATTCTTCAACAATAAAAATTAAACAACAACAGCAAATTGAAACATGAAAATTCATGTTTGAGCAAGGCACAGTCATAAAGGATATAAGGAAGATGGACCTAACCACAGCTACAGACTCAGTGCTGTCTGGACTCCATATTTCAAAGGCTCAGCGTTAGTTTTATGGACCTTCATCACAAAGTGAAATGATCAACTAATTCTTGCAAGCTTGATTGGCAAGCAGCACCTGTAAAATGTAGGTACAAAGCACACACAGACAGCTCCAAACTTCACCAACAATGCAATCAAGGGGGCGTGGTCCAGTTCAGTGATGCCATTTAGTGGAGATGGAAAGCAGACACTGAATGCTTACAGCTGCCTGAGTTGCGACACCTGTCAATCAAATGCATCCACCACACAGTTAGATGTTTAAATATTTAGCGGGGTTTTTTTTTGTTTGTTTGTTTGTTTTCTTTTTTTCTTTTCTTTTTTTCGAGCAAGCCTCAAGTTTTCATTAGCAGGAGAGCAGTTTTTGGAACTTACTTTGACTTCAATTTTCAGCCATGAGTTTACAGCTTGGGAACACATATTAATATCAAGGATCCACATTGATATTTTTTATATTGGGGCAGCTGTGACTCTCGTTGTCTACTGACCATGTGTCAAAGTGTCAAGATACTGAACCCAATAACAACAAGACAGACATGCACAATCCAAAAAAGTGAAGGCTGGGTGCTGGGCCAAAAGCACACAGACAAGGAGGAAAAAGGGGTCCTCACACCAGCAAGGCTCCTGAATAATAATAGTATTTAATATAAAAACCTTTAAAGAGAGTACCGTTTCTGGCTGAAGTTGCCCTTCCTCAGACTACTCAAGTCTTAAATGGTCAGCTTACCTGTAGGACTGGTGGTACTGGTAGGTGGGGCTCCATTCGGTAAACATCCCTGCATGCAGCTTCCAACTACAGTGTGCTTTTGGTAGAACAGTCATTCTCAGAAAATTATCATAAGTACCTCAAGTGTTTTGTTTTATAATTCTTGGTTATCCCTGAACTGGGCTGAGAGGCAAGCAGAAATCTGGAGTTTATTCTGCGCTACAAACTGTTTAAAGTCTCCTGTACTTCCAGCTAATCCCACACCAGAAACTGACTCAAGTTCCTGCAGAGTATCATTGGACAAGTATTCAGTAAAGAGAAAGCCTTGTCACTTCCTACTCACAGGCCCTATGTTTGCACTATTGATTTGTCACCTCTAGCACCCCTACATTCCAGCTGGCTGTACAACTTGTCTCATCCAGAAAGGAAGGCCATATTAAATGACTCACTGGCAGCTGGAATCAACTGCCTGTCCCCCTCACTGGTAGGTGCTGGATTTTTGGATTTTAAGACTATGTATAGATTATCGGGGATTAAACCAGATAACAGTAAAAAACAAATACCCACTACCTCTGATAAGATCACGGTTTAAGCCATTGCAACATTTTCACAAAAGAAAAGACCCAAGAAATGTTCATCTGGTTTGATCAGGGAGAGGGAGGAACTGAAGTCAACGTTTAATACGCCGCTGGGTCATTTTGAGTATTTGGTTATGCTGTTTCACTTAACCAGTGTCCCCATAGTCTTCCAGGCCCTAGTCAATGACATCCTGATGGACTTCCTTAACATCCTTGTGTTTGTCTTTTTAAATGATTTTCTGCTTTTCTATAGGATTCTGTGGTGTCTGTACTGCTCTGCTAAACTATATATGCATATATGGTCTCTTTCTTTTAAGCCTTATTGATTGTGTAAAAAGAAGTAACCTGAGCTTTAAGGTTTGGCCTCAGGCCAGAAAGAATGCAGAAGGGCCTCTTTTAGGTCTCTGGCCTACCATATAAGGGATGACCATATGTTCAGATATAGGATGAAGTTGTTTTCATAACCATATATGGAAAGTTAGGGGTTTGGGGGGTTTGACCACCCCTATAAAACCTTTGTTCTTTCTTTGTTCAGGGAGCTAGGGCGATTGGCAATACCCTCTCCCAGGTATCAAGAAGAAGTGCCTGTTTTGATATTGTCTTTTTTGTAATAAACTTTGTATATGCATAAAGACTTTGACAAAGTCTTTATGCATATACACACCACTTAAGAGACGACAATTCCTTCCTTAAAACCCTTGACTAGCACCAAGCAGAGGTTTCTGGGTTTTTGTCAGCTTTCACAAATGGTTTATCAAAAATATAGTCAAGTTGCTGCACCATTAACTTAGTTTACCTCTACTCCCATGGGAGTATAAATGGGTTTCTAAGGCTGAGAACACTTTTCAGGAATTGAAAATGTTATTCAGCTCTTCAACTGCCTTGGTTCTGTCAGATCCAGCCCACACAAACAGTTCATAGTTGAGTGAATGCTTTGGACTCAGAGATGTGTGGGGGGGGTCACTCTTTCTCAACCCCAAAGGTAAACTCCATCCTTGTGCCTTTTTTTCCTGTCATTGTTCATGAAAGGTACTGCAATGTTGGGAACCTCCTATATCCTAGCAAAGAAGGTAGCCCTCAAAGAATGGAGGCACTGGTTGGAGGGGGTTGAGCAGCCTTATCTGGTTTGAACTGACTATAAAAACATGTCTTATCTACAGAATGCTAAATGGTTAACTTCCAGACAGGCTACATGGTCATTACTTTTTAGTTGGTTTAACTTCATTATTATCTACCATCCAGGCTCATGAAACATCAAACCAGACACTTTGTCCCATCAGTTCTCCTTGAAATCCAGTTCATCCCCTACTGAAACAATCTTGTTTCATGTTGTAAGTGCCATCACTTGGAAAATTGAAAATATGGTTAAATAGGCCCAGTTATCTGAGCCAGACTCTGGTTCCAGCCACCCTAACAAGATCTATGTGCCATCTTTCACATGTTCACTGTAATCTATTGGGGTCACACCGTCAAATCTGCCTGCCACTCTGTGGCAAGTTGCACCATCAAGCGGTCATTTTGGTGGTCCACATTAGAGAATGACACTCAGGAGTATGTACAATCCGGTTCCATCTATGCTAGCAATAAGACTATGTCCTAGCCCATTTCCATTCTATTTCAACCCTTGCCTACTCCAAGCCACCCATGGTAACTTATGGTTTCTTGCCTTTGAAGGCAACACAGTTATCTTGACATTTGTAAAGCATTTGATAGCACTACCTAAACTTTCTACTGCCTCAAGAAACACCCATCAGCATGTGTTCAACATGTTTTTTGCTTACATGGCATACCTAGAGACATCTCCCTCACAGCACCCTAACCTCCTCGGCTACTGGTCTCTCACTATTTGAGACTTCTTTAGGTTATCAGCCTTTCTTTTTACCCTCTATAGAAGGTGAAGTGGCAGTGCCAGTGCAGACATGTTCGGAGGCAAACTAAAGAAGCCTTTCCATGAACTGCTGACCAGATGGCGTTACAGTCAAAAGGTTTGGTTGTCCACAAAAGATGTTCCTTTGAAAAGTGGCTGCCAAAAACTTATAGCCATATTAATGTACATTTGAAACTTCCTGGTACTATGAATATCCACCCAACATTTCAATGTTTCTTGAGTCTTGCTGCTTGTGATGTCTTTCCAGCATTCATGGTGTAATCAAGTGCTGGTTATCGCTAGACTGATGGGCCAGGGATATGGTAACAGTTAGGCTTTCTTGGTTTTCTGCACTCTCCTGCACTTGTCCATGTGTAACCCATTTTCTCTGCTCTTCATCGGTTGCCAGCACCAAGTGTTTCCCAGAAACCTGAGGTCTATAATCACCATCAGCTGCTTCTCTCAATTCTGGCATGCCTGCTAGGTTTCCTGCAAGGGGACTTACCTGCTCTCCACCTGCCTGCCCACTCTCTCTCTCTCTTTATTTAGCTCTGTTTGCTCAGATCTTGGGAAGTATTTAAAGCCTTTAGTCTTATGGTCCTGGGCCGTATACCCAGTGTTTTGGTCTTTGTTCTTTAAGTTTCTGTACTCATTGTGTTTCTATGTTTGCTTATTATTTGGATTCTCAGTTTGTTACTAGTTTCTCAATTCTGATAAATTTATATTGCATTCCAGGTTCCCATTGCTTTTGTCTCCTCTGGGGCACCTTTCCAGCCCCAGTTTTATTATTATTTCCTGCCATGTCCTAAATAAACATCATTTAAGTTCAGTTCTGCTCTGTGAGTCGTGTGTTCTGAGTTTAACTTCACCTGCCACACAGCTCTCCATGACACTTTGAAGAAAAGAGAATTACAAAGGAGGTTTTATTTATGACATTTTTTCTCATTTTCTAATTTTTATACCCAAATAAAAGGATAACCAAAGACCAGGTCAGAGACTGAAGAGATGTTGGCTGACTCAAAAGAATTCCTTGCATTAACTAATTTTAACTCAGGACCAGGTGCCAGATTTGTGACTGAGGGACACACTGTATATAGAGATAGATACAGTATGTTACTGTTGGTACCCTGTGTAAAATGTTAATTAAAAATCATAAATTGATTGAGTAGTGATCATTTAAACCTTACATTTTAATGACAAAGCTGTGGCTCCATAGTATAGTGGCTCACATCTTCATGTCACATGACACCACTGATTTGTTTATTTTCATTCTGTCCAGGATGAGGTGAACTCCGCTCTCCACCTCTAAGAGGTGGAGAGCGGAGTTTTCTGCTCTTCAGCCAGGACCACCTGTTTCTCATCAGCCACAGTTTAAAAGAACAGGCTCCTGCACCTAGTCTTTGCCAGATTATCTGTGTCTCTTGTGTGGTAAACAGCCCTACCCAGTTACGCTTTCATGAAATTACTCCTTGCGTACTTGCATTTCTTTTTCCCTGGCCTTCCAGAACTCTTCCATCAGCTGTCCAGTGGATTCCTTGGACTAACCTATTCTCACAGATCTGGCCGCTAGCATTGGCGCTAAATCAAATACACACCATTACCTCTTGCCTGCCTGCTCTCTAGTGATGAGAAAATGAAGCTTTTGTGAAGCACTGAACCACTTGAGCCAAATGTTCGTAAATAGGTTCATTACTCGAAGCTTCAATTACAACGCCCTCTCCTGGAAAAGTGCAATGCTTTCAATTACACACCTGTACGCACACGCTCACACACCTCAATGATCTGAAGCATCTTTGGATTGTTTGAGGCACACACGTTATGACCAAATATCATGATATCAGGTTCTATTTACAAATAAAGATGGATGCATATGTGCGTGTTGTGTTGCTGAGCAGGGTGCTGGGAAAACATGGCATTAACCAGTTGTGCTTGTGTAACTACCGCTTTTGTGGTAGTTCCTGCTTCGGATGTCATATGTCACGTGATTTTTTTCTCTCCTGAAGCAAGCTTCGAAGCAGTGGTTCTCTGGAGTTGTAAGCCCAGGGTTCGAAGCATGTATCAAAGCTTCGGTTTCACACTCTCATCACTACTGCTCTCTCTCCATCAAGTCAAATCTCTTGTTAGTAAAAGCCCTCCTCGGGCAAAGACCTGCCAACAACCTGCCAAGTAAACCTAGCTGATTAAATCTCTCTTCTCACTGGAAATTCTCAGCAGACTCTTTGGAATACTTTCCAGGGACTAACCTTTGTTTTCTCTATCACAGGCCTCTTCCTCCATGTTATCTCCAAGATCCCTCCAGTGACCTGCTGCTGCTGGGATTGGCTTCCTGAATTGTTTAGTATTTGCTGCTGGTTGGATTTCTCCATCTCTGCTGCTGGTCATCTGGACGGCCTCACAACCTGCTTTGCCCTGGTCACCGGTTGCCTGGCTGGCCTTCTGAACTGCTTCACCTTTGCCGTTGACCATGCAGTCGACCTCTTGAGCTGCTTCGTCTTTGCTGCAGGCCATCTGGCCAGCACCCCGAACAGCCCTCATGGCCTGCGTGGCCTTGTGGACTGGTTGTTCTCCCCTACAGTATCTGGCCCATTGGCCTCGGCGAACCCCTGAACTCTTATTTTTAGATTCTGTTGCTCCTTGGTCTTGTGTTGTTTCTTTAGTCTTGCCTTGAAGTTGAGATTTTGTAGTTTGTTTTGGAACTTTGTGAACTTTGTGACTCAACATGAAAGCTTTTTCTTGAGTTAAGTTTGTTTGCCTCTGCGTCCTGCATTTGGGTCCTACTGTCTGCCACACAGCCAACACATGACACCCTGTCTCTTGACCTGGGATAGGCTTCAGGTCCCTTGTGACCCTGAATTGGATAAGCAGAGGAATGGATGTTCTGTTTCTGTCATGGTCCTGGCCCAGTGTTGTGTTCTTTTTGTGGTATTGTTTTTGGTTATAGTTGTTGTCATTTGGTGGTTTTTCAGATTTCCCTGTGTTCTGGTCCTCTTGTGCCTGTCTCCTCGTGTCTTGCCCGTTTGTACCATGTTAGGATACTTCCTGTTTTATTTTGACAGTCTCATGTTCCTTGTACTTTGCATTTAGTTTTGCTTCCCTTGTGTTATTAGTTGATTTGATTCACTTGTTGCTTTTTTTCCACTTGTCCCGATTCCCTAGTGTGTGTATTTAAGCCCTCAGTTTTTACGTTCTTTGTTTCATTGTCGTCAATGATCCCTGTGTTGCCCTGCCCTTAGCTGTGTTTAGTTCTGGCACCTGACAAGCCCGGTTATTTGTATTTAGTATTTCATGCCATTTTCCTTCAATAAAACACCTTAAGTTCAATTATTCCTGAGTCCTGGGTCCACCCTCTCTCAGCCACACAGCAACACCATGACAATTTCAGTGAAAAAAGTAAGGAATCTGGTTGGCAGCATATGATGCTCCAAAACCTGCAGACATCACTCAGCATTGACAGTGTCTTCATGAACGACATGAGAACAAATACACCAACAGGTGCTGGCTTTTAAGCTTTGCAATCATGACAAGCTGGGTGTTCCTTCTCCTCTTTAGCCTGAAGGACATTTTGAAAATCAGATGTTAGAGAAGATGAAATGTAATGTTAAATTTTGCATTTGTAGACAAAGTGAAAACATTTATTTACTGAAAGAAAAATTGAGGTAGTGTTTATCAGGACTGTCAATATAAAAGTTTCAGTATTTGTGTTTAATTTCATATAGGATATAAATTATAAATCATGTATTCAGTTTTTTTTTCTTCTCTTGTTCTTGTTAATATGTAAGCAACAGTTCCACTCTCTTTCTGATTTCCTAGGTAACAACGTTACTGCAATTGTCAAACAAGACAGATATGAAAATGTTTTTCACCTTGGTGCAACATTAAACTTTGGCAATGAAATGTTATCACGTTTGCTGGAAATCACTGGACTGTAAGTAGTGTAAATAAGATCACACTGTGTTTCGCAACAGGTGATAAGGGAGTCCTTTCGTTCATATCAGAGGGTGTTTCACTTAAATCAGGGGCTGTTTTACTCATTCTTCATTTTTGTCCAATACACACTCAGGCCTGATAAGAGAAAGTGTGGGTCAGCAGGTCAAATGCCATGCAGCTGTGCAGAGAAAGTGACAGGATAAGATTTTCTTATTTGCACATCAAACAGAAGGTAAGTGAAGGGTGTGTTGGAAGCAGGTGCAGTCAACACTATTAAAGTCATATTTTTCACATAAAGAACTCATGTGAAAATAATAAAATCATTGAAGAGCTCTTTTTATTTTTATCCTCCAGTTTTTCACCCAGGGAAGAAAGTGGGATTATTGGTGTAACAGCTTCTTTACTTACTTGATACAATCAGTGATTGCCACTATGGCAGAAGAGACTCGAAGAGAGGCACCTCTTTAAATTTCCATGAAAAGCCAAAAGAAAGTCTGAGAGGTTCCAAGTGGTATTTCACAATAAATACTCTAATTCTTTTGTATTTCACCACTGCATTCCTGACACTGAGGATCTGCGTGCCTCTCCCCTCATATTTGATAACCACAGAGATATTGTCAGTGCATAAAAGTAGTTGAAAACAAATTCAGTTCTATTCAATTTTATTTATATTCCACAAAATCACAACAAACAGTTGCCTGAAATATGACAAAACAATGACACTGAGGCTCCTCTTAAGCTCCACAGCTTTCCGTTTGTGGGCTGTTATCTTGATCTCTGGTGTTTTTTACTGTTGAGGACAAACCTTCACATTAAGTGACATTTTCTCTGGGAGCTGAGCTGGAAGAACAGGCCTCAGCATGACTGCATTAGTTCCAGTACCCTTACAGCTGTTGATGTCTTCTCAGATGAAAACTGAGATAAATCTCCAATGTGCAAGCAGCAAAAATGGCAATAACTACCCATGTTAGGCATGTTTTCTGTTCTCAGTGTGGAAAACTGCGGAAACCTAAAACTGCCAAAATTAAAAATCTCTCTCTCTCTCTCTCTCTCACACTCACACACACACACACACACACACACACACACACACACACACACACACACACACACACACTCTCTGTGTATAGTGAACCTCGACTGTCCAGTCAGCTGGCTGGTAGAGCAGTGGAACAGACATCTCCAAAAACGTTGGCGCACTTTTGCATTGATATTATAGTTTCTGAGGTTTTCTACATTCTTGCCTGAAAACATCATAAAAGTTTACTTTGTGTCACAGAAACATTGCCACATTTGATTTTTGCTGGGCAATGACTCATGGGATATGGTAGTCCACAGAGGATAGAAGATCCTTCAAATCTGGGGAAAAGGACGCATTCGTCAGCTGGATTTGGAAGAGCCATTGAATGTGGACAGCCTTCGTCCCCTCGCTGTAATCACCCTACAAATGCAGCCTTTGAAAGCTGAAGCCCCTGAATTTGGACACAGCTAGTATATACATACATGGAGTAATCAGGGAGAGTGGAGACAACAGGGGAGAACAGGTGAACTGAATCCCATCAAGACAAGTGAAAGCAAAATTGAACACAATACACATGGAACAAGGCACAAGGGACAAGCAAAATTAAAGGACTCCCTGCAGGACTTAACAGAACACAAACAGTTGAATGGGCAGTAGAAAAAATTGCTTCTCTAAGATTATTTGCTGATGTTTCTCTTCACTCACTGTGTCAATGTGTGAATACACACTTTAAAGCTCCAGACCTGCAAACTACCAAAACCTCAGCTTTCATAGAGGTGATCACACTTGCTGATGATTAATTAATCAAGTGCATTTGATTAATAGCAGTCGCTGCTTGTCTCTGGCATAAAAGCTCCTGCTGCTTCTTGCCTTGGAAGCAGTAAGGGTGTTCTAAGTTTTTCACAAACTGCTTAAATATAATGACACGCTGTCACATGTTGTATAGTTCATCTGAGGTTGTAGTTATCTCATTTTAAGACATGTTAAAGGGCAGATTTATGGTACATAAAAAGGCTCTAAATGAGACAAGATGTGTAATGAGTGTACTCAGCCTCCATGGGGTGCCAGATACGTACTACCTTAGCGTACAGGTTTTGTGTGGCAGGCCCTAGCAGGAGCTCCATGCGCTCCAGCTATGCATGCTGTCAAAGGCACTGCACCGACATGTTCCTCTTGTTTTGATGGAGCATTTTTACACTAATACATGCTCTTTCTGCCTAACTCTAGCCCTGAGATAAAACAAAATTGTAGGCTGCATTGGGAGGAGAAAGAACGTACTGGAAAGTGTCTCATATTACAGCATGTTTCAACACTGACAGGATAAGGCATTTATGGTTCTCAAACTTGCCGAAGGTCCGTGAAGACATGTTGATGTAGGCTGCATCAGCCAACAGAGGAACAACCGCCCTTTCTTTGATCCTCTTTAAGTCAAGTTTTGCAGTGAACTGGCATAAAGACTCCAAGAGCAACACACGCTAATAGTCTGAGTCACCAGATAAATCATTTGCCTAAAATCAAAGACCAATGAATGACGTGAGAAGCTCTTCAACAGTTTTCACAGGAACATGCAGTGAAGTGAATGGGTGCTAAAATCACACTGATTTAAAGTCAACTCACACCATTTATTTTTTCAACTTTCAGCAGCTAGACTTGTTTTTGTGCCAAAAGCTTCATGTCTAGTTTATCAAGGATCTTCTTTCATCAGTGAGTATGCATGCTTTTCCCCATCAAATATATTCAGAGTATGTAAGAATGTGGCAATAAAAAAACATTCTCTTTTTTTTTCAAACTAATGTGATAAAATGCAGTACTGTGCAAAAGTCTTGAGCTACTCCTCATTTCTTTATATTTTACAAGAAAAAAGGTAAATAGGTGCAGCGATTTATCAAAGCATGGACAAACATACATGGAAATACAGTATACAAGGCAACAACAGAGACTGGAAAATTCTTTTTTTTTTTAAAAAAAACTGTCTTGTTTGTCTTATTATTATTCACAATTTTGTTGTGTGTGTCACGAGAGATACTTCATAATGAGAGTGAGAAGCTGTAACAACAGTCATCCACAGCCACCGAAGAGTACTAAAGCCCTGAGGCCACACATCTTGATGACATCTGCTTGCTCAGTCTAGCCAAAGAAGGAAGGAGGCCCAAAACAGAGCACGCATGGCCAAAAGGCAGCAGGAGTCCCAGGAAACCACAGGCAAATGGGCTGCCACCACCTCATCAGCCCCACCCACCAACCACTAGGTAACACACCTGTCCCCCAAGGCCCTATGTGTCTCATGAGCCATACTGACTATAGTGTAATTATCAAGGAGGGGTGGGTCACCATTCAGCACAGTGAGCAAAGTCACGTGAATGACCCTGCCCACTGTGACCATACAGCAAAACGTTCCATTCTATGTGAAGATGATCTCATGCTGCTTCAATAATATTGAGATCCAGTCTGTGACTGATAGTGTTCTCTTGTGTTTTCTATCCTGGTATGCTTTTACTGTATTGGCAGTGTGGTTACAGTCATTGTCAGGCTGAATGAAGATGCTGCCAATCAGATGCTTTCCAGATATGTTTGTATGGTGGATCAAAATATGAAGGTACTTTTCTGTGTTCATGATTCCATCAGTGCTGAAAAAATCACCAACACTACTTTCTGAAATGCAGCTGAAATCATGACAAAGCCTCCACCATGTTTTGCAGATGGCTTTAAACACTCACTGTTGTGCCTTTCACCTGACCTCCTCCATACATATTAATGATAATTGACAATGATTAATGATCGTAAGTTATTTGAAGCAAAAAATGTAAATTTGGATTCTTAACTCCGTAAGACAAAGCTTCAGTGAACAGTAGCTACATCCACTGAAGGCCAAGATATCTGTGAGTCCCTGTGTCAGATATTTGCTGGATTTTTTTTTTTTTTTCATATTTTTTAGGGACATGACTTTCAAATATTGTTCATTTGCTGGGGTTGTTGTTGTTAAGTTAGAAGTAAAAAAAAGTTTTAAGGATACCATCAGAAATGAAAGATGTTGCCATTTACTGTAGGTGATGTTCATTGTGCCATTGATGGATGGCTGAATTAAAGAATTATTTTTAATTTTTTTAAGCATTCTGCAATGGTTTCCAGATTCCATGAACACTTATTTATGATTTATTGTGGATCACCATTAGTTAATACTGCAGTAGGAACTGTCATTTCAGGGATCCTTAAGATGTTTGTCATTTTTCCTTGTTCCATATACTGCCCCATATTTACTGTATGATCTAATTGAAGTTTGGTCTATTCTCTTATTCTTCCCTTTGAATGCAACATGTATTCACACACACAAAACTAAATGAGTGCATATTTGCCATCTGTACATTTCAAAGAGCTTGACATACGTTGCATTACCTGTTGAGAGATACTGGGGTGTCACCGCTACTTTCAGTATTTCTTTTTTTTTTTCAGTCAGGAAGAGAAAATTTAGCAAAAAAAGCAGCTTCTCATCCAGTGAACAGGGAAGCATGTTTTCTCCCTGTGATATGATCTTAGAATAAAAACAGGTGTTGGATTTGGCTGATAAGTTGCTACCCCCTCTGAAAATGTCAGTTTCCCTTACGGGGAAACCCCTGAGACAAAGAGGTGTTCAGTGCCAAGAGCAAGTCCTGTACTGGGGCTTTATCTGTTTATGTTCTCGTGCAATGGAAGGATGATTTACAAAATCTTACTTATCAGGCATAGGGATAGACTTCCAAGAAACAGTTTAACATGAATCATGCATTTCATTTAATGGTCATTTTTAATTCATCACTGATTTGGGCTGACATGCTAGTGAAGCATCAACTTTTCCCACAGGTATTATATGAAACAGAGTAGTAAATCCACAGTCTTTGTAAAACATTTTTGGCAGTTAATCCATTAGTTGCTCCGTTATCCATGTAAAAATTCCTCATTGACGTATTGGCAAATACCCTATTGTAAATTTTTTGTTTCTGGGTCACCATATTCCCATGAACACAAGTCCAACTTTTCCTCCGGTTTGAATCAAATTACCAGCTTCAGGGAGAAAAAGAAAATATCTGACCGCAGGATGCATGGTAATCTTCCAGCCTCTTGTGCAATGACTCATTAAATGCTAAAGGGCTCTCATAGCAAAATCACAAGAATCCAAGATAAGAAAAGTATTGGGATTTTACATGCTTTATTGAAAACTGCCTTTTATATTTACATTACAGTGAAAGCTTTAATGAAATAGCTAAATGTCAGTGTAGCATAATACTGTTGGTAAAGAGTAATTTGCTTTCACTAGGGCTGGTCATGATTTACTAATATACATTTAATATGAAAAGCAAAGCCAAGATGGAAGTGCCTTAAACCTGCATATTTTCTAAAAGGCCAATAAGGGAAAAAAGAAGTCTATGGAAAAATAACCCTTTGGTATCATTTGCTAGTTTCAAATTGAATACAAAATGATTTTCATTTTGTAAATTATGGCCCAGTTTAGAGTAAAAAAGGACATTATTATTAAATACATATGGCAAAGACCACTACACTAAGCTCTGTTTGGTAACTTTTCAATGCAAAATACCTGGAAGTACACTGAATGAAGAATGGGAACATGGCTGAATAGTTGTTAGGGAATATTAAATAGTATTTTGGCTTGGAAATACTGAGGTGCTCTAGAACTTTGAAGTACTTGTACTTTACTTGATTCTTTCCATTTAATAGCCTCTGTGACATTGTGAATTTGCTATTAAACCTTTTCTTTTCCTCTGAAGCCTCTGTTAATTACATTTATCACTAAAAAAAACCCACAAAGTAAAATCCAGACAGGTGAGTTATAAAAAATATTCAACTATTGTGAAGTTGTTATAAAGCAAAAATTCACTGTAAAACCCGATGAGTTAGTTCAACTCAAATTATTTGAGAAAACCGATTGCCTTATCAAATTACTCATTATGAGTAAAAGTAACTCAAATATTTTGTGTTAAACCAGCTCCGATGAATAAAGCCAAAAATGCTCTGATTTGATTAAAAGGAAACATAACATACTGCCATTTTTTCTTGGTGTGTGTGTGTGTGTGTGTATGTGGGTGGGTGGGTGGGGTGCTTTATTTGACAGTCAGCTGTGAAGTCAGACAGGGAAATCACATAGGACGTGATGCAAACCTGCACCGTCTGCACCGCCACGTGGCATGCGTGGTCGGCTACTCTTCCATTAAGCCACCTAGGCACTCCTGAGTGTCTCTTTTTTCTAAATCTACAAATGTACTTATACAAGCATTATTTGTTAAAACTGTGAATTTTCTTTGAATTAACTTATTTAAGTTACTGATTTAATTAATTATTCTATCTTTTTTATATGACCAACATCAAATTGATACACTTTTGGGGGATCATTAATAATTATCTGCATACATACTTGGTATGTGATTATTTAAAAACTGAAATAGAAACTACAACTGAAAGATGAAAGATGAAGTGGTGTTCACATTTTTGTAATCATATAAGGTAAACTCCAAGAAATGAGTCAGTGGAGCTAAATGGAAATATATAACCACAACTTAAAATACTCAACAAATTTAAGTGTACTCAAAACAACTGAGTTAGAACTTCAACAATTCATTTTTAATTGCTTTCAATTTATGGGAATGAGTGACTCCAACTTTTTCAGCAGATTAAGATAAACGAACTCAATTCTTTTATTAGGATATACTGTTTTACAGTGTGTATCAACCGATTCTAATGGAAGTTTTTGTTCAGACTCCAGTCATTCTTCTTGTTTAAGTGTGCAATGCAACCTGAGGCTAATGGGAACAGAATCACTTTTCAAGCCAGCTTCAAAAGGCTGAACTGCAGTTTTTTGAAATACTTCCAACTCCATTCCATTTATTTGAAACATTTACTTAATGTTTGCTTAGAAGCAGAAGAATTTACACAAATGCTAATACAATAAGCTTTCCAAATACAGCATACTGTTAAAATTTATATCAGTGGTATCCAAACTCTTGTAAGGTGCTGTATGCCTCCAACATGTTACAAACAGCACTGTGTTGTCATGCATTTCATAAAAATCAAAGATTAAGAAAAGTCTGAAAAATGAAAATACAATGGTGCATTATAACTGTGTAGGCCGCGAATAAAATTGTTTAAATGAGCTTCAACTACAGAAATTAATATGAATAATCTATTGATGCCATAAAATATATTTGTAATATATCAACAATAATTTAACTGCATGCTATTGGCAACACTTACATGTAGGTGTAGCAGGACTTTTATTTATTTTTACATAGCTGTGTACTTTTACTCACTTTTTTCTTGTGCTTGGCTCTGTATGATGTCAGTGAGAGAGGATATTCCTTAGTAAACTTTTGCTTTGAGCACTGAAACCTCCTACTGCTCATGCAAAGCCATTCTAGTAAGGTGCAGAAATTGGAATAGACCTGGAAATGAGCATAATAGAGTCCCTTTACATAAATGATCAGAAATGTTCTTCAGCCATGATTAATACTGTACTGCATTCTGAAAAAAAGAACACTAGATAACATTTCCTTAAAACTACATCTCATATATTAGAGTGTATTTTAGTAATTTCCAAAAGAAAGTGGTATAGCAATGAATATTAAGACATAGTTTTATAGTTTTTGCAACTTTTATTTCTATGAGCATTAGCACTAAATTATCACCTTAATTGGTTTATAAAAAAGTTTAGATAATTGCTAAATAGGAGCACTACTGTGCAAAAGTCTTGAGCCACCCCTCCTTTCTTTGTAGTTTGCTTCCAATGACCCAGATTTAATTGTAATTTCATTTTCAGTCCAGTCCTTGTACCAGACCATTTTCAGAGGAATGGGGTTTGTTTGTTTGTTTGTTTGTTTGTTTGTTTGTTTGTTATGTCACATAACACTGACCTGTGAATCAAGCATAAAAGGCACCTAATTCAAGGGAAGATCCCAGTATTGCATCTACACATAACCAATTAAAACCGCAAGCGGTGACGATCGGGCCCTCGCAGCTGGCGCGTGTTGACCCGTGGCGCACTCGGAGGTTTTTTGATTGTGATGGTGAAGGTGTGTTACAAGTTTCATTCATTTATGGGAAACTGTATCTTCTGCTCTCCATATAAACACAATGCAATATTTGGGGAATGGTCACGGCTCCAGCGTGCAAAATAGAGTATGGGTCTCATTGACTTTTTTTGATCAGGATGATGTCAGGAATGTCGAAACAAATTTTTATGCATTTCAGAGAAACTAATTTCAGAGAAACTAATTCTTTGGACCGTCATACAAATTTTCATTTGCTTCTGTTGGGGGCGCTATTGAACCTATAGTCTTGAATCCATAGTTATGGGTTCAGTGTGAGTTTGTACATGACTGATTACATTTTTAGGCTCATCAGGCAAAGTATGTGCGAACAAGTTCACAAACTATTTTGTGGCAAGGGAGAAAAACAAAGGGTAAATTCAATGGCCTGGTGTGACAAGGCCGTTGAATATTCTACAAAATCAAGAATAACTTTTAATGGGCTACTTGTCTAGATGATCTGGAGCCATTTTGGTCTCACTGGGTGAAATGCCCTAGGAGGAGATGATTTAAATAACAGGCCTGAAAATGGCAAAAATTGACACCTTCAATTGAAAATGGCTAACTTCGTGTAGGGTTTTGGGTATGGGTCCAAGAGACTTTTTTGTATGTTTTAGGATGTTACATGAGCCTGCACAATTTCAGATATGTAGATAAAATGTAGCTACGGGGCTACACAAAAAACATGGTATTTCATGATATTTCCAGGTCCCACTAGATGGCGCTCTAATGTTAAGGGACTTTATGCATATCATTGTGTTCAGAGCAGGAGGCTTATCAAACCACTAAAGTTTGATACAGATATGGCTTTGAGTTACTGCTATTTTTGTCTTTATGGCGAAACACCAAAAGTTGCCATCCTGCCAGGGTCACGCCCTTTGGCGAAAACTCACAGCTTTGAAAACAATGTAAGGCCAAGTCCTTAAGGCTTTCCAGGGGAAATTTGAGATGTTTCTGGTCAACCACCTTGGCACTGTACCTCAAAGTGTCAAACATGACATTTCCTCTACCCACTAGGTGGCGCTGTGACTGTCAATAAATATTATCATATGTATGGGTTCAGGGGTGGACTGTCATCCTACTGTGGAAATTTGATCCAGATTGGATAATGCAGGTTTGAATGAGAGGCAATCAAAATTTCCTGGCATATGATTGAAATTCACTGTGGTGTCATGGCCACGCCCTATGGTGAAAACTCACCATTTTTGAAATTTAGATTCCCCCGGTGTGTAGATAAGACAAAACAAATACAAAGTTGATAACATCCAAAACCTCTGAGTTATTAGAGAAAGCATAAGGGCAGGAAATTGCTAAAATCAGCTATTTAATTCAAAATGGCGGACTTCCTGTTGGGTTTAGGCCATTGGACCCTGTGGTCTTTTTTGTTGGTCTGGACATGTTACACATGTGTACCAAATTTCATATATGTATGTGAAACACAGCAGTGGGACTTGAACTAAAGGTAGCACTGTACAGCCATTTTGAAAGGGCCATGCCTGAAACTGTTAACAATACTTAAATTTTCACCAGACCTGACGTGTGTAAAATTTCATGAGTTTTTGAGCATGTTTAGGCCCTCAAAAAAGCAATTAATTTGCCTAAATGTCCAAAGCAATTACAGTAGGGCCTTCACACAGGTTGTGTTCGGGCCCTAATAACATAGCGCAGAAACCAATTTTACGCTGTACCTTTAGGCACTTTGTTACTACCAGCTTCTTGCAAAAAGGTATCATTTCTTCACATTTTTCCCATTTGAATCGCTGAAAATGGCAAAGATAACATGGTTTGACAGGCACAAAATACTACTTTTGCACAAACAAGGTGACTCCCAAAGAGCTATTAGTTGAAAAGTTGTCACATTTAAGAATGGTATCCAGTGTTTACATAGAAAATTTGTAGAAAATGGGCAAGTGGAGGACTAAAAACAACTCAGCAGATGAGCAGTATCTGAAATTCATGACCTTAAAAAGAAATAGGGGAAAAAATCCAACAAAGACTTGACACAAGACTTGAGAGATACAACTGGCCCTTCAGTGGATCCATCTACTCTAAGGAGGGGTAGCTGTCAAGAAGCCATTCTTAAATAAGAGAAGAAAAGGTATGGTGAATTATGCAAAAACAAGACCAAAAGTCACACCAGGTATTATGGAGTGATGATGACAATTCTTGTCACCATGGCAATCATGGAAACCCATTCCATAAAGCTTTCTACACATAAAAAAAAAAGCATGTCTTTTTTTCTCTTCCCTAGGCCTTGCGGCAGATGACTGCCCCTCCCTGAGCCTGGTTCTGCTGGAGGTTTCTTCCTGTTAAAAGGGAGTTTTTCCTTCCCACTGTCACCAAGTGCTGCTCATAGGGGGTCGTTTTGACTGTTGGGTTTTCTCTGTATTATTGTAGGGTCTTTACCCCCAATACAAAGTGTCTTGAGGTGACTGTTGTGATTTGGCGCTATATAAATACAATTGAATTGAACTGAATTGTTCTTGAGCTAATCTGAAGGCCACGTGCACATTAGAGGTCTACTGACTGCAAAAATTTAGTGACATCTGCAAAATATGTAACTCAACATCCACCAACTCTGCTCTGTGATTTTACATGGCCTACCACTTCGTGGCTAAGTTGCTGTCATTACCAGTCGCTTCCACTTTGTTATAATACCTCTAACAGTTGACATTTCACAACTGGTCTAGTTGCACAGGTGGCATCCTATCACAGTACCACGCTGGAATTCACTGAGTTTCTGAGCGCAACCATTTCCTTCACAAATGTGGCTATGGAAATGATTAGAACACCTGAATTCAATTATTTTGATAGCAATATTGTGTATTGTGTGTATATTGTGGAAGCTCTGTCATGGTTTAGGCTGCCTTTCAACCAGTGGTATTGGGATTTTACCAAAATTGATGGAATTAATAATAGAAAAGTGTTATCAGACCTTGATCCACCATAATTATTTTCCAGTATGACAATGATCCCAACTAGATTGCCAGTGCAGGAAAAGCATCCCTGGATAGCAAAAATACACAGTACAATACATACTATGAGTCAAGGAATGGCCTCCACAGAGTCTGGACCTGAACAAACCAGTAGGGGATTATCTGACAAAGAATAGAACAAAAGGCAGCCAACGTCCAAAGAAGAGCTTTGGAATGTAGCCTGGAGCCTATTTAAAGAAATTGTGTTAAAGAAAGGTGGTCAAACCAAATATTCACTTTCAAGCTCATTAGAATTGTACTGTACAAACTCTGTTGTTGTCTTATACCCTGTGTTTACATGTATGTTTAGCCATTTTTCAGTCAATCCCTTCACTTGTTCCCATTTTCCTGGCAAAATATAAAACAATAAAGGGGTCAGTTCAAGACTTTTGCACTTTACTGTATCATATCCTCTAGAATTCAGCTGGTCTCTGGACAAGAAAGAATATGTATTTGTTTGTTTTTTTTAATTGTCCTTTATTACTGAGCACTAAACTAATTTCTAATTAATCAAATGAATACTATGTAAATTTCATAGCAGGAACCAGTAAATCTGGAGCACTGATACTGTTGCTGGGAAGATTTGCATTTATGGCAACCCAGTACTGATGTTGGAAGTCATTATACCTGTGGCTACAAAATTCATGCTCAGGTTACTGTAATCCATAATAGTCTTTAAATATGGTTCTATTATTTAAGTGAGCCAGCGTGCATAATTATTGAGGTTTGGAGCCAAAACTTCCAACTCTATTAGCAATTAATAGTTCTGTGAAGTCTAGGTCTTAATTTGTAATAATAAGTACCCTAAAGGTAACCCTAACCCTATATTTTCAAAATAAGTGATTTTTGAATTTTCAAAATTCTTCTCCTGAGTCTTTGCAATCAGGAGATCAAAACCATTCTAACTACAGAAAAAATATTTCAAGTTTTGCTTACAAATCAGAATAAACAACACTTGGATTGGGTAGTTTATCTAGGGTACTTAGACTTCAAAGGGTTAAAGAGAATCAAGTCAAATTTATACAAAAATGGTCTATAAGCACTTGTCCCTGAGGAGAAAAGCAAAATGTAAATGTAAAAATGCTTTCTTCAGAGAAAGTAAAACCTTAACTTTTCAAACATTGGGTATGAAGAGGGAACTGCTGTATGAGTCTTTGTCCTCCTCTTCACCATGTTCCTTGTGATCCTCTAGAAGTTTATCCAGTAGGTTTGGTGATTCCGGCTCTACCTCTGGATCTTCGTTCAGCGACTGACCTTGTGGTTCAGGGTCCAGCTGCTGGTCTGAATGCTCAGGGATCTCCAAGATCTGGGGTTGAGGGTCCATACCCTGGGGCTCCAGCTGCGGGATCATGGTGGTCAAAGACATGGACAGGGGCATGTGTACTAAAGGTGATCCAGGCAGGGCTGCAGAGCCTGGGGCAAACTGCACCCCTGGATTAGGCATGGTAGATATAGTGGTGAGTGGCTGGGCCCAAGGAAGATAGGTCACCCCTGAGTCTGGGAGCTCCACTTGAGGGAGGGAAGCTGGGGCTGGTGCCACCGGTATGGTCTGAAACAACAGCCATGACTTAAATATTTTTGATGATTACAGAGAAATTCAACTTTACAAAAAACAAACAAACACATATTTAAAATTGAAATCTGCTGCTGACATGATGCAAATAACTCTATTGTAGAGGCAAGATTAAGCTTGCTAATTTTCTTTTATTTCACTTTCTTTATTCTGACATATTCATCTTGTAGTGTAGTTTTGGGTATTGAAATTTAAGTAATGGCCTAACTGATATAAGTATGTGTGTTTTATTGAGTTTGTTTGTTATTCTTTTCTGCCTAAAACAGGCTATTTCATTGAATTTTGTCATTTGGGGTACTGCAGCTTTAAGAAAGCCCTTCAGATGGGCCTGTGAGCAGGGTAAGTAGAGAGAGCCTAGACTAGCTGGGGAGACCCAAGGTTTTCTTACCGTGTCCTGTTCTGTTTTTGTGTTTTATTAAGACTGTGGATTTTGTGACACTGGTGGAATAAATGGTTGTTTACACCTTACCAATTGACCTTGATATCAAGCTGATTTTTTTTTTTTGAACACTATAACAACAGAGCACATGTAAACCAGGACATTTCTTGAGTTCAACCAGCTGTAAGAAGATTTAGTTGCTTAGTTACCCCCTCTCACCCTAGCTCCTCTCACCCTAACCGTACTACTCCCTCACAACATTTTTTTTCTTGCACTTATCTGGTACCTAACCCTAGTTTTTTAATTCAGACCTTTACCCTATCTTCTTTATTTATTCAGCCCTTGTGCAGTCCCTAGCCTGTAATTGTAACCTCTTTTAACCAGGTCACTAACAAAACCTTGATAATCTTTTTTTGGTTTAACTCTTATCCTGCACCTAACCCCAAACTTAAGATTGTTTAATCTGACGGATATACTATGAAGCGAGTTCAACATAGCCATGCCTTTTTTTTGTATTAGTGATAACAGGTAGCTCTGTGGTTTATTTCTGTTATGACAGCTGTACATCAGAGCTCTGAAACCTATGCATTTAAAGATTAAATGTTATCTGCTGTGTTCATGTCTAACAGTAGGAAAAGAAATCAGAAAATCACTTTAGTTAGTCATCAAATCAAAATGAAATTCATTTTATCACCTGATATTAGCAATAAATACCCTACAACCAAAACTGATCAATTTTCTAATCTGAGCTCTAGTAACTGTAATTCCAGCAGTGAAAAAAAGCCCTAGCATCATTAGGACCAAGCATGAAAATATTTATAGATTTTCAACTTCACATTTTGGTTCCCTTATTTCCTGCAGCAGATTGAGCTGGATATTTGATTTGGCAGATTTGTACCCCACCCACTCAACAGCAAGTGTAGGGACCATGTTAAGGACCTGAGGGATGTACTACAAAGTGAGTTTAAAGAGTTAGCAAACTGTTTTGAGCTTA